>NW_024884142.1:31998143-32177689 GCF_019232065.1 Centrocercus urophasianus
GGGAAGGAGGGAAGGAGGGAAGGAGGGAAGGAGGGAAGGAGGGAAGGGCTTTTTTAAAAATTTTATTTGAAAGTCAGTATCTTATGGTAATGATGCAAATATGCTGTAAATTAGCAATAGACTAACTTAAGAGTCATCTGTGAGCCCTAAGTGACGCCCTACAGGATAGGAGCGAAGAACTCATTCATTCTATTTCTCATACTCTTAACCAGAAGCAGGACAGAAGAAAAAGGAGACAACAAAAACTTTGCCAGCCAAAATTTGAACTAAATTAATCTCCATATACTTCTGAGTATATCTTACTGACATATTCAGTACGCAATGGGCAACACCTAAATTGTCTGCCCATACAGGATATGATTCAGAAAAATCGTATAGTAAGTATCATGGAATAATCATGATGTAATTCTGTACTTCTCCCTTTTTAAAACAGCCATGGCCATGGTAATAAACAAGTCACATCACACAAGCAGAGAAAAAATGAGCTTCATCTGACCACTCTTTAGAGAAGCAACTGGCCCACACCCTAACTTTACCCTCCTCTAGAGTCACTGGAAGCAAGCGGACATTTCTGGAGAATGATTCATTCTACCCAGATATGTTTCTTGTGTGGAAGGGATGATTCACCACCTAAAGACACCTAGAGAGCATATGGGAATAGCTCAGATTGGATGCCCATCTTCTTGGTGCTGAAAGTTTAGTAAAATGAATCTCTAACACAGTAACTACCTAATAGTTCTCAGAATTTAGAGGAAAAATTCAACATCAGATGCATGATATCACTCCAATAGTCTTACATTGCTTTTCAAAAACTGACAATAGTTACAACTTACTCTTGACAGAATTCAAAGCAAATGCCGTGAAAAGACATGTACCAAGTGGTTAAGCAGAGTAATAGGCATCATTTTTCTGTTCCTTTTGTTTCTCACATTAAAATTACAGAAAGGAGACACAAAGTGATTTTGTAGCATTGTTATTTTCAGGAAATCATAATGGTCCCTCTATTACATTTGAAACACAAACCTGTTAAAGCAATGTGCAATTCACTATAAGACATAAAAACCCACACAAAATCACATTGATCCATGACAGTGACATCAAGAACATTAAGAAACCTCCAGCCTGTTTCCTTCAAAACCTGCCAGCCTGTATCTACTAGAAAAAAAAAAAAAAAAAAAAAAAAAAGAAAGTAAGCTCAGTTCACTGCTTTGCTGAACGAATGTTTTGGCGTGGTAGAACTGGATATATACCTCCTGCAGGCTGCAAAACTGTGGAAGTTTCTCAGCTCATAATCCATCCTGGAGATAGATTGCCTTGTTTTCTACAGAATCTGAGAGTGTGACATATGGATACTGAAATAATTAGACATCATTCCCAAAATAAAACATCTTCTGTATGAACTTCATATGAGGCTATTTCATAGCAATGTATGTCTCTATATCTTCAGCTGGAGGAGGTTTCAGTCTGTATAGTCATGTAACTCCTTTAGTGGGTCAGATGTGAATGGACAGCTAGCAAGAACCTACCACATTCCTTGTTCAATACTGGTCCCAGTGGTAAGAAAAGATCAGCCAGGTAAAGAACTCACACATTTGTTATTTTCAGCCTTCCTCTGAAAAAGAATAATCCCAAATCCTGGCAAAGCCGTTTGAACTAAGTCCTCAGACACTAGAGAATATTAGGAACTAGCATGACAGTCTGGGCAATCGCATATTTTGCCAAAAATATTTAGATAATAGTTATTCTTTCAAAGTTTTAAATATATTCCTCTCTCAGCCATAATTGTTCTTGTTCTGCATTTGTAGAAATTTCATAAGTGGAATTTAATGAAAGGGTCAGAAAAGTCATATGAAGTGAGATTTTACTATATGTACTCACAGATACACATACTTGTTTTAAAGCAAGTAAACCAAAGTTTTCTAAAATGCTATGAGCAAACTAGGGTACCTTGTGGCACATCTCACATGGAGATTGTGATAAAATACCCTTTCCTGGAAACAGGTTAAATTAAAATACCATTCTTGGATAAATTCATTGGAAAAAGAGAAGTCAATATTTGTTTTCTCAAAGAATTGCTTACAAAGTAATACTAATGAGCTCTGGATAGGACAAATGACATATGGATCATAAATGCATAACAGATAAAAGGATTTGATACTCTGCAAGAGCCAGCATGCTTCTTGTCCCCCTCCAGATTGACAATTTCCCAGGTCACTGAAGAATCAAAAGACTTTGTGCCTAAGCACTCAAAGACAGCTTTACCACCCCTCCCCCTCCAAAACAACTTGAATATTGCAAACTAGGCCATCGGATAAGGTACCACCATATTTGGGCCAAGATATGTATTTGCCAGCACTACAAATGACAAAGTGGTCCTCTGCAACTTCAATAGGGAGGAAAGCCAGTACAAAGGGCCATAATCATCCCATTGTCATCATGATACATATTTAAAATGGAGTTAAAAAAAACGTGTAGAAACCGAGCCTTTCCTTTATGCTGTGGCTGTACCTATCTCTGAAAACCAATTCAGAATTATACTGATTGAGTTAAATGAGCAAATGAAATAAAGCAAAGATATATTTCTCAAACCAAGCAGTACAGCTCAGTACACATTCATCCAATTAAGTTCTGCCTTTAAAATATGATCTTTATATCCAAATAGCTAAATGACATGGACCCTTGTACTGTTCTAGTATCTGAGACATGGCCTGGAAAAGACTTACAGAAAAAAGCGCCTGTGAAGAAAGTCAATAAATAAATACAAATCTTGTTAAATATTTAACAGCAAGGACTGTGCAGCAGTGCACAATCACAGAACAGCTGAGGTGGGAAGGGATCAACTGGTCCAACCCTGCTCATGCATGGCCACCTAGAGCTGCTTGACCAGGATTACATCCAGGTGGCTTTTGAAGAAAAGACCTGAAAGGGGCTTATAAGAAAGCTGGGAAAGAACTCTATCAGGCAGTCTATTGATAGGACAAGACGCAGAAGATTTAAACTAAAGAGGACAGATTTAGATTAGACAACAGGGATCTTTTAGTCACAGGGTAGCAAGGCACTGGAATAGGCTGCCCAGAGAAGCCGTGGATGCCCCTGACCCATGGCCGGGTTGGACGGATCCCTGGGCGAGGTGTCCCTGACAGTCACGGGGGGATTGGACCTTCATGGTCCCTTCCAACCCAAGTCATTCTATGAATGTAGGGTCTCCAAGGAGGGAGACACTACAGCTTCTCAAGGCGATGTCTCAGCTCTGCCACTTTCTCTATGAAGTGCTTCCTGATGTTCAGACAGAACTTCCTCTTCTGGTTTGTGCCCACAGCCTCTTGTCCTGGCACTTGGCACCACTGAAAAGAGCCTGCTTCTGTCCTCTTTCCATCTTCCCTTAAAGTATTTCTACAATTAGATTCTCCCCTCTAAGCCTTCTCTTCTCCAGTGCCAGCTCTCTCAGCCTTTCCTTACAGGAAAGGTGTTCCCGTTCCTTCATTCAGCCCTGCTATAATTACACCCTTGGCCTACTTAGCAGTGTAGATGCAAGCTTGAAACCTGCAGTCCCTTCACCATGACCCGAACTAGCTGACCTAAGGTGGTTGAGGTTGCGCAGTTTTAGGCCCCAGTGCAAGGCTCTGTGAGACTAAAGACATTCGGTCCTTCAGGTTCCTTGATACCAAGATAAAAGACTTCACGCTTCTGGAGCCCAGGTTTAACTTGCACTTTGAATGCTTGTCTCGATCTTTGCAGCTGAGTCCCTAAAAGCATTAAGAGCTGGAAATGTAAGATTTTAAGCTTTCTGACACCTCTTTTCATAATGAGACATCTCCACACTCCAGACTGATTCTCTGGAGGTTGTCTGAGGTCTCTGGAACAGAGACAACAGAATTTTGTTGAAAAAATACCAAAACTGAAGTCTGTTTTTCTGAGGGAAGTGATTCTTTGCCTGCTGAGGGAATTTCTGAAAGCACTAGCTTGTCTTCTGAATCAAAACATTCTCAAAATGCTGGCATTTCCCACAGTAACTGTAATGTAACTGACCTATGGCGACGTAGTAAAATATTAATTGGCCCAAGACTGAAAGTAATGCTTTCGGTAACCAATTAACTAGACTTCATGCAACTTATTCCAAACCCCTGCTTAGAATGAGCTTGCAACCATGTAGTTTAAGAACAGAATCTAATTCTAAACAGCACATTAATTTTTAAAAGCCATCCCATTACTTGATAGATGTAATGTAAGCAGATACACAAAAGCCAACTGTGAACTTCAAACAGAGCTAGAAAGTTTCCATATAGCCCTGGGTAGGAGAAATGGTGAGGAGGAGAGAAAGGGAGTCAGATTCCAGGGCATTTTTTTCACTAATGTGAGGATACAGCCACTGATGGGCATGTTTGTAAATAGACCTCATCTGTCTTCTGATGAACTTCAGCATCTCCAGAGACAGGGAAACATCTGACAGGGGATCTTGTTTATTTACTTACTTTAACTACGGTAGCAATTAGGCATCTGGGGTTTTGTTTTGTTTTTGTTTATATCAATTTCTTTGCGTCTTATTTCTCACTTTACAGAAATTTGGATAATAGTGCATCTTACAGTGTTAGAAGATGCATATTTGGCATAAACAACAGGGCTAAAAAGAAACTGTGGCTGGAGTGATCAGAGATCAAAATGCTTACAAGTGGCAGTGGTCATGGATTTCTGTGCTAAAATCCATATATCTGGGAGTCTGACATTCATGTCGTTTAATATTTACTACTAAACTCAAATATTTAGATGACTACTGCTTTCCAGATTCTACATACCCCTACATACACCATGTAGGTTGTAATATAATAATATTTTGCTACTTAATTTACGAACACTATTGAACAAATACTCAAATTCACCTCATTTAAAAGTTGTTCTAGAAAACCGAATCTCTTGAACACAAAACAAACAAAAACTAAGGAACTTACTAAAGTAGTCAAAAGATTTTTGAAAGTTATTGTCAATTTTATTCTTCTTTATCCTCTATCATTTGTGCCTTGTATTTAACAAAATCAGCGGATAAAGTAAGCAATGAGAGTGAAATGCCTACCTCAAAATATGAATACCTTTTTTTCCTTCAGTAATCTGTAAATTTCTATTTCTACTCTTACACAAATCTGCATAGAATAAATATTGAAAGACAGTATTATCTTTTATGACATAAGAAAGCTTTTCTCTATTTCATTTCACACTACCCTCACAATTAGAATGAGCACTCTTCCTTGAATATGACTACTATATCCTACGTCCAATCACTTTTCTCAGAAGAATTGAGTATGATGAATTATATTTCGGACCTTCCTCTTTCGAATGGTCATGCTGTCATGCATTTACATTTGAGGAGAGGTTGAATCTTGCTTTACATCTGCAGTATATGGTGGTATGACTTATGATGTCTTTAGCTCCCGTGGAAGTTCTTCCACTAATCAAACAGCAGCTTTCAAGAAAACTCCTGGAAATGTGGCCACTCTATCTGGGCTATTGTTTCAACATATTTTCATTGCGTTTTACTTTATTTCTGTATGTACTGTGGCTTCAGTCCCTCAAGAGACACTCACCAGAATCTGCTGCTTAGTAATAGTAACCTTCAAGGAAATTAACTCGAACTTCAAAAGAACAAAACATCTTTCATTAGTCACAGGTTTTAAAATAATGAATTCCCATGAGAAAGTTGATTAGAAAAGCTAACCTTCCAGAGTCAAGTGCCATCAGTGTCGACCCAAGACGAATTACAAGGGTTAGCAACTCTCTTGAAAGGGCCACTTCTTTGTATCCCTTAAATTATATTCAAGATTCTTCCTAGCAATTGTCAACCTCACCCTAACAATGGCACTAATAAAGTTAAGTCTTACGTAAGTGAAATCAGCTTCTGACACCAAATGAAGTCAGAAAGAATTACTGTGGTCATATAGCCTGGCCTCCTGTACAAACTACGTGAATGAATTATTGTCCTAATACAAGAATCTCTAAAAAATACGGAATATAAAATGCTTTTCGATTTTTTTTCTTCCCCCTTAGAGACCCACTATAGTTTTAAAATAAGTAAATACAACCTGTTATGTGGATTATGAAACCATTTCACATTAGAGAATCATTGAATAAAAACTGAAACAAACTATGCAGTTAGGATGTTCTTCAAGGTTTATGGCTTGTCCAGATTAGTAGGCTGTGGAGTGATGCTCCTACATGAAGTCTCCCTGCTCCTTCACTTTCTTTTTTATTTATAATTTATAAATTTTGCATCAAACCCTCTATCTAATTTAATAAAACTGGCAGAAGAACAGCTCAGTCTATGGAATTATGCCTTCTGTATTTCTAATTGGAAATAAGAGCATGAGAGTTGCCAAAACTTGAAAAAAATACGCTGGAAGTCTGAATAACTTTAGAATTTACTTTATAAAGACTCACCTACACTGAAACATGAAGAACTGAAACCAAGTAATTAAAGGTACAATGGTAATGCATTCTAGGTAAATAAAGTTAAATCCCTATGTAGATGCTCTCACCAAGAAGTTGTCTGACTCCTTCAGAAAACTGGACCAAACTAAGGCCAATTTCCTCCTGCAGGAAAAATCCAAACCACAGAAAAATTGCTGATGCCTCATGCCTCTAGTCTACAAAGGAGCACTGCAGAAAGTTCATCTTAAGTTCTAAAACGCACAGTTCTCATTACAGTGCAGTTATCACCAGAAATAGAATATATTAGAATATATAGAATATATTGTATATATCAATTTAAAAAGAATAAAAGGTAGATTCAGACTCAGGAAATTTAAATTTAACATTTAAAGCAGCGTTCATCTGCATTTTGTCCTGAAGTTCATAGGTGCCTAAGCTTCCCACACTTACATTCCTTAAATGCTTTTGGGCAAGACTGATCTGACCAACTGCAAACATATACCTCTAAATGAGCAGGTCTCCTTCAGAGTCACTGGAGAAACTCCAGCTTTTCCAGGCTCTGTTTCTCTTACCCTAAGGTAAACTTCCAAAGTAGCTTCTAGAAATCACAGCTAAAAGTATCCACTCATCTTCACTAACTGCAAGGGAGCCTCAAGTGATTACTGGAGTCTCTGGTACAGATAGATAAAGTAACACAGATCAATCCCATCATATCCATATGCCTCTGCACCTGCGCAGAACAGTGCAGTGTCTGTCCCTGGAGCACCAGGATTGACAAAGTGGACTTTATCTTACCTACATCGCAGGAGAAGCTCCATCCACAGGCATTTTCAGAGCTCCTTCTACAGCTGAGACAGAAAAATAAAATAAAATAAAATAAAATAAAATAAAGTAAAATAAAATAAAGTAAAATAAAATAAAGTAAAATAAAATAAAGTAAAATAAAATAAAGTAAAATAAAACTAAACTAAATTAAAAAGTCAGTGGATTCTTACTTAATGTGAAACAAGAACAGAAAGGGCATTCTCACTGCTTCCTATAAGAGCTGTGCTACCACAAATAGAAAAACTAAATTTGCACTGAGAAAGGCAGCGAGGCACTGTCACCATCTCCCAAGCCCCCTAGGACATACTGCATTTTACAGGCTGTAGGAAGAGAGGGACATCTAAGTCCAAGGAAACAAATTCTAAATGACTGCTCTCAGCACTGCAGTATCAGACAAGAGAGGACAGAAGACAGGTCACTTTCTTCCTCTGACAGAAATGATTTTTTCAGAGAGGCAGCACCGACACAAAAAACAGCAGGATTTAAATTGTTCCAGTACTGAGATCTTCCTGTGCAGCAATAGTGGCTCTCCTGCCATTCCAGCTATTTATGCACTATTGTCAGCCACCAACATCTCCCCCATGTCTTTGACACAGGGCCTAGGTCCCTTAAATCTAAGGCACTAATGTATACCAAACCAGTGATTACAGCCCCTTTGGAGATAAGATTAATTCGCTCCTGGAGAAACTATGGCCATTTATATTACTAGAACTTTTCTCTCAGCAGAAGGGACAGCATTAGTGGAATTCCTACCCATGAACTGGCTTAGCTTTATTTCAGGTCAAACACAGAGGTTTGAATTGCAGTCATCTATTTAAGGCAGAGCACCAATTAAGCAAGGAGTCTGTCTCACTATTGATATGTTCTGCTCCCACACACCAGCAAAGCTGGTTATCTACACAGGATAATAAAACAGGAACAAGTTCTACTTCGATATTTAAGAATACTATGCCACTTACCTACAGCACTGTTAGTGGTTTTATATCAAGCTGCACTCACTGCTGCACAATAAAGCAAAATAACACGACACATTCTGTGCTTAAGGTATCCCTAACTACCCCTTTAAAAACAAAAATCAGCCCTGTAAGGGACACCTGAGAATAATCACCTATTAAAGTCACATTTTCCTCCATCACGCAGTGCAGTCACTGACAAGGATCTTCACTCCTTCTGTCAGAGCAGAGCTCTGATTGTCTTCATTGGTCCCACTTTTTTCAAGAGCAAGCAGTAGGAACTTCGATTCTGTTAAATACTCATTGTCAGATTCTGTACCTGATGTACTCAAAAAGACAGAGGGACAAATTCAGTGATGAGCTGGCTGTAGACTGTTGTAGCTCTGTTTCAATATATATGCTGCCGTAACAGCTTCTCCCAGACAGCTCTAATCTTATAGCCAAAGTTGGTGAAATGTTCTAAGCCTATGATGGATGCTTCCAACCATACTCAAGGTGGGGTTACTCAGAAGTAAGGGGAAGGAATATTGAAATTGGGCATATGGCCAGCTGAGCAAGGCCATTCCCTAGCATGTGAACATCCAAGCACTTGGCTTGCCTGGGCCTCATTGGGTGAACAGGAATTGTCTTGGGCCACATATACATAAGTTGCTCCAAAAGTAATGTCTTGTATTTATTTCAAGGGAAACTAAAAGAGATACACAGAGCACAATAACACTATTTAATAGGGCAAAGTCTCAGCTATAAAACACCGTTTTTCCACACTGCCACCACAATTAACTATGCATTTTTTGTCAGTAATGACAAAGAGCCTGCATGCCATGCTCACAAAAATCTGTACCAGTGGAGGTGCCCCACTGTCACAGCTGTTGGAATGCGCCATCTACCACCTCACTGTACTCATATCCCTTGTATGGTCTCCATAAACATTCAGCAAGCAACAATGAATGCCAAAAGGTACACTACTGGGAAGGTTCAACCTCTATTGCCACACCACAAACACCTGCCTCTGACGTTGTGCACCAACAAAATAAAACAGGATGAATTGCTTCTGCAGCAGCTCTTACAAAACATACAAAATCGTAATATATAAGTAACAAAACATTTAAATTTTTAATGGTTTTTCTTAAAACATTTTAAAAAAATAGAGAGGAACAAAAACATAAAACCAGTGAGATGCGTGACCTTGTTCTGAAACTAACGCATCAGGCTGGTTGGATTGCAGTAGTTGCAACTCTTACTGAGCTCTCAAAGTGTTCACCAGAGATTTCTGATGAAATTTTACTCATCCTGTGCTTCATCCTTGACAATTGTTCACAAATGTACATACGCCACAAAGTGATGGCATCAATAAGGTTTGACAGTGAAGCGAAGGACATTTCCCTCTCTTAAGAGAGGTCTTATGAAAGTTTGGTAAACAGACATGATCGGATTTTTGAGTTGAATACCTGATACCTGATACATTCCACTTGAAAATCTGCAGGTAATGTATTTGTATCAACTGGAAGAGGTGCCTGAAATTCCTTTACCAAAACGGAAAGCATGGCGGTGTATTCTTTGCCGTTCAGAGTGCTGTGTTTAGCCAACGTGTCAAAGTGCATAGAATTATTTGCCATCATTTGAGTCAGCATGCCTTCCCCCTGCCCTGGTTTCATTCAAAACAGTGTTAATAGTACACTGACTGTTTGAGAGTGGTTGAGCAATGGGTGTGTGCCCAGGGCCACTCAACTGGGAAGAGCTGCCACAATGATGGCGTGGGGCAGGGGGAGGCTGCATTGCCAGCCATGTCAGGCTGCAGCTTGAACATGCTTCCCTTTGCATCAGGAATATCCACTCCCTGCAGGGGTTCTTTAGGGATATGCCTTGATACTATATCATGACATATCATTAGTGCTGTAGAATTTCTGCTAAATTGTTTGTGAGCTGAAAATTTTCCCCAAAACAGACAACATGCTGAGCATTTTTCATTCTACTAAAAATGAGAAATAATCCATCACCTACAAACACGCAGCACTTGAATCATAAAGGTCACTGTCTTGTATTGAAATGAATCATGCCATGCAGTATCACTGTTTGTTTCATTTATTGCAAAATGAGATAATTTTTATTACTTCATCCAAGCTATATGGTAGCATACCCAGTTCAGTCAGTATCTTTTGGAAGGTTATTTTCTTCTTATATCTTCAGCTTCTCTTTTGCTCTACAGTACTTCAATTATTTCGGATATATTGACATCTCCACTCTCTTATAAGAGAACGTTCTGTAACTTATTTTTTTTATACACACACACAAAAAACCTTTTGTTTTAAAACAAAATTCAGAAAAGCAAGCTTATACTGTGATTTAGCTTACAAACAAAATAAGGTGTTTGAATCTAGAAAGCTGGGCATTAAACTGAAGGCAACTTTTGCTTAGCCTGTGAATGCACAAATTCACAGCAATTGTATAGACTTTTGCCACATTTTTTTTTTTTTGAATGTTCATATTTGTTTCTTTTTATTTTTTTTTCTCCTTCAGGTATGTTCACAGGTGTAGTATGTACAGAAAAGACAACACCATTCCATTTAACAGGTTCGTTACAGTAATTCAAGGTTTCTTCATATCAGAAAATGACTACTCAAAAAAAGATCAAACCAGTTCATAATGGCAAGGTAGTGGTTCCTAGAAAACTGGACCTAAGAAATTCTTCACCATTCCAGCCGCAACAAGCTTGTGCTCTTAATGTTTATTTTTCACTTAAAAATAATTCCAAATCTCTTTCAAGGAGGGTACTGAGAATGGTTTGAGAATTAAAAGTCTCAGTTGGTTACAGAAAGACCACTGAAATCTTGCAGATGTCTATGCATATGCCGAAATTTAAAAGATAAAAGCATTTGGCATACAAAATAAGAAAATAACAGAAAGCAGTAAGAGGCGAAACAATTTTCTTCTCTATATACATATTCTTACATGAGTAACAAATGTCAAAAATACACAACTGAGTACAAAAGAATCATTTTAGCAACAGATTTCAACAAATGAGTCTCATGTAAGCAGCATGCTTTGGCAGAATTAATTAAACTGAAACATAACTGAAAATGCATTCATTCCAATCCTCCATACCAAATATTTCTGAAAATGTAACATGAGAATAGAGTTCAGTAATAAGCATCACTTTCGGAGAAGAAGGCTGTAATTTCCCAGTAGAATCAAGAAGTTTCAATTTCAGTTTTTAAAATCCCTTCTTGATCAAGTCCACCAAAATGCCTCAACCGACCTGATCATGCAAGCACATATGTGTTTTAACATTACAGACACCAGCAAAATTGGACTTATCTTGGCAAGATCACAGACAATAAGACTGAGCAGTTTAAGTGGTGTTTAACTCGGTCCTAGGACTTTAGCTGTAATTGTCAAGGCACTGCTCTGAAGACCATTAGACACAATAGGCCAAATGATTCTGTAAACATAATTACTCTGGGGATACTTCTCTACCACGCTGCTTCTTTTCTTGAACACCCTTCGGTTTATTGGATGCTCTGATCATCTCTAAAGTCTACTAAGTGTGGATACTGCATCACCACTTCAGTCATATTTGAATTTGGGCTACACTATCAGGGCTTCTTTTCTTCAAGTATCAGCAGACCCAGCTCTGAGCAGAAACCCTGGCACAGCAGGAATAAACAAACAGTAGGTCAAACAAATTAACATCTTTTGATGTTTGAAATTTCTAATTCACAGCAAGCACTTAGAGATCACGAAATCTCACCACAATGTTTTCCTCTTTTCCTTCAAGAAAGTACTTTCACTAACTTTCCTGTATTACTCAATCCTGTTTCGTTCTTGAACTACTATATTTTACAACATTCATTCAAGCCCCACATTATAAGCTCTGGAAGACAGCAAAAAATATTTGTCCCTGCCATCTTAGATAGCGTATACTCTCACTGTATTACACTAGCTCTAAGCACAGTTTTGCTGCTTACAGAGATAACAGGGATGGCAGCTCTGAAAGAGAAAACTCATACAACCTAGGTCATAAACTTTTGCTATCAATGTAAATGTAATTGAGAAATAAAAGCTATAATGCAGATATAATAAAACATTCTTCCACAGTTCTACAGTGGAAATCCTTTACTATCATTTTGAGCAGAAAAATCTGTATCATTAGTTAGCTGACAAAAAATACAAAGCGGACATCAATAACAGCCACCTGGATTTCTTTACAATCCACAACCTCCACTTGTGGTACATTAACTGGATTTTTAATGAGAAAAACAAACAAACAAAAAACTAGAATTCAGAATGATTCCTTTTATTCTCCTAAAATGTAAAAACTGCCACCAGTTTTGCCAATAATTGTCAATGAGGGGAATGGAGACCATTGTTAAATTAGTTCTTGACTGAAGAAAAACAAAACCTCTGCTATAAATGTTTAGCTAGCCTCTGGAAGCAAGCAGTCCCTGGATATCCACACTGTACAAGGCATTTTGTTCATACAATTAGTTCAATACTTAGGCAACAACAGATAAAATTGCTATTTGCTCCTCAAATCTTCAAGCATCCACTCCTAGACTCAAAGCAACTGGCAGATCTCTCTTCAAAGCCCAAATCTAAGCCTTGATTTTACTTGCCTCTCATGAAATATGTATTTGATTATATATGAAATATAGTTGATTAAAAAAAAAAGTGTGAGCCTAGACTGCTATCACCAAGGAAAACATTTGTCTTCCTACTTTCCAGGCAGGTACCACGGTAACCTGACATTAATCAGAATCATGGTTTGGCATTTCAGGGAGAGAACCCGACGCCTAACGCATGAGAACAATACAGTAAACTCTTGAGGCAGCAGGCACTATGGAGGGAAAGGGGAAAAGAAAAAAAACAACGTAAAGTATCCTCAATGGGAAAATGGGAATTTAACTCTAGCCCTAGCAAAATTTGCTGGCCAACAGTTATTCATTATTATTAGGATTCAGTTCAATACTTAAACTGAAAAACAAGCAATGAGGACTTTCTTCCCTTCTATATAGACTAGGTCCTAGCCTCAGGTATGGTTTCTGCTATCCCTAACTCCATCTGTATAACCTGACAGCACGATTTCAGCCGAATGGAGCATTCCTAGCCCTGTATGAGTTTCACGCAGAAACTGCTATTTCAACACAGTGTGAACTGCAAGCACAAAGTCAACTCCTGATAGCTTTTCAACAGTATCATTAGGTTTGTGTAGCTTCTAACAACTCAAAGTAACTACAGCTACCTCTTTCCCCCCAGACAATTTTCAAATGAACTCCTTTTTTTTCAAAATCTCGTGTTAGCCTAGACCTCAGGATATGATTTTTCCACTCCTTTCTCTCCTTCTCTCTCCTGTTATTTCCTCCCAGCTCCCCCAAGAACTGCACAGTTGTTACTTTTGAACAATTGTTAGAAAAAAAAGCAGATTTATGACTGTAATTGTAGCTACAACATAAATTGCCCTCCTAGAGCTTACATGGGACTTTCACTGAAATTCACCAATATAACAAATAATAACAATAACGCCCCTTCAGTATAGAACAAAATATTCCAATGAAAAAAATCTATAGCTTTTTTTTTTTTTTAAAGTGCACAAAAATATTAATGGAAATATTAAAAAAAAAAAACCTGTCTTACAACATCACAATCAAAACTTCTGAAATATTGTTAAAATTAAATAGAAGTTATCTAATGAGACTTTTTGGCTCTGATATATTGGCAGACAGCAGCAACATTTTTTCAGAAAAATTACACCAACTAAATATACTGTATCTTAGCAGCATAAAAAATCCCTACAATTAGATGCAACTGCAGGCCTAGTAAGCATCGGCCTGACAAAATGTTACAAATGCAATTTTTGTTTAAAAGAATGGATTTCCATGGAATCCCAGAGGTAACATTTGTTATTTTCTTTACATTGTATTCTGGTAGTAAACCCACCTATAACCAATTACCTTCCTTCCGTTTTTTCTCCCAAAATTGCACAGAGTACTGGAAAATTTTATCAAGTTATAAGATATGGCCACACTGAAGAAGCCATATAGAACAAAACAAAAAGCCTGAAAACAAATTATCCCAAACAGTAACAATCACTGTCATACAACAGCAGCCTTACACTACTGACCGATGTTCTCCACATACATAGATGGCACTGGGTCGAATGCGCCGCCTTGTATGGCCAGGTAGCTGTGGCAAAAACTTGAAGTATTTAGGCATCAAGTCTAAGCATGCATCATGAAACTTCTTAATTCTCCAGTAGTAAATCAGTGGGTTCAGTGCAGACTTGAGGTAGCAGAGCCAGAGGAGCCAAGTGCTTATCTCAAAAAAGTTGTGCTTGTAGTAGAAGTGGCTGTTGAATGTGGCAATAAGGCTGTAAGTGGTGAAGGGTGCCCAACACACTATGAAGACAAGGAACAAAATCAAGATGGTGGTGAAGGCACGAGTTTTAAAGCTCATATCAATGTTCATCTGAAAAGGTCTCTGTAAGCTCATGAGACCAAGTTTGCTGGCCTGGCTGAGGCATATGCTGTCAGGGTGGCTATGGATACGAACTGCATTGTGGCGGACGGTGTTGAGTATGCCCATAAAAGAATATAGCATTACCAAGAATGGAATAAAAAAAGAAATTAGCAAGATAATTATCACGTATGCTTGGTAACCGGGGCTAGTAGAGTAGCCAAAAACACACTGAGGTGCTCTCGAGGGTATCTGCAGATTAGGATTCCCTACTGATAACGGAAAAGCAACAACAAAGGATGCTGCCCAGGAAATCACAATGAGAATCTTCGCACGGTAAGGTGTCAGTTTATCCTGTCTCTGAACTATAATAAGAAATCGGTCGATGCTAATGATAAGAAGAATTGCTACCCCCTCTATGACAAAAAGCCAAAAAAACATGGCAGAGACTCTGCAGAAGATATCCCCAAAAATCCAGTGAGTGGTAATGATTGTTATCAGAGCAAAAGGCATGTTCAGCACTGCCAGCAGCATGTCTGCAAAAGCCAGGCTTGCTAAGAGAATGTTAATTGCAGATCGCATAGCTGCCTTCTGGTAGACCATGAGGCATACAACAAAGTTTCCAAGGAAAGAAACCAACACAATAAATATCATAGCAGCAGAAAGTATGATCTGGAGTGGCAAACTCAAGCTCCTGAAAACTTCTTGTGATGGCAGGACAGCTGTAGTGTGTACCAGAAAAGTACTTCTCTCAGTGGTGAGCACAGCACCTGAACTATATCTCAGTGGCTGTGTTGTGCCACTACGAAGTAAGACCTGGGGAGTAGTAAAATTCGTGTAAGAATTTTCATAAACAATAAAAGTAGCATTTGAGGTCCCAGAATTGGTTGGTGTCAACATTGCTGAGAAAACCATTGCTTCAGGAAGAATGAAAGCAGAACCAAAGGTCTTCAAGGCATTTCATCTTGTTCAGGCAGTATCTTATTCCATGTCATTTACCAAATCTGAATTAAACATCCAAAAGTATCAAAGCTCTTAAATCCATGTCTGTACTTCCATCTGAAAAAGAAGAATTAGGAAAAAAAACAAACAAATAAGATTCTCTAAAATCATTGGGAACCAAATGAGTACTTGCTTTCCTTAATGACAAAAGTAATCCTAACACATCTTTACACTTTCGATTGACACCCTTTACTTAAGCACACATGAGAGGAGTCTAGTAATATTTGGTCTTCCTTATTCTTCCTAATGTGCAATTTAAACAACCCCTGGGACAACACGAGACCATTCCCTCATGTCTATCATTTGTCACCAAAGAAAAAGAGATCAACAGCCTCTTTTCTGTGACCTCCTTCCAGGTAGTTGTGGAGAGCAGTGAGGTCTTCCCTCATTTCCATAATGTCCAGATTAAACAACTCCAGTTCCCTTACTGGCTCCTCATAACTCTTATTTTCTAGTTCATTTACCAGCTTTGTTGCTCTTCTCTACTAATGCTCTAGCAACTCAGCATAGTTCTTGTAGTGAGGAGCCCTAAACTGAGCACAGTACATGAGTTATAACTCTCACCAGTCCCATGTACAAGGGGACAATCACTTCCCTGGTTCTGCTGATCATGCTATTTCTGATGCAAGCCAGGATTCCATTGGCCCTCATTGCAATATGGGCACATTGCTGGCTCATGTTCAGCTGGCTGTCAGCTAGCGCCCTCAGGTCTTCTGCTGTCAGGCAGCTTTCCAGTCACTCTCCCCCAAAACTGTATCATTCCATTGGGTTCTTATGACCCAAGTACAGGACCCACCACTTGGTCTTATTGCATGTCATGCGAAAAGAATCAGCCCATCGATCTAGCCTATCCAAAGCCCTGTGCTCGAAAGTAAGAAAATAAGTGTACTCACTAAGGATGTGCTCAATCCTCTCATCAAGATTGTTGAAAAAAATATTAAACAAAACTAGCCACATTAGTGAGCCCTGGGGATCACCACTGGTGACTGACCACCAACTGAACTCCATTCACTGTGACCATGAGTCCAGCCATCCAGCTAGTCCTTCACCCTGCAAAACTCACCTCTTGTCCAAAATAAGAACAGCCAGTTTCTCCATGAGAATGCTGTGACAAATGGTACCAAATGGTAAAGTGCTTTACTAAAGTTTCAGGTAAACAACATCTACAGCTTTTCCATCATCTACTAAGTGGGTCATCTTGTCATTGAAAGAGATCAGGGTAGCCAGGCAGGATCTGCTCTTCATAACTCGTGTTGGCTGCTTACAATCACTCGTTTATGCTGTATGATGACATTTAAGATGAAATGCTCCACAATGTTCCCAGGAACTGAGGTCAGACTACCAAGCCTGTAATTACCTGGATTCTCTAGTATTTAAATAATTTCATAACTTCAAGATTTTGCTTTGAAATCACCTACAGCTTGAAGCATTAGTAATATTTCCAAACAACTTACATAATCCACTATCACCTATCTGCCTGTTTGCTAGGCACTGAAAAGTGAACTCATCTGAGCTTCCCTACATATTACATAATCCCTTGTTTCAAGTCAGTCAACAGCATCAAATGCCTCAGGAAGAAACAGGTAAAACATCCTAACCTGCTGTTCGTTATCAAGTAACTCATCCACAGAATTAAAGTATTGCTCAATTTGTTTCACTTAGTGACTGACTCACATCAATGTATAGGAAACTAATTCTTTAGTTGCTACAACCCTCCTCCCCTGCAGCAAACTTTATGTTATGTTTAACTGTACATTCTCTTTTTTCCCTGTAAATTTAACTCTCAGACATTATGCTGATCTCCCTCCCTCATTATTATGCTGATACAGTGCAACAGTTCCTTTTAGAATTTACAGGTACTGTCCTATGTATTTATCAAATATTCACTGTTTTCACAGACAAATAAAATGCAAAAGAGCTGAGAGCTCCTCAGGAGCTCTTTACAGAACTCCTCTCTATCTTGGACTCACAGAGTACTCTGGCATCTAAACAAGCTGGAAACCAGAAGCATTATATGTCTTTTTAAAAAAATAAAAATCACTACAGCCAGAAAGACAAAGTGGGATTCCTCTCATTCAATCTGGACAATAGCAGCAGTCACTTTCAGGCTGTTCTCGTGATGGAGGGCAATCAATGTTCTCCATCTCTGAACACTGTGATAAATTTGTGTTACTAATTTGAGATGCCTGTACTTGATAACACAAACCCTACTCACAGTATCCATTCATGTTCTGTTTGGTACCAACACTGGGCGCAAATGAAAGGAGAAAGGAGCTATCCGTGTACAATATATATTTAGATACACTACCTGCTACAATACACATTCATGGCACCACTTATCTTCAGTTCAATTCTGCTTTGTCTGATCTCCATTCAAAAGTGACTGAAAAAAGGTACCACAGGATCATTACAGAATTGTTAGTGGCACAGAAAAAGTGAATGATTGCTGCCACATAGTAAGGAGAAGCCAAAGGAAACAATTATCCTAAAATCGTGAAAATATTAGCCATGGGATTCTGTGGATGCCGTAGAACTTCCGCGAGTTCAGAAGGCAATTTAAGAGATAATTCACATAATCTTAGTATGGATGCTTATACCTGAAAGAGGTGAATCATCCTGCTTTCCTCACCTGACTGCAAAGGCTGTGTGACCACTTCAGGCAAATGTTCTTTCTTGGGTATTACACTTCATAAAAGTGGTTAGCATTCAGACAGCAAGTTCAAAAGGATCTCTTCTGTAGCAGTCACATACACATATTGTATTCACAGGACTTCTGTCATGAGCATTCACGCAATTATTAAACATGCACCTCATATTTTTCCTTTCCCATGTATCTTCCTATCCCCTCAACATATCAAAAATTGCATAAGGACAAAAATAGCGAATGAAAGAAAGGGACCAATAACACAACTTCATAGGCATTTCATTCCAGTCCTCACCTGCTTTTTGAAAAAGAGAGATCCTGTAATTTCAAAGCCAGAGTCATTGCTGAATGGTAACTGCACAGCTTGTGAAAGATCACCGTGCTTTGGTAATTTAAATAGGTATGCTTTTTGATGATGAAAGTACTCAAGCAAGACGCAGATATCTTTTTGTCACAGCATTCTCATTTTTGGACCGTGTACATCACCAATTCTTTTCAGATTCAAAAAAGCTTCACACAATCACTTTTTTCCATTTCTGTGCTGAAAATTACTGGGTATGCACATTTCCTTTAAAGCAAGGTTCTCACTCATATGCAACTTTCTTTTTATAGACCATAATAGAGAGAATTATTTCAATGAAGTACACACTTAAAGCTAAATACCATACAAATTCTATTCATCAAATATAATTATTGCTAGAATTATGGTGTCTGTTTTTAACAGTTTTAGAAACTTAAAGGTAAATACATTTCTGTTCAAAATCTGGGTAGCATGCTCAACCAGAAATAAAAGATTGTATCTTACATGCATAGACATCAAACAAACCCAGTAACTCCAACGCAGCCAAAACAGCAAATTTTCTACTTGTAAAAACAGTATCACAATAACAGCTATGTTTAATGTAGATCAGAACATGCTATGGTGTGCTGCCAGAATGTTCAATGATTTATTAAATTTATCTGCTAAAAGTAAGCATATTTCCAGTATTGCCCAGATCCAAGATTTCTTAGATTTCTTTCAGCATACAGAAGTCATCTTTCTTCAGAAACTTCAAGCTCACAGGTGCCTGGTAGAGTACACTATTTCTTGTTAATGTGTTACATAATCACAAAAGGGAACCCGCTGCATCTTTTTACAGCTGCTAAAATTTTGAAGTTAAATGTGGCAAGAACAAATCATCAAGACAACCATAAAAAAGTAAAATATTAGGAGACAATTAATTAAATCAAGTAGAAGGGTCACCGGCTTATTTTGTTAAAAAAAAAAATATATATATATGTATGTATATATATATACACACATAGACAGAAAATACTGAAGCATATGTTTTGTCATGCACCATTACTGAACAAAGAAAACTAAAACGCCATTTCAATATGAGTTGAACGCTGTTTCTCATGTCATTAAGAATAAGCAGACACATTGCAGTGGAATGCCTTTTACAAAAGCCAGTGCAAAGGGTGAATCAAAGCACAAATCAGCAGGGACAATGTTCTCTTACTTACTTGAACCCCCTGAAAGGAACTAGCAGCTTTCAGTTGTAATAACTATTTACATGTCCTAAATTGAAACTAATCAACTGTAATGCACAAAACTACTCACAAGAAGCATTAGTTTAATTTAGAAAGTTTTCCTCTTTTCCATTCTATAAATATTACTGCAGCAATTTTCAAAGGGAAGTACAGTAGGGGAAGAGCCACCTCTGTTTGGGGTCATTAGGTACAAATAATTGACCTCTTGAGGATATTTATTTCTATCCTTAGTTCAGAGAGCCATCAACTGTCAAGAAATGCCAACCATGCAAATCATTACTACTATTCTAAACCACAAACATGCAAAATGTAATCAATAATTTTATATTCTCTTGAGAAAAATCATGTTCTCAATTTGTAGCTCATAAGAAAGGCCTTACATAGTTTTAAATTCATTTCTAGTCCTAGATTCTTTCCTGTTCTCAGCTTTTCCCACAAATTCAACAGCCATATTAACCATCTGTAAGTTGAGTACTGAAGTGAATACACTTGAAGAGCAAAGTGAACAGTAAATGCTGAAAATATTATTGAAAACATGATCTTCACTTCTATCTCTGTCTAGTTATTAATATAAAACTATCAAGTTAGAAGCTTCCTAAAAACTTTGCTTCCTAAATTTTAAGTGGAATTTTGGATCATACATGCAGTCACTACATACCAATTTTGACAACGGAGGAAAAGAAGCATATGAATCCAGACAGGCTTCCATGAAGAACAGGAATCATAAGTCATCTTGTGCTGCTCTGCTCAGCAAATCATTCCTTTTCCAAATAACCTGTCCAAAATAAATAAATAAATATATATATGTATTGTTGACATACTTACACAAAGAATAAGAACAGAACTGCTACAATTTTTCCTGTAATAAAACTTTATTTTTTTATTGGGAAAGGTAGAATACACTGTGTATCCTGACAAAACACAGATCACAGCTCTGTATTTTGCAGAAGGTACAGATCTTATGCAGTACAGTTTCATTAAGCCAAATTGATCCTCGGGTCTCAGCCATGGAACATTAAAATCTCAACATTTAATACTGAGATATTCCAGGACTAGTGCTGCATCCTGTTTTAATTTCATCCATATGTATAATTACTTGTTTGGCAACAAGTGTACCAAAATTGGTTGCCACAAGTCTTATTCAATCTGTTAAACTACACATTTAATCCAAACATGAGAAACCTGAGGTTGAAACCTCAAAAGCCTCTCAGAAGAAATGCCTCACAGGATAAGCTGAGTAAGCATTTCCCAAGAAGCAAAAATATCAGAGTAACGGTTCTGGCAAAACAAAAGGCAAGAAAGCAGGTCTGGAGAGGAAGAACAAGCAAGAGCAAAGAACAGGAACAAACAGGATCTTAGCATTTCCACTATATGCTCCAGTACCAGTCAACCATCAGCTATCATCAAGGTTGTTACGTCTCAAGTAGCTAAAATGATTTTTGCAAAAAGGGCCAACCACAGCTAAATGCTGCATATTCATTCATGACATACACGTTGTTAATTGAGATACCAAATTTGTGTAGTTTCCCCACATACACTCAGAAGGAAGCGATAAAATTTCTACGAGCCTTGAAAGCTGAGTGTGTGTTATACCAAAGGATGCCAATGACCTGACTTATTTCTAAATATTGTTTTAATATAAAACAGTGATCTCCTAGGAGGGAAGCACTAAGAACAATTCATACTTCAAGACCACTCATAACATCCTGATTCCTTCAGCCACTGCAGTGCTGATTTTCTGTACATGCAACCAACTTAACAGGGACTTCAAACATTCAAAATGCAAGGCCTGGTTTGCCAGACAGGCACTTACTGAGAAATGTGCCTTCTAAAGAACAAACCTATTTAGGTAGTTTTGTGTTGGCAACCAGAGGTTAACATTTTCCAAATGACGTTCCTTTTTTCTCCCCCACTATAAGTGATTTGTTGGGCTTTTTGTTTGTTTATCTGTTTGATAATGTGAACAGAGGGGAAAAGCTCTGTAATCCTACACAGTTCTGCAATGAATTTTAAATGTGAGCATTCCAGTTCCACCACAAAGCCTTCCTGAGAGAAATTCCCCAGTCCTGTAGCAGGAGGACTGATCTGGATTACAACAGAACCTGGCAAACCAAGTTAACAGCTTCACACTGGCCTGAAACTGCTGGCATACGCAGATCAAAGCATAAGAGCATGTCTCAGACCTGGCCTCAGTATGCTATGAGGTACTTAATATAGATCACATTCAAGACAATGCTGTGCAAAACTTGTAAAAAACTGATAATCTTAGAGGAGTTCGCATCTTATCAGGTCTAATTCAACCTCCTCAAGCCAGGAACTGTCATTTACAAAGACCTGAAAGAGCAGAATCTAAGAAATCATTAAATTTTAAAACATTTCCCACAGCATTTGGACTGCCCTAAAGACTTAGCAACAGGTTATATAAGGCCTCAAAAACGTTATGCCTCCTGTATACTATTGCCTTTCAAATGAGGTGTAACTTTTGTCAAGTACTTTACTGGCATTTCTCTACGTTTAGTTGCACTTAGTCCTTGGTCACTTTTTAAATATTTTTCTTAATGTATTCCTGACATTTCAAAATGTACTCCAAAATCTTAAATGTACCTAATATTGAAATCTTCCTTTCTCCATTAAAAATAAATAATTAATCAGACTATGAAAAGATTACAGGCAAGTAAAAAAAAAAAATCTGCTTTGAGTCACAAACTTTTAACATCTGTCCTAAGACTTTTTTAGTTTTTCATATAGAGCAATTTCTCCAGTACATTCTCTGATTGAATGGAAAATTGGTATTTCATCTTCATATACCACAAGTAGAGACCTACAGGTTCCCTGTATTAAATTGCCCATTCCTCCTTTGTAGTGCTGCAGCACACTCAGCACACTACTGCACTGTCTTCTTCTAATAAGGGAAAATGCATTTTCTGGTTTGTTTTCATATTAACATAAAAATTTTCCCAAATACAAAGGGTTTAAAAAAATCAACTTTTAAAAATGAGTAACATTATCATCAACGGTGTATTATATTGATGGAATTTATTAAGCTGTCTCTCCTATAAGAATAAACCTGATTTTGAACTGAAATCAATGTAATGAAAACTCATCTTTTTTACAGAAAGATGCAGAGACACTAATGGATAAGTGATTAGCCACTGACAAGTGATGAGCCAACAGCGTGCCACTGTGGCTAAGAAGGCCAGCGGTATTCTGAGGTGCACTAAAAACAGCGTGATCAGCTGTGACCCCTTCTATTCCGCCCCAGTGAGGCCTCATTCTGAATACTGGGTCCAGTTCTGGGCTCCTCAGTTTAGGAAAGACAGGGAATTACTAGTGAGAGTCCAGCAGACAGCTACAAAGATGTTTAGGGGCCTGACACGTTTCCTTATGAGGAAAAGCTGAGAGACTTCGGACTGCTCAGCCTGAAGAAGACTGAGATGTGATCTTATCAATGCTTATGAATATCCAAATGCTGGAGTCAAGGCTTTTTTTGGTGATGTCTAGTGATAAGACAAGAGACATAGGGAACATACAGGAACATCAGAAGTTCCATACAAGCATAAGGAAAAACTTTACAGTGACGGTAACAGACCACTGGAACAGGCTGCCCAGAGAGGTAGTGGAGTCTCCTTCTCTGAACGTATTCAAGACTTGGATGCCCTTCTGTGCTATCAACTGTAAGGAACCTGCTCTAGCAGGGGTTGGACTAAATGGTCTCTGGAGGTCCCTTCCAACTCCTACAATTATATTAGATTGACATACACACACAAAATCACTGAATTAGTACTCTCTTCAAATTGTGAAGCCCACACTGGGTTCCTAAGATGCGGGTGAGTTCCTAGAGCAAAAGGGTCCTGATTATGCTTCTCTCATAGAAATTCAGCTCATGCTACCATCAAATTCTTCTTCTGCCCAAGAGCCTGCTGATGCCCTGCAGGTGATATGGATCTTGCTCCTTGGCATGTCACAGAATCACGGAATTGCAGAGGTTGGAAGGGAGCTTAAGAGATGATTGAGTCCAGTCTCCATGATCAAGCAGATTCCCCATAATAGGTTGCACAGGTAGGCATCTGGACAGGTCTTGAATGTCTCCACAGGAAAGTCCACAACCTCTCTAGGCAACCTGCTCCACTGCTCTGTCACTCTTACTGTAAAGAAGGTCTTCTGCATGTTCGTATGGAACTTCCTGTGTTCAAGTTTTAGGCCATTGCTCCTTACTGCTGCATATCACCGAGAAGAGCCTGGTCTCATCCACCTTCTCTGCATAGCTCTTACTTGGCTTACAGAGCAGACATGCCCATAACAAGTTAAATGAGTTGACAGTGTTTCAGCAACAGAAATGCAGCTTCTTGTGGCATCCTGCTCTGAGAGCTCTTAAATGCTGTCTAGATCAGATTTAGCTGTAAGTACATAAAGATTTACTATTTTAAATATGCACGTGTGTATATATGTGTGCATGCATCTTTGATAGTTACTGCCATCTCTAATCAGCCAAAACCAGAAATGCATAACACAACAAAATAGTACAACAGTGGCTTGTGTTCTTTTCCAGATTTACCCTAAATTTGTTGTGATAGTCTAACTCAGACTAATAGTTACACATTAGACTATTATCTTATTTTTCATAATATGGAAAGAGGCTAACTTAACTATTTTAAGCCATGTCATCTATGGCTTCAGACTAATTTTTGTCTCATGCCAGTTAATTGGCATAACGCTGTCTGAAGACAGCAAATTCACCTCTGAGAAACAATCCTAGTTAGAAATCAATCCTGTTCGTACAACATTTAGAATTTGCTTTAGAATTAGAAAAATTGTTAAATTGAAGAGTTCTCATTTGGACAGCTCAGGGTGAGATGACATACCACAGACATGCAGATCCTGTGCAATACAATCAGAAACAATTTCTATACAGGTGTGACTGGCAAGGCTTGGAAATGTTCCATAAATCGTGAACCATTTTTTTTTTTTTTTTAATAAAAGATATTTGTAAGTCAAAAATATTTAAATGAACCAATCTGATGATTTTTAAAGCATGCTGTTTTGTTTTAATGTAATACGAGAGATAACACTATTTAATTCTTTGATTTTTTTTATTTTTTTTTTTTTAAATAATGCAAAGAAAACAAATACCAATCAAACAATTCAAATCCCTTGTAGGACTGATATTTGTAAGCACCTTATAATTTGCTGCCGCAAATAATTTTATAGCTAATTGAGTGGCTTTTGCAATACTCTGTGGTATTGCTACTTAGAAACTATTAAACAAACTGTACACCAGATCAGTTGTCTCCCAGGATACAGTTACGGCATTCCCAGTCCACAAACCTAACAGGACACAACATCTTAATTTGGCATAGTCAGCAGGATCCTCTCACTACAGGAAGTTCTGGAGATTACCCTGTAGCTATATGCCATAAGACAGGAGAGGTATGAGGGATACTGACAGTGCACCTGGGGGCAGGAGTGCTGGGAAGTGACTTCTTAGCTATAGGCCAGGATGGCTGTAAGCCAGGAGAGGCTATGTGCAGTGGCAAGCCATGGCTGCCCACGAAATGCCAGAGCTGGATTGCTTCCCTGTAACCAAGAAGTTGAAAAGGCATAATGTATGCACTCCACCAAAGGGAATGGCTTAGGCTCAGAACAACTAGCACGATCCCAATCCTGCAGAGGAAAGGATTACAATCCTTGCTGTAGAGCAAAAAAACACCATGATGCATGCTGTATTATGAGTAGTGTTGATGGCAGCTCAAAAAGATAGGTATTTCAACAGACAAACAGAAGGGCAAAAAAAAATGTACGGGACATATCTCTGACAGGTGGAGACCAAGTCTTGTTATCAGAAGATGAGGAATGGGGATATTATGGGCCTGGAATTTTCTTAACTACCAGTGATTGAGCAGAATACTGGTCTGTAAAGAGCTGCATACTGGGCTGGTTAACTTGGTTCTCTTGGAGAAACAAGAGACTTAGTGTGTACTGAAACCCCAATTGTAAATCATTGGTCAGAAAGCATGCAAAAGGATGTTTGTCTCCAAGTGATGCATAATAGGCAATTAATTCAGGAGCAGCACTCTACTAGTTATTAGTAGCCAACTCTAATAGAGACTTCCCTGATCCAGGGGTCTGACAGACTCTTTGAATCTCCATGCAGTTAAGTTACAAGATTGTTTGCATGATGTGTTGGCTCCATGAATCAGACAAGGCAGGGAAATCAAAGAGAGCCCATGGCCCGGAGAGAAATAGCTCAGAAGGGTGGGAACTCAGGGGGAATATTGTTAAATCTAAGCCTGCCATTAGGAGAATGGAACAGCAAGGAAATCGCCATCCCCCTGGAGCAAGAAGTATATTATGGGCTGAAGGTATCAAGAAAGGGTTCCCTTGAGATGTGATAGAAGGCCTGCCTACAGTGGCATTAGAAAAGCTGCATTTTAACATATTTAATGAATCAACTGCCATCAAAAATTACCTTAATTAAATTTAAGACATTATTCAATATCTGCAGCAGAGTGACAGTGGAGGGTGGCTAGTTAAAATCTTACTTGTTGGACTTTCACTCAAAGGATGATTAGTATCACTTCTACAAACAGGAAACGTAATCATTATGTTGCTTTTATTTTATATTGCATTATCACGTGTAAAGCCTATGCTTGCTTGTTTTTTTTTCTATTTTTTCGTGTATTATGTACAAATCAACATCAAAGACAAATTGTAAGATGTCTGAGTCATGGTGTGGAGGCCTGTGCAACAATGAAAAAAATCACTGAAACGACCGAGGATTGTTTCAAACTATGTGACTGTTGAGGAGATCTCTTGAAAGCTGGATTGATCTGATCCCCTTTTAAGCTTTTTAAGATTCATGGGGTGGGGAAAACGGCTTGCAAATTATTCAAATTCTGATTTTAGTTATTAACATAGAATTCTTGTAAGTTATGATCTCCAGAATCCATCTCCATCTCTTTTATCCTTTCTCCTCATTCTTTCAAACACTTTTTCTGTGGTATATCTGGAGTAGTCTCAAACACTTGCAAGACAGACCACTGCCATGACAACACGCTAAATGCTGAAGACATGGTCAGACAAGGGAATCCTGTGCAGGCAATCTTGCTTGGCCCAAAACTTCTGTTTACTTTTATGTTTTGACTGCAGACTTGCTGATAACAAACCTGTTGATGGTAAACACTGTAAACATGGCAGGCACAAAAAGAATGCCTGAGAGAAGCTTAAGGGGAGAGGTCTTGAAGTCTTTGATACTTCAGGGGCTTCAGAACCTCTGGATGAGCATTCTCACAGATCAAGTAACCTTCCCGTCCATTGGCTGGGTCAACACTGGAACCTGGACTGGTGATGGTTTTCTTTCTCTCTCTCTTTCTCCTCACCACCCCTCTCAGTCTCCTTCTCCTTGCTTTTCCCCTCATAAGTACTTTGAACAGGGTAATAAGCCTAACACACAATTTCTAATTTGATTTCAACTACTCAGAAATTGCTGAAAAAATTCAACTCATAGATTTCTGAAAGAGAAGCACACTGACAAAGTCAGTAACAAAGTTACAGGCAAGATGTATAGGGGGTAAAAAAAACAGTAACAAGGTCCATCAGAAGAAACCAGGCAATGAAACCCTTGCCAGTGTACTTTATAAAAATCTCTTTATAATCCCTAAAATATTCTTTGTGTTGGAATTAACATTATTTATTACAAGATCTAGAAAAGGATACATATCAAACCAGAAGTGATGCTCCTCCTATATTTCGAAGATTAAAATGTTGATTTTAAAGTACTTGTTAAACTGTCAACTAAAATGTATCTTTCCTGCCTTTCTCTAGGATACATTAAGTAATTTTGCCTGATCTAGTTATTTTCTCTTTAGTTCTATTGAAAACACTTTCCTACTCCAGTCAAGCTTCTGTTAGCAGCTCTCATGCACTCTAAGGTGATTCAAAATAACAGAAGCCTTTGACTAACAAAGATTGGTGGTTTTTTTCTATTTAAAAATTTTAACAATGTATTTCTCTATAATGTCTCCAATAAAAGCCAACACTGTTACACATCATTATTTCATTTACAAGAGAAAAGATCATTTCAACAAGACTCATTCCAGCATCCCTTACTAAAGTACGGCTCTCATCCAGGTTAAACCAGCAGTCTAAGAGCCACAGTTCATCCTTCACAAAAGTTTTATCTCGCTTTCTGACTTCTCCCTGCTACCTTATTTCCTAAGGGCACTCTGCAACAGCAGTTAATGTGATCCACCAGCAAACTCCTCCTTGATGGCTTTCCTATAGTTTCCAGCCACTCCCTATGTACCCAACAGACATACAAGAGAGGAGAGAGACTTTCAGGAAAGATGTAATGGATCTTTCTGGAAGGAAATAGCCACCTGAACAATTAGTATGTCTCAATCCTAAAATTTCTTGGAAAAGGGGTACTTCAAGAGCAAATATAGATCATGATTTATATCCTTTAACAGCTCGACCGTGTTCCTGGCTATTTCCAAGTGATATGACAGTGGCAGGTGCTGATAGATCTACAGGCTAACAGTACCCCCTATCAATGTAACAAAGCCAGCCATATGACAAAGGTAGGGAAAGGCTCTAGTGCACTTAATGTCATCTCCTCCAGTGACCCCTATTGACTACGTGGCTGAAAAGGCCAGAAATTCTTTCTTCCAATGTACTCCGAATAGCAGTTCTAATGCTGCACATTGAAGAGGTTTAATACTGAACACCAGAAAGTATTTTATTGAAAATTTCATTTCAATTCAGCAAACATAGAATGGCAATTCTAACAACCACCTGTACATACTTCAAATCCTTCCTCAGCCTCCCATTTCCTATTTATAGCATAAACTATCTTTGCTTGGTAAGTTCATATACCTTTTATTTTTACAATGAGCTTCTCAGATATCCTCTTTTCATTATAGAAGTACTGAAGTTTCTGAAGCGCTACAGACTCAACCTGTGCCTGATCTCATTGCAGATGTCTAATTTCTTTTCTTAAGCAAAAATTACTCATGAAATTCTTGCATATTGTTCCATTTTGAGTAAGCATTCCCCATAAAATGTTCAAATAAAATTATAAGCACTTGCTCATACACTGTAATTTACACCCATGTATGCACAGGATACAATTTCAAAACAGCAGAGCAGACTCCCCTGTTTTTGTGCTGCCCTTCACTGCCTATCTTCTACTGTCACTTTGAGGCTTTTGTTTGAAAGCGAGTGTAATCCTAAATGTTTCCTATTGGATACAGACCACTTATTCTTCATGCATTAAGCCACAACTCACACAATGCTGAGAAAATGAATAGCACCAGTTATTCTAGTCAGTCAGTGTTTCCAACCCCACCCAGCTTGCAAGGAAAGGACTTTAACTGCAGGAAGACAAGGCACTTAGGAGCAAAGCAAGAAATTGTGAAACAAGCATGTGGTTTACTACCTCTTAAATTACCACTTTGGTTAAGTGGGAAGGGGAGCACCTACAACCCACCTACATGCCCTTTTTGAAGGTTTGTAAATATTTGGGCTACTCACAGCTCAGGTTCCTGCCTTCTCCTTGTTCAGTCAATGGCAGCAGCCAAGTAAAATACACGTGTTTTATAGCTTATACATGAAGCTCCAGATTTATGACTTCATCAGGTCCAGAGTAGCTTTTACTCTTTCCCACAAAGTTGAAACAATACCAGCTTATTTCATAGTCTTGGGTTTTCAGTAGGACCGTAAGGCTGCGAGGCCTTTTCTAAACCATTATCTACCTGCTGTCCTGTAGTTTTAATGTCTACTTTAGGATCCGCTTTACTGTAAAGTTTTTGTCCGCTTTCTAATTTTAACAGCAATTTTTTATTCAGTGACCCACACACCAGGATGGCTGTGTGGGAATTTAAGGTATCTTTTGTAAATACTAACAAAGCAATGAAAATTAATGAAGTGTAAAATGCAGGAAATTAACTTCTCATCGCATCATCAATTTATCTACACACCTAAAAGAGTTTAAAATACCAGCTTCAAGCAGTCTGATGGTCTAGGGACACTCAGCTGCCACTTCATTTATAGTCTGTTTCCTTAGCAACGCTATAATCCATCTGGCTGCAGAAAGCTAAATTCCTAAACCATATCCTCCTGTACACCGGAAATAGCCTCAAAAACATTTATATTTTGAACAGCATCTAGTCACTGTGATTAGCAAGCACATAAATGAATCCAAAAGGCAATAACGTTCTTAAAGAACACACAGAGATGCAAATTCCCCATCACTTGAATCAGTGGTTCACGTACTGCAAACAGCATGCAGTCTTTTGACTTCCAAGTTGAAAGTGATGTTACAACAGCATCAATTCCTCGACATCGCGGTCCTAAGCAAAGCTGCTGAAGACCCTGATCCCTCGCGCTGAAGGAGAGATTATGCACACCAACTTTATGTCAGAGATGATGTCCCACATTAGAGAGCACTGTCCAACTGTGACCATGCATGCCACAACTTCAGGCTAGCCCACAGAACAGTTTGAACCTTGTGTGGATCCAGCTCAACCCTAATTTGTGACTCAAGGCAACAGTCTTTATCACAATATTTTTCAGCCACTTGCTGAAGTAATTTGTTACTGTACTCACCCAAAAACTTTAGGTAAGAGCTAAAATAGTCAGGAAAATCAGTTTTGAGACTGGAGGATGACAAGCAATTCTGCAGTGATGCAGCCAAGTTAAGATGAAACAGTGAATGCCACCAGGACATCTCCTACCAGGAAGAACAGATACAACTTAAAATAGCAGAATGCATCTCGCACATACATCATTTTGCATAAATTTGGCAACTCCAACCAGCAAACGAAATTCAGTTCCAACCTAATTCACAATTCACCGAATTCAATTCACAACCGAATTCACAAATATTAATAAAGAATAATTTGTATGTAACAACTTCTACATTGTATCAGTGACCACAGCAAGATCTCAGAATGTTATCTATCAATCACAGATTAACTAATGAATATAGTTGATTAAACTTGCTTTTTGAAATCATTTTCAAAACGCACGTAATCTCTTTGCTGTGTAGATGACAGCTCTTTGGACCCAGATCTGTTGCCACTTCCCACACTGAGCAGCAAACTGAGAAGCCCTCTGGACAACATCTCACAAACTACATGAAGCACTCATCAATAAGAAACCCCATCTTAAGATATGACAACAGATTTTTTCCTTTAATAATGTTTTGTTGTTCCCCACCAGCCATATCCTTCCTACTAAGGCTGAGACTGATCTCAGCTAATTTCAACAGAGAACTGAAGTAGTCAGCTTGGTCAGTGGTCAGACATTATTATTTCTGGAAAGCAAAAGTAATCTAAGCTAAAACAGATACCTGAAACAGTTACCTTGTTTCTTAACAGTACAGCATATGATTTCTACTTATCTAAGTAACTACATCTGCCTGTATGCCTCTGAACTGTCTAAACAAATGGTTCAGTGATATATTTCTATGTTACAGCTGCATAATGCTTCATAGGTGTGTCCCACCCAGGACCAGAGACAGACTTGAAAACAGCAGGGAAACCTGACAGAATATATGAGGACTGATTTCAGCCTTGCTGACAACAGCTAGGAGCACATCACTGTATTGCCAGTGTACTGTGGAGATGTTTTTTCAAGTCTATTATTTGTGGTGGCCTTGAAAACACGGATGTAATCCAGCTCATTTGGATCTAGCAGTCTAACAGCCTAAGTGCTATTACCTGAAATGTTATGCTTTGATTTGATATTTCTAGGAAAGATGCCTGCAGTCTGAATCTGCCTTATCTTACAAAAAAAAAAAAAAAAAAAAAAAAAAAAAAAAAAGGGGGGGAATGAAGAGGGAAAAGGTTTTTAATTTAGGTTAGCCCCATCTCTATCCTCATTATAAATTCAATGAAAATTTCTTATGGCAGACGCAGATGTCCCAATAGTAGTAAGGCATAGCACAACCTCTCCCTGTTATAAATACTCTGAACATGCCTTTGAGAGTCAGCATTAAATATTGCTAAATTTCTTTTAAATGTCACCTCTTTATCATAAATGACACACTGGGCGCTTGAGCAGACATGCTGAAGATCTGGGAGTGTGAAGGATGGAATTAATTTTTCAGCTCTACCAACTCATGCACATTTCAAATCAGAGATAAGGCAAGAGGTGGGAAGGTCCACTGCTAGCCAGTTGGTTTGGCACCAAATGTGGTAATTCCTCTCCACGCCACACACAAATTTGTCCAGAGTACTCAATACATGCACACAAAGTTCTGAGGTACCAGTGAGCACTTTAGAGGAATTTAACTACCAACATACTGCACACATTCTTTGGATGCTTCATGTAGCTAGATGTACAAAGGTTAGAGTTCAGTTCAGAGATTCTTAGTTTGTTTCTTAAAATGATTTTGATAGTAAGAGGAAGAACAAGAAATTTGGATGGGAATACAGCTTGAAATAATTATTTCAGTTTAGAGTTTATGTATATATAGAATACATACACATACACTTAGAGGTGCAGAAATAAAAATATCATGAATGCATTATGTGCATGCATTTCTAAACGCATCCACAAAAAGCATGTACAATTCCAGAAAGAAAAGTCTTGAGAAAACTTAGAAATGACAACAGACAGAAGATTCTAAATCAAAGTGATCAAGTAATAGAAGGCTTGCTGGAGTATAAACTATCCATAGAAGATTTGAATCAACATATAATATTGTGTGTTTTGAAATTACTTTTCACATTTGACAAAGAAAAAGTCATCTGTTTTTCACATACCTTTTCTATCATTACACACAACGAACCTTGTACAATACTCTGTAAGGAGTAATTCAGCGAGTTACACTGACGCAGAAAACGTGCATCAGTAATCATTTCAGGAAGTATCAAGTACTGAGTTCTTTATAGCTTTAGAAAGATAGGAGTATTATTTTTTTCTATTTGTATTTAAAATTTACACTTCCTCCTCATTTGTTGCAATTTTCCCCTCATTTCCAAAACTCAAATGGAAGACCTTCTGTCTGTGAACTTTTTCCTGTAAATCTGTGTCTATTACGTAAATGTTTTTGAAGAGAAAGCTTGCATGAGACAGTGAAGTAATGAATAACATGATGCTCCTGAAGAACTGAGATACTACAGGGATAAACAACATTGAGAAGCACACATCAAAATGAACTTTTGCTCCTTTAGAGCGGGTTTTAAATAAGGAACGCGACCATATACTGAATAACAACAATAAAATAGAAGTTTGCAAAGGTGCTCACTAAGAATTAATTTCCCTAATATTAGCTGTCCTAATAGGTGGATAGCAAGGCTAATAGAAGCATCAGGGTTCTCACCACAAAGAGCAGAGGCACAGACAGCAATCCAATCACAGCTGGGATAAACCACTTTCTGAACAAGCTTATTTTTCTCCACTAACTGTACAAGTACCTGGAAGGGCAGCTGAGAATACAGCAGTGTTACCACACTGCATAGCTAATTTCTAACAGATCCCTGAAAGGAAGCCTGTTGTCTGTGGGGTTCAATTTGCCAGACAGGGGTCCATAGACCTAATGATGCTGAAAACCAAAACAGGATAGCTAGCTTTCAGATCATCAGGCTGAAGGCTTAGATTTACCTCTTAAACCAGCAACCATAATAATACAGGCACCTACTGGAAAACATAATGCATTATCATGTGAGAGAAAAAATAGAAACTTCAAAGAGACTAGATAGCTGCAGATTAGATCAAGATAAAATATTCTAACTGCCCAATTAAAAATGACCAGTAATTAGAAATTACACAAGATCAACCAAGGGAAGGTTCTGGCAGAAAAACACAGAAAGCAGCTGGCCAACAAGACAGCCCAGAAGAAATAGGGCAGTAAGGAGAAAATATTGTGGAGAAAACAGTAAATTCACCAGACAGCATTGCCATGTAGATAACGGAATGGAAACCAAGCCCCAGCATTTTGTCATCCTTCTTAAGTCAGCTACATTATATTACATTGAAACTGACAGATAACAAGGGAAAATTGAGATAATCATCTTCACATTCCATATATAAGTCATGCTACTTTCCTTCCTTGTCTATCCACATATGAATCACAACTTGTGGCTACAGGGTCAAGTAGCTAAAGTCCAAACCAGCATCTACAGGTTCTAACTTTGCTAAGACAAGGGAAGGGATCTTCCACTCCACAAAATAATTACTTGTTTTAGGGAGGGGGGAAAAAAATTGTGAAAACTACACACTCTTATTTACTTTTTAATGTTAAAAAGTAAATGCTACTAAAGTTTGAAAGTCAGGCTCACAAGACTTGAGGACTAACAGTTACAGAAATCCAATTAAATACTATGACACAATCTTTAATTATGTGACTAAATACTATTTATCGACATGGAATCCAACTTCCTTTAGAAGGCCCAGCACTCCTTCTCCCTATAATTACTGTGTACTACTACATCATATTTAATCAACACAAGCCAGACTCCATTTCAGTAACTCCAAGAAGGAGAAAATCAGGGAAGGGATGCAAAAAGCATCCACTAATTTTGGCTGCTTGTTTTTAGACACTAAATGCTCTGGAAAAAAAAAAAATAAAATGGATCCTACATCGTATAAAGCAGGGCTCCCAAAGGCCTTATCCAACACTTCATAGCTTTAAATTTTCAAACACTTCTGTGCTTATGTGGCCTGAACAACATTCTTTCAAACACAGCTTTTGTATAATCTCCATCTAGATTGAGGTAAATTAGGTTACAGTTATGCAAGAGATTTCTCTAAGTGCCGTTCAAACCAATAGGACTTCTTCAACACTTCAGCATATGCCCAAGTGCAAACAACCTACAGAAATAGCGCTTCTGCACAAAAGGAGAAGGAAAGGACTGCTCACCTTTCTCCTAAAGTGCATGTTGAGATTAATATTTTCTAATGTTTCATTCAAATGAAATTGAATGGAATTTCAGAGACCTCCGCTTAAACTGCCTGTTCAGGAAAGCACTTAAAGCACTTATCAAGTCCCACAACACACATAAGATTTAAATAAGCTATCCTCAGCTGAAAATGCAGCAACTAAACAATTTTCCTCAAGTTCAAACTACACCACTAGCCAGGTTAGCAAAATAATGGCTGTTAGCAAGTACAGGGATAAAATACACCATTCTGTTCAAGCATTTTCTTTGTCTACAAGAGGCAGTGTGACCTGACAGATCAATTTTCAATCTGAGACTCTATTTCTGGATTCTACAACTGAGATTCCTCAGAAAAATGGCCACGCTTCTTCTTGCCTCACTTCTCTCATTTGTAACAATTAAATCTGATATCCTTGAGAATTGCTTTGAAAATTATTTATGAGACTATTATGTGAGATAGCCTAGATATATCCATATCCAAAAAGCAAGCACAGCAAAAAGTGTAACATTCACAGCATTTCATTACTGAAACAATCTGTAAGATACTGCAGAACTGTGCACCAATTTCAGTGTCAAAAAGAAAGACTGCAAGAATGACCAAGGCTCACAAGATTTATTTTAAATATCTACTCTAATAATTTTAACAGTGTAGTAATATCTACTGGCATCTAAGCGTAAATAATCTTCGCTAGAGAATTTTTTGAAAGTTACTCTGCCCAGCTCAGTACTGTTAGCAAAACAATTCGGAAGATATCAAAACAACATCAGAACACAGGCCATGGATGGGTTCACATCTAGCCACTGGGATATGCAGTGCATTGGAAGCACGCTCCCTGAAGGCAGATGAAAGTTGTGCCGTCTTCTGGATCTCTTAGTCTCCTTTATAGGCAAGCAGGAAAGCCACCAAGGCTCCACTTGCCCCCTCTGCACCCACCTGCACAAGGAGAAAGTAGCAGCCCTGGCAGGTATCAGCAGCTGACGAAGAAAAACAGTATTTTGCAATGCCTGTGCTCCTTGATGCAGGCAAATTAGATCACTGTGACTGAGCACAGGCTTAAGAAAGACTACTTAGAGTGTTACTGATAGACTATACCTGCATCAGTGCACCAAACAACACCAGGAACTACTCCCGGGTGATAGAGCTCACTTGATGACACAGACTGCCAACCCGCTGCAGACCAGCACAGCGTGCTTCACATCCCGGCCCACTACAGCTCTCCCACACAACTCTTGAGCATGATTTGGATGCAGCAGGAGCCAGGAAACAGTCCCAGCAAGTTGCTCTTACACAGCTCCCCTCTCTATGAAGGTCAGCAACACAGACAAGGGCTAATCCATGCCAACAGGCTTTAGGGCGAGAGAACGATCTTGAGATATTTAACTAACAGGTAGAAGACCCAGCATCCCCAGGCTTTATCTGTTGTTACTCTTACAGGAAGATTTTAAACGCCAAATACCATGAAACACACAAAAATTACCTACACCTTGTATAATATAAGAAGAAAACTAGAAATGAGTAGAGATCATCTTGGCGTGTTCCTGCTCCATCGGAGCAGGCAGACTTCACACATGGTCTAACGACACCCACTGTCCAATTTTAATTTCTTTAGTTTAAAAAAGTTCTACATGCATTTGACATGCCTTCTTACAGCGAGGCCACTGCCTAATAAGTGAGTCATGCAACAACAGTGTAAGGAGCCAGGTTTCTGAGGGACGATCATCTGGCAGTAGACATTTCAATTGAAAGTTATTTAGAAATGGTAATGGCTTGCAATAAGTAGAATTATTAAGTCTGCTTTTACAGACTAAAAATATGAGTGAATCTATGATGTTATCCTGGAAACTTGGCTAGAGCAATGCTGGCAAACAAATTTTCACAACAGGTAACCACAAAAACATCCATAAAAAGACATCGGAGAGCTGTCAGTACATCGCGGATTAAGCAGTACTCTTTGAGATCCCTTCATAACTTCACACATCCAGGAAGAGTCTACGTAACCTACACAGAACTGTCCCTTTTGTAAACCAATCCGGTACGAACACACAGTTTTGGTTAATAATCCCTCTGAGCACGACTGGGAAAGTGCCAGCCGTACCCAGCCCCAGCCATCAGAACCGTGCCCGCTCCTGTCGCATCCTTACGCGCAGCCCGTCTCTTGAAAGCTTCGGGCTGCTCTGCGAGGTGAACTTTACGACGTGCCCTGTGAGCTACAGTAGCCTGCTCTGTATTACTGAGTTTTAAAAGCCAAGCACACGCGAGACCACGCTGCATATCCAAAGGAAAAGAGCAGGCGTTTAGAAAAGACGAAAGAACAACCGATGTTATTCAGCGAGGCACTCCTATTTTCCGGGAGTGCCCCCGCAGCACCCCGTACCTGCCAGCACCAGCAGCAGTCGGTCCCCAGCCAACCCTCCCGCACGCCCACATGCCGACACAACGCCGCCTCGCTCGCCCCGCGGAGCGAGCCCGGCCCCGGGGCCAAGCAGCGCGCCGGAAGCGCCGCCCCCCCGCCCGCCGCCTTCGGAGGAACCCCCGCAGCGCAGGGCAGCGCCCAGCCGTGGCGGCAGGACCCCGCGGCCGTTCGGTCCCGCCGCCTCCCGGCCGCCCCGAGCCCGAGCAGCTCCCTCGGAGCTCCCAACCCGGGACGGCCTAGCGCAGCTCGCAGTACCCCCGGCCGGAGCGGGCAGCCGGCATAGCCGTACGGTGCCCGCGGGGAACCGCGTCCGCTCTCGTCGCTCGGAGCATCCCGGGCAGGGGCAGCCCGGCCGCCGAACGACGCCTCGCCTCACCTCGCAGCGTGGCCGGCGCCCTGCAGAGCCCCGCGCGGCGCGAGCCCGGACGAAGCCCATCCCTCCGGGAAGTTTCCTGCCGTCGAGGCGGCCGCGGAAAACAAAAGCTTCAAAGGGTAGAAGAGGAGGAGGAACGGCAGCGCAGGCAAGAAAGTGAGGAGCATCGCTCTCCCGCGGCGCCGCTGCCCGTGCCCAACGGCCCCGCGGAGCGCAGCCCGCTCAGCGCCGCCTCCCCATGCGCTCCGGCGCCGGCTGAGCTGCACGGGCAGCGCCACGGAACCGCCGGACAAGAAGCGAGCAGGCGGCGAGCCAGCGCCTCTTCTCCCCCCCTGCCTCCCGCCCGTCCGCCTGCCTGCCTGACTGACTGACCGACCGACCGACCGACCGACCGACCGCCCGCGGCAGCCACCCCGCGGCCGCCCGTCCCGCTCGCCGCAGCGCCGCCAGGTCCCGCCCATCCGCACGGGGCTCCGCCTCCCGGGGGCGCGCGCACGCTCCGGCTCGGCGGAGTTGCAGCTGCCGGCGGAGGTGGTTTGCGATCTTCTACCGAGCTGCCCGGTTCCCGTCCTCGAACCCGTCTGGTGCGCCCCAGCCCAGTGCCAAGCGAGTCTGCGGTCACTGCCCACCTCTGAGCGTGTTGTGCGCTGCTGCTGAGTCGGAGACAGCGCTCTTAGAAAGCCGGGTTAGAGAGGTGCTGAAGGCAGAGGTAGTAATTCCAACCTCCTATCTGGCAGGGATGTAAATGCAACATGTGTGTTGTGGTGTGATGTTGCAGCTCTTCCATATGTAAAGGAAGAAATAATGATAAAATCATAGAATCTTAGAATATCCCGAGTTGGAAGGGATCCACAAGCATCACTGAGTCGATCCCCAGGCTACACACAGCACCACCCAAAATTCAAATCCTGTGGCTGAGTGTTGTCCCTGTGCATCTTGAACTCTGGCAGCTTGGGGCCATGACACTGCTCTGGACGTCCAGTTCCATGCCCACCACCCTCTGGTGCAGAACCTTTCCCTAACCTCCACGCTGCCCTTTCCTCAGCACAGCTCCATGCCACTCCCTCTGATCCTGTTGCTGTCACCAGAGAACAGAGCTCAGCACAGCACCTCTACTCCCCTCATGAAGAGCCATCAGTCTCCCCTCTGCTCCTCAGTTCTGAGCTGAACAAACCAAGGGACCTCAGCCGCTCCGCATATGTGCCATCCTTGTGGCCCTCCCTCAGATGGTCTCTAATAGTTTTATGTCCACATACATGGTGGTACCCAAAGCTGCACACAGTGCTCCAGGTAACACCACACTAGTGCAGAGCAGAGTGGGACAATCACTATGTGTACACTGACTAATATCTGAGGACTAAGATAAGCCTGTATGCCTTTATGCATATGACTCTGTTAAGGTAGCCAAATGCCTCGTCATCTAATTAGTGACGCGCATGAATGGATGAACAACCCACATTGCTCTCTGAGGAGGAAGATTTGGCCAAAACCATATCAACCTCAACCTGAGCTGGGGGACTCCTGATGGTGAGAATTGCAAGGTTATAGCTTGTAATTTGTGGCTGAGGTCTTTGTGATCCACGGTTACAATTAAACAGAGTAGGATAGGATAGGATAGACTAGAACAGAATTAGAACAGAACATTATAACACATTTGGAAGGGACAGACAAAGATCATCCAGTCCAACTGCCTGACCTCCTCAGGGCTGTTGAAAAGTTAAGCACATTACTGACAGCATTGTCCAAATGCCTTTTGAACACTACCAGGCATGGGACATCAGCCAACCCATGAGGAAGCATGTTCCTGTGCTTGGAACACAATTTAACTACTAGTTTTATTGTCAAAATTAAAATACATATCTTTTGGCAAGACCTGCTGTATCATATTAAATAGATTTAGAACACCACAAATTGAGATGAGCTCTCTTGCGTTCTATTATATCATAGAACTGCTTGATGCTTGAGTCAGGGAGAATCTTTCACAATCCTTTTCCCTATTCAAGCTGCATTTACCTGACTGTCAGCCAATAACAGATCCCTGTATCAGATCACAGCCACCTGCAATGAGCTCAGAACATGAGAGGGAGGAAAAGGAAGCTTCTGTTCTTCCGAATGGGTCTCTTGAACATGAGGCTGATGTACCAGCAGAACACCGGCAGCTCCATCCACTGCTCTTGCTTTGGTTTTTAAGAAGTACCATTCTTATCTGACTGAGCTGAGAACCTCAACACAAAGCCAAAGGAAGAAATCTGGTGTTAATAATTCTTAACCAAGTAAAATTACATTTATTATTTGAGCGTATTTAACAAGTGGCTAGGAGCATGAGTTTGCTATTTTTTTCTTTAGTTCTTCATGAGAAAAAAAATGCTGCCAAGTTCTACTGCTTGTTTTGGACAGTTTAAAACAAAACAAATAAACAAAAAATGCAATAGCTGTGAGCTCCATATGTTTTTAGGGATGCATCTGAGCTCCTCCCATCTAAAACAAGCATAACTAAACGGTGAGCAACTGCCCCACAGGAGCCTCTGATTTGCTTTGCTGTAGTTGACTGAAGTCTTTAAAGTCTTTTCCTAGGATAGGGAAGATGTAATCTATTGATTCAATTTGAAAATCCTCAGATACTATCACTACACTCCATCTTGTGGAAGAGGCAGCCAACATATATAAAATGATCCTGCGGTGTTTTTGGGTTTTTTTGTTTTGCTTTTTTTTTTTTGAGTAATTAAACCTAACAATGTCTGGTTCTCAGTGCCAACTCAAGGAACTACAAATATCTGCAGGTACAAGAAGGACATAGTAAGAATGATTTGCTGTTCAGAGGCAGTGAGCTTCCTTGACAGCCTTAAAACATCTCTTCAGAACTTATTATCCCATTGACAAATTTTATATCCTACTGTTTGTTTGTGCTTTGACTCGCCGCTGTGGAGATTAGTGCTCCCCCAGCACTCTGCATACAGTACTATGCAGCCTGTGTATAGTGTTCAGTTGAAACCAAAACAAAAACAGTAGTGTGGAGAGATAAATTTTGTCCCTTAGGAAATGCTGTATCTTGCCTGGGCTCTTTAATTCTCAGTCTGCCTCATTGTACCCAATGGATCTGTGCACATGTTCTTGGATTTAGGTATGAGCTTCAGATCTCTTTATTCTTTGTTTTAGGAAGGAATTTTAGGGAAGTATTAAAGGGTGCAATCTGAATAGGAGAGCCAAAGCAGAAAAGAACATGTTTTTGAGGTGAGGCTACCAAGGAGTCCCCAAAATTTCGGTGACTCATTTGTAAGACTGAAGAAGCCTATTGAAAAGAACAGCAAGGTTGAGCAGCGCTCTGTGTGGATACGTGGCTGTGGTAAAAGCTCCATTAAGCACAATTGCTTTGTAGGGATACTTGTTTGTTTATCCTGTAATAAGTGAAATACCCTGGCTATGTTTAGGAGATTGTACTGAGGATCACCAGCTGTCTTACAAAAATAACAAACAAACAATGAGGTGCTCACTGGCCTTCTCAAAACTGCATTTCATGGCTTTTGACCTTTTTTTCTCTTGATGTTCAGTGCTGCTTTGGGAAATCGGAATACGTATTGAGGCAACAGCTATGAACCATGGAAAAGGCATATTCATACATATTTGTGTCTGGCTGGGTGTAAAGAAAATTGAGCAACTTATCTGGATTCACAGCTATAGAAAGGTTAACCTTATAATAGTTGCCCTAGGACAAGCTTGAAGAGAAAGCCGTTTAACTTTAATGAATAACTTAAAATATAAAGGCCTAGTTATTCCAGCTGTTCTTTGTAGGGAAGAAAAAAGGTAATCTTGAGAAAGGACTGCAGAAAAGCTTAGTCATCCAGACCCAAAAAGGCAAGAAAAACGGGTCTAGTGCAGGTAGAAGTCAAGAGGAAACTGTTGTACAAATGAGGGTTCTATGAGTTACCTCACCCCAGAAACAGGCTCCACATTGAGGTTAAATTTAATATGCAAAAGAGAACCATGACTTTTTTCAGAGCTCTGCCCTCTGTTGTACTAACACTAATACACATACCTCTGCCCATGACGCAGTGTGGAATAGCAATGCCAATCTTAATGCTACTATTTTTTGTTTCTTTTAGCATAAAGGGACTTGGCAGCACAGTGGTCAAACTTCTGACTGCTGGTACACTTTTCTGCTCCCAACTTGCTAAGCCTGGCAGGGTAAAATTGATCTCTTTTGAGTAATGCCTCAGTGCAACCCAGGCTGTGAAGGTAGGATGTCTCTTTCTGTCTGCTATTATAATGGTGGAGAAAGGTCTCATTAATTCCAGAGAACACCAAAGGCAGGGAGTCTATGTTGATTACTGTGTTTATTAGGCTTTTGGTGGCTTCTTGGTCATTTTCCTAGAGCAATGAGTCATCACTTCATTGCTGTACCGATTACATTAAATTGTTATTATTATTACAATATAAGTAACATAATGCTTATGCTAATGTACTTTACATGCCACTGTCAGAATTCTTCATTTGTCACTTGAAAGCATCTTACATGAGTATTTCAGCATTATTTAGATTTCTTCTGATTACTCTATTCATATTTATGATACTTTACTGAGTGATCATTTCCAGTGCAAAACATTAAACCTCAGAGAATATGGTCTGGCCTTTTTATGAAGCCAGCAGCATTCTTTGAAGAGAAATCAGGCTGTAGCATAGCTGTTTTTCACCTTTTACTAAAAGCCAAACTCACACATAATATTTTTTTTTTCCATGCAGAATAAGCTGAAGTGTAATGATATGTGGGGGACAAAGGTTATTTTCCCAAAAGAAAAAGTCCACTTTTTAGAAACATCAAACGTGGATTTTCTATTGAAAATGCAGTTAGATTTGTTCTGTAACAGTAGCAAGAAATCATGCAGATAAACAGAAAAAATAAAAATAAAAAATCGAGCATTGAGAGATTTTTTTGCACTTATTTTATTAATCAGTTAGATATAATCTGCCTACCTCCCCAAAAGATCCCAGACTTTCAAGGCTTCTTCTGAACTCTGTACCCTGAAGAAAAGGAAGGCTTCAAAACTGTTTTCTGATACATCCAAAAACCTTACAATTCTTAACTTTTTTTCCATTGCAGTGCAATGAATTTGAAGACAGGAAAAAACACAGTATAGCAGAATGACAAAGGGATAGAACCAAAATTTGTCCTTAGTGCAGTTCTTCACGTGTTTGAACTCACACAAGTGTCTTGTTCTGACCATATGTGGAATGTAAGCAAACTCACCGCAATAACTGGAGTGAGTGAAGAAAGTCTGGATGAGTGAGGATTATGGTGAAAAAACAGACTGCCATTTTGAAATGGAAATTTATGATGTTTATCTGTGAACTAATGCAAAAGGCTTGTGAACTGGAGCTGAGTTTGAAGTGTGGCATGAAAATACTTCTACCATCTCTCTATAGATATAAGATCCTCTACAACTTCTTTTGCCGTAGAGCAAATATCAACTAGACGTGTCCTTACAGCCTCAGTATTTTGTCTTCTGTCATGTTTTTATTCTGAGGGGAAGTGAAAGCATTTGAACATAAGTTATAGTTTGTCGTTACTTTTATTATGTAATTTCAGGTACACTCATGCATTCAGTGTCTTGTATTCTCTTCTGACTTCTCTATTCTCTAATTTTACTATTACTGAATTCATTTTTTTATTTCTAATAGCAAAAAATAAAAGCTGATCAACAGACATCATAAATTCACCTTCCTCTCAAAGGCCACTTGCTGCTGCAGTTGCTACTATTTATCTTTGAAGCAGGGTAGACCAAGGCTCTATTGCATTTGTGCACCAAACACATTGCCTCAAAAAAAAAAAAATGTTTTGGAAAAATTCAGCATTCTGCTTCTGATCTACAAGGCTCTGAAGTGTCTGGACTGTGACTCCGTCCGTTAGCAATTACTTCTGAAGCTTATGGAGGCTAACGACAGGGCTTGGAATAGTCTTGAAAGTGCTCCCACTTTCCCATTGAACTCAGCTCTGTATATGTCTGTCTTCATCCCTGCTCCCAATTTTAAGAAAAGACTCTCAGCACTTCTCTTAATTTATAGTCTCCAGTAAGAACTTTCCCTTGTACTCAGTCTGCTCATACTGTTATTTCAGATATTGACATGGAAGCGATAGATGTAGAAGTCAGTATATTCTTCGTAATGTTGTTTTTATTTTCTTCTTTAAATCAGAACCAGAGGCAAAAAATCTAGACAGATAGACTTCCTAGAGTTCTAGGAACTATACTATAAACGTTTTTCCCAACTCTGTCCTTTCCTTCCACAGTAATAGAAGTGTAGTCATGGCCGTCACACAGCTTCCAGCTGTGTCTGTTTTTGTGTTGGAATTTCAGAATTGCAAATGGGAGATCCTGGATTCCTCTTGCCCCTGAGGTGTTGTGTGAGCCTCAAAATGCCATGGGGCTGGTGGGACTGAACACCTGGTTCTTAAGACGACTGGCACTTTATGAGAGAGGAGGCAATCTCAAAAATGGCACCAGCATTGGTCCCATAGGATTGTTGAATTCTGAATCCTGTGCCGAGCAAATGTAGCCTGACAGTTTGAGAGCTGGCAGTTCAACTCATCATCTCAGATCAATTGACTCAAATATTTTTAACAGAGGTGGGATTTTATGTTGGGCTCCTCCACATCTGAACTACTCTGACCACCAGGCTGTAATAGAAATAGTTGCGGGGTATCAACTCCCATTTTTTAAGTAAGACCATGCACTTTTTTCAGAAATGAAAGAAAGGAAACTGGTTATTCTTCCCTTCAGTAGGAATTTCTAGACTTGGGGATGCTGAGGGGAGAAAGGAATGAGATATAGAGCCTACTTGTTTTCCATATTTAAGCATTGGCTGTCCAGAGTAATGTTTGAACCATGTTATAGACCATGGTGTCAGGAACTCCAATCTTCGTAAGGCTCTGAACAGGAAGAAAATGCACTGCTACCTAACATGACTATCGGCCTCATTCAGAACAGCAACAGCTGATAAGAGAAGATGTCAGCAAAGCCTAGTTGACCTTTGGAACATCTTGCTGAAGGATGTTACATTTCTCTAAAGTGCTTGGTTTTAGAAGAGTTTTAGAGAAACTTGTGGAAGAGGAACCCTTTGCTGGCTCTTAGAGACAACATGAGCTAGCATCCTGGGAGGATGTTCCTGTACATAGGAGGCATGAGTGCATGCTTATCTCATTCAGCTTCCTTTTACCTTAAGACTGTAGTCTCCCACTTGTCCTTTCTTAAATTGCTTGCTCTTAGCTTTGCCAGTGCTGACTGTCCTGTGCAGCAGTTCAACATGAATACTGGGAATCTGTTATGGGTTTTCTTAGCAGCTTGTTCAGGTCCTTCTCATTGCAGATGGTGAGATGTTGGTAGAGGAGGAGGATCTTGGAAATCATATTCCTAGATAGCTTGAGAATCTTAGCTATCAAGTGCCTGCAGCATGAAAGCTGTCTACCAGCTCTCTTCATTTTGTTGCTTCAAAGGGGCAGGTGCATATTGAACAACAGAGACTTTGAGCCTAACACAGGAAAAGTGAGACTTGGCATTTTCTCCAGCCTTACTACCTGGCTTTCCACAGCCCAATTGATCTGACTTCTGTCATCTTTTGCAAGGGACAGAGACTTGGGCAGATGAATTTCTGGTTAACCTGCAATGGATGTTCTTTGTTTGCTCTGGATCATAAAGCCACTTGAAAATTGGATGGCTATCGTCCTTTTTTTGGAGTTCCGCTTTGCCACTGTACATCACAGAAATGAGAGAAGAATGTAAAATTCAGAAAGCCTGAAAACATACTTTCACTTACTAAGCCAACTGGCAAATATTTATTAGAATATGCTTCCCCAGTACTAAATATAATCTCTTATGCTAAGGCCCTCTTTAAACGCTAGCTTCACCCTATGAGTAAAACGTTGTCTCAGTGCTACCAAATATAGGATAATTTTAGAGGAGCTCCTACTGTTTCTGATAACTCAGAAATGAAAAATAGAACAGTAAAGTGCTACATAATACTGAAATGCAGAAGAGAGAGTATTATTATACTTTCTAGCAGGATTAAATTCTGGTTGAAGCAGATTTTTGGTTTCATTAGGAGTTCACACAGGAAGAAGTGAGTTTGGCACCATGTATTCTGAAAAAGAACAGAAAAGGATGCAGCATTTTCTTTAAACTTGGAAAAACAGTATGTTCTTGATTGTTAGAACACACGGTTCTTCTCATCACTGATTAGGAATCAGAACCTACTGACTGACAGCATGCTGTCCATTCCAAATTTACTAGCAACTATGCCATTCCTGTGGGCAACAGTTGGACTTCTTGGTTAGAAACAAGTGTTTTAAGTACAAATCTGAGTCATGAATTATCTTTTGTCAAGGTTATTTTGTCATTTGCTTAACAGGCATTTTCACAACAGCCTTGATTTAATGTCCAGTACTGGCAGTAAACTTGAAACAGGAAAGAACAGGAAAACAAAGCTTCTCTCAAGTGAATCTCTGAAATGTGAGGCCAGTGTGATGCCAGCAGTGCAGTAGCAGTGATCTTGATTTTATGCTTTGATTTTTTGGAGGTGTGGAGTACCCACTATCCTTGACTGAGTTTAGCCATCCACAACTTACTAAACTCATAAATCCCAGTTTAAGGAGAACAGTGCAGATCCAAAGAGGAAGCATTTCACCTCGTCGTTTGCTTTAAAAATTCTTCACTGAGTGCTTCACCCGGAGACTGCTAAGCAAACAGAAGAATCCAGAGGAATGCTATGTTTTCTGTATTAAGGACTTTGATCACACAAAGGCATTTCTTTCTTTTTCTTTTTTTTTTTTTCTTTTTTTTTGCAGGGGAGGGTGATTTTAAATAGCTTGTGAAAGTGCAAATTGAAAAGTGAGGTGTATGGATGACTACAAGTTGACACTGGGATGGGATACCTCATAACCTATTGCTGAGGGCCAAAAAAGGCTTCCAGCCACCCACTTCAGCGTTCTTGGCAAGGACCAAGCACTAACATTCATATTATTTCCCCATGATTTGGTCTTATCACTAATCTTGCAGAAGGCAGCTGACACGGGACAAGGAAAGAGTAGCATGTTAGTTTTCCTCTGAGATTGCTCACTATCCATCACTATGATCTGAGCATACAGGAAGAAGTTTGGACATGTGTGCTCAAGACTGAGTAAAGGGCAAGTATGTGTCCTTTCAGCAGTAGATCATACTTAGGCTAGCAATTGTACTTCATGCTTGCTATCCTTTAATCCCACTCCCTGCTGTACATTCACATTCCTTGTTCAGCCAAAAGCACAAAGGGAGCTGGTCCCTCAAGAAAAAAAGAAAAAAACCCTCTTTTTGGCTTGTTGCCTGCTGGCTCAGCAATCTCAGCTGTATCCCTCCTTGATGACCCATGTGTCAGTGCAACTAAAAGGGAAAAGCCAGGACTTCACAAGCCCTAAATTAGATTGCAGTCCTTAAGAAATCTCCTTAGAAACCAGAAACTGGCTTACAGCTAAACTAAGCTGAATGCTGGCTGCCAATGCCCAAGACAGAGAAACTAGTGATAGCTGAACACTTTCTTCCCCACAGGACAGTTGGAAATGTAGGAATGTTTCATCCCCATTCTAGTCCTCACTCACTCACTCACTCACTCCCTATCCTCCCTGCCTCCCTGCCCCTTTGCCACCAGTCCCAGTAATGCTGTGTCTTACAGTGGGCAGGCAGGTGAATGGGGCAGCTGGCTGATCCCAAAGAAAAATTTATGTCCCACCCTTAAGTAAAGCCATTTTGCTGAATCAACCAGTTGAATAAACACACCCCATACACTCACCATTACTAAATCTCTAGAATGCAAGAAAAGTTGGAGGGTAAAATTAGGAGTGAAAAAGAGCCACTCCTTTCTACTGTTAGATTGGCCTAGCCTTAAAAAGGAAATACACAGATTCTGCCTTCTCCTTAGTTTGTAAAAAGTGAATAGGAAGCGGGTGGAAAAAAAATCTGCCATTTTGGTTTCCAGAGATATTGAGGCAGTGATTGCATGGATTATTTTTTGAGAGCAGGATTGGCTGGAAACATCCTGGCCCTGTTCCAGTTTTGCAAAGTAGGTGTTTGCAAGGCTGCTTGCAGAACCGAGCTCTGAAAGGTTGACCCACTCAAACATTTAAAATTTTGTCAGGATTTTTCATTAGCTGGACCAACTAACAAACACAGCTCACTGCGAAACCGTGCCTAATCTGGCACAATAGTTCTGTGAAATGTGAAAACTGCTTACACCTTGGAAGAAATTAAAGAAGAATTTCTTCAGTGAAAGAGTGGTGAGGCATTGGAACAGACTGCGACAGCAGCACTGTCCCTGGAGACATTTCAGCGACTTGTGGATATAGCAATTAGGAAAAAGGTTTAGTGGTAGACTTGGTGGTGTTAGGTGACGGTTGGACTTCACAATCTTAAAGGTCTTTTCCAATACAAGTGATTCTATGAAGATGATGGGTGGTGATCTGCTACAAAGACATAAATGAGATGATTCTCACAACTTGTGTTCTTCTATTTGTGTGGTGCCAATAACACTGCTTACTATGCATGAGAAAAAGCCCAGAAGACAGCAGCGGAAGCACGGAGTTCCCTTAATACCATGATCTCATGTTAGAGCAGAATGAGTTAGTATTTAGGTAGCAAAAGGATTTAATTAGATTTTAAAAATACTGTAACATGTTTCATGTAAAGTTGCGTGAGAGAGGGAAGAGAAACTGTTTCAAGTCAGAATTACATGATACCTTGAACAAGCCCCCAATATTTAACTCCTCATTTAGTTCAAAGCTTCTACGTTTATCTTCAACTTCAATTCTGTGCTAATAAACTTGCTTTTCTGTCTTCAGCTCAGCAAAAGCCAACTCAAAGAAACTTTACTTTATTAAAAGGAGAACCTCAGCAGCAGTAGGAGTATGTCGGTACTGGAGTTCTTGTGATTACTTCCTACTGGAAATACCAGATAACCTTTAAACACTGCAGTTCAGTTATCAAATTCATCCCAATTACACAGAACTGCTTAACAATTTGTGCAACTCCTGTAAGAACAAGATGTGTATGTGACAAGTTATAACAATTTTATTATTATATGCACCAAAGCTTTTTGGAAATGCATCTTCCTAGGAATAACTCAAGTATCTTGCCTGCTATTTTGTCACATTCGGAATGTACTTATATCTACTCTTGTTATTTCATTCAGTTTTCAGTAGAACCTCTATGGTTTGTATTGATACCTTTATTTAAAATAACTGTTTTCACTGATAACATAAGAATTTACATGATAGTTTTTATTTTCAGCAAATCCTTACAGGTCCTTAAACTGAACTCTAGTAACACTAGCTGGGATGACTTTTAAATGCCTTAATGGGGGAAACTAGCTATAGTGCAGTGTCTGAACATGCCCTGTGTTTTGCACAGAAAAATATAATAGGACAAACACAATAAAACAGGACTTCTACTACCAGACACCTTCTTTTGTGTGGCAAATTTTGTATCACAAAATCTAATTTTGTGAATTATGTTAAAACTTTTGGCATTTGTTCACTACCAAATTTTATTTTTAACAGATGCAGTAAATCATATATGTTATTCATTAAAAATAATCTAATTTTTTATTCAGAATCAATGGCCCCATGAACTTGGTCTTTTAGGGTGACCTCTATAATAAAATATTTCTGAACTGCTAACCGATGACTTATGCTTCACAGTATCCTCAAACTAAATAAAAAGAATGGCAAAAAAATCTCTCTTATTGAAAGAGCATCAAAGTAAGGCAAGCAACAATTGAGAAAAATCTGAGTTGGAATATACTTATGGATTTGACTTCTATAAATTAAACTTCAGTAGAAAAATAGGGAGTTTAAAACGAACTTTTTCATTCAATGGGTTTTATAACAATATTAAAATTTCACTATGATATTGCTCTCCTCTATTTTAATAACACCGAATTTAGCTCATTCTTCAAATTCTTTTTAAGTTCCATTTGTCCTAAACGTCCCTTGCAATTTTTAGAACACAGTTAATAATTGAAAAATGACTTCCACCTGTAGAGGCTTTCACAACTCATAATCCTTAGGCAGAAATTAAATGTTTAAGAATGTACACAAACACAGGAAACATCCTTCTGGGTTAGACCAGGGATCCTCTTTTTCTCTGATAGTGGAAAGAGGTCCTGGTACACGACAGGTACTTTGAGTGTATGTCAAATAGCCCAGGCTGTGGTCTTTCTTTCAACTCCGCCCAAATCTCTGACTGAAGTGTCAGATGCACTTTTGCTTCTCACCATGTCCCAAGTTCTAAGAGCTATTTGTCAATCTCTTCCAGGCCCTGCACTGTTGGTCACTCATGTCACCAGGACGAAGAAGTCTGATAGGTGATGTGGATCTCTGCAGACTGTGGGACTTGTGTTCATTCCATCATCCACCCACATCATCAGGCAGAGCATCTCTGGGCAGCAACCACTTGTCTTTTATTTCTTCAAGGAGTGATGTCAGGGTTTCTCTATTCTATGTCCTCCTCCAATTCTTCTGTATTTTTTTTAATCTTGAACTCATCCCTTTCTTTCATTTGCTGTCCAACTCATCTTGCTTTTTCTTGGTATTTGATGTAATTTTTTTTTCATTATCCCTTTACTTTCTTCACGGAACCACCATCCCCAGAGGTGTTCAAGGAAAGGGTAGATGTGGCACTGAGGGATGTGGCTTAGTGGGTATGATGGTGACACTTGATGGTTGGACTAGATGACGTTAGTGATCTTTCCAACCTTAATGATTCTGTTATTCTATGATATTCCTGCCTCCCATCTTCTGTAACTCTATCATTTATTTTTCCATTTACCAAGAATAGAACTATGTCAATCATTCAAAATGTGTGCAACGTGAGTTACGGCAAAATGTTACTTTGTCTTTCTCCTTTCAGATGATGCCAACAGCCTTTCCCTCCTCTCCCCTTTCAAGTGCTGCTACAAGTTCACGGTTTCAGAGAGCTGTCCAGCAACTCCAAAATCTTTTCTGTGTTTTATCTGCTGGTAAGATCTGGCAGTGCTATCTAACAATCTGTGGGCTTCCAAGAAAGCCAACTCATTTAGCCAGTTAAGCAGTGATGATAATTTTTAAAGGCAATGTTAACCAACACAGGAATTTCATTCTGAATCCTTTGTATGATTATGCTAACAATTTATTGTGTAGGTATGAGTATATTTATTCATCCCTGTGTTGTGCGTGTTCCAGCTGAACAGATCTACATTGAGTGAAGTGGAATTCTTTCTTAAATAAGCTCAGAATCATTACCTTTGGTATGAGGTAGATAAATGATGAGATGAAAATGCTGCAGTTATAGGTCCATGTTAGGAAGACAAGAGAGAGATAGAAAATTTGTTACCTTTGTAGCAGCATCAGAGTTCTGCACAGAAAAGTCAGCTTTTCCTTGTGGCTCTCCACGCTGAGAAAATAATGAGGGAATGGATATTCCTTGAACATCATTGTGACCTCCATAGATTTTTAATTTTTCTCTTAAATTCATCACAGTTTTCTAGATGCACAAATACCAATAATGAGCACTTCAGATGCTGTTATCATTGAGCTTTTCATGTGTGTGCCTATACCTCTTAAATGATATGCCCCCTGACTTGAAGACCATTCAGTGGAATTCAAATGGGTAGCTACAGGCTGAAGAAATATATTTTTTCCTTATCCATTTTACTTAGACAAAGAGAGAACAAATAGCTTTCTAGTGATCAGACAGAAGTCTGAGAAAGAACAGAAAGATTAACATCGTTCTTTAACTCCTAATACTATAGGAGTATCAAACATATGGAGATTGCCAAGCAATAAAAAAGCTCTTAAATCACTTCTTGTCATCATCTATATTGACACTTAAGGAGAAGGGAGAATCCCTGTGGACTGTATTAAGATATGGATATTACATTTTGCTTGATGCATTTTTCCTTGTTAACTTGGTTTTCACCAGAAACAATAAGGTAAGGCACCTATAAAGGCAATCACACAGATAACAGGCTATTCCTTTATAATGCTCTTTGCTAATTAATTTTGTATTTCAAAAATCCAAGCATTTTAAATCACCTTTCTAGAAGATAAGAGGAAGTTCTACCCACTGTTTTGTTTTGTTGGTTTTTTTTTTTCTGCTTTGTTGGTAATTGTTTTGTGGGATGGTGACAAAATATCCAGGAACAAGCAAATTATGTCTTTAAATGAATAGTTTGAGACTATTCTATTTTATGAATGCTGACAACTTGGGAGAAGAAAGTTATTACTGAAGAAGTTCTATTCCCTTTTAAAATAATTTTGGGTTATTAAAAGTAAGCATTAGAAGATTCAACCTTTTGCTATTGGTCGGCATACTCCTTTCCCTTTCTGTCTTCAAATAAACCAGCTGATGCCAGTTCTGATTTTCTTGTGCAGAGAGGATGTGGGTACAGCAAAGATGTATTTAAATTTACATCACTGGAAAAATGAAATCGTCCTTTTTACAGTCTCAGATCATAGATCTCCTGATTGCTCTGTATAAAGTCTTTTCTAATATTAGGATTTATGCCTATAAATACACAGGCAGTAAGACAGCAATCATCAAAGAGGAAGAAGAGCAATGAATAAATTTAGGTTTGAAATGTTGAACGTCTCTAATCATCAGAAGAATCTAGTTCTGGAACAGCTTTTCTGTAGAAGTCACGTTGGAATGAGCTCTTTTCAGTACAAAGATGACATCTATGATTTCCAACTCTGCCAATTTAATCAGAAGTCTACAACACAGCGTGGGGTCTTTCTTCCTTCTACTGAAGAAATAGAATTCTGCAGTCTGAGCAACCTGCTGCCTATGTGGAAACATTGCTCCAGCTCTGTCTCAGGGATGAAAGGGAAAAAAATCTATATTCTGGATTGCCTACACAGGGAGTGAGCTCTTGCTGGGCTGTGGAGTTGTGTTAAATAACTTTTGTGAAAGCATCTGTAGAAGTTTTGACATGATTACCTTTCTGCTGGAGGGTACTGTCTGCAGAGCTGAGTTGGCAGAAAGGTTCATACAAGTGTTTCTTCTTTGCTTCAGCAAAAGGTCAGCCAAGATTAGCTCAAAGTGCATCCACTGAGTTGTGCAGGAGCAGACTGGGGTGCTCACAGAGCCCGTTCCACCAGCTGGACTGCAGGGTCAATGAAATGTGAGAGAAATTGCCTTAACAGCTTCAGCCATTTCTGCCATGTCTGCAGTGATCACCTGAAGCAGCAGCCACTGTTATGTCTGATTAAAATAATCACTTACTTCTACTGCCATCTGAGTGATAGGATCCGCATGGCAAAGACCTCTGAATCATTAAACTTGCATTGTTTGTAGACAGAAGGAAAATACTTCGGCATCAGATTTAAGCATTCTCAGCTGTATTCCTGTGGCACACTGGGAAATTCCTGAAGCACAGAAGCAAAAATGTCCAACACACAGCATCTGGGACGGGATTCAGGAGGAGGAGGAGAAGAAGTAAGAGGACGAAGATAGCACTCATGCTGGCACACTGCCATGTGGATTCAATCATGAGGCTGTCACCATTTTAAGCTTCCTTTGGGACACAAAACTGACCAAAGCCAAGATCCATTTGACCCATTCTATTCATTTCAAGAGTGATCAATAGATACTTGCAGGCACAGCCATGTACTGAGTGATTACATCTGGTTTCCAGCAGTCAGTGACTTATGGACCTCCTAAAGCAGTTATTCTTCCTAAGTCGGATGTTACATCCCAACAGCTGTGTTTAACAGCTACAGATGGACTTCCACTTCATTGCCTGTATGTTGTTTGACTTTTTCTTTTAAATCCACTTATACTTTTGACCTCTACAACATTTCATGACAGTGAGTCCCGCAATTTAATTGCACACTGGCTTGCAGGTCTGTCTGCATGCCATAGCTCTGCGTCCCTCGAAGGCCACTTGCCATTTCTGTACGCTCTCTGCAGAGTTGCAGCCAACAGGGACACATACAGAAGCCAGAAGTGGAAAAGATCTGCTGTGCTAGTGCTAGCTCCAGCCTTATTAGAAATGTGTTTTGGTCACAGCACGACATCAGCATGCGTAGGAGATGCAGCCTGCCTCTGATGAGTCTGCAGGGAACAAAATCAAAATGACTTCTGCTGCCTCCAGGGTCTCTCTCCTCCACAAAGAATAGGGCAGGAATCACACTAGAGCTGCCTGCACATCTCCTTGGGCATCGCTGGTATTTTGTCCAGGCCTGTCATTTTCCTGACAATTGTTCTTCCAGAGGTATTTCCTATTGTCTACACGTTAGATGAATACCAACTGTGTTTGCTTGCATACACGTTACAGAGATGATGTTTCACAGTACTCCTCAATCACAGTTTGTGTTTGCAATCTGTTTTCAGTACAATAAACGCCAGCACAAAAAATCGCAAAACAACTGAAAGTTTAACACAAATGGTCAGTCTAGAAGTAGAGCCCTGTTGTGAGTCATAAAGATAATAAACCAGAATGGTGATTTTCTAAGGATCACGCAGGATTTTTTTCTCCTGGGTAATTATTTATCAATAGAAGACTTTGTTTTTTTCCCCCCTAGAGTTTGTTTCCTGTTTCAAAGAATAGAGAAACACTGTGTCACTGTGCTTTAGATCATACTCAATCATAGCAGCAGTCACATCTAAGATTGTACGAAATATGAGAACATGGATAGAGGAAAAACCCAGAATACCCATAAACCACTGAAAGACAATTTGCTCTGGAATAAACCACCAGAAATAAAGATCAGTTTATTTATACAGAAACCCTCCTTTGGTAGCCCACTGAGGGCTTTTGATAGCAAATAACACCATTGCTGATTTACGTCTTACTTTTCTTTGTGGTAATCCAAAGTGATATGGAGATGGCATACAGGATTATTTCATGCATCTCTAAAATGCAATCTCTTCTTGAGTAAAAAAAATGGGATTGTTCTCTGTCAACCATAATACACCATATGCTAAATCAGCAGTGTAGGTTCTGGGTATCTGAGGTATAATTCCATTTATAGGCAGAAAGCATGAGCTGTCTGTTTTCTTTTTTTAAGAGAAATGAGAAGACATAAATGCTGAAGAAAATGCCTAATTATATACTGGAAAACCTTCCTCCAAACCGAAACCATATTATCCGATTAAGATATCATTTATTCTACATTACTTTTTCCATTCTTTTTCTCGGAGATAAATATATTACTTTTTTCCCTCTCAAAATGAAGTTTTAATTCCTTCAGTCCTGTTAGCAGGTGAAAAGCTTTATTTCTCTCTTTTTTAATGAAAGTTTTAAGCCTTATGATTGTGTAGAAAAGATTAAAAGTCAGCACCAAAGGTTCAATAATTGTAAATCAAATCACCCCTGTGAATCTCATATTTCTTTCCAAATTGTCTGATGGCTGGGCAGTAATATCATAGAATCACAGAATTGTTTAGGTTGGAAGGGACCTTTAAGATCATGTAGTTCCAACCCCTGCTATAGGCAGGGACACCTCCCTCCAGACCAGCTTGCTCAAAGCCCCATCCAGCCTGGTCTTGAACACCTCCAGGGAGAGGGCATCCACAACCTTTCTGGGCAACCTGTTCCAGTGTTTCACCACATTCACAGAAAAGAATTTCTTCCTAACATCTCGTCTAAATCTACCTTCTTCCAATTTAAAGCTATTTCCCCTTGTCCTCTTATAAAAAGTCCTTCCCCAGCTTTCCTGTAGGCCCCCTTCATGTAATGGAATGCTGCTATAAGGTCCTGCTGGAGCCTTCCCATCGCCAGGCTGAAGAGCCCCAGCTCTATCAGCTTGTACCAGTAGGGCACATGCTCCAGCCCTCTGATCATCTTTATGGCCCTTCTCCGAACCTATTCCAACAGCTCCATGTCTTTCTTGTGCTGGGGGCTCTAGAACTGGATGCAGTACTCCAGGAGGAGTCTCATGAGAGCAGCATAGAGTAGAATCACCTCTCTCAACCTGCTGGTCACGCTTCTCTTGATGTAACCCACAATACAGGTGGTTTTCTGGACTGCAAGCATACATTACCAGCTCATGTTGAGATTTTAATCAACCAACACCCCCAAATCTTTTTTCTCAGGGCTGCTCTCAAGCCATTCTCTGACCAGCCTGTGTTTGTACTTGGAATTGCCCCAACCCAGATTCAGGACCTTGCACTTGAACTTTATGAGGTTGGCATGAACCCGACTCTCAAACTTGTCTGGGTCCCTATGAATGGCAGAGGAATATGATTCTTGGCAACTGAGGCAGAAGACCTTCATATGCTTAGGGCTGATAATATTGTAATTACTACTTCTTTATAGTTATTTAACGTAAGATCTTAGATTGTGTTATAGCCTTGACTCCGCATTCCAAAATAACTGCAACAAATTTTGTTCAGATTGGAGGACGTCAGATGACTGGGAGCAGTTAGTGGCATCAATAACAAGGAAACCAAGGTTTTACAACAGACAAAATTTTGCAAAACTCAGTAACCTGCACGATTTTACCTAGGTAGTCTTGGAATGCTTTATACAATTTAATGAGCATATAATATATCATTACTATGTTTTAAAGCAGGGATGGGAAGGCACATTGCAGGGAAGAACAAATCTGTACTTAGTTGAATGCAAAATTGGCTTAGTTTGGTTCAGGGCTGTTGTGTAAAGCATCTTAATTCCAGCATTCCAGATCCTAAAGCTCATCTTAGGTTTCTGATACAACTTTCAATCAAGCATCTAATTAATAGGGCTGGAGCAGGCTGTCCAGAGTGAACATCTAGGTGATTTCCCTGGCAAACACACGGGGTCTGCAGAACAAATAGCTCCACAATACTTGGGGCTTTGGGGAACAAAAGGATCCTCGTGAGCCATCAGCATCACTCAATATCTTTTGGAAGTCTGTTCAAATGCTGCCCTTCTTCATTCCCACTGAGAATACAAATTCTCATAGCTCTGACTGGTGTAACTAGTCAATATTCCCATTGGATATTGATTGGATGCTTGGCATTAATTTTCAGCATAATTCTATTCCAGGTGTTTGTGCACTACAAGAGGTTTTTGTTTCTAAGCAAATTTGCCGTGATGGTAATTATCCCTCCTGCACTGTAATTCAAGCCTAACAGTTGATTTATTCCCCATGTGTTCTTTGTAGAACTAAATGTGCAGTTGTTGCAACATACTCACTTCTGACAAAGCTGATCTAAACACTTGCAGAAATGTCTCCTTGCCTTTGCAATTATAAGCCCAATCAATCAGTCAGCATTTTCACTGGTTTACAGATTTACCATGGCTCTCATCTACTGTGGAGGGGGGAGAAGGGAAAAGCTAGGGCAGAGGGTATCTTCCTTACAGTTTTTTAGTGACAGGTGCTATTCGTGCCTCACTTCACAAGTATTTTAGAATGCGTTGAAAGTTGGAAGTGGTAACGGGTCAGAAAATCACAAACAGTTTTGGGTAGTGATTGTGATACATCTCTGAAGCCCCCTAGAATCAGCTCTGTACTGAGATTTCATTCTGACTTGTTTCAGCTGGCACATTTAAAATAAGATTATCTCATCTGTCTTGGCACGTGTCATATCATTTCACACATAATTTGCTACCTAAAGAAGAGCTTCTTCTCCCTTTCTTCATCATATTCTGAGAACCATAACTACAAGAAAAAGCTAAAAATTCATTAAAAAATGGGTAATATTGGCTACTGTTCCGACAGCACTGATTCCTTTCATGTCTTTCTTCTTTGCACATATTCCACTATAACTTGTGGTTTTCAAAAGGGTCTTCGCACACCATCCAACGCTCTTTGCAGAAGGCATTGCTGTAGTGGCATTTATTTTCAGCCCTCTCTGGGGCACAAGAATAATATTTTAGGCCCAGGGAAGCACGTGCCCCATTCAAGAGTCAAACCCTGACTACGTGTCCATGGATATACAAGTTGCAGTTCTGTTTTAAGATACCCAAGGAATGTATGCATCAAATACAAAACTAAACTTCTTGTTTTTCTGAGAGGGCACTGTGACTGGACAGAAACCATGGTAACAAGGGTGGCATCTGCTTGTTCCTCAGTGATGAAAATGCACAGATTGGGCTTTGAGCTTAGCAGTAAAAGCAAACCAAGAAAGTTTTCAAGTAGTCTTGCAGCACAGCTGCCTTTCTTGTCCCAGGCAGGACACATGCCCAGTCTTTACACTTCCATATTCACTGATCCATCTTTTAGGCATGCAACAAACAGCACAATAAGTACTTCATAAAAAGAAAACAATTTATTCTCACAGCCATTGCTTTGAAAGAACACATAACTCCAACCTTCTTCCCCATAGAGCTATTAAAGTATGACTCACCCTTGGCCAATGTGTTGGATGTTCACTTTAATTAGAATACGTGTGTTTAAAAATTGTTGTAAATGCTGTTGGTAGCAAATTATTCCCTGGTATACAGTGGAAAGCAGAAGCAGTTTTAATACATTTAATACAATAAGCTGTACATTTCAAGTCATGTTAGGACAACGCATTGACAAAAAATTAATTAGGGAAATTTGACTAATTAGCATACATTGGCTGCCATACAAATCATGTTGGCATGAAAAATGGGAATAATGCAAATTGTACCCTACAGTGATGATTAAATATTTTCTAAACACTGAACAATATCATACAAATCCTTGATATTTATTCTGCATGGCAATTTTGAAGAAGGATACGATTTATTTGTAACAAGTGACAAGAGATAAAACATTGATGCTTTCCAGCTGCTGATGGTACACATAAATAGACTGACTTTCATTTTGCATGCAGGAGAAATGACTTCATGCTGACCTGGGATCCAGCTGACCCATGTGGCAGAATTAGCAGCAGTGAGTGGTCCAGAGAACAGCACACTCTTGAACACTGCAATGAGAAAGTTGATAAAAAAATCACCTCTTTCCAATTTGCACACATGTGCACTTTGCACACTTTGCAAGCTTAGACTGCTCCCAAGAGCTAAGCTATCGCACTAACTGTAGAATGATTGGCATTATTTGTCTGTGTATTTGTATACACACAGGCATACATATTTGTTTATAAGCAAAAAAGCCTGTTTCTCTGTTCAAGGTTCAGTCATTTACTGGCTCAGGATTTAGTGTCAGAGATTTTGTAATATAATAAAATATTAGAATTATTCTATGATTCGATGAATATAATGTTCTATCACTGTGTGTAAAAAGGAAAACTCTAAAGTGTTAGACTAATTGAATTTATTACAATCATCTTTACTTTAAAAGTGTTCTCCCATGGTCAGATCAATAGCACATGACTAGAGCATTATCATAGCTTTAAGTACTCACAAGAGTGCCATTTCACACTTGCACAGAAGAGTATTTCAATGTTTTTCATCCCTGAGAGGAAAAAAAGTGAACTGAAATAGCCTTATTTCTGAGAAATTTACCGGAGTCTCAGAGCTAATCTTAAGGCCTGACTGCTCATATTTTCAATCTCATGAGTCATTTCGGTTAGTGGGAACCTGATCATTTTTGTATATAAATATTCACACATATAATCCATGGGACCTGAGAGTCTACCCTATTCCATTCACTCAGCAAGAGCAGTCATACCCCTGCAACTGGAGCATGAGGTTTCCCATAACCATCCTCTTGCAGTGAGGTTTCTGAGTTTTCTTTACTACCAACCTGAACTTAAGGTGAGCACCCGCCATGGAGACAAATGTGCACATGGTGCTAAGCTACTAGTTTTCTTAAAACACAGATAGCATTAAATTGGAGGACAGGAGGTTCCCTCTGAACACCAGCCAGCACTTCACCCTGCATGAGACAGAGCACTGGTACAGACTGCCCAGAGAGGCTGTGGGTCCTCTCCTTGGTGATCTTCAGAAGCTGCCTGGCCATGACCCTGGGTGCCCTGTTCTGGATGTCCCAATTTGGGCAGGGGTTGGGCCAGATAGTCCCTTCTCACTCCAGCCATTCTGGGATTCCTGGAGTAATTCAAGAGATACAATTAATAAAAATGTGATGTGTGTTCCTATGGAATTGCTTTTCAAGAATGGAAACATCAGGCTTCACCCCCAGATTTCTTCATGTATCTGATGCAGACTTGAAGCATAAAGAAATTGCATGCAAGTTTTTGTGAAGCATCTCTGTAAAAACATGGGAGACATGCAAGCAAAATATCAAATTACTCAATGGATCAATAAAATATCAAAATGCAGAATCAAAGCAACGTGAATTCTAAAGCTGATCTGTAACATGCTTGCTCCTAACAATTTCGTATAGTTTGGGGCTTTTGAAAATGAGTAATGACTAAAAATCTTTAATGTGTGCAGTAAGTGGAAGCAATTCCTTTCATAAAATGCTCTCTCTGACTGTACTGTGGGTTCTGTAACCTTATTATCGGAAAACATTACTAGAGAGAAATTGCTAGGGAAAGAGGAGAGGTTGCGAGTGTACATGCAATTTTTCTACGCTACTGTTCATTAAATAAATTAAGGCAATGCTATGTTGTTCAGATTTTTACTCATGTATCCCTGTTCTGCTCAGAAGCCTGGCTTGTGCTTCTCAGACATCACTGCATTTCCTGATGTGAAATACGTACAAAGAAAATGCACAAGAAAACAGGAAAAAGAATAACATTACTACAACTGTGGGACTAATCCTTACGTTGCATATTTGCATTCTGTTGAATGATCCTTTCATTTTCTAAGTTGTATTTCACCTTCCTCTCCTCTCACAGATGAGGTAAAAAAGTGAGCTCCGGAAGAAGCAGGAATAAGAAGAATGATATTCCAAGTGGAGGAGTAAGGCAGAGGTGAACAGAATCAAGTTTCTTTTCTCAGAACTCTTAATGTTGGCAGAGCATAGGAAATGTGAAATCACCCTTCCCAGCAGCGCACAGCAGAACAGCAACAGGTAAGTCGCAACAGGGAGAATTTTGCTTCAACATAAGGAAACAATTTTCCCCATCCTTAGGGACTGGAAGTGGTTGCCCAAGTTGTGCAGTATTCAGCTATGGGAGCATCCAGAGCTTGACTGCACACAATAGTTTATTTCCTTACAATCTAAATTACGCTGCAACTCTATGGATTCACGACTGCTTACAAAATGGCACCCAACTTTTCGATGTAGCAAATGATCTGCCTCTTTTCCATATGAGATGCTGAGTTCTCCCTTCACTAAGATAATTCCCCAACACCATAATGATTAGGTCCCAGATACCTAGGTAGCTACTTACGCTTGACTTCCACAGAGGTTGCTCAGCCCCTATTAAAGCTATGTCATCCTGCTCCTGCATGTCAGTAAGAATCCAGCACTTATTAATCCAGTACAACTGGCACTGTATAACCTTAACAGACTAAGGACAAGCACTGAGAGAGCTGCAGCAATTACAGATGCTTCTAATGACCTGCAATTTTATAGGTAAAATAAATATAACCTCCCTAAAATTTAAATGTAGAAAAGGCAAAATATGCATATGTTAAAAAAAAATCATGCCTATGACAATTCAACATTAATTTCTTATATTTCTTTTTATTTCTTCTCCGCTGCTAGGTGATGTCAGACAATATTATTCCTAATGATAAGTCAGAGTAAAAACGTAGCAGCAAATTAAGTAATTCTTTGTGCGATGACTTACCTAAAAGCCACGGGGTGAAGTGACCTTGCAGAACACAGCCAAAAAAAAACACTGCATCTGCTTTCATATTTCAGATCTAGGTGCATCCTGGAAGGTCATCTTCCCAAAGGATGCATTCAGGTCCCTTGAATCCCCCTTCAAAAAAAAGGTCACATGATATTCTGATAAATCTCTGGGGGCACTTCAAAGCTTTCCTAGTTAACAGCATTAAACAAAGAAAGGAAGCCACCAGCAGTTAAGATGGACTTGGCTTTTAGAAAGTTTTATTTGGGGAAAAGGGGTTACTTATAAGGATCCAGTAACAAAACCATCAAGCTGTATCTCCTCTCAAGCCTGGAACTCCATTCCTGCCTAGCAAATGTAGTGCAGGGATGCAACAGATAAGCTGTTTTCTCATCTTTAAGACACATTTTTTCAGCTGAATCTTCAGATACCACTCTGCAACCATAGAAACGGTTTGACCAATTGAAACAAACCCTGCATTTTTATCTCTTAAGTAATCACTTTTCCTTATCACAAAAATAACTTGAAGCTAGCAGTGTGTGAAGTTAGTTCAGACTCAAGTTGCCTTCAACTTGAAACAAAGCTTTGATCAAGACTGCACAAGCGCCATGTAACTGTGCCCTGCACAGACAGGACAAAGCACATCAAAATCCTTCATGGCGTTCTTTAGCCTGGCACTATTTGTCTGCTGATTTTCCTCCTCATTCTGAGAAGTCCTGATGATACGTGCAGGAGATAGCAAAGAAGATGCTGTTGCTTCAACAAGGATAAAGTATTATTTTAAGAGAGGCCTTTCATACTCTGTTAAAAATGACTTCTTTTTAAAAGGGAAATTACCACAGAGAGGTTAAATTCGAGACACAATGGAACAACAGCATGTCAAAAGCTTTATGTAATTTGTTTACATTAATATCATATTCTGCATTTCTATTTTAACTAGATTTAGATTTTCCTTTTTCATTTTCAGAAGTAGCTAGCAGCTAACACAATGGGATTGGTTCATATTTCTGAAAAGTATGATTGCAGGTTGCAGCAATCTTAGTAGGATTTGAGTAGTATGGCTTACACTCAGCTCAGGCCTTTGTCCTGACTGAGAATTAATTGCATATCTTGGAAGAAGTGAATGTTGTATTGTAAAGCACAATGCTGAAGCAAGGGTTCAATTCTGTAACAAGTTCCAAAGCAGCAGAATTGCAGAAAATGCAACATTTTGAGTATAAAAGCCCAACGAGGTTTTCCTATAACGCTCTGTCATAAAAACTATGTTTTTTCCTTAGGATCTCTCAGAAACACTGTTCTTCCACTACTTTTTAAGGCTAGAGAACTATTTATGTTATTGAACCAATGCATTACAAATGGATATTTGTTACTGGTGGAAACAAGACTTGCTTTTAGTTGCATCTTGTGAGCTTTTAGTCACGACCTGTGGCCATGGTAAAATTCAAATAACCTTTATTAAAAATATACAACATAGTGTATTGTTTCCAAAAAGATTAAGAAACTGTGATTAAATGCCAGTCACAGGAAAAACAGTTCCAGTTTAATATTAAAGTACTGCATGTGCAGAAGTGAGCTGATAGAATTTATCTTTAAGTGACAACAACTATGAATTTGTTCCCACACATGAAATCTTTAACAGGTGACAGCTAGTTGAGAAAGGAGGAATACAATATGAATTTTATTCCCAATCTCTTCCCCTGTGGAGGAACAAAACCAGACAAGTGGCATTATTTCTTCCTGAAGACATCTTCAGTAGCCTGCTTTGCTTTAATTCACTGCTACTCGATGCACTTGCTTCCTATTTATTCCAGTTTCACTGTAGCTTTAGGTACACTGTAGCTTTAGTTAATTATAGATCTGTGACACAGGGCTAGAGACTTGCCAGATGGCACCCAGCAACAAATTAGTAGGGAGAGTGGGAGGACGGGATCATGGCAAGGGAGTGAATGGTAGCAACCAGGTTGGGATGAACTTCTGCTTATCAGAAGTCTTAGCATTTGTTTCTGAGATTGACTAGAACAATAACAAAGTATTTCCCATTAGATGGCAAAGTGAGGGATATCTTTGAACCAAATATTTTGCATTGTTTGAACTGTTCTTAGCAATAAACGACATCTCATATCAAACATAAAAATATTTTACTAGACTATAAAAATAGGTTTTACAATAAACTTTTCCTGTCCCAAATCAAGAACTGGCAGATAGTGTACTCAAAAAATTCAGGCACATTTTGGTACTATGCCCAATTTTAGTAACTTTTCCCCCCTGTGGACATGGTTGGTAATAGAAGTAACACAAATGTGTTTGATCCAACCAAAAGATAGCAACTGATGCGGACAAGGGTAAAAGACTGCTTCTCAGTTCTAAATACATAAGCTCGAACCCACTTCTCCTCTTCAACAGGAGGGAGCTTACAGCCTGGCCCATAGCATGCTTTAGGGTACAATGCTGAGCTACCAGCACAAGGACCAGTACTGAAGGCAACTGAGAGTGACAGCACACAGCCTCCTGCCCAGCACCTCAACCCTGCAGCACAACTGTGGCCCAGGCAGCACCTGGTCTGGGGCGAGTCAGAACTGCTTGAATCACAACCTGCAGCATGTTTTCCTGTTTTTTTTTTTTTTTTTTTTTTTTTCCCCCTGGGAACAAAGCTCTGTGCAATTAAGAACAGGGCATCCTCTAGTTCAGAGAAAGCACTCTGGAGACTATGCCTTCATCTTTTTTTTTTTTTTTTTTTTTTTTTTTTCTTTTTCAATTCTCTCTGCCAAGACAGGCAGTTAGCACCAGCTCAGCATTCCCAGCCACATGCAGGTTGCCAGAGCTGCTTTTCTTTCTCCAAACATCTCTCACATAAGCAGACCTACCAGTTACTTTACATCCATGCTTTTGCTTACAAAAGCCTGTGGCAGGAATAAGCCTGGCTGGAACCAGCAGCATCAATGGACTCCGTTCTATAGGGTAACCCCACTCACAGGTATGACTGCTCCTGTGCACCAGAGCACCTAGCCACAGGGGTTCACTCCTACAAAAGCCTTACATCCCCATAATAGGAGCTGACTACTCTGCTACAGCTCCCTTTCAATTTCTTCTCTTTTAATGCAGCAGTGCCACACTTTGTCAGGAGGCCAAAAACCATGGATGGTCCTACTGCACCCTCTTACAACACCCAATACTGATGCGGGCTAAATAGCTTGTCATCACCTTCTAAGGGGCTGTTCTCTCTATTGCAAAAGCTTTCTCTGGAAGCCCTCAACAGAAAACACTTAACACCAGTAATAATGTGGCAGTACCTACCTAAATCATGGAAGGTTACAAAATTAACTAGGTTCACAGATTACTGAGATGTATTCAGTAACGACAGGCACCAATGCAGTGGTTTGATCATTGATAGCACGTCAGTCAGCACAGACCTTCCTTGCCCTTCCAGTCTCAAGTACCAAAAGCCATTTGCACTGAAGCCTGCCTGCACTGAGCAGATCCCTATAGCTGTCGCTCTGAATTCAACACCATTGCCACATGACAACCAGAAAACTCCTGTTCTAAAAGCATTCCAGCACGGAACTATGAAACCTGAAGCTTCCTGGAATTTCAAACAAGAAAGTAAAGTCTTATATGAAAAAGGCCCTTTGAAACAAAGAGACCCTTTTAAACTTCAGAGGTTTCAATCCTGTATTACGACTACTTGAGGTTTGATCCCATTTTCCAACACAGAAATAAGATATTCTTTAAGTTTAGTACATATATCTAACTTATGAGCACTGTTTTCTTTCCTTCTTGGGTAAAAATACGTCGCTTAAAAGACAGTTTGGTTGAATATGCTGGATAACTACAGAAACATTGCTTTTTTTTTTTTGGTTTTTAAACTGAAGTTCCCTCTCACTGAACTGCACAAGAAGTGGAGTTAAACCTCTTTCTTGCCTTACAACACTGAACCTGCTATCTCAGCATCAAACTGCAAGAACCTGGCCGCTATTAATACAAAGAAAGGCAGCACAAGATCTATTCTAGTTTAAAATACTTCAAAGGACAAATGCTGAAGATGTATGAAAAGCTGCATCCCTTTTGAAAATCTGTCATGAGTTCTCCAGAACAGAACATTTGCTCAATCCTCTCACGTTTTCCTCATATATGCTACTCCTGGAAGGCAAGATACCACTCTGCTGTAATAAAACAGGTCATTGATACCGTGATATCAGAACATAAGCAACATTTGCCTGTGAGTCAGTAAAAAGCAAAAAGTGCAGCTACATAAAGTTTTCATACAACCTGGCAGAGAAGACTGGCTGGAGAAGACTGGGAATACAAACTTACAGAATGCTAGAGAAACGGATGCACTGAAGTGAGAACATCCCAGAAAACACAGACAAGTGAGCAAATAGACTCCCCCTAGAGACATCTCAGAGAAAATTCAAGACTGAAAGCCTGAATACCTGCTGGAACACTCCTACAGAACAGTGTAAATTGTTCTTTACCAAATCTAGTAATTCTACATAGCAGTCAAAAACATTTGAAATTTGGCACAGCACATTCATAGAAATGAAACATGAGAAATTAACCACATAAGATTCCCATAAACCTGTATGGCAGATCCCCATAAATTCTCTATAATTACCACTTCAAAACATTTGCTTGAAGAACACCTTCTTCTTATGCCAACAGCTGAACAGCCACAGGAAAGGGAATAGACAAAACCAAGTTAAAAGTGTAAAAGAAATACCAAAGCAAGTACTGAATCAAGGGGCATGGTTAAACCACTGTCTAATGCTGATTGTAAAGCAAGTTTTTAATTAACTCCAATGCATAACTGAAGATCCATTTACAAATGAGGAAATCACAGAGTATCCTACAAAAATAAAGTATCTGTACCAAATGTATTCCACAACTGAATTCCACCTTAAATATTACACTAGGATGAACAGTACTGAAAAAATACAGTGTTTCTGTTACAGCATAGAAGGGTATTTTGTGGAAAACAAGTAAATTATAACGTGGCTCACAGCTCAGAATTATTATTTGTTATTTTCAGTTCAGGTCTGTCCCCATGAAGTTACAGGTTACCCACATCCAAGACCAATCAGAATTTTTACACAATCTTTCACTAGTCTATAATGATACATACTTTAAAAAAATCCTTGAATACACTGTGGCAAACTATAATTAAACACTTTGTTTCACCTCAGAGAAGCGGTAAGAATCTTGCTATGAAATAGCAAAGCTGATGTTGTTCTTGGTAAAATATTTACCATAATCAGAATCCTAAGACCTAACAAAGAAGTCATTAAAAAGGCAGTTACATTTACCTTTTTTTGATGATGGGCATTAGAAACATTCACGTTGCAGTGTAAACATTTCAACACTATTATTTTTTAAATGAAACCAATCATACTGTAATTTTAAACATAAACTCTGCTTTCTTTTCTAAGTCAGCTGGAGAACATGAACCAGTTTTCATTAATCAGTACTTGCCAGCAACACTAAACTTCTTCCTTATCTACACAGACCCAGAGTATCAATGCTACAGTTATCTCCTCAGTTTAACTTTCTTTACTAAAAACTAAAGGATGCTGTCTATCTTGAGTGTGGTAGCCTGAGGAAAACTTGTTTATCAGTGAACAGGCTGATCTAAGCTTGTACTTGGATGAATCAGAGAAGGCCTCCGTGGGGGAAAAAGGCTTATTACAACAGCACAGGTAGACGTTCACAAAAGATCTACTAATGGGTCCAATCAGTAGATACAGTTGCATTTAACAGCTACCTACTACGTGAACCATTACTTCCCATACAGCAAGTGCCACAGGCTGCTGCAAAAGACTGCCGTACTAGATTTCTACTCTACAAATTCAGCGACTGATGAAGAGAACCTGGGGAGCTACAGATAATTCAGCAAAATCAGAATGGAGTAGAAGAGCGGTCACACATTAGTCATCAGGAAGAAGCCTTCCTGCTATTCACCTTTGTATTTTGACACAGCTGAGCATCCTACATCTTCTTATGGCTAACGCTCTTTATAAAGCATAAGTATTAAACTTTTATACAGTAGAAATACAGCTGCTTTAACATACACACACCTTGAGAGCAAGTCCTTGCAACATGAATTACAAAGCTAATACACACAGAGCACTGATTTTGCTGGAGGCCAGGAAGTCTCTGTTAAGAAAGACAACCTGTTTGGGGTTTTTTTGTTTGTTTGTTTAAGTTAAATTTCTAAATAGAACTTGAGTATTTTAACTGAATGAAAAAAACGTGAATGCAACAATCAGAATCCTGTGACAGGCTCTCATACAACTCAGTTGTTAAAATCTGTTTTACAAACTCTGTCCTGTAATTACCAGATTTAACTGAAGCTATCAAATACTGAATGGAATTGCCTGAATACATCTTTTTGGTACAAGACAGCAACCTTGCTGAATAACACATTACCAGCACTTTTCAGACACTGAATATATTCAGGAGTATAATTAAGACACAAACAAGATCACACAAGTTTTTTGTAAATATTCTTATGTTGGTTTTATAGCTTTTCTTGTTTCTTTAGGAAACTCTTGAAGGGAAAAAGGAATGAAGAATTCCAGAAGAGAGTTGACTTCATTCAGTTCCAGACTGTATTCTGCTGCTATTTTCTCTGCAGTCCATATGTGAGGATGAAGTCTATGATTATTAAGAAGCATCAAAGCCTCCACAATAGAAATTTTGCCTTTGGGAACTTTCTTAATATCTAGCTCTTCCAAGTGACCTAGTTTTGTCAATCTCTTTTCCACCTGTTTACGCGGAAGATGTTCACCTCCTCCATCTTTTACCTAATTGTGGGAAGAAAAACAAAGAGATTAACAGCAGTTCCTTTTACTATGCATACTGTAACAGTTAAGCTATTTCTCTAAATATGGCATTGCCCATTAATTTTTCCCATTTTTACAGCCATAAAAAGTTTAGCTTAGCCACCCTCACTTCTTAATGTCAAAGACATTACAGCTAGTTGTTGCACAGCCACTCCATATAGAGGGCCAACTCCCTATCCGCATCATGAAACGCTACAATCCAGTACTGTTGAAGTGCTGTACAGACCCAGCAGCCTTCATACAAGCCATCTGGCAGCCAAATGTAAATGCAGATGACCTAATATTTGATGCTGATTCACGCCAGTGGGGAGGAGAAGGGAAAAAAAAAAAAAAAAAAAAATCACACTGAAAACTGGTATCCTTTTCATTCTCCTTCATTTTCGTATTTCAGTTTTGCAACTGAAAGCTATCACCTCTCATGCTGTCTCTAGAACAAGCTCTGCTGAACAAAGAAAAACTTTAGCACCATCATGTGCAATTTAAATCTCAAGACCACTGCAGTACTCAGACACAGAAAGTCTCTTCTTTCAAGTCCTTTTGTATTTCCTTTTCTAAATCATTTCCAAACCTGCTCTACCTTCCCTATATTGCTTTTTATTAAGATTTCACTGATGAATGACACTACAAAAAAAGAAACAATGGAAACCTTCTTAAGAAATACTTTTAAAGGAAAGTGTGTGCAGCTACTGTATTAACCCAAAGCTGAAAAAACTAATGTGGATGCTATAGCATCTGTAACTGCCTGTTATGCTCAGATAATGAATAACTTTTCAAGCCTTAACAAAATGACCTATCTTTAGGTATCTGTCACTACAGGACTGAAAGCTGATACTTTTTCATGTAACACAGACACACCAAATATGTATACACTTTGCACAAAGTATTCAGAGGAAAGAAGTGTTCAGAAAAAAAACATCAGGACAAGAAGGAAGCTTTTAGAAAGAAACTTTTGCTCACAAGCCTCTCTGCTAACACATTAACCATGCTTTTCCTAACAACTTCAGGCAGACACACCAGAATTGCAAGTCTTATGTGGCAGCTGTCTTGCAGGAGGCACAGAATGAAGCACTGAGATTTGTTCCACTTGTGGCTTTTCCTGAAACTACTCCTGACAGGCTTACAAATGAAAACGTTTAAAGATATTGCTGCAATGCTGGTTTCTGCTGATGCTGATGGTCTGATTTTTGGGTGGTGCTGTTTGGATCCAGAAGTTGAACTTGTTGATCCTCACGGGTCCCTTCCAATTTGGGATATTCTATGATTCTATACTGCAATTAAACTTTCAGCTCTGCAAGATTAAGAGTCCTAACCTCTATTACGAAAATTAAGGATAGAGATTATTTGGAAGCTTCAGGAAAGAGCGTCTTTTAAAATACTTTAGCCTTAAATGGATGGTACTGTGGATGTGGCAAATCAGAAATACTTAGGAATAATTAGAAATGTTATTGCTAGATGAGTATAAAGCTTTTACTAGTGAAAGAAGGAGCTAGAATAAAATGGTCCAATAATGCAACAGGTAAAAAGGTGGAAGAAGGTGAAAAAAAAGGAGACTACGCCCCAGACATCCTGTTACTGGATGGGGTATGCCTTGCTTTCCAAGTCAAAGACGGCAGTGTTGCAGTGAGTAACCTGATGGCCAAACAGTCCACAAGGTTGTACAAGAATAAACAAACCCGGGCATTTCCTGAGCCACATAAGGAAAAAGCTCTGTATGAGATGTCATTAACATCAGAAATCTTTTAATGCCTTTGCTATCTACCATATCATGCCTCAACATCAGTCCCAACTTCTTTTCTTCTAAGAGCCACATGGGACATCTCTGGCAAACAGTATCTTTCAGAGGGGTTGGCCAACTGCCCCTCTGCATCTGAGGGAGCAGAAACTGAAACTTCAGTGAAGAACAAAAGAAGATCACTGCTATGTTAAAGTGGAGGACTGTAAGCATATAGGTTGCATGATCACAATCTGTGCCACTGGTGTATAACTGAGCACTGAAAACATCACGTTTATCTACCAACAGCAAAGCTTCTAGGCATTAACAGAGCATTACCCTTTAAAAAGAAAAATGCCTTAGAATTTGTGTTGGACTTGAAAACAACAGAGCTAATGCTCGTATGCCTCCTACAGACATATAAGCACTCACCTGTGCCGGGGGGTCTCTGGACTCCACATAAACATCTTTTAACAAGGTGAGGAGCCTGTCGTCCTTCCTGGAAATTTCTTGCTGTATCTCAGGGCGGTCTGAAGGTGAAGGGGTAAAGAACAAAAAAAAGAAAAACCAACCAAACAAAAAAAAAAAAGCAGAGAGGCGAGTCACAAAACTTCCCTTTCTGTTAGCCGTGCCCCAGCACCAGCCCGTCCCCGTTACAGCTCGTTACCCGCAGTTCCCCACACACACAGCGGAGCGTCCCCTAGCAACTGCCCTACCGACGGCTCCGCCCAACGCCGCCTTCCGCGTTCCCGGCATGCCCCGCGCGCCACCCCGCTCAATGTCAACGGCCCCGCGCCGCTTCAGCCCACCGCGCGGCCCCGATCCCACGCCTCTCCCGCCCGGTCCCGCTCTGCGGCGCTCCTCCCGCGCAGCCTGTACCGCAGGCCCAGCTCTCCCGCGGGCGGCACCCCTAGCTGCAGCCGCCCCGGTGAAGCCGGCCCTCACCGGTCAGCTCGTCTAAGCGGCTGGTGGGGTGGCGCGGCGCTGGGGTGGGCTTCTCCTTGCTGATCTCGCGGCGGGCCCGGCTCTCCACATTGAATGTCCGGAATACACGCGCCAACCTCCCGCCCATCGCCGCCGCTGTCGCGTCCCACTCTGCGCCTGCGCAGAGCGGCGGGACGCATGCGCAAAACGCTGGCGCGACGCCGGGGTGGGGTGAGCTGACAGCGCTGGTTGCGGTTGACTCTGTGGTTGGTGCTGGCTGAGACAGCTAACAAATAAACGCAGAAAGACGAGCCTGCTGTTTATTTCACAGCTCTTTGCGGCACCGTTTTCTCTGGCGCTGGCTAGGTGCCTCCGGGGAGCTCGGCCCCGCCGCCACGTCGGCCAGGGGCAGCCCCACAGCGCGAGGCTGGCGCTTGTTTGCCGTGTGGTTGCGGGCTCGCCTCCTCCGGAGCCAAAGGCTTCGGCTGCGTGTGTGTGAGCGACAGCCAGGGCCGGCTGCTTCCTGCCGAGGAGCGTCCTCCAGGTGGCAGGCTCGTCCCGAGTTTCCTGCACGCAGCCTCGGTAACGTGGGCGCCCCTCGCTGCAGCGTTTGGTGCGAGGTACAGGAATTGCTGGCTGATAGGTGACTTTGTATCTATTTTCTAATTGTATTCACTTGATTTACAAGCAGGGTTATATTCGATACAAATATAGGAAGCCCTAGTGGAACCCAAGGCGAAAATGTGGATTGGGTAGGTTAATGTTATCCACACTGAAAAGCTGCGTTTCAGAATTCACAGGCTTAAAAGATGATAGAATCATAGAATGATATGTGTTTGAAGTGACATTAAAGCCCATCTAATTCCAAACCCCTGCTATGGGCAGGGCTGCCCCCTCACTCAGCTGCCCAGGACCTGTCCAACCTGGCATGAACACCTTCACGGATGGGGTACCACAGCTCCTCTGGGCAGCTGTGCCAGTGCCTCACTGTCCTCTGAGTAAAAATATATTTCCTACACTGAACCTAATTTTCCTCATTTAGTTTAAAGCTATTCCGCTTTTCCCTATCGCTATCAGACTATGTTAACATAAAGTCAGCCTCCCTCCTGCTTATAAGCTTCCTTTAAGTACTGGAAGGCGACAGTGAGATCTCTCCATAGCCTCCTCCAAACTAAATAAACCCAAATCCCTGGGCCTTTCTCTATAGGAAATGTTCTCCAGCCCTCTGATCATCTTTGGTTCTCCTCTGGACCTGCTTCAACAGGTCTGGCAAATAATGGCAACATGGAAGTAATTGTGGATGCTGTCCTTAATGTGTATTGAGCCTACGTGTCACGGTTTGGTAGTGGTGGGCTGCAGGGTTGTGCTCAGTGAGCAGCGCTGCCCATGTGTGAGCAGAGCCAGCTCCAGCTGCTCCAGAGGGACCGCCGCTGCCAGAGCTGAGCCGTGAGCGACGCCGGGTGCGCTCTGCGAGAGCGGACGGAAGGAAGGGACGAACCGCCGTGCGACAGCAGCCGGGAGAGGGGAGCCGAGATGGGAGAGAACGGCCCCGCGGGAGCCGAGTTCGGCGCGGCAGGAGCTCCGGGCTCATGGAGCGACCACGGAGGAGCGGGTCGTCCCCTCCCAGTACACGCGTTGGGGCGGGAGGGCCGGGGGAGCTGCGGCCGTGGGGACCCGAGTGGAGCGGTGCCCGAAGGGTGGGCCCGGCGCTACGGAGCCTTGTTGGGGTGGTGCTGGGAGAGCTGCAGCGTGTGGGAAGGGCACGTGGGGTCAGTTAGGAAGGATGTTGTGAGAGGGACCCGCGTGGAGTAGGGGCAGAGTGACCGCGACGGATACGAAGCGTTATGGAATGACCCATTCCCTAGCACCACTTGGTAGAAGAGAGCGGATGGGGAAAAGGTGCTTTCTGTTTACTTTCAGTTCTCACTGTTCCAGTTTAGTATTAGTTAGCAATGAATTGCATTAATCTCCCTACGCTGAATCTGTTTTGTCCATAACTGTAATAGGTGAGTGATCTCCCTCTCCTTATCTTAACCCATAAGCTGTTTTTGTTTTCATTGTGTTTTCTCTTCCTATCCTTTTGAGGAGAGTGAGCAAGAGAGCAGCATGATGCTGCTGAGCTAACCACTGGTGTTAAACCACAACAAGAGTATTTCCTTACAGGCATATTGCTGGTTTTCTCAGTGTCAGCAGAGTAATTTATAAGCAGATATCATCCAGAACATATACCCTAAATGGAAACTAGGAGAACAAGTGCTGTTCAGAATTTGTACGCCAAACTATGTTATTCAGCTATGGTGAGTGCAGTCTCTTACCTGTCTGTTACTCCAAGCCTTGTTTTTACGCAGCTCAGCTGAACAACAGTTCTGACTTCTGAGAAATCTGCTAAATGGTGAGAAAGTGTTGTGAGAAAGTACTTAGTATTGAACTATGCAAACAAGATAAGAAAGGTAAAATTGGAAATAAAGATAAAATTGTTTCATGACAAAAAATGTAAGCATGAAAGATACTAATTTTCTGAGAGAAAAGTAAGGACAGAAACAGCATGACTAAGGGCTAGTCTATAGCAGGAAACAAGGCTAGCCCTTCTCTACTGGTCGATGACTGACTGAAGACCCATCAGGCGACTTTCTAAAGGAGAAAAGCGTATTAAAAATCTAATAGCTCCTGTGTGAATTAACCAATAATTGTTCTGTGCTTTTAAGTTGTGTACGTGCTGTTGCTGACTTCACGTGTGGTAGCAGTTGCCTGAAATGAGTGATTTGGCGAGGGAGTGTTAGAAAGGACGACAGAGGTCAAACTTCTGTGTTCTATTTTTTAGGAGAGCAATTCATACAAAACTTGGACTTCTACTGGTAGCAGCATTATTTAGTAATAACATTGCTGATGTGATAGTAATTAATGCCACAATGTGCTTGAATAATGAGTGACAGTGTTCCCCTTGGAGGGAACTCAAAAGATATGCTAGTGGATGACAAAAAGCAAATAGATTTATAAAGGTGGTGGAGAAAAGGTAGCATGAACATGATCTGCACTGGATTCTGCTCTCTTGGGGCAGTTTCTCTGCTTCCTCACCTTAAAGGCTTTCACTCTGTACAAAGATGGAAGCACATCTTTAACTCGCATTCTCTGGCAACGAACTTACTAACCCAGTCCTATTTTAGGCATTGGATATGTAGTAATAGGAGGATAAGTGATATTAGTGGTAATAGGTATAGTCTAGCTGTTAAAGCTGCTGGACTCAAACTTGTGGCATGTCTAATTAAATACCTGTAGCAAATTAGCTGCTGACTTGTGTTCTTGAGCACAGGGTTTGCTATGTTTGCAGGTGATTAGCCTGTTCTTTGAGTCTATGTTCAGCATAACTCTAATGGCAAAATTCACATGGATGCTTTTGGTTGTTGTAGACCTTTGACACATATTAGCATTTCTCTAAGACATTCCTAGTAATCCGGCTGCTGAGGCAAGCTGCTGTTGCAAATTTGAAAATAAATATTCTCTCTTTCAAAAGGGAAGAACTGCTGCCTTCTGGGGTCAAACCCAGCAAATGATTCTGTTTCTGTAAAGCCTGAATGTGACTAACACTGTTGTAATATTTGACAGCGAAATAAATTCACCAGAAGGCAGGCGGTTAAAAATAAAGAGTGATGTCATTCTCAGCCTGTCACTTGCTATCACTGAGGATGGCACAAGGCTGTTCTTTTTTATATCTAAGGAAGGATCTGAAGTGCAAAACTTTTATTCTGGAGAATCTTTCATTTATAATACAGCAGGCAGAAAAATTGGGATTAAACAACACTTTTTAAAATCATTTGTTATTTTTACCAGTGTTACCATGTTGAAAGAATTATCAGAAATCAAGAGCCTGAAATTTCTTTCTGTGTAATGTATCTGCAAAAGTGTGATTACTGAAAAAAACAATGTGTAGTTCCCTAAATCATAGGAACTTCCTGCATTCAGCTTCCATAATGTTACGTGTTTTCCTGATCGGAGAGCCCGCATTTTCCCAGGGAATTTAAAAATAACAAAAGAATTCAGTCAGTCCCCAAGTATCTCTTTTTAGCAAAACAGCCCAAGGGGAACAACACAGGCTACCAAACTGAGTTCCTTTGTACTAGAAGTCTGTTGTCAACAATGGACAGCAATCAAACATATCAGAGAAAAATAGAGGAATTTGCACAACAAGCATGTGTCATGGGCTGCTGTACTAGATCTCGTTTTTAACATTTTTACATGTCAAAGCAAGAAATTCCTAAACTATTGTATGTCTGGTAAATAAAGCATACTTTAAACCATTCTTTAAACCTTTTGTCTCAGTTTTTCATCCTAGTTTTCCTTTTATGAAATATTTTCTTGTTTCCATTTTCAGTCAGTTTTGCAGCTGGATGGCTGAGTAGTTCACTAGCATCAAAAGGCTGATGGATCTATTTCAAATTCCCTTCATATAAGGGACAATAGGAATACCTGGTATTAACTTTACTGTGAGGTAATATCAAGGTTTCTCAACTTTCTTTAATATACATGGTAATAGTTCAGGTTGGCAGGTAATCTCAGTGAAATAAGATTTTTTTTTTCCTGGTTATGCCAAACATGAGAATTTTTGAGAGGAGTGAAGGTGAGATCTGACATGTGATTTATGAACTGAGAATGTCCAGAGGCCAAAGCAGGGGACAGCTAGAATTCATTCATGGTATGCTGTCATATTTTCTGTCCATTTTTTCTATAATTTACACTGTTGTTTGTTTTTTTCCTCATGTTTTTGTTACTGATTGTTCATAAAAATTGGAGCAACATAGAGGGATACTTCAGCAAGTTCACGTGTAATTACGATTCAGGGAATTCAGTCCTCTGTCCTGATTGTTGGTTTCCCAGTAAACACAATGAGAGCATTGATCCGTTTGTTCCTTATCTCATCAGCATTAGGAATAACTAGAGAACACAGCATTAGCAAGACTTGGTTATGAGCCAGGGAGAAATGTCCTGCAGTTTTGTAAAGAAGAACTCAAGAAAAATGAACTTTTAGATCACTGTTGCCTTTAAGTAATTTCTGGATGATGTGTTACTGCATTCAGTTTGCTTATATGTTTTTGGCTTCAACTGATCCAGTTGTGACTGAGTCCTGAAATACCTATGAATGTATGGGAGATTCTTCCTTAATTCCACGCTATGATCAGAGAGCTACTAAACACTTGCATCTTTTCAAGGCTAGATGGCTGCAGTGCTTTCTTTAAAGGAATTTTTTCCGTCCTTGCTTGGATGAAGCTTATGAAGAATATAGTAAGCCCACATTTACAGGCTCACACACCAACCCACACAGGTTACTAGTTTCTTGTCAAATAACTTTGATTTCAAAGATGTTACGTTTATGCTCTCCTGACTGACTGGCTTTGTATACTTGATGTCATCCTTTATAATTTTCCTATCTAATCATTATGCTCTCAATTAACAGGTTACTTTGACTTGGAAATGTGGAGTAGGAGATAGCATATTTGAAAATGAAGCATGCTTATACTGGAATTTATTGTAGCAGTGAGATGTGTGTTTTGTCATGTTATTTTTTGAGAGACTTAGACTAGCACTGTCTTCATTTTTCTTCACAGGATTCAGTTCCATATGCTAAAAACACCTTTTATGACTAAGCTCATGTTATAAAGACCTACTCTGAAATAAACTGGTAAAAACCAAGGATATGCAGCTGTCTTAAACTAGAAGCACATTAAAAATAATAAAATTCAACAACAACAAAAAAAACAAACAGTGCAATGCCCTCCATCTTAGTTTTTGCTAAACAGTAATTCATTCTTTAAAATCACTAACTTAAGTATTTTCCGTCTGTGCTTCCACCAGCCATTTCTATACTTCTAAGTATAGAATATATATGCTTTTTTTTCCAAGAAGCAAGTGTATCCTCATTAATGGTAGAAGTAGTTTTCATTAGAGAAAGATAAAAAGGTACTGCAGAACAAAGAAAATATGGATAGGGTCACAACATAAAACCTTTAAGTTAAAACCTTAAAGTAAAGCAGAATGTGTAGTGTTACATTATCAGAAAGTGAGATGCAGTGCACAATTTGGGAAATATGTCACATTAATGTAGCGTTTAGTTTGAAACAAATGTCAAACCATCATATAACTTTTCTAAGATATGCAGCCACCATTAGGATTACAAAAGGTAAGTTTTGCTGATTCAAACCCAAACATTTATCTTAAATTTTCATTATGTTCACTTGCTAACATATGTTATGTAATAAGCTGTTTAGAGGCTACCTTGAACTGATAGAAACTAATACATAAACCCCCACTGACTTCATTAACATTAATAGAAAACAAGATAAGTAAGAATGAAAAGAATGGGAAGGAGACCAAGGCTGTAGACAAAAACATATTTGAAACAGATCAAAAATTCAGGCTTAGGGTGTAATCCAAAGAGGCTGAGGAAGAAAATCCTTGTGAGGAAAGATTCTCATTACTATCTTCTGTTATCTGCTGTATGGGCTGGTTTGTTTGTTTGTTCTGCATCTTCATCTGAAACATCTTGTGCAAGTCATTATCAGAGATATTGAGACTACATGTACTCATATTGATGGTCAGGGAAAAATGGACTTTCCCCTGACTATTCTCCACTTGATTCACTAGGATGATTTAAAAAAAAAAATATGTATATATATTTTTTTAACTTAAGAGCAGTACAATGTCAGTTATTGCAACATATTGCAGAAATTTTCCAGCTCTAACAGCAGTGATACCCACTACAAAGGATTTGTTCTACAGCTGATGCAGCAGTGCCCATTAACGTAAGTAAAAAAGGTGAGGTTTGACTGGCTAGTCCACAAAGGAAGAGATAGTTGGCACAAATAAGTTATATTAATTAATTTTGTAGTATTTGTAGTATTCGTATACATTATATCTCATGTGCAATAACACAAAAAATTAACCTTACAGGTTTTCAAGTAGGTCTCCCTTACCACTTCTGAGCTTTCTCCTTTTCATTTGTATGTATTACTATTTCCCTGACAGTTGACATATATGAATTGTTGGTAGAGAATACATTAGAATACTGTTCAGCAATAACGTGGCCACAGCTGAAGTTAGAGAGATCTTTGTGTGTTTCTTATTTCCACAGCATCAAAAGTCTGGAGGAAGCATGTGGGGCTCAGAAAAAGTCTGAACAATTCCATTTACTAATGATATGTAAGAGATACAGTACCTAAATATGTAAACGTCAGGTTGCTCTGGGGGCTTCTAATATAGACCATTTAAAGAGGTCCCAAGTTATTTAAAGAGGTACTATCTCTGTGTACTAAAAGTAGATTTTTAAATTGTATAATGCGGGCATGAATAACCTTCAAGGCTCCAGCATTATAACTTGTTGCACAGTTGTGGATTTACAGAGATTTCTTGAAGGCAGATTTCTTTATATAAAACATTGTCAAGATCAAAACAAATTTACCACACTTTCCTACATGCATAAGATAGTGCAAAACCCATGTTCTTTAGCAGTAGCTCAAGAATCCTATCAAATTTAAGCTTTTCTTCAACAGTTTGTGGCATGGATCAGCTTCATCTTGGAATAAAATTCCTCCCAAGATTCTGGAAAAGTACCCCTTCTGGGCATAGTGGCAACTTCCTCCTTGCACCAGGTGGAAATTCCACCTCATGTGTCCACAAGAACTTAGACTTCTAGGTTTCTTCAAATTGCTCCTGCACTCTTTTACCTTTTATTCAGACATCAGAGGAAGCATGAAAACTTATTTGTCCTTCTCTAATAACTTAATCTGTTTGGAAAAAGTGGGCAATCCTGAAATGGTTAACTGCACTAATGGTACAGTATTGTCTTCTTTTTCTTACCTTCTGTGGATCCTTTCTACTTACTTTCTGGGCATGGGGAAAGACGTAGAGTAATCTGCTGTCTCTACCGGTGCTTAAATGTGCAAAACCAACAATCTCCACAAGCAGATCACTGCATGTTCTGCATGAATATTCTCATAATATGAACCTTATGTAAGTTAGATTGCTGCAGATACCAGACTGTTGGTCTGTTGTTTTAAATGTGTTTTAGGATCTTCCATCATATAATGAAATCATAGAATGGCTTGGATTGTAAGAGACCTCAAAGTTCATCTAGTTTCAACTCCCTGTCGCAGGCAAGGTTGCCAGCCACTAAATCAAGAACTAGGTTAGGTTGCCCAGGGCTCCATATAACCTTGAACAGCCCCAGAGATGAGGAATCCACAGCTTCACAGGGCAACCTGTTCCAGAACATCAAGTTCTGGCACCTCCCTCATACTGGTTGGAAAGCAGAATAGAAAGTAACACTACAGTTTTCAAACACAGTAGTGGCACTTCCTGCTAAAATTCAATCTTTTTTCAAACACGTTCTGTCTTTCTAAGTCATAAATGTGTATGGTGTTTTTGTTTGTTTGTTTGTTTGTTTGTTTAAATTGAAGTAATAAATTGAAAATATTGAGAGTAAGAAAATGCATAGTAAGATGAAATGGAAATAAAGCTGTTAGAAAAAAAAAAAAAAGAAAAAACTGTGAAAGTGTGTTCTTTATTTTCTAATACTAGTAAAAGTCTGAGGAGTTTGGATGTTACTACTGTTTACAGTTTAGCATTTTATTAATGAATGATTTGTGTTTGCCAGAGAGGCTCTCTCCTGTGTTGTCTTTATTGCTCCTAGAGACTGGGAGCTGAATGGTAGTGGTTCTTGTGCTAGTCTTAGCCAGCAGTTGAGATGCTGCAGGTTGCTTCCACTGGGAGAACCAGATGATGGCTTGTTCACTTGCGCCCTGTGCCTTTCAAGCAATATATGTACAACTGTATTTTTCTGAACATACCAGGAGGCAGGAAATAGTTTCCATGCTCACAGTTTCACATCCCCAGTGGACATCATTTACAGACATGCACAGACATATGCAAACAATCATATGCTCTTGTTACTTGTATGGAAAAGAGGGTTTATTGTCATCCATAGCCCCTGCTGTCACAAGCCAAATGTTTCCTATAATAAATTCCATAGAATGTCTCCTTCCCTGCTGCTTTTTGTCTATTTCCCTCAAATGTGCAAAGCTACCCCACAGCCAAATCTCAGCCCTTCTGGATTCAGACCAGATTGTTCTATTTCCACTCCGTTCCTGCACTGGTGGATCATTTGAGCAGTGAATTCAGGTTTTAAAAGAAAAAATAATAATAATAATAATTTTTTTTGTTGTTGTTTCAATAGGATGTAGACCTTTTTTAGTATCACATGTTATTACAACTTGCTATCTGAGCAGAAATAAAAATGCACAGCATGTCTTATTCCCAGTGTGTAATCCATCATTCTGAAACTACTTCCAAATATCTTTTTCTGTGCTTAACAGTGCAATTTAAGGCAATGGTCCAACAGAGTGCTGGCTCTAGAGGAGAACCCTTTTTTTGCTAGTTAGCTCCCATGTCTTGCGTGAACATCATGCTCACCTGGCTGCATGGCACACCAGCTAACTCACGGGTGCTTGGACAGAAAACCAGTCACTTTTTTTTTTTTTTTTAATGTATTTCTTTTTTATCTTTCAAAGTTTTCTGTTTGAAAACGTGAAATAGCTTATAAAGGAGTATCTATGCTACCAAATAAAATAGGTCAAGGAGAATTCGTTGGCCCTCAGGTCATACCCATACAGGTGAGTCTTTGTTATTCCTTTCTGTCCATAGTGCTGTATACTGACAGTAAGCTGCAGATCCATTCAGACGGTGCTAGTGCCTATGTAAGCACTTATCTGTTTCAGTGCAAGTTTGGTCAGGTTAGCCTGGATATAGCAGCACATCTATACGCTGTGATACTGGCCTTGACATTCTTCAGCAGAATGAAGTATACCAATAAAGTAGCTTTTTTTGCCTTGGGTATAATTGCAATATATTAACATTTATTGAAACAGCCATGAATTACCAGGATTGTTGTATGTTTTATTTTTTAAATCCAAATCAAGTTATCTATGTCAGCAAAATATTTTAAATTTAAATTGAGACTCAGACTTATCTGCACATTATTCAGGTCACATTTTCATTTCTTTCTTAATCACATAAAATCATAAACCTTAAAAAGCAGAATCACAGGAGTACAGCTGCATTTTCTACTTCAGATTACTCAAAAGTCATGCTACCTTTCTGCTTTGACACACTGATGGTTCCTAGTCTTATCCTTGCCATTTCTATATATTCAATTTATGGAACTCTAGAGGTAAGAACACACTTTTATACCTCCTTTACAGGGAGTCAAATATAGGCACAGTTGTGAAAGACCATAAACCATCTGTAACAAAGGATTCTCGCTACCTGAAGTAAGAAACTGCTTTTCCATATTACAGCATTTGCCACTGTTTGTTGACTTAAGGAGAATCCTCTGTGTTCTGATTTCAAGGATTAATGCCACATGTGCAAGTGTCTGTTCATAATTAACTCCCCAGACTTCTTCTGAAGTTCAGATAGTTGTCAACTGTTCCTCTGTGAATCCATCAAATACTCCATTCAAGGTTGGTTTCTGTGTTTTTCATTTTGTTTGTTGATTTTTCATTTGTATTGATGAAAAGAGGCATATTGTGTTCCGGACATCATATCTTCTAAAAATTGTTCAACTCTTTGCTGACATAAGGAGAATCCACTGACCTGGCAGAGCTATGGTTCTGCTTCCAGCATGAGTACAGAAGCTCTTCTTCCCATGATAAAACAGCACTAGCCATGCACATGAAAAATACAGGCTTTCAAATAAAAGTTTCCAGACTGTACAAGTGCCACTATGAATGGACACATACTCTATAGTACCCTATACAGTGACTATGGTAACTAGATTTTCTTCTGCTTCCAGTATACAAATTCCAGAGAAGCTGGCAAAGTGTCTGAGTTCAAACCCTGATGTACATGGATTAGCTGAGACCTCATATCACCAGTATCTGTAGCACATCTACATGAATCATTACCTGGGAAATCTACCCAGCTCTTCCTGCCATGATTCATGATTCTTCTCTTTTTTTCCAGAGAATTTTTCTCCAGTCTCTACCCCTGCTCTGCCCTTGCCAGGCATCCTATGACTCTTTTGCCCTGGTCATGAGATTCCTCAGAAAGCAGAGCCTCCAACCACTCTTGTAGCAACCATACACCAAGTTAAGGAGCTACAGTTTCAGAGCGCTAGCAATGAAATATGCTTGCTTGATGTTGGAAATACACCTCCTACTTCACAGAAACAAAAACTGTGGATTGTCACATTTAACATGCCAGACTGTTTTGATTCCAAGAGCTGAAAAGCAGAAAATGATTCTGTTGAAGGCAGCCTCAGCCTGAGCCATGCCAAACTTTTCTCTGGGAGTAGAGGGAATCTAGGGAAGTGAGACTGAGGAAAAACAACAAAAAGCATCGGCCAGCAGTTTACCTCTCAACAGTACTATGTAGGTTGCTCAGATCACTTTTGTTAGTTTCTTGTCTTTTTCTTCTGTTCTCTTTTCTGTAAATGTTAAGTGCTGCATCCAGAAGTGTATTCTGAATCTGCACAGCAGGGGAAGTACTGCAAGGTTCAGACAGGAGCTTTGTACCCTGCTGCCTAACAGATACCTCCTTCCTCAAAGGAATGTCCCCTGTTCCAGAAGAAAGAACCAGGTCAAATCAGTAGCCACCAATGTTATATATAACACAGATTCATATATCTGCTATTAAGAAGGGAGTAGTTATTCTCTCACCTGTTTTACTTCTTTTCTGCCCAGCGGACTTCTTTTAAGCAGGTACTATCATGCAACTGATGTCTGCCAGCTCTACTCAATGAGCAGAAAGACAGGTTTTTTCTAGCTCTAGCTGCAAAGCTGGATAATAAAATTGCATGTATTTTTTCCCCCTTTTTTTAATGCTGGACCTTCATCCTGTTTGGTTGCTTATGCCATGTGACCTGGAAAATGATAAGCTGAGCAAACTGCTCAGAACTCAGTGTTCGATATTTTTATGATTTTATTCAAAATAGCGGTACTTGCTATTCTTTCAAATACAGCTAGGATTTGGCTATGTTCACCTGGCTGATTTTCAGAATGTTGAGGTAATGTGTAGCGGCATGTATTACATTCAGCTTTGCAAATCAGGAGCAGACCTTGAAGGGGAAACAATGTTAAGTGCAGATGAATTGTAAGGAACCCTTGAGAACAAACATTTTACAGAATCATTTATTGCACAAGAACTGAGATTCTAGTAATTTGTGGTTATGTGGGAAATTCACCACAGACCACTCTTTAAGATTCAAAATCTTTCAAATCCATGCTGGGGTCTGAAGAACTCAACAGTGTAGACAGCGGAGTGATACACGATCCTGAGATAGTAGTCACTGTGTGTCCTTTCAGCTGTTACACACCTGAGTAAAATTTGTTTTCTTCTGTTACTAATTGGTGCCACTAGGCATTGTGGTGTTCATAGAGGTTCCAGTGACAATGTGGAGATGGAGTTTTGAATTTATTTTTTTCTTTATGGTGTCAGAGGGAGTAAAATAAAATTCTGGGTCTATGTTTGAAAACAGTCTCAGTTTTAAGTTCAACCCAGCTGTACCCTGAGGCTGAAACATGTCCATGTTTTGGCAGCAGAGAAGACTACCATATGTTGCAGTGATAAAGAAATTACACTGATGCCAATCTCTAAAGTCAGACATAAAAAAAATATCTAAGAGAGTATACTTGCAGCAATATAAGCTTAAATATATATGAAGCATAAAAAAAGCATAACAAGACTATATTTAAGGATCATTTTTCTGTCTCTAACAGTCATGCACTTTATAGATACAAGCTGCAATTCACTATTGTTCTTGAGAGAAGGATATAATCCATAAATCCATTCCATTTCTCTGTTACACAGAATTGCTTGCTGTCTAACTCCCAGCTTTCAACAGCCACAGTGCAATTCCACTCTTTGAGTAAGTTCTTACATATTGACTTGCTTTTAGTGAGTACATACTGGGCATCAATGAGATTCTTTTTTTATCAGCCATTCACATCAGGCCTCTAAATGAGAGCATGGATGTGGAGCTCCTGAATATGGCTGGCAGGAACATGACACATTCTTTCTTTTTTTAAGGTCATTATAGAGTCTTGGTTTATAGCTCTCACAGGTGACATGGCTATTAAAATTGCCAATTAGCTTGTTTCAAAGCCAGCAATATATCAACTGTCTTTGATCACAAAAAGACTATTTGTGCATATTGACATGCATATAGTAGAATCTACTATAAGATCTGTTCATAGGATGCGGGAGTTCCAAACCACAGCTACTACAACTTAATATAGAAGAAAATATCCAGTGCAAAATACTGATCTCAATTATAAATCTTGTTTTCTGTTGTAAACATGGAAGCTGCCATTTCTCATTGCTGAAAGAGGGCTGCTGATGATCCATAATGCTCACTGGCTAGGAAGCTTTAAATTCACTCCATTTAGCAGTATTCTGAAACTTGTTTGTGAGATTGTTAAGTTGCTGAGAATAGACAGTGGGTTCCACCAGCATTTTCTTGTTTTGGCCATTTATGTCCTTGAGCCATAGAAGCAAACTATCGAGAGAAAATAAATTTGTTTTGAAGCAGAAGTTTGTGTTTTCTCTATATACAACTTTTCCTTTTCCACTTCTTCTCTTAAATTCTCACTGTATTTTTAAGCAGAGAAAAAAATCACTGGTTTTTTCTTCCTGTGAATTGCCAGAGTAAGGCAGAGATCTCCAAAAAAGATATTCACTCCTCTTCGTGGCCCTCCCATCTCATTAGACACAGTAGAGTATTTCTTCTTGCTACTCTGAAACTGTCAGGTTAGCTCCAGAACAATTTCCACCATTGGTGTCAAGACATTTAATGCTATTCCTAATCTACATGTATGCTCCTCAGTCATCCTCAACAACTAAGTTTTAATATCAAGTGGCAAGGCCTTAATCTGTGATATTGTTTCAGACATGTAAGAAATTTCTGAGTATAGGGAGACTGCCTATCATTTACCTTGTCACATCTGCACTGTGCAGTGCAGTAAGGTGTGATCATGGTTAAAATGGTAAGGCTCAAATTAGCCCTGGAACAAAAATAATGTTTAAACAACAGTTTTGTGTTGCACATGAGTTGACTGGCCCAGATAAGAAGCAGTGGCTCTGTCTTTATGACCCTGTTCTGAAAAACAAATGCTTAGTATTGCATTGCATCAATACCAATTTGCTTGAAGCTCAGAGAAACTGCATTACTGAACAAAAAGCAAAATGTACACCTGTTCATTCTCTGAACTGACCCTACAGTTTTCATTGTCTGCTCTGCAGGCTGAGGACTGTGGTATTTTAGGCTCCTTTAATGGACACCTTAAAGAATAACCATTCATCTGCCACTGGGCTTAGCTAGAGGTTAAAAGTGTTTTGGGCATTGTTAGCTAGAAAAGGTTTGGGATCCTGTGATGTGACATGCACATAAAACGTAATGTGAAAGAGTATTCTAGATGGAGATTTTGGGGATCTGCTGCTTTTCTGTTTAGAGCAGAGATCAGAAAACAGAAACTGACTCCTAAAGAAATCCAGTGGCAGGATATGAAATCTGCTCAAAGCAATTCTTGAAATAGTAAAGTGATGTTCAAGTTTGCTGAATTGTATGAGTGGCTCACTAATCGCTAGACTTCTGTTTTAACTTTCTCTCCTTTTTCTTTCTTTCTTTTTCTTAATTTCTAGTGTGTAGCTGAATGTTCTTCACTATCTTGAGACCAGTTGAAGGGCAGAAGCTCCCAACTCCTCAGTGACAGGAGGCAAGGTTGTCACTGAGCCTCACTGCAAAGCCCAGTACTACATCCCATCTGTAAATCACACCGATGCTTTACCATCCTAAACTGAACCCTGGCTCCCGGCTTTGTCCTTCTGGAAACCTTTCCAACGTTATTTCTGGTCCAAAATCCCTCTTCCCCCATCCCCGCCGTCCCGGGGGACACGCTCAGAGCTCTGCTGCAGATCGCGAGTTATTTCCCAGGCCGGCTCGGGCCTCCTCCCCGCTGCTCTCCCTCAGGACGGCCTCGGCGAGCCCTTGCCGCGGTGGGCGCCGGAGGGCGCTGGGACAGAGCGCGGTGCGAGCGCCGGGACAGGGGCACCGACGGAAGCACCAACAAGGCACAGGCCCGGCCGCTGCGCCCTGCGGCTCGTCCCCACCCCCGGCAGGTGCGGCTCCGCCGCGACGGGCTCTGCGGGGGCTCCGGGGCCGCCGCTGCGCACTGGGCGGAGCGGGGAGAGGAGGGGAAGCTGTTCAGCTCCTCCCGCTCCGCCACAGTCGCACAGCTGGGCCGGCGGCTCTGCGGCGCGGGAGCTCGTCCCTGCGGCTCGGCTGTCGGAGCGGGCTGCGGGCACCCGTCCCGAGGTGAGCCAGCGGCCGGCGCCGCTCCGGGCCGAGGCGGCGGGCAGCCGGAGCCCTCGCCGGAGCTGCCGGAGGTCGGGAGAGCGGGGAGGGTGCGTTTCGTCGTTGCTACGGAGACGGTCCGAGCGGCGGCGCCGACCCGGGCAGCAGCCGGGGAACGGCCACGGCTCGGTCGAACTCATGCGGTAGGACGCGGCCGGGGGGCGTGAAGTGGGGTCGGCTCCGGTCGCCGGGGCGAGCCGGGCTGCCGTGCTGCGGGACCGAGCGGAGCTGGGCGGGAGCCACGGCTGCGGCCGCGCAGGTGGCGTGGCAGCGGCGGCTGCTGCTAAAGCGGAGCTCCAGCGGGCGCCCGCCGGCATCTGCCGCGTTCTGCCGCCGTCCGGGCTTGCGGCCGCTCCACGGAGCGGCGAGATCAAGCTGAAGCTCCTTGCCGGTGTTTAAATACGCCAGGTCTCCCCCCCCCGGAGAGGGAACTCCGCTCTTTTTCAGCTCTTGCGCTTCTGGAAGATGAAAGCTGCAGTACCAGCAGCTTCCAAGGTGTATCTGAGGTGATTAAATAACTCGGTCGGAGCGAGGAAAGGCTTGGTGCTCAGCGCCGAATTTCGCATTGGAGCAATCTCTCCAGACCGCGGCTACCTTCGGCGGTGCGGGTTGCGGAGGGCTCGGTGGGGGCTGAACTCCGCTGCCGAGCGCTCCCGGCCTGGTGGGCGGCCTGCGGCTGCTGCGAGCTGACGTGACACGCTGACACGCGCAGGCTGGACGGTATGGTTCCCAAGCAAGTTGGGTTAGTCTTGCGTGCATCAGCGGTAATGGCAACGCTCGTTAAAAGGTCAGAAGCAGAGCCGGAGTGAGGAATTACTGTAGCTGATCCGCTTGGATGGGACTGTTGGCAGGGGCAAGGTGTTTAACACCTTGCTAGAGGTCTTCATCCGAACCCAAAGTTTATTATTTAAGTACAGCTTGGAGAAACTGAGCCATACATGGAGCAAATAATATGGTGACCACCATTGCTTTAAAATCTCCCAATGGAGAGCTACACAGCACTATTTTGCTATGTAGCAAGGTTCACAAATGAACACAGAGAAATTTTTACTTAATGTCGGAAGCGTTTAGGGAGAAATGCTTTCATCTTTTGTCTGCATTCCTGAATGTGAATAATTTGACAGAATCTGTACAGCGCTTTGCCGTGATTATGTCTGAAGCGCTAAGCGAGGTACGGTTTGTGTGAGAAACTGTTGTGGAATAATAAGCTCTTGCTTTAGTAGGTCACTAAAAATAATGCAGTCGCACCAATTAACACCTCTTCAGCATAAGATTTATATATATTTTTTTAAGATACAGTATTTAGAAAAATACCATTAACATTGGGATTTGTCGTACATGTGAGCAAAAGAAGTCTCCAATTTTTCCTGTATAAGCATGCATGGAGAAAATATACATTTGGGTAGTTGTGGGGAATATAGTTCTTGTAATACCGAAAAGGGTGGCAGTAGAGAGGAGAAAGAGGTGTCTAGGTTTCTTCAAAAATGAGCCAGTTTGATTTGCTGATATATCTTGCATTCAATTCCATGACCAGGCAGGTACTTCTAAGAAAGGGAATTTTGGTATAGAAATTGATGTGCTGTCTTTAATGCTTAACAAATTAGGATGGTATAGGAAAAACACAGGATATCTTACTAAACATTTTCTTTGTTGTCAGAAAACCATATGATATTCTAAAAGTAAAAATATCTATGTAAACAAAAAAAAAATCTGGAAGTTTTGTGTTTGTTTTCAGTTTCTTGTTTTGTTGTTGTTTTATTGGTGGGGTTTTTTTTGTTTGTTTTTGTTTTTTTAGCACAAGCTCAGTAGTGTCTGAAATTGAAATTGGCAAAACATAATTAGAAAATGTACAGTTTTTCCTCAGCTGACAAACTCACGATTTCTTGGCATCCACAAACTGAGCCGTGATCTCACTTCAGTCTGTCTTCTTCGTAAGGATGTGAGCAACAAAGCTTGAGGTGGCAATCCCTGTTAAAAGGTCTGTGTATTCCCTTCATTAATGAGTAAATTTGGCTCAAGATTGGTATTTCAAGACTCAAAAAACTCAGCATCAGAGAAGTTGGGTGTGTTTTTGTTTTTGTTTTTGTTTTCTCCCTCCCTTTGATCGGTCTGTTAATAATGAGGGGACCAGTGTACTTAGAGTTCACCTGAACTACCTATGGAAAAGTTTAGTTGAAACATCTGTAGCAGGTGGGAATTTAGGCTTGTATAGGCCTGTTCTGCAGGGGGTACTTGCAGAGTTAGGTGAGCTGGGTTTGACCAGGGAGAATACAATGTTCATTTTAAAATTTCTTTTTTTCTCAGTTTTTTTGGATTCAGAATGTGTTGCTTCTGCCTGAAAAATTAGATATGGGTAAAACATAACTTCTATGACACAGCTAAAAGGAGTCTACTCAGTATGAAGTTCACAGCACTGCTGTGGTGTTTTTGATTGATTCTGCTGAGCAGAGTGTGATTGACTTAATGGTCACAGTAGTACAGGGAAATTATTATAAATTGGATGAGAAATTAGAGTTGGATGAAGTGAGAAATGAAATAAATTTAAATGCTTAGCTAAGAACAGTTGGCAGTGTTATCAGAAGAAATTAACCAAACATGACTGTCATCCACTGTCATTATGGTAGCCACGTTGTCTTTCACTGTATTTCTTTTTAGTATAAAAAATTATTCTTCTTATTTCTCATCCACCTAAGACTTCTGTATGTCATCTGCCAGTGTGCTGTGCGCTCTTGGACCTTCAATTAATCCAGAACTGATAGGGAAAGGGGGAAAAAAAGAAGCAAAACAAAAACATGCCTTAGTTGAGTGTTTGCAGCGCAGTTCTTTGGAGACAGAGGAACAGTGTTGAAAGATAGGAAGTTACAGAAGTGTGATTTTAATGATGTATTTATTTATTTCCTCTCCACAAAAAGTGCTACTTGGTTGTCGTGGTATATCTTCCCCAGTTTCCTGATCTGAGATGTATCTATTACAGTGAAAGATTCATAAAATCCTTGAAACAGCAAGTTGTGTTCTAACTTGGATGGCATTTTTACTGCTTCAGATCAAATTAGGGTTGATGCTACTTGTCTCATTCCATATGCTTCTGCAATTGGAAGAGACTGTGCTTGTAGGTGGGATTCTTAATTTTCTAGGCTTTTAGTAACTTGACTTCATAGGAAACTTAGAAATTGTGCTATCAAATTTTGATCTTTAAGAGTAGAGAGCAGATACTTTTCATGGTTCTTTTTTTTTTTTATTAAAAAAATTGTCTTATGGATGCGATTTGCCTCTGATTGAATTTTGGGCTCGAAACAGTTTCTGTCTGTAATTTGAGAATAAACACATTTAAGAGAGAATCTCATGAGGGATTCCTGATGAATCTGTTGAGAAATTCCAGGGACTCCAGGAAAGATCAGGAGGCAGTTTCGGGACTAGAAAATGGAGCAGTGATGGTGGAGACTTTGAACTGGGAGACAAGGAGAGTCTAGAAACTTCTGACCCTAGCATGTTCCCACTTGGATCAGCCACTCTGGATCAGCCTGGCTTTTGTAAGGAGGGAGACATCTCATACAGGGCAGAGAAGGAGCTGCAAAATGTTGGGGACAGGGGCTAGCCTACAATCCTTGTGATCTTCAGCACCCATTGGAGAACTTTGTGCAGTCAGCTGAATTACCTTGCCAGGATTGGAACTGGAAGAGTGCTTTATCAAGCTTTCATCAGATTTGTATCTTAATTGCTCTTTCAGCTATGGAAAAACTTGGATGTAGAAAAGCTTTGATGCTGCTGGTAAGTCCCTTACCAGACTTTGTGTGAACCAGCCATGCTTGGCTACCTTCTGGGAGGGAGTTTTATATACACAGGATAGATGAGCTGAAATACCTTCTATGCTCCATGCTGTCAGTAGACAGCTAAGTCACTCAAAGGGCAGATACCCTGTGAGATCGGGCAGTATTGTCATCTGCATACGTATGCCTACATTGCTTTCTCTTCAAAACTATCTTTCTCAAATGGCTGAAGAAAGGAAAGGTGTCATTTCAAATAAGTCCTGGCAGTGAATGGCATGCAAATTCCCTTCACTTTCATGTGGATACAAAGTTATCCGCTTTCTTATCAGCAGTCAGAGATTTCTCTGTATTGAGAAAGCAACGAAATAAAGTTATGCGAAAATAAATCAGAGGATTTCAGAACATCAGTAACATTTGGAACTGTATGATTCTTTGTAGTAGGTGACTACTCTGAACAATTATGTAAATTGAGAATGTGTTTTGCCAAAAGTTCTGTAGCAATATGCTGCAGTAATGTTGAAGAACTTTAATTATAGGAGAATGAGCTTTATAGGGAGATAAATGCTGTAAATATTTTGATTCATCAGTACTTAGAAGTTATGGTTATTCTGCAGTGTCTCTTTTTTGCAACCATCTGTCTTTATTTTCCCGACAAGGATGATATTATAGTGGTGGTTTTTGACAGTGTAGAAGATGTGATGTTACAGCCTAATTTACTGTTAGTTTTTTTTGGTTTTTGTCTGAATGTTGTGCTTACTCAGGATGTGTCCTAAGAATGTGTATGTGTACTCTTTTCCCCCCTGTTGCCTAAACCCCATCCTAAATTTTTTTAACCTGTTTGTGCCTACCTTCTCCTTTAACTGTTCAATAGGAATATGCTTCAAAAAATTTTCAGCATCAGTATTTTGGGCAACAAGGGGCTTATCCTATGAAGGCATCATATCTAAGAATGGCTGAGATCTATTTCTGCTGTCTTGGTAAGATTTGATTTATATCCCGTATGGGTTTAAAACAAACAAACAAAATAAAAGACCCACCAAAAACCTGGCAGGTTAAGTGAAAACAACATTGCTTAGATTAATAATGCATTCTGAAGTGGACATGAGCAAGCTTATGGCCTTATTATGTCTGAAACATTTTCCATCAGGGTTCACTTCAGGTTAAATAAAGTACATAAAAACGGCTACTGCCCTTTGTAAGCTAAACTGGAACTCTACCTGCCAAATCGAGACAGAACAGATACACACTGATGGTTGAAAGATGTCATCAGAATATATAGGATGCATTCTTTCCAAGTTTTGTTTTGAAACTCTGTTCTCTAAAATTTATAGCTATTTTTTTTTTTAGAATTTATATGTATAAATTACATTTATATGTGTATATTTTAAATCTATTTTTTCCCAAATTATAAGTAGAGAGTGGTTTTGAATGTGTATCTTTTTCTATCTAGCACAGGGTTTACAATGGTATCTTCAAATCAGTAACAGACAGTCAGAGGCTCAGTCCATGAGGGAATGCACCTTTCGCTTGTTTTTTGTCTTTTCTGTATTATATTTAGTTTTGAAAGCCCTCTTTCAGTCAAAGTGACCTTTATTTTAGTTGCATTAAAAAAAAAAAAAGAAAAAAAAAAAAAAAAAAAAGGAAGAAAAAGAACTGAAGTGATGTTTCTGGAAAAGTACAGTGACTTTGACTTCAGCAAGCTGTGGAGATCAAACAAGATCTCAAAAGCTAAAAGCTGAGCTTCTTTAGTGGGATAATAGCATCTGTGTTGGGGATGTATTCCTCAGCTGAACTTTCTTTTCATTCTTTTTCTCCATTAGCAGAAAGCCCAGACAAACAGATAGGAAGGGAGCAGGGCTCCTTTCTGGCAAATCTTAGTGCATCAGAACTGCAGAGCGTGCTAAAAGCTTGCTATACCCCCACTGAGCTTCCCACCTTCAGTGAGGTTACATTAAAACATGCCCCTCATCTTTTGTGGTTTGTGGTGAGTTTTGCATGCAAGTACATCTGCTGTATTGGCTTGCGAGAAAGTGCACAGGAAATTGAATGATGTAATACAGCTGTGAAATCTCATGCATCTTCTTTTAGTGCATGGGTTTTCATCTTCCTTACAGGGTCACAGTTAAAAGCAGGAAAAAAACCCTAAAAGTTGCTGAAAAGTAAGAAAGAACTGAGTGTTCTTTGCATGCATAATTATGGAGGATGACTATGAATGGAGAAATAGAAATGGAAGTGCATTTTTACAGCAAATAAATCAAACTGTAAAATGTGGGCATGTCCAGCCATCTGATACATGCAGTTCTCTTGTACCAGCGTGACTGGACCCTCAAGGATGTATGCTGTTTGGATGCAAATGGCAGAAGAGACACAGTGGATATGAGAACAACTCATGCACAAAACTAGCACAGTACATACTTTTGCAGCTTCATATTTCCACAGTGTTCTGAGTCTGTCATAGTGCTCTGAACTATCTGCAAGGGTGGAAAGCTGTTAGACAAACTGAATTTATCATATCTTCTATTTATAAATAACTGTTGTACGCTGGGCTTATACTGATTTAGTGGTGCTGTTGAGTAAGTGAAAATAATTAAGGATGTAACACAGGCATATCCAACCTGCAGGCCACATGCAACCCTGCCCAGCCTGTCCTGCTGCCCCCTGCCCCATACCATCATGAGGGTGGCTTGGTCCTGCTGATTGGCCCAGCCCCAGGTAAACATGCTTTGCTGAGCAACAACCAAACATCAAACATTTGGCCCCATCTGAGCTGAAACCAGAGCGCAGGGAGGGCACAGTGCAGTGCTAACTAAAGTTATGACAAATAAGTTTATGGAACTTGATACATTGTCTAAGCATTGTCTGGTGAAAAGCAAAAAATATGCTGCCGTGCTTTCTGTTTTGGTAAAGGAATTTGAGAAAGTTTTCAAGATTGCAAAAAAATTATCAAATTTTTGGTATATTTGCAACTCTGTTTTCAGTTGACATGAATACTTGCCAGTTTTCAAGTGGAATGTATGGAGTTGTGATCAAAAACCTGATCAAGTCTCTTTATCAGACTTCTATAAGCTTTATCTTACTGGAGACATATATCTTATTTCACAGTCAGGTGTCAAGGATGAAGCACAGAAAGAATAAGATTTCATTTAAAATGTCTGATGGACACCTTGAGAGCTCACTAAGAACTGCAACCACTGCTGTCAAACCAGCCTGATGCATCTTTAGCTTCACAAAAACAGTCACTGATTTTATGCTTTTGTTACTCTCATTTTTATATGTTTTAATTTAAAAACATTAAAAATCAAATTTTGTAACTTTTATACATTAAATATAATATATTATGAGAGCTGCTCTGAAAGTAATGCCTTCTATTATATGATTTTGGTCCATGATATCAGAGGTGGATGTTGATGGTACGACTATAGGAGCTGAACCTTCTCACCAGTATCCCATTACATTTTGTTGCCACATGACAGATGGCAGCAGAGGGACAGTGACAAAATGGAGTCTGACGTGAAAGAGTGCATGAAGCAAAGGTGAGCAATTGAATTCCTCCTTCTGGGAAAAATTGCACCCACTGACACTCGTTGATGGTTATGGAGACTGAAGACTGAAAGTGAGAACAGTGAGGCTATGGGTGATGTGTTTCAGCAATGGTGACAACAACTGTGGGTTACTTCTTCTGGTACAGACTGTTCTGAGCACTCTTGTTCATCGCTGGTAAAAATGCATGGCTAATGGTGGTGACTGTGATGAAAGAGTGTTTTGTAGTTGAGAATTTGCTCTATCAAACAGTGTTGTGCTCTTTGTATCTGTTGTAGTTTCCATGGAGATAATTAGGAGGCATTACTTTTGGAGCAGCCTTTGTAGATGTAGCCCTAGACAATTTCTCTTCACTCGGTGCAGCCCAAGCAAGCCAAAAGATTGGACACCCAAGCTCTAACAGCTGGGCCTTGTCAATTGTAATTTTCCAATTTAAGACAAAAACCTCCACCTTTTCACCTATTTTGATTTGCATAGCACAGCTGGTGGAGCACATTTATTATTTTTTTTAATAGTAGGTCATATGACCATAGTGACCTAATGATAGGGGAAGGGTAGAAGGGAATTGTTTGAATATAACTGAATATAATTTTTGGGAAGGAGTAGTAAGGACTAGGCTTCCAGGCAGTGTTTCTTTTGCTTAGAACTGATGAGGTCACAGGAATCTAAACATGTGTTTGTTTCTTTACTAATTATATTTCTGATCCCAGTTATTACTCAAAGATTAATAAATGTTAGAGTTGATCTCTTTAGGATTTTATTCCTTAAAATGGAGGCTTTTCTTCAAATAAGTGTATCAAATTGAAAGGGATGAGGAAACACTGAAGAAAATCTTGAGCTGGAATTTGCAGCCTTTTATCTGAAGAAGAAAACAATACAACCCAGCCCCAAAGCAAACGAACAAACAAAAAAAACTCACTGTCTGTTCTCAGTTGAGATTGCTTTCTGTCTGTGTGTCTGTATGATACACACATTTTGAAACTGTCAGAAGAATTGGAGTTTCTCACAACATTTAAATGAATGGATTTGTGATCCCTTATGCTCCTTGTCTGGATAGATGGATGACAACTGGATAGAAGTTGCAAATTAGTCTGTCCTTATATTTCTATCATGGTTTGGTACAAAATGTTCTGCAGCAATACCAGCGTAAGGTATACTCCATCTTTCTTCTGTTGTGCATGGTTGTGGAGGTGTGTTGCAGAGTAGATCACCAGCTTTCCTCTTAAAGTTGACCAGTGTTGTGATCAGCTTTGAGAAAAAAAATCAAAAATTTAATATTAGCCTCAGATAATTGTCTATATATTTCTAAGGCAGACCAGGCAAGAGAAGGAAGCGCAGGGCAACTGCTTTGCCCAGGAATTAATATATACAGACTTGACAGCGTGTGGGACTCCAGGTGCTTGATGTTCTTTTATGTAGTAAGGCTAAAAGCTGTTAAAGGTCGTGTTTTATTTTTTTCACTGAATTGAAGTAAGCCAGTGTTTTTGCTGCTGCTTACCGTAAATAAACAGAAGAGTGTTTGGGAGTCCTGACCAGCTTTTGTGTAGGAGAGCGCAATCATAACAAACTGCTTCTGTGAGAAACTGAAAACAAATAAAAGATGAGCTGTTATCCCTGGTTTACAAATGCGGTAGAGATGCTGCTTGAAGAGTAGCAAGTTATTTTAAAACATGGAAGCCCGTTGTTTGCAAACCTGGGATGAATTTTGATAACACTTTGTGTTCTCCTGGTTTCGGTCTTCAGAAGATCTCAGCAAAGCCAGCGCAATGATTTCAACCAACTGGACTCAGAGAAGAGCGAGAATCTAAGTATTGCATTTAGCGCTGCCAGAAGTTTTCTGACACTCTCCAAGGAATTTGCAAGAATACCGTAACACTTTCTCTATGTTTCTAAGAGTGTTACTAACCATTCACAGTGCAGCAGTCAGCTGTAGCAAAAAAAACCCCCTTTCCCCTAACATTAGCCTAGGTACAAGGAGAACTCAGAGGACTTAAAATCAATGAGATTTCCTACACCTTTGAAATTATTTTTTTGTATAATTTTTTTGTTCTTGGCATATTTCAAACATTCATTATTTTCAGTCCAACATTACACAGATGATGGGTAGGCATTATTAAGACAAGCAGAATATTTTCAGTTGTGTGGCCAAATGCTGGATTTGTGCATTAGTGAGAGGTGGTGGTTGTTGTTGTTCAGGTATTGGTTAATTAGTTGTTAAGTGACACCAAATCTCCAAATCACTGTTCCACTTTTTACTTTGTTTCTACTTTTTATGTTTTTATTTTTACTTTACCTTTTGTGACTGAGTAGTGTCTGAACATTATGGTAGATAATAATTCACAACTGCTGCATTTATGCAAATATATCTGTGCTCCATAAAAAGTTTCCAGCATGAAAAGGTAAAGGCTCAGACTGGAAGTGGAGCTGATAAGGTGGTAATAAACTCACGCCTGGAGTTGTAGCTTTTTCTTAGTTATAACCTTCACAGAGCAGAAACTTCAGCAATCTCAGAATCTTTACTGGAAATTTCCTGTTTGTGTGATTCTGCTTGTAACCAAGTGGCCTGGAAAACTGAGGCCACAAATCAAATGTTTTTGTGACTGCAGTAGTAGGAAAAAGAAACATAATCATTTTTATGGAAGGGTTGATACTTTCCACATGTAAATATCTTTAGGACATGCAGATTGACTGTGCTGCATAGAAGTATCCTCTTAGCTTTGAACAGAGTAGCAAGAGCCATGGGGTATTGTTAATATAGTGTTTTGTGCAGGTGATGTGTTGAGAAACCTTTCTGATATCTCAGCATTTGTTCAATTCAAGTGAGCTGCTGATGCTCAAAGACTTTCAGAGTAGTAAATTCCAACGCAGATTCAGGAATTTTGTTTTCTGAATCAGGTGTGGACTTCAAAGATAATGCTTGCATAATGGTAAATAGAGGAAATACTCAAGCCCCAGCAATATTTTTGCCTTGGATTTTGATATTTCATAAATATGTTGAGATCATATAACTTTTCACTCTAGCTAATCTGCATTTTGTACTGTATTGGAAGTAGGTGGCAAGAGCCTTTGTTTGTCTATCTCAGATTCATATAAACACAGAGGTAAAAACTTGCATTTGTTTTGCAACTTATTATATTTGAAAGGCCGGTCCTAGAGGTGATGCAGCAGTTTCTGTCTGCTCACTGACTGGCAGCACTACCAGATCTAAGAGTTAGACTGTGGAGATCTTTTAAACCTATTTTTTTTTTCTTCCCAATAAGTTTTTTAATGTTTTAAAAAGAGCTGCCTTCTGATTAGGTAGTGTTGCCAGGTAAGAGAAGGAACTCGGCCAAACCTAGAAGTCAGCATTTTGATTACAGTGACTTTGGTCATTTGGATGCAGTCCTGCATTCAGTCCTTTTTGGCTGTATTCAGTTGTTACTGTCCAAAGATGGAAAGAAAAGGTCAAAACAAACCATTAAGTCTGTGCTTAAGATTCTGATCATGCTACTCAGTTCACTGGCAAGGTGAAGAGCAGTCTGTCCCCCCTGCAAATCCTCAGATTCAGTTTTTTTTTTTTTTTTTTTTTTTTTTTTTTTTTTTTTTTTTTTTTTTTCCAAGAGAAATCAAGCACCATTTAATTATCCAGTGCAGATCTATCTGCACTGTCCTTGGACTTGGTCATTGGAAAGAGTGGATGGGTACTTCAGGCCAACTTTATGCCAGTCAGCACCTTTTTGGCCAGTGTGTCTGTTTCCAGTTCAAGACATTGATGAATAGCTTCATTTGTTATATTATTCAATGGCTTTTAATCTCAGTGTTGCCAGCCTCAAGCATTCAAGCAATAGAATTCAATTCCCAGACATCAGTCATTAAATACATTCAGACACTTTTCAGAATAATTAATAAGCCTGTTACACTGTTTTCAAGCTTTCCTCAGCAATCTTGAGATTCTTTGTTTGAAATGAAAGCTTCATTTCAGGTGCAGGTGTTTTGTTTTTTTTCTTGTTGGTTTTTTTTTTTTTTTTTTTCCAGGTGAAGGTTCTTTTTTTTTTTTTTTTTTTTTTTTTCTTTTTCCCCCTTTTCCCAGGAGCTGTATTTGGTGGCAAGGAAGGAAATAACTATGACTACTTTATTGTGACTTATTCTTACTTTAAAATGAGTATATTTTCTGTTCACCTCTTATCTTTGACTGCAATAACATATTTTTTCTGGTGACATTATTCTTCCTACATCTGTCTGTGTCAGATTGTGCTTTAGAAGGTATGTTGGCTGTAGTGAAGATGCTGTACTGTTGATTTCTCTGGAGGTAGACTGGCATTAACATATTTAAATGTTACTGTTTGCTACGGAACAAACTTACCACATAAGTAGCTTCCGTATGGATTGGGGGCCAGGAATCTGGACTCATGAAGTAGTTACTGATGAAAGAAATCTTAAATCGTTGTGGTATGGTGTAGAGTTCAGAAGAATACAGTGAAATACAGCAATTCAGACTAATCTCAGGCAATTTAACTTTTATAAAGCTTATGAATTTTCTTGCATATTAAAGAAGCCATGTGAAATAGTATTCTTTTGTTGGATGCATACAGTTTGATTTGGTGTTTCTTTATGAAGTAGGTTCTTTTATGTTAGAAGAAGTCGCTTTTGCTTAAATAGTTTATAACAGCTGGAATCAAATGCTTTACACTCAGGAATGATAATTAAGAAGGCGATCTCTGATCATTCTGATACGAATAACACTTAGTCTGTCTTAAATAATTTAAAATGTTAATGTGAGATCTCTGTATGTAGCTTCCTCTGAGATTAATGTCTCTTATACTTGTATCTCATGTAGTTTCTGTGGAAGTAAGTAAAAATAACACTATATGATAGAGCAAATTCTCAGTTACAAAGCACTCTTCTCTAGCATAGTCACCACCACTAGCCATGCATTTTTGCCAGTGATGAGTATGAGCCTGCATGCCATGCTTGTAAAAATGAGCACCAGCGGAGGTGACCCACTGTTCCATGGCTGCAAGGATGGCAAGGAAGAAGTGACTGTGTGATAGACAGTCAGTTGTAGAAAAACCCACTTTGGAAGAGATCTTGAAAGATTATCAGGCCCAACCTTTTGTGAGAAAATCAAACCTGGATGAGATTATCCAGCACACTGTACAATTGCATCTTAAAAACCTGCAGTGATGGGGATTCTACCGTGTACTGGGGGAGGTTGTGCAGTGATTCTGCTGTTAAAAATAAATAAATAATAAAATAAAATAAAAAATTACTCTTATATGATGATGATTAGTTGTAGCCATTGGCCCTTGCCTTTGCCATGCAGTTCCTTGTGAAGAGACAGCCTTTACCCTCTTTGAAGCTGTCTTTAAAGTACTAGAATACTGTAATGAGGCTCCCCATGTCTTCTTTTTATGGAAATGTGTAACTGCTTCAATTTATCCTCACAAGACAGATTCTCCATTCCTTGAATGGTTTCTGTGCCCCTCCTCTGGACCCTCTCCTGTCTGTCCAGCCCTTTTTTGAGTTGGGGTATCAGAACTGGACACAGTGCTACAGGTACAGCCTGTCAAGCCCTTAGTAGAGTGGGACGATTACATCTCAATTTCTGCTAACAGTACCCCTGTGGATGCAGCCCAGCACTTTGCTTTCCTTGCTGCAGCAGCATGCTACCAAATCATGTTCAGTCTGAAGTCCACCAGGGTGCCAAGCATGGATTCTCTCCTCAGAAATGCTTTTGTGGGCTCCTCTGAACTGATAGGAAGACAGTGAGTCTTCCATACTGAACTTTGACTTCTCCAAGGACTTCAGTAATGTTAAGGATGACTAGCTAACATGATAGTTGTTCATTTTAAGAAAGAAAGCTTCCTTTTTTTTTTTCTTTTTTTTTTTTTTTTTTTTGTAAGCATTGCTATTCAAGTATTTAAATGTAAAAACTAGATTTTAGTTAGTTACTGAAGAAGCAATGTCTTAACATGCATTTAGTGATTCCGTACAATGTCCTTATAACTTTAAAAAATATATATATGTATATATACCTTTTGCTAAGGAACAAATGCTCCTAGAACCTTTTACATTATATTTTTCATATTGACAGGTATTCTGATATTGTTTCAGCAAAGCTGGGCTCCAGACATTTACAGATAATTATACTTGGCAATGCTTAGATTTTTCTAAATACAGTGGGTTTCTAATGACTGGCATCCAGCTTAGGAAGTTGAGTTAGGCATTTAGGACTATCTCCACAAATCATCTTCTGTTTGGTTCAATCCAGAAAAGGTTTTCACAGAACCTTGAGGCCTGTTGAGAATCCTAGTTCAACATCTGGATAGTGACAGAGGCTTGAGAACAAGGATTCTCGGCAGGCTGCAAATTATCTGTCTGTGTATGAAAGAAAAACAAGATGTCTAAAATAGCTGATGCAAAAAGTCTGAGGTGTGCCTTACTCTTTTGGAATTAAGCAATTAACTACAGCTTTCTAAGTCTTTCAAAGGTGCCTAGATTCACAGAGCCCTTGTGAACAGAGGCAGCAATTTACATCAAACAAACAAGTGATGTACTTCTTTCTTTTAAATTTCAGCTTCTCTATTTTTTAACAAGCAATTTAAAAAAGATCTAAGAGCTGTTGCTACAGCACTCGGCTAATAATTGATCTGGGTTCGGTCGTCCATGATGAGGATTCAAAACTTTTCCTATCACCTCCTATGAAGAGTAAAAATAACTGTAGAATTACAAAATATTCAGAGTTAGAAGGAATTCACAAGTATTATTGAATCCAGCTCCTGGTTCTGCACAGGACAACTCAATACTCAAACTCTGTGGCTGACTGCATTATCCAAATACTTCTTCAACTCTGGCAACTCAGGGTTGTGATACTGCTGTGGGCATCCCATTCCATGCCCACCACCCTCTGGTGCAGAACCTTTCCTTATCTCCCATCTGCCCCTCCCCTTACACAACTCCATGCTGTTTCCCTGGGTCCTGTCACTGTCCCTCTGCTCCCTGTGAGGAGCTGCAGTTGCCATGATGCCTCCCCTCAACCTCCTCTGCTCTGTGCTGAACAAACCAAAGGACCTCAGCCACCCCTCTAGACCTTTCCCTGTCTTCATTGCCCTCCCTTGAAAGCTCTCTAATAGTTTTATGTCCGCTTATATGGTGGTATCCATAGCTGCACACAGTTCTTAAGGTCCACAGCAGTGCAGAGCAGGATGATCACTTCCTTGACTGGCTGGGAGTTTTAAGCCTGATGCTGATATGGTTTACTATCCCTCTGTGAGTGCACTCTTGGGTCAGAAGGAAAGTAAGAGATGTTATCTATAATCCCATGATGAAGCTGTTACATTAGGGCAGGGGAACCTGGTTCTGTTCTGGGAGCTGTGCCTAAAATGTTGCATGGGCATGTTGAAGGTGGGACTGTAATGTGTTTCATGTACATACTGGTTTACAGCTGTTAAGGAAATGGTAATTTGAGTGTATTTTTTTTCTTGTTTGGTCAGTTGAGAACAAAGTAGATAATGAAATGCAGGTCTTGAGAGGTCGTCCATTATTGTACTTCTGCACGTTCCCATTGCTGTGATGGGGTTATTGCTGACAACTGGGAGCAGATGATGCAATTCCTTGAGCTGTCAACATGACTGGTCTTTCTTTTGGCTGCTAAATATGTTGACAATTACTAGTAGTCAGATCTGCCTTTATTTATATAGATTTTACAAAAAATCTGTTGATAGATAACAGATGGGTTCTCCTGATGCTTTCCTTTATCTTCCAAACAGATCTGTGAACCATAACTTTTTCTAGTACCTTACATTATACACGTCTCAGGTAAGACTTACCTGTGTTCTTTTCTGGCTTAAAGTTATATAGGTAGCAGGGACTGTGCAAACATGTCAGTGAGCGTGAAAAATAGTGATCTATAGCAAAAGAGTAGTGTAGATGATGGAGAATCTACCTTTTGTAAAAAAAAATAGATGGTTTTTTTCATCTGCAGAAAGCAGTGTAAGGTGATGGGTTGGAAGAAACCATCTGCGAGTGAGATGACAAGTAAGGCAGACATCTCTGACCTGCATCCTGGGCCACGTGTGGCCTGGCACAGCTCACAATACAGCCACACCATTATGGTGGCAGTTCTGTCCCACCAGGTGGTCCAACCCAGCCCTGAGTGTGCACCCACTGTTCAGCAACAACCAAACATCAGTGCACTATTGACGTTGTCTGAGCTGAAACTGGGGCACAGGTAGGGTGCAGTGCAGTGCTAACTCAAGGTATGACAGGTAAGTTTATGGATTTTGATACACTGGCTAAGCAATTCATATCGGTTGTCCTTGTCATGGAAATAATTTGGAGGCATTATTTATGGATAAATCTTCATAGATGTGGCCCTGTACAATTCCTCTTTAGTCAGTGTGGCCCGTGTAAGCTAAATGGTTGGACACCAATGAAATAAGGGATTGTAGCTAGGGAAACCATTGTCCTTCCAGAATGACATAGGCTTAATGCTTGGTTAATCTGTAACCAAGGTGCTTACAGAACTTCAGAATGAAACTTTCAAATGATTTAGGGAAATTCTAGAATAAAGAAGATACGGTGCAGGTGTGCTGAGAGGCCTGAGGAAAGAGGAGCAGAAGAAGGTAATCGCTGCAGATGTAGTCGTGCAAGTCTGAATGATATTGTGTAACCAGGATCACAAGTTTGAGACAGTGTGTAGCGAGAAGCATTGAAAATATCTTCTGTAAACCCCTGCTATCTTGTATTCCCTCTGATAAGGTCTTAACAGCATGGAATTTCAACATACAGAATGATCTTTAAAGTTATCACTGCATGTTTTACTATGACTGTTAATGTATTCGTGTGTGTACAACTGATACTGTACATAACCTCTGGAAAAATAAATCTCACAGTTGTCTCTGTTTTCCTAGAAAGAAACAAAGTAAAGTATCAATCTGTCCTGTAGGTCCTGTTAGATTATAACATTCTGATATGTTAGGAAACAGTAATGATTAGGACAGTCTGCCACAAGGTGGGTGAGAAAGATTTTTGGAATGAAATTTTACTATTTTCTTATTTATTCTGATTGACTCATTATAGTTTGAAATTTCTCTTTTGAATTAGATTTTTTAATACTTTAATAAAATGTCTTTTCAGTATAAAAGTGTTTTTAATCACTCCAAGTTCATTATAAAGAAAGAGTCCAAATTAAATGAATCTACTTCAGAGCTCTAGTTAAGTTTGGGTTCTGGCACCCCTATTTAAAATTGTAAGTCAATTAGAAGTGAATAATACTGAAAGCCACATGTAAAAATTCCTTTTATACTTAAAGCAGCTGGCAGGTATCCCTGTAATACAAGTTTATGCTGCAATGGCATTAACCAGACTTATAAGAGCCACTCACTGGCTTTATTTTTAACACAAACATAAACCATATGAAATAATTCTGCTTAGATTTGTGTGGTGTTTGTTTTGCTTTGCTTAATAAAAATACAGAGTTCCTATGTTAGGAAGTATTTGAATTAGAAAAATCCAACACTTTTCCTTATAGTTAGATGATGATACACAACCTCCTTTTGAGCACAGGAGCACTTAGCTTCTTATCTTTTCTACTGTTTTTAACTTTTTGGAGGTTTAACTTCTTAACACTTTTAAATGGCAAATTGAAACAACAAATCTAGAAGAACTGTGCTGATCACATGAAACAATAACAGAATTGGAACCATTCTAATCATTGGCACTAAGCTCTGCTGCTGAGTAAACTGTTACCTGACCTTATCCATTATAATGCAGCACAGTCAGCAAAAAGTTAAGGCAGCTGTTGTGCAAACACTTCTCTCCAAAGAAGGTGTGAAGCACATATTTATATATTCCAAAATATAAAGGAAGTGGACTTCAATTGATTCTTTGGGCTGCTTTCTTTAAAAATTTGAGGGTGTTCTGGTTAGTTGGTTGCTTTGTTGGTTGTCGGGAATTATCTATTTATTTGTTTGTTTGTCATGACCAAGTTTGAATCTAAGATCTCTGTCTTTGGCTTTCTTCTCCTTACATTCCCAATCTTCACTACTGAACTGAGCATGCAGCCTTCTTGCCCAGCAATTAGCAGTTCTTGCAGTTCTTCCCAGCTGGCCTTTGGCCTCTCTTCCTGTGACTGCAGACAAATTCCTCCCTTTTTCTTTTATTTTATTCACAGACAATTCTCTGACATTAACATGCACTATTAGACTGCTGGAAGTAACTGCAGCTGGTTCACATGCTCTCCATCAGCACTTTGCTCTTCCATCTTCCATCTTCTCCCCTCTTCCATCTTCTCTCCTGCTCCTCATCTTCCAGCTATCTTGACCTTGTCCAGATCATTTTTATCATCAAGATGAGTGGTTCCCAAGTTGCTTAAAGCTACTAGAAATCCTCTGGTGCCCTCTTCTCTTTGCAGAAAGGTATTTGAAAATAGCTTTGCTTTCTTTCATTGGATACTGGAGGAGTAGTCAGTAAGCCAGTTATGTCTTAACAGGCTTAGAAGCAACTTCTGCTCATCCAGAGCATAATTTTGTCTTCCGTTTTAGATTTAAAGGGCAAATCACTATTTTTCGTTGTTGCTGAGGAAAAATTTGAAGTTATGTAAAAGCTATGTAGAATCATAGAATCACTAGGTTGGAAAGGACCTACTAAGATTGTCTAGTCCAACTGTCCTCCCATTACCATTGCTACCACAAGCCTCTAAACCATATCTCGTAGCTCCTCAGCCAGATGCCTCATGAACACTGCCAGGAACAGTGACTCCACCACCTCCTTGGGCAGCCATTCCATTGCCTGACCACTTTATGAGAGGAAAGTTTTTCCTTATGTCTAACCTAAACTTCCTCTGGCGCAACTTGAGGCCATTTCCTCGGGTCCTGTTTGTTGCCTGGGAGAAGAGGCCAAGCCCCTCCTCATCACAACCTTCCTTCAGGAAGTTGTAGAGTGCTATGAGGTCTCCCCTGAACCTCCTCTTCTCCAGACTAAACAATCCCAGCTCCCTCAGATGCTCCTTGTAAGACTTGTGCTTCAGACCTCTCACCAGTTTCATTGCCCTTCTCTGAATACATTCCAGGGCTTCAATGTCTTTCTTGTAGTGAGGAGTCCAAAACTGAACACAATACTCAAAGTGTGGCCTCAACGTTGTACTCAGGTACAGGGGGATGATTACCTCCCTGTTACTGCTGGCAACACTATTTCTAATGCAGGCCAGGATGTCGTTGATCCTCTTGGCCACCTGAGCACACTGTCGGCTCATGTTCAGCTGAGCATCAACCAACACCCCGAGGTCCCTTTCTTCTTCACACTCATCCAGCCACTCATCCCCAGGCCTATAGCACTGCATGGGGTTGTTGTGGCCAAAGACTAGGACCCAACACTTGGCCTTGTTGAACCTCCTCCCATTCACCTCAGCCCAGTGATCCAGCTTATCTAGATCCCTCTGAAGGGCCTCTTTACCCTCAGGCACATTGACACAACCTCCCAGTTTGGTGTTATCTGCAAACTTACTGAGGGTGCACTCAATCCCCTCATCTAGGTCATCAATAAAGATATTAAACAAGATGGGCCCCAGTACCAACCCCTGGGGGACACCACCTGTAACGGGTCACCAGCTGAACTTAGCTCCGTTAACCACTACCCGCTGGGCACAGCTCTCTATCCAGTTCCTTACCCAAATGAGAGTATACCTGTCCAGGGCACAGGCAGACAGTTTCCCCAGAAGAATACTGTAAGAGACCATCAAAGGCTTTGCTGAAGTCTAGGCAGACTACATCAACAGCCCTTCCCTCATCTACCAGCCTGGTCATGCAGTCAAAGAAGGAGATGAGGTTGGTCAAGCATGACCTGCCTTTCATGAACCTGTGCTGGCTGGGCCTGATCCCTTGGATGTGCAGAGTGCAGTGTGATCTCACCCAAGATGACTTGCTCCATAACTGCCTGGTACCAAGGTCAGACTGACAGGCCTGTAGTTCCCTGGATCCTCCTTACCCCTTCTTGTATATGGGAGTCGCAGTGGCAAGCCTCCAGTCCCCTGGGACCTCTCCAGATAATCAGGAGTGCTGGTAGATGGCCGAGATCATCTCAGCAATCACCCCTGCCAACTCCCTCAGCACCCTAGGATAGAGTGCGTCCAGTCCCATGGACTTGTGACAGTCCAGATGGAGGAGGAGCTCTCTAACAGTCTCCACCTGAATCACTGGGGATGTATTCTGCGTAGCATCCCAGACTTCCAGATCAGGGCACAAAGTGCCCTGAGGATAACTGATCTGTCTATTAAGGGCAGATGTAAAGAAGGTATTGAAGACCTCAGCCTTCTAGTCCTCAGTGGTCACGTTCTCCACTGCATCAGGTAAAGGATGGAAATTCTCCTTGGTTCTTCTCTTACCACTAATGTAAGGATTTCTTATTCTCTTTTACTGCAGTGGCCAATCTAAGTTCAAGATGGGCTTTTGCCTTCCTAACTTCCTCCCTGCATACCTTACCTCCTTGTAGTCTCCCCAAGTAGCCTGTCACTTCTTTAAGAGGAGTAATGTAATAAAAGAAGATGCTCTCTTTCATCCTTACCTTAAATAGAACTTCTAACTTCATACAGAGCATGTTTTAAATCATCAGTGTCTGTTACTAAATGATTTCTAATAGCATTTGAAATTTTATTGATATATATATATGTATCTAAATATTCACTATTAGCTGATCCACATCTCATGTTCTTTGTTCTTGACATGTATTTACAAAAGACAAAAAATAATATAGAAAGCCTGTCCAAGGTGGTTCCCAAGTTAAAAGTTTGCAAGAACTTTGAATATTCTCACAGCTCTTGTTGTGTTTTGTGCAAAGCATTCAAAAGCTTTGTGCTAATAACTCTGCCCTTCCTAGGCCAGAGCTTGAAACTCAGGCATCTGTAGCTACAGATAATTACAACAAGCTCTAACAAGTGCTTAATATGAGCCATCTAGCACTCCGCAAAGTATTTTTTGGAATGGCCTGAGAGTTAGTTGGTGACTTTTCAAATTTACTTGTTTGGATGTGGCAATGTTATTTTGGAAGCCATAAGCGACCAGATGTCTGCACAGCCTGGACACAACAGAGCAGGGACTGGCACTTAATGTTGATGAAGTTCTCCCTCCCTTTTGAGGGTGGATGTTGGTGAAGTTATTTACCCTTCCAATAAAGAATTGACTAGATTTTTCTTTGGACTGTTAATGAATGTATATGAAAAATAATTATGCTAATTTAATGAATACTATGTAAAATTCATACTGTTTTTGTGACCAGTTACTCAATAACATGATTAAATTGTCAAATTGTGAACATGTAAGCCTATAGCTATCCTGCTGTAATACTCATATGATGTGCAGAAAAATGCTGATTGGTTGTACTCTTATGTTCCAAGATAATTTGATTTAAAGATAAAATAGCCTTTTTTGTAGTTGTAGTACTATTGAAAGTACACACAGACAATGCTATTTTAAATATACTCTGAGGGGGAAAAAGACTATTTGAAATATTTTGGTCACTTTCCTGGAGATATAGGTTATCTTGAAGTATAGTTCTGTCACCTGTGGCTGTGGAATGATGTTCTTAAAGTCATGTTTCCTTAGCTACTGATATTTACAGCCTTTTTCTTTTAAACTTTGAATGCTCTTTTTACGCTAAAAAAATAATGAAGGAATATTATAAATCCCAAAGAGATATATAAATTCTTTACGCTTTTATTGAAGTAAATATAAATGACAGAAATAATCAGTACTCAAATTCTTTGGTGTACTGATGGACAGTTGGCTGAATATGAGCCAGCAGTGTGCCAATGAAAGCACACAGTGAATATGAGCCAATGGCATCCTGGATTGTATCAGGAATGGAGTGGTGAGCAGGACAAAGGAAATAATCCCCCCATGTACTTGGCATTGGTGAGGCCTCACCTCAAGTACTGTGTTCAGTTTTGGGCACCTCAAAGAAAGGACATTGAGGTGCTGGAGCAGGTCCAAAGAAGGGCAACAAGGCTTGTGAAGGGCTTGGAGAATATGCCCTCTGAGGAGCTACTGAAGGAACTGGAGATGTTTAGTTTGGAGAAGAGGAGGCTGAGGGGAGACTTTATTGCTCTCTGCAAATACCTGATCAGGGATTACATTGAGGGTTGGTCTCTTCTCACTGGTGACAGGAGAGACCAGGAGAAATGAACTCAAGTTGCTACAGGGGAGGTTTAGTTTGGATATCAGGAAAAACTTATTTGCAGAAAGGGTTGTTAAGCATTGGAATAGGCTCCCCAGGGAGGTGGTTGAGTCACCATCCCTGAATGTGTTTAAAAACCGTTTGGATGTGGTATTCAGGGACATGATTTAGCGGAGGGTTGTTAGAGTAGGAGGTTGTTAGGTTGTTAGGGTAGTGTGGTCAGGTTATGGTTGGATTTGATGATCTTTAAGGTCTTTTCCAAACTGAGGAATTCTATGATTCTATGATTCATTGAAAATGCCGTTAATAGAACTTCAGTTACACAAGGCAGTCTACAGTCCAGAAACCACTTATGCTTTACTTATTTTTTTCTCTTTGCTTAAAAACATTATAATCATACTTCAAACATACATATAAGAAGCAAAAAATCATGTAGACTAATTGCCACTATTGCTACTATCTACTGTGCTATATGCCTCTCTCTGTCATGTAAGTATTCTATATGTAGATTAAAGGGGTTTTAAAGCCATACCCAATTGTTTTTGATTCTCATTACTCTAAAGAAGAATGATTGCTGTGTTCAATAAAAGCACCTTCGTGGTTGTGACAGTTGAAAATTCAGGCTTATTTGAGTGAGTCACTGATAAAGATGACAGCATCTCAGAGCACACCTCATTCTTGTGCGCCCATTTCAAAATTAGTTTCTCTAGTAATCAGCAGAAATAATTATGGTCTTTCAAGTTGAGTTTCTGTTACTCTGTGCTATAAATCATTCTGACCTCATTTGAGTCTTCCACACTTTGCAACAGACACGTCACTTTTCCCAGAAGAAAAGTGCCTGGGTTTAAAGATCAGATTTTTAAGTTTGTTTCTAAAAATCCACTTAATGCAAATGAAATTCCAGATGAAAATTCAATAACTACTAAGTCTCCCTGTCTAGTCTCTTCATGGGTTCTACAGGAAATGTCTTGAAATCATACTTTGTCAGTTTTGTGCCATCAGTACTGTACATTAAAACTAAAATGTCATACAGATTTCACACAAATTCTTTATCATGGCTGCAGACAGAATGTATGATTTAGTTGCTTCACTTTGAGAGAGCTTTGTGTACTTTTTCCCCAGCTTTTTAGAAAGGTGAGAAGATAAATTATAGTGTTGTTCTCCTAGCCACTCTAATAATGACACATAGGTCAGCTGTATAGAATGGCCTTTTGCCGGATAAATGATTAGTATGACAGCTTAAATGATAGAAACAGTAACTGGCTTTGAAAAGCTAGGTAGTGATACAGAATGGTGTCACTATTACATTGAGTAGTAGTGCACTTTTTTTTTCTAAAATGTGAAACCATTAACACACATCTTGAAAAAAAAGCAAGTTCTTGGAATTTATTGAACTCCAAAAGCATGGCTTTGTGTGGAACTGCAAACTGTTTCCTTGTTCATGTGTAGTATGACACTGTATTCAGTTTTGTCTGCATATGGTTTTATCATCAGCATGCCATTACCTCTCGCTCAAATAGCAGTGTGTATAAAATAAGCCTTAAGTTACAGAGACAGCCATAAGCTTTGCATTTATTTTCATCTGAACTGCTCTTCAGAGGAAGTGTTCTGAATACTGGTATGTTCAGATACATATGCATATGAATGCATATGTAAAAGTTTTAGTTCTACATGTACATCCTTTACCTCTGCGATTTCATTTTATATTTGTGATTTTAAATTGTAATGATTTAAGATCTTAATGATTTGTGGTAATTCGATAGTGATGGTCTATAAAATTCATGATTCTAATTGGCGGTAGCTGACAGGCTGAAGAAAGCAATGACATGTCCAGTACCACAGGAAAATAGATTGTAGCTAACCAGAGGAGTATAATCTTTTAGTTTTTCTGTGCTTTTACTTAGTTAGTTTACTGATTTTGCTGAATATTTCCTTGTTTTAACTGACTGAAGTTTTTCCCAACAAATCCAATTTCTCATTTTCTTTCTCCCTCGGTATTATATTTTTTTACTAAGTCTAAATCTTTTTTCTTATGTTTTGTGCTATGAATGTTTTCTCTTGGAAGCCACTGTCTAAATGGATGGATGAAGAACTCACAGGTGACTAGAGTGTCACTGACAGCATTGGGCAGTGGCAGTTTTCCTTACAGTTGTGATGTTCTTGAAAATTTTTGTATGGAATCAGAACACTCTTTCTGTTCTCGAAGATGTTAAAGGGAAAAGTAGTGTTTTCTGGGCAAACAAGAGAAGTGTATTAACATACTCAAAGGACTAAGTTTGTTCTTCTTTTTCTTGTTTCCAAATGTTTCCAAATGTTTGTCTTTTCACACTTTGTCAGAGTTCTGATCCTTTTTCTCTCTGATTAATAACATCATATATATGTCTTTTTTTCTGAAGAGACTTGACAATGACAATTCTTATTCTGTGTATGAAAGAAGATGAAATATAGCTTCATTTAATATGACTTACGAAAACCAGTGTACTTTAAAGACAAATTCAGAAGCAATTTGAATAAGTATTTAAACTATAGACAGAGTAATGCTTAGCTATTACAGTGCTATTCTATAAAAGTTAGTAATAAATATGTTTTATAAGCAACCTTGTTTGTGATAAACTGGGTGAAAGCCTTTTTGAGTGGTCTGAATCTAAAGGGTTTTACAGCTCCCAAAGTGTCTTGCCTCATCCTTTGTTAGGAGTTAAAAAAGAAAGAAGGGGAAGCTGAACATTTTGTTGCTATGTGAGTCTTTTAGAAACAGCAGGAGCTGCCTTGAGGGACAAAGCAATAACAGTTTTACTCTACCTGAAGATATCGTCAAGGGTTCTCAGCACTTCTTCAAGTGCCAATCAACAGAAGAGGAGGGATGCCACCTGGTGACAATGAAGGTTTAGGTATGAGAGCTATGTGGATAGCAGTGAGCTCTTGCAAAAGTATTTGGTCACTTGCCAGTGACATCTACAGCCTGCTTAATCTGTACATATCCATCAAATTGGTGCTTTCTGACTTACTCATAGTTAGTTGCCCTCTTTTCTCCTTACTTGCTCCTAAACCCAGACTGGCTCAGCATGGTGCCTCCCATCTCAAGTGAATGAATATCAGCAGGGTTAATTATGTAATTAAGAGAGGAATGTGCCTCATTTCATTTGGGGCATTGTTTATGCACAGAATTAGTTCTGGAGCCTGGGATACAGCTTAAATCATGTTAAAAATGGATATATGAGTGGGAAAAAAAAAGCTTGTTTTCTAGGAGGAAAATAGTGGATTTTGTGATATTTGAATTGCTGTCTGTGGTAAACTAGACTAAATGCGAGTTTAGATTTCAAACACCTCCCCCCATGCTTTAATCAATTTTGTATTCTCTTTGGCATGTAGTTTCAAGAATTAATATGAGTGCTTTCCTTCATGCAACAAATCCCTACAGAAAGAAATGAGTGACTGAATTTCTATAAATGTCTTGAAAGTGTCTTGTGTAAACTTTGTATTGATATTGGTTCCTCAAGATGAAACCAACTTAACTGAATGAGAGATTTTCTCTGAAAAAGTACACGTGCATTCTGCTAATAAATACCTTTTAGTGTATAGCAAATACTAAATACATTTAGGTATTTAGACTGCTTTATGTAATATTTGCAAATCAATGTTATTGTCAAATAAGTTAAAGTAGGAAATAGTGCCTGAATAAAGATTATTTTTTAAAACAAGTCTTTGGACAAATGCCTCTTGCACTGCACTGACTCTTGCATGCTGTGGGTGCAGCCAAGTGGCACACTGCTCCAATATTTCCTGAGTATCAAGCTGGTTTTTACTCTGCTGCATTGTAAAGTTAAGATGCAAAATACATGGAAAAACTTGTTTCTCGAGTCTGTGTCAGAGCATTTTTTTTCATGCATTAGTGTGGCACATTTTCATTTACTTGGATAGTGTCATTTCTTTTGTGCTGCTTATCTTTGTAATCCTTACACATTCTGTGCTTTCATGGACGACTTCAAGTCACCCTTTTATTACTGTTATGTTCTTTCAGCACTCACGTTGCGGATCTTCACTAGGTTCTCTGTTTTAAAACTTTTGTACTCTTTTAGGTAGTGAACAAATGAAAAAAACGAAAGTGAAATCTAATACAACAGTGTAGCCTTGTAAAAAGTGAATGAAATAGTATGCAAAAAAAAAGAAGTATAATAAAACATTCAGGATGTATCTCAAACCTAAGATCAAGTGAGTGTTTTCTGTTTAGCCTATATTTTCCTGTTAATCTTTCCAGCACAATGGAGTATTTCACTAGAACAGAAGGATTTAGGTGGAATTAAAGTTTTTCTATTTAAACTGAAAGTCTTATCCTTGAATATATAAACTAATCTTTTAAACCGATTTAATTACTTAAAGAAGTTAAGTAGAAAGACAATAATATATTTTAAACATTCTAAACACAGAGAGTTTCCTTGTATACCAATGAAAGTTAGTTTACTTAAAGATGGATCCAGCTTCTGAAACAGGAAAAAAAAACTCCTGGTGAAAAGGATTTTGGAAACGTCCTTGCGCAGCATATCCATACAACATATGAAAATGGCTTTTTTTTTTTTTTTTTAATAAATGATTTCCAGTGATTAAAACTTTTAAGCTGCATTAAGCAAAGCTATGTATCCAAATAAAAATGATGCATTATTGATCAAATGACTTACATACTGCTAGAGTATTCTTCTATATGTAATGTTGATTTAAAAATAAAAAATGTTGAGACATGCACAGGCATTTGATAGGAGAAGCAGTGTATGGCAAAATTTAGAGAAGATTTTTTAGGCATATATTGAACTTACTATTGAACTATTTGGGTGTCTTGTTGACTTCCTAGCACTGCCAGGAATATCATATAATCATAGAATCGTTAGAGTTGGAAGGGATCTTTAAAGATCATCTAATCCAGCTCCCCTGCAATGAACAGCAACACTTGCAGCTAGATCGGGTTGCTTAGAGTCCACTTGACCTTGAATGTCTCCAAGGATGGAGCATTCACTGCCTCTCTGGTCAACTTAGTGCCTCACCACCATTATTGTAAAAATATTTTCCTTATATATGCAGTCTAAATCTGTCCTCTTTTAGTTTGATGCTATTTCCCCTCATCCTGTCACAACAGACCATGCTGAAGAGTCTATCCCCTTCTTTCTTACAGCCCTTCCTTGGATACTGAAAGGTCATTATTGATCTCCCTGGAGCCTTCTCCAGGCTGAACGTCCCCAGCTCTCTCAGCCTGAATATCAAGACTTAACTTTAAAAAACGTTGAATTGGAGATGATGAGGAAGAAAAATGATTTTTTTTTTTTCACTGTTCCACTTATGCTTACAAAAAAGTGAGTTGAGCTGTGTTTCTTTCAGGGGAATTCATCATTACATGAATACTCATTTTTACTGTGCCCCAGTAGGTAGGAAGGAAGGTGAACTGCTTAAATTTGGGGTGTTTTAATTTGAGAAGTTTTAACTTTTTATTGAGCTGTGTTTCTTATAGTGCTATCTCTCGATCAAGGGAGAGACAAAAATTAAGAGAAAGTGCTTAGTAGCTTCAGGGGCCTAGTTAGGCTGGCGTGCCTAACTGAATACATGATTTTATCTCAACTGAGTGGCTGTTACTCCTTCTGTGGATTGGAGGAAGGACTTTGAAATCTATAGGGAATTCTTGAGAACATGCTGTGTGTTGACTAAAAGAAAATCAATTTTAACAAAGTTGTCAGCCCTCTAGAGTTACTACTTGTTTCTTCTACTGCTGTGGAACAGTCAACAGCACTTGCAGAACAGTACATGTCATGATGCCTCTCCGGCAAGCAGGAGCTGTAGCTTTGTCTGTATGATGAATGGAGAATGTGAGCAGGATTAATATTCTTTTCACAGTGGTTTCTTGTTTGTTATCTGAGAAATGGACAGTGGTTCAATTCTACCTTCACACATCTTTTAGAGAGTTTCCCTGAAGTTCGTGCAGTGACTTTAAAAAGTAAAGCTGCTAGTCAGCGTAAGATTATGAAGGACACCATTAGGGACAAATCAAATAAGCAAAGAACTGGATTATTTGGACTTTGTCTCATGAGTAACACTCCAGAAGGTGTTTGTGGTGTTTCAGTATTGATTAGCTGATCAAGAGTGCTTGCTATGAAAAAGGGAAAGTTCATTTTCCAAATACACATAATAAACTCTCTCCTCTATGCCTTCCAGTTGTGTCTTTGGGAAAAATTAGTGTAGTCAAAAAGCATGTTCTGGTGTATGGCAAACCTCTCAGACCCTACAAAGGTGAGATTGTACTGTGATAGGTGTAAGATTTTTATAGCTGCATATTATTCAAATAAATAAGCAAGTGGTAGTAGATACTTCTGGCCTACTCTAGAAACTGTGGGTTTTTTTTGTTTTTGTTATTAGAATGTTACTTTCCTCACCCCTCTTCTACCCTGTTAAGGTAATCGTCCTTTCTGAGTTTGCAGAAAGGACTCAAGTGCTGCCCTTGAGGTGTGTTCTTAGAGAAGACTAGAAGAAAGGCCACTTGCAGACTACAATCCATCTTGCCAATACAATTTCAAGGCACCTAATCTGTGTGATATATAACTTTCTGCAGAAGAAGAATTGAAAAAAAGTCAGTTTTGAATTGCTTCTCCTAAAAGTATTAATCTTTAAGAATGAGGCTGTGTATGCTTTGAATTTTGATGTGTCTCTCCTTTCTCTCTCTCTAGCTGGAATGCTTGCAGCTTTCTCTACAGGATTATAAGCTTTGATGTTCAAAAGAGCAAAACTAAAAGATGCCATCTGAGAGGTGCCTGAGGTATAGTACTTGATAGCACATAGTAAGTCATTCCCATTTAGTGTGTTGTTTACTAAAGCATAAATTAGCAGTGAAATATGAAATTAATATTTTTTTTGCTCATTATTCACATTATGATCTGCAAGAGATTGCTTTCTTGCTGCTACTTATGTCTAGCAAAGGGAAACATGCTAGAGTTTGATTGGGTCTCACAGTTCTCTTCATCTATTATCTTGTTTATGGTCCTGTTTATACTTGAAATTTTTGATTGTGAAAGCAACTACTGTTTTACATGTATGTACATGAAATGGTACCCGGTGATCATTTTTGATGTTTGTCGTGTTCCAGTATTCAGGACATATGTTGATCTTTCAGTTGTTTCAAATTCTTTCAGCCTTCCAGAATTTCTCATTTTGCCTTTCTCCTTCTTCCACAGTCGTAGTCATCCATATTTGCTTGCTAGTCCAGACTTTCTCATTTATTTGTATTGCCCATTGTCTCATCAGAGACTTTGATATTTATGATTTAATTAGTTTCTGAGAGCACTGTCAGGAAAAAAAAAAAAAACAAAACAACAACATTTCATCAGAATTTATTTATCCAGTTGCTTTTTCTTTGGAACTTTGCTCTATTCTAATATGCTGGTAGTTTCACCACTGTTCTATTTCAGAGAGTAGCTAATGCTCACAGGCTGATCTGGGATCTCCGTGGTCTGATATTACTAGGGTATTGTATCATTCCTCTTCTGAACAAAAACAGAGAGAAACCATCTCTAGGTATAATAAGGTTATAATGCTTGCACAGTTAATCTTCCAATGTTATTATATTCTCTGTTTTCCTAGGAAGAAAAAAAGGTTTTTGCAGTTAATACAGAAGAGGGAAACCAGGTTGAGAAGACCATATTCTGCAGTTCTTCAGAACTCAGTAGCAAAACTAACAGTTAATCTTTCATTACAGATTCTTTATTGTTGTTGAAGACTGCAGAAAGAATATAGTTTTATTCATTTATTCTTCATTTTTTCAATTCAGAAGTTGAGCTGGTAGCATTACCTCCATAAAACAGTAGTTTGATGCAGTTATTTTACTGTAGAAATAACAGAAGAGAAATAATGGTTAGAAATAATTTCCTTTTTTTAAAAAGGAGTATGTTCATACATCCTTTTTTTAAAAGGGATGTATGATAGTATAGTAAGTGTTGATGGGAAAGAATTTAGCAGCCACGCAGCTGCTGACATAGCTTGTGCATGTAGCGAACTGCGTGATTTTAGTGGAAAGATGCTAGTTTATTTATCCTGTCATTAAATATTGAGTTATTCAGGATTGGCTCTCTTTAAAATCATTTCCTCTAAGGTACTAACTTCTCAGGCAGTATAAATTTGTATAGTCTCTCAGATTTCAGATGAACTGCATTGTTTTGTCCCAAAGAGGCTCTGCAGATTTGTTTGTTTGTTTGTTTCTGTCTTTGTTCAGGACTGTATTTGCATATAAAAATACATTTGCAGTTATACCGTCTCTTCCTTTTGTGCTAGAAAAGGAAGCTGAAACCAGATAGTCCTAGGTTGCATGTCACAGAAATCTTGCATTTGTACAATCTGTTATTCAAAGGTGGTGGAAGGCTTCATTATTAAAACAAATAAAAGAACAACAACAACAAAAATGATGCTTTAAAAGTGTAAATGACCCAAAATAATCTGAAAGCTTTGAGTAATCTAATATCAGACTTAAACAGGCCACTTGAGATCAAGACTCTTCATTCTTTTGAGTAGGGCTGGTTAATTCAGGCACACTCCACAAATTGTCAATTTGGATTTTCTGTCATTTCATTCACATAGGGCTTTATTCCTCTCATATAATTCTTAAATGGTTTTGAGTTAATTCTGAGTGCAGTTGACATCTAGCGCAGCAAATCAGAATGGCTGAGATTTTTATTTGAGTATGTAATATGGTTTTATAATACTGCTAAGCTGTGATTTTCTTGAAATGGATATGCCATGTAAAGATTTTACCTAGATTTAGATTTCATAATTTTATTTCAAAAAAATATCAAACATTCTTAGAAAACATTGTTATATATTGCTTATAGAATTGTTACATATTGCTTTCCTGCATTTATTTACAAAATATTTCCTCCTTTCCCTCTCAGTGTTCAAGAAATGTTGACAGGTCAGAGGCTTTGTCAGTCGAGCTCCCATAATGATGCTGTTCTGGCAGCACTGAATCAACAAAGAAGCGACGGCATACTTTGCGATATCACCCTTATTGCTGAAGAGCAGAAATTCCACGCACATAAGGCAGTCTTGGCAGCCTGTAGTGACTACTTTCGAGTAAGTCTAAAGATTATTATTTTTATTTCTTATAGTAATATTAAAAATTACCCTGAATGTTGGAGGGAGAATGGTTATCTGTATCATGCTGAACAAAATAAAATCGAATCTTTATAAAATTCATGATAATTTCATCGAGTATTACAACTTCATTACATACAGACATACACGTGGTAGGAAAGAAAAACAAATAGAAACTTTCAAACTTTCAGAATCAGCTATAAATATGGAACTCAGCCAAATAATTTTGGTTATTAATGGACAAAAAGCTTTGTTAAAAAGTAAGCAATTAGATTTATGCTTTGTAAGAATATGGCAAAAAGTAGCAACATACTATATTCCTGATTCTAATCATTTAGAAAAGAGCAAGGGTTAATTAAGTGTTGTGAATTTAAACTGGAATTATAAATGTTTTTGTAGCTGGGGAGATGTTGCTTAACTTGTACTATTCAGGTTTTGATTTTCTAAGAATCAGGAGAATTATGCCAATTTTTATTCAAAATCAGTGAAGAGAGAATGTTATCTCCAGAGGTTGTTAAAGGAGGATAAAAGATTTATATAGAATTAGTTGAGTCACCATTTGGAAGTGCCAGATTTATATCCACTGGTCATAAAGAATAGATTTAACTGCTTCAATTTTAGCTGTTAAAATTACATAAAGAGGAGTTCTACCTTTGGTGTTTCCTGGATTTTCTTGGAGGAATGTTGGAAGAACCTTGCAGATTTTCTAACCATGCTGAAGTCATTTCTGTGAGGAACTGACATTTCACTAATTTTTATGAGATTTTTTTCATGTAAGCACAGGACCGTAGGGGATAGGATTCTGAGAACATTTGATGTTGGAGTTGCCTTGGATAAAATTTAGAAGACACAAATCGGAGAGAGTAAAGCCTTTTATGACAGGGGCTGTAGAACAAATCAAACACATCCTTGCCAACTTCAAAAACTACCAGTTCTTTGTAGGAGAGAACATGAATCCAGATGGTATGGTGACTCTCCTGGATTTCCGTGAGGATGGTGTGACTCCTTATATGAAGCCTGCCTTCTGTAGCTTCAGAATTCATACTTTTGATGAATATACTAACCTACCTTCAGCTCTATCTGGAGGGGTTGTTATCCAGTTCTTATTTTTATATAGATTACCCCAACTGTGTACTCAGGTCTTCAAAAGGCTCTGTCAACACAAATATTTGTTTTTGTTTTTCTTTTTCACCACTTTCATAAAGTAATCTGTACAAGTGGCTGAATATTAGCTTGATAGAGATCCTGGTTATGGTTTTCTACCCATTCTGCGTCTATTTTGATTTAAATTAAACCACTGTTGAGATTGTCCTTTCTTATTCTGAGAATAAGAAGTCAGATAAGCAGTATTTTTTTTCCCCAAATTGTGACTTATTCACTTGTTTTAGTACAATGAAAATTTGTTAACACTTGAAGGATGACTGCATGTCCTGTTAGAAACTGATGAGGGAGTAAGAACTACTGTATGTAGAAGAGTGGTGAATGTCAGAGATTGTCTTACTATCATTTTTTTCTTTGGCACAGATAAATTCTTCATTTGTTTTTTTAAGACAAAACAGGGACCTGACCTTCAACAAACAGTGGATTTGACCATGATATCTTTTGGATAGTAGCCTGCCATCCTGTCTTTTAGTTGGTATAATTGATCTTGTAGTTTTGGCTGTGCTGAAATATCAGAATTGAAAATAGAATAGTTCAGTCAGAAAGGACTTGCAATGTCTGAGTCCAGCAGGCTATCCTAAACACTGAAGTGAGACAAGAAGTTTGAGTTAGTGAGTGAGTGAGTATATGTGCATTTTGATAGCTCTAGAAGGATAAGTAATTTCCAGATAATTTTTTTCTTTTTTTTTTCCCTTTTTTCCCCTCTGGGAGCAAAATGAAATGTTGCTGCCTGACTTCATTTGTAGGCATTTTCAGTGCTGGCAGGTGATTATGTAAGCACAAGCTTTTCTCGTAGAAAATACATTGGTTTTTTAGGTCAAAATAACTCTTTTCTCCTTCCTTATTTTTCACTTGGGGATGTTTATTGTTATAGGACTTGATTTTTTTTTTTTTTTTTGTCTCAGAAAAATGTACTTTTTTATGTTGTCTGAATGAACAATTATATCAATTAACTAGAATAGACTCAGAAATCTAATAATTCTATTAATATTTCTAAACTATTATAAAATGTCAGTAGTATCCTGTGCTATTTCTTTTTTCACAGTAAGCTTTTCAATTCTTAAGAGAATCCTTTGAAGTTAACCAAATGGATACTAATTTTGTTTACTGTCTTTATTGTCTTTGTATTTATAGCTGTCACAGTTGATTGTTAAACAGTTTGTTTTTTCTGTGCTGTCTTTCATCTCTCTAAACAGAATATATATTCCTGTGTAAGTATCAGTGTTGATTGCTCTTATTTTTATAAACAAATTCTGATTGAATGGAGAAAATTGTTTCTGAGGTCTTGTTATATGAGTCAGGAAGAGGAAAAGGCTCTCCCTCGCTTATGAATAGATTTAAGGACCTGTAGTACTGATGACATGCTATTGTAACCTGGAAGTGATGCTGATATAGAAATCCTTTTTCCAGGTAATCTTTAAAAATGTTAGCTCTTCTCATTGGATCAAATAAATTGTTTGGTTCAGGAAGCATCTGTTCAGTACTGAGTACTTGAGACTTTTGTTCAAAAAGAGGCCGTTCCCCTCACTATTAGCTTTCTGAGTAAGTTGAGAAGTATATCTTGTATATTAAAACTTTTCCTAAGATCAGTTTCCTTTTGTTTTCTCAGTTGGAAATTATGGCACAGTTGAGAAATTGAAGTATTTCATCTATTTTAATTACTGAACATAGCTTTGTTAGATCTCAGTCACATGGATTCATTGTGGCATCTGATTTTTTCTAAACCACTCTTAATTCTTTTTCCCCCAAACATATAAACTTTTTTTGTTAAATTTCACCATCTTGCTTTTAATTATTGTTGATTCTTCAATCAAATAATAAAACTAAGCTCTTATATTGCTGCTATTTACAAGGAGTTAGAGTTCCAATATGCCTATTGTTTACCTATAGCCTGAACCCAAGCATCTTAATGAAATGCAATATTCTAAGTTAGCCTAATTCTATATTAAAAAAATTGAATAGGGAAGGAAATGCAATTCTGGAACACCCTTATTCATCCTTATCTTTGCAGTTAGTGCTTCTTTGTTCTGTGGGGCTCTGAAGTGATTTTCCATTAACGCAGACAGAATTCCCACAGCACAGCACTGTGGGTACTATCACAAGCATTTACAATAGTCTTTTGTGAATTCTGTTTTCAAATTCCCTACAGTTATTATTATTGTCAGAGTAAGTATGTTTCTGTTGTAATTCTTATAGTACAAAAATGAATTAATTGCAATTCTGCCACCGATGGATGGAAGGCAACACGGTGTCTTGTTCTCTGAGTCATCTTCCTGATTTTTTATTTATTTATTTTTAATTCCCTATACAATAAGTGTGGCAGAATTAACCTCACAGTTAGTGAGGTAGGCCATAAGAGACTGTAACTCACTGTCTCTCATTAAATTAATATTATAACAGCATCTGGTGATTGGTAACAGTGCAGTTGATGAGCTTCCTCTATTTAAAAGAAGGACAGAAGTCTTCTCCTTTGCTTCCCTGTGCTCTCTGTTCAATTTTACAGTGCTTCTATGGCAAACATCCTGAAGCTCGGCCCCACTGCCTCTTGTGTGTTGCTGTAAGTGTCTGACAATGGAAAGCCAAATTATTGGAGCAGGGCTGTGGTATGGAAGTATTTCATACCTATTTTATTCTGAATCCCTATATTCTGGTAAAGAAATCTTCTATCTTAGAGTGTTGCTGGATGCAATAGACAGTTCCTATTTTTTTTCAGTCTCCATTAGTATCTTCCTACACAACCTCAGGAGAAATTAAAGCTATTATTCTGTGGGTGTAGCAAAGCTGAAAACACCTTGTGTTCAAACCACCTGAGAGAATTATTTGGGCAGTGTATCACTCTTAGCTTCGGTGAATAAGACTGACATACCACGAGAAATATCCAAAGAAAGAGACAAGACTGCTGAAGAGCTAAAAACATGATCTACATCTTATAAAGTGCACATGGGGTGGAAATTTCTTGCATTCATCTTCATTTGTACTGGAAGTCCATCACACTGCTGACATGATTTTGCCTTCTGTGTTGCACATTATTCTTGTTAGAAGTTTTAGAGGAAATTATCTTTCTTTAAAAAATAAAAATAATAAAAATTGATTGCTTCATTGTTATTAGTACTTTTTTTTGCACCACGTTAGCTTCATTTTAGTAGCCTGAAATACACTGTCAGCTAGTTGAATTCATGTCACTGTAGGCCTTCATTTAATAAAAGTCCGGATTTAAGCAGTGGAACCTCTACGTTTGACTGTCCTGAACAAAAATGCTGCTGGTTGTTTATCTGTGTCAGGAGTTAATCTGCCTAGACAACCCATATTCAAACTTAGACCTCTGAAACCTCACTCAGTCTCAACATACTCTTACTGGATGACCTAATGTACAAGTGACCATTGAATTCAGTGGTCTTTTTTTGTAGCTAATGGCTTGAAAGAAGGAGATACCATGAACAGCAATGGATGAGAACATAAAAATGGCCCTGCTGTGTCAGACTGTTGGCTATTTTAGTAGTAGCTATCATGATACTTATAGAAAAAGAGCGAAAGCAGGCTGAACTTAATGCATCCCTGAGAACTCTTCAGTTGTGTTTAACTAAGGCATTTCTAATGGAGAGTGTGATTTCTGTCTATTCAGCAACCCTGAATACTGGTCTCATCTAGGATTTTATGCTGTTTCCCATTGATTCTATGTAAGATAATCATCCACTGCATGTTCTGACAGGTGAGCCATGGCATTAGTGTGAAGAAATACTTTTGGTTTGTTTTGAATCAGACTTCTATAAGTTTTATTGTATTTTTCTTCTTTTGGATAAGATAACAAACCATCATTTCCTAGGTGTTCTTTTCACCACACTAAGTAGTCTCTTTTCTAAGTTGGTTTGTGATCTCAGTCTAATAAACTATTTACAATCCCAGATGTCTGGGACATTTTCAGCTATGGTTGAAATAAAAACCTGGTTTTCCAAGGTTAATAGTGTATTACCTGTGAAAGCAGGTTACAAATGTATGTAATAATCACTTGAAGTCAGTATTGCTTGATATTAGGACACATCTATGTTTTTAGAATCTCTCAAACATGATATTTAAGTATCTACCTTTCCAGATTTTGATTTCTATTCAAAAAAAGGTAGTTATCAAGCCTATAAAATTAATGGGGATAATTAAATTGACATAACTGTTGTCTGTTATTTTTGGTGTGGGAATTTTTTTGTCAGAAATTAAAGAAAAACCCAAGGTAAATGAGAACAGACAAATGTAGACTTCTAAAAATAAAATGAAAAGATGATTTTTATGGAAGTATTTGTTTCAGAGGAGGTAGCTGATGGAGGATGCTCAGCTGAGGATGAAAGCTGCTGTCAGAAATAACTATACTGTTAACAGAAGCATAATTAGTCAAGACATTCTTCTTTTATTTAGCAAATAATTAATGCTTAAAAACTGTTGTAGGTTTTCTCATTAACTGGTGTGGAAAGTCAAAGAAAAAATCTTCAATGAGCTGGTTTTATTTTTCAGACTTTGTATCAAATAGTCAGTGGGAGCTATGGGACCTTCTTTAGCAAATTCATGCTCTAGCTATAATAGGTTTATAGTCATAGTGGAAAAACAAGTTTCTTTTTGACAAGATGTGAACAATATCTAGTTCAACCCTTTATAAAATGGGCCAGATACGGAAGTATGTAAGTACAAATATTAATAAAATGAACCACCTTAGATTACGACATTAGGCTTCTTATATAACAAATATACTTTTGCAGTTAGTCTTCAACTAGAAGGTAGAAGATAATTGTTGCAGTTTACTATTGCTTGGCACACTTGGATTTCAGTGTCTAATGACACATCATATAATGACTACCTTCTTAAAAAGCAAATTGTAATAACTAATGTTATGTTACTCCAGTTCTTTTACATGAAATTTTCCTATACAGTTCTTAACTTATGGCTGACATACGTTGAGGTGGGAAACGTCTTGATGTATGAAGTACACATTTAATTTTAGCCCCCCTTCAAGGTGTCCTACGTGAAGCACATTGTGGCAGTTAATGCTAGCTCAAGAGCTGGCTTTTATTTCAGTTTTATTTTGGGCTTGATTTTGATACCGCTTGCTAAAATCATCAAAAGAACAATAGGCTTATGCATTTGCTGGGAAGCATTAAACCAATTTAAACCAAAATTTGCAAATATGACTCATACTTTCCTGTGCTTAACTGGAGATGCTGGATAAAATCTGTTTTCAGTTATGCTGCTCCTTTTGTATTCCAAACAGCAGGCCTGTTTAAGAACAACTAATGTTAGGACAGGCTGTGCATTACTGCAGATTTCAGCGGTGCATTGCACGGCGTGGTCCTCCTTACAATTCAGTTTTCTTTCTTCTACCATAATGAAAATAATTTTGGCATTCAGGATCAACTATAGTGACTTATGAAGCGCTGGAACTGTTAAGGTTTCTGTAGCTGTGGTAGTTTACTTAATTTTTTTTTGTTTATGATGTGAGATTACACATGAAAATTGAAGAATTATTTTGTTTCTACAGCATAACTTTAGCCACTTTTCAATGTAAGTCTTATTAGTGATACAACAATTCACTAGGAATAGTATGCTACTGTCTATCCTTCTCATTATATATCAAATCTTGTTTGTGCATCTAAACAAAGGTTGGGGAAAAAAACAGTACATCGACTATTAAAAGTAGAACCATCACAATATATATTCTATTCGATACAGATTCAGCCAAAAATATAATATGTAACTTGTTAACAACAGAATGCTTTTGTTTTGGTTATTTTGACTGGGAGTAAAGACTGTATCTTGTTACGACCCAGAAACTTGCTTTTTTCTTGCTGAGCAGTGCCCAACAAATGTGCACAAATTACATCCTTAGTTCCTATCAATGGTAACGTAGGGCAGCTCTCTACTTCCATTTTCATTACTTGCTTCTGTAGTCTCTAGGAAATTAATATCTGTGTATTAACAGAGAAATCCCAAAAAGTGTGTTACATAAATGGTTGATTTGGTAAGCTTTTAGGTGCAGTGCATTACTCTTTGACTGATATACTGAAAGAAACACCAGAGGCTCAATGTACTTGTTTTGCCAACAGTAACATGTGAACCTTCACTATTGCATAGAAATAGTACTTTTGCTGCTTAGTTGTTTTTGTATTGTTGTGTGTTGTGGCTATTTTTATTATTATTTTTTTTGTACTTCTTTTAAATTCTTTAACTGTATATTCCCATAAATTGGGATTTATTGCTGACATTTTCATTTTACAGAATTCATTTTAGTTGTGTGGCAAATGCTTTAAAAAAAATATTTAGATAGATTTCATTGAGCAGATGTATTAGTGCAAGCTCAGTTTTCAATGATTGACATTATGTGACATTCTCTCTGAGAATTTGTATAGAACTTGCTCAGAAGAATCATGTAATGAGGCTTTTAATCATATTTCATGCAGTTGGTGTTGATGGATCTGTTTTTCAGTGCACAGGAGACTCCAGAGGCCATGGCTTATGATTGATTTAGGACAGACAAGCTTAAAATTAGATGAATATGAAGCAAGATATAACATTCAAGTTATGAGAAGAACAAGCTGTGTTTTTACATTCAGTAAGGAAATGTTCACCTATTAAATTGATTATTTGAATAAGTATACATTACATACATACAACGTTGTTAATATTTGATATGCATTGTCATCTGTGAAAGTAGTATCACAATTCTTTTTAATTGTGCTTTTTTATTGTGATAGGTAAAAGCAGCAAAGAAGAAACAACATTGCTTACATAATGAAGGATTAGTACTTGGAAATTAAGAAAAAATAAAGCTTAATAAAGGAGTAGATACCACAAAGTGGATTAAATAGATTATGATCTATTTATTTTATTTACTGTTACAAGAAGAGTGAGGTGCTATTTTTTTGTACAGTCTGCAAAGGAGAGTTTTGGTCTGAAAGAGTTTATAGTCCAGACAATCTTGAGACTGAATATTTGTAGTTTTGAGCAACCTGTACACAGATAGGCCTGGGTACTAAAAAAGGAAGAACTGAAGACTGAGCTGTTCCACTGATGCTAGTTAAGATTTCGCAGGCTGAAAATTACGCATGCAATAAAAAAAAATCGAGAATTCAAATCATAACTGAGCTCCCTGAGCAGTGTAAGAAACCGATCCAAGATTTCTTAAGTGTTTGTTTACTTTTCTAATAGCTCTTATGATGCATTAGAGAAGGATAATAAATTTTCTGAAAAGAAAAAGATGTGCAACAGATGAACATAAAAGTAAATGAATATGCTATGGGAAATGAATCTGAATAAAACACTGCAGTTAATGAAGATGCCTGTCTATTTTAAGATAATTTTGAGAAGAGCTCAAGCAATATCACTGTAGAATTGTGGAGACGGTAATTTGAGATGGTAGTTCTTCTCTTCTGAAACACTAAAATAATACTCAGTAGTGTTGTTTACCTTAAAAATTCAGTGCAAAAAGCTGAGGAAAATTTGGCAATAATGCTATCATTGTTCTTCAGCAGTTAATTTGCTTGAAAGATTGAATAGATGTTCACTCATTTACAAAATTGTTTTTTTTCAGCACTAGCATGCTGGTGTTTTTTTTGTGTGTGTGTGGGGGGTTTGTTTTGTTTTGTTTTGTTTTGTTTTGTTCAGACTTGTTTCTGAATTGGGTGGTAAGAGTTAGTTAAGCTAGATAATATGACTACTAAACAAGTTGCTTGTTGCACTTTGCTTTTTAGCTGGAGAGTTTAGCCTCAGTGATGAAAGAGTCTGGGTAGGATGGCGTATTTAAGTTTTACTTTAAGGTAAGACTGATAAGGTTTTTCTGCTATAACTTTTGACCTTTGACCATGGTGCTTATAATATAGCTGATAATTTTTCAGGAAAAGTAGCAGAGTAAAGTAGAGTAAGCTCATGTGCACTGAGGCTTGCTCTCTGTTAGTTCACCTTGACATCCTGAGTGTTCATCTTTTTGAGTGTGTTGCAATGAAAGGAACTACAAGAACACTAGTTTGCTCTGGGCCAACTTTCCGTTCTCTCTATCTGGTTGTGATTACAAGGAAGCGCAGGAAATGCTTATGACTCTTACTATCAAGAATGTGTCAGATTTCTGGACAGCCACATGAGAAAAACAGCTGAAAGTAAAGACATGCTCTGGTACATGAGTTGCAATGTTAGAGTGAAGGATGAAAAGTGACAAAGTAAGCTGAATAGGAGATACTTGCACTGCGTTGTGCAAAGCAAGCCTGCCTTTGCTGAAACCCTATGAACATCATGGGGATGCAGCTTTTAATTCAGATGATTCTGATGTATTCCAAGACTTAATAATGGTGTTTCTTGACTGAAACCGTGGTTAAGCAGGAGTTGTGTAGTTCAGAATTATGTGTTAGTGTGGGGGGGAAATTTATGTGATTTTTTTGATGAAGTAGATGTGGAAATAGTGCTACTGATAGTTAGCAAAACGATGTTTGAGAGCACCAACACAGAAAATTTGGAAATGTTTTTTTGGGGTGACTGTGGACTGATTCATTTTACTTTCTGGTTTTTGAAAACTTAGGTTTATTTGGAAAGTTGCTTTTAGAAATAAAGAAAAAATAGATAAAGATGACTGTCACTTTGTATTTTTGCTGAAGGAGTTTGAAGTATCTTTGAGTGTGCTTTATTCCTAGAGGACTCAAAGTATTTCTTGAAGGCAAAACTTTAAATGTTCAATTGCTCATCTTCCATTTGGAAGATTTACAAAAGTTGGTTGGGAATGATGTAGCTGAAATAAGTGATGAGCGTAAGAAAATCAAGGTAGGCAAATGGAAAGACGTATTCAGCTTTTCATAACTGGTGATCTGCAACTATTTTAAAGACCCACATACCCCTAAGGCTTTTGAACTTGAAATGACTTTATGTGAATTCAAATAATTGAAAGAAGTCTCTGGTTCTTAAAAATATTAATTCGTCACATAAAACAAACTAAGTGCAAATATCTTTCAATGAATTGTCACTGTTATGGTTTGTAGCTTTCATTCTAGAAATACCTTCAGAATTTCTTCTGTTCTCCTAAAATGAATATGCTAAAAGGAAACAATTCAATTCTATCTCTTCAGTTTGTGTTCGTCAGATCAGTTCACATAACCCGTTATTCTTAGAATTAAAGTTTTCACCTAGTTTAGTTATCTAGGCTAAGCTAATTGTTTAGGCTTCCTCTTCGGTTACAGAGCAGAAAGGATACTTGGTGTAGCCTTCCTTAAATATCATGTAGTTCTGGTCTCCATAAAATAAAAGGGATATTAGGATATTTCATCCCACTACATCCTGTAAATTGGTGTCAAAACATACCTATTTCTATATATTGATTGCCCACAAAACATGTGTTAAATGTTAAATAGCATATATAGAGATTTAAATTATAATCTAATGCTTTTAGCTATCTTTCAAATATTTTCCTGTAATTTGTTTGAAGTTGTATCAGTGTTCAAATCTATATATAATTAAACATGTAAGTATGTTTTTAGATATTTATGTGTAAATGTATTTACACACTATATATCATTTATATATTATTATGTATGTCATGTAGAAATGAACGCAAGCTCACCACTCTCACAGATATGAATCATCTGAGTAAATGAGAAAATGACTCTGGAGGCAAGGAGCAATTTTGTACTTTACCGTTTCTGACAGTGAGCAATTTGTATTTTGGGGATTTTGAATATTATTCTCATATTTATACATTAAAGTTGTGTGTTGTGAAGGAGACTGTAGATGTTGCTGCAGAGCTGAGCAGGGGAAGTTAGATCCAATGCTCTTTTTTGTGTTCTATGGAAACTATTTTGTGAAGTTACCTTTCGGTGCTGATATCTAACTGGTTAAACTACAAATATGCCATTTACTAAAGGCACACCAACTTGCTTTGAAGTCAAATTTTCAAGAGTCTGAGAACCGCTTTTGTCAGATATTGTTTGATTATTTTTATCCAAGGTTCATGTATTTTGGACTCAGTGATCCTTATGGGTCCCTTCCAACTCAGGATATTCTACAATTCTGTGATTTTTTGAGAAATTCTCTAGCTCTGGTTCTATTTCAGGCCTAGATTAGAAGAAGAAAAGGGCTTTGATTCCTTCTCGTCTTCTCTTTCTACAGCTAATAAGGTGATCTCACTCCTCAAAAAATGGTATATCTTATTTGAAGCTCCTCAAAGCTTATGTGGGACTGTTTGTGTCTGAGTACATGTTGATCACTGAATTTTGATGCAATTGCTACAGAATGGCAGGAATATCATGGTCATTTTTCTTCCGAGGGATTGATTTAGCTAATTCAAGTCTTGACTTTGAAAAAAACCCAAACAGATAAAAACCAATATTTAAGCAATCACTTGATTTTCCTCAATATTTACTCATTTTCTGGGTGACAGATCAAGGCCTGGAGATTTACAGGAGCTGGAAGAAAAGATGAGTCCTCTTACTAGTGAGTTTTGTTGTAAAAGGGAACATCACTTGATGATATATTGGCAGTTTGGATGCTATCCACAGTCATGATGGTCTTGGAAGAGAAATAATAAAAATCTTATGTGTGGGAGCCAAAGGCACATGGCCTTTGTGGACAGGACAAAAGAAAACAGCCATAAACTTGAGCATAGGAAGTTCTGCACCAAAAGCTTTGCCTTTCACTCTGAAGTTGGTGTGGTAAAGAAATATTATCCAAAAAGTATATTCAGTTATGAATTTCTGATACGAAAAGTTAGTCTTTGCAGCAAGGAAAGCACCTATACATACTGTGATGTAAGCAATTCTTACTAGAAGAGCTTTTAAGGAGCTTCAGAATATTAAATTAGAATTAGAATGAGAATTAAAAGATACTTCTGAATTTTGGAATACATTTTACTAAAAAAAAATGTAAATAAAATTCCTTCTCTTGTTCCGGTCTGAGTATATACCGACCATAATTTGCAGACAATCTGGCAAAACCCACATAGCATGCAGGATCTAGCCTGTGTATTTTGCTTAGAAAAAGAAGATAAAGACTGTTCAGTAAACTAGATGCTGGTGCCCTTGGTTTTCTGTTCCGGTCTAGCACAGATGAAATAAAAAAAAGGCCTACCGCAACATTTCTCTGTATTAGTTCATCAGATTACTGCTTAATAGAAATAGCAACAGTTGGTGCGTAGAATGCTTCATGTACAGCATTATTAGCAGTTCTGTAAATTCACTCTTGCACTCTTGCACAAAACACTTTTCCCAGTTTCCCTGAGACCGAACGTACTCTGTAATTGTAGATTCATATACTTTAATGCATATTGATAACACACTTAAATACATGGGTTGTATAAATCTGAACATAATTGTTCACTGGTATGGTGAATATAAATTCTTTATCTAAGGAAAAATCTATATTATAATGAAAAATATCAGAACTCCTAGCCATGGTATTTGTGAATAGTAACATAGTATAAAACTACAGGGAATATGCTCCTGCTTAACAAATAATCCATTCTCAAAGGCTTAGAGAAGGTAAAATGACTTAGTTGTCTGGTGTGATTTTTGTCTCGAATCTTGTATTGCACTTTTTGTTGTCTGTCTTGTTCTGTGGTTTAAAGCTGGTTTAGCGTGTAAAGTTTATTTATCCTTTTTATGAGAGCATGATTTATGCTGTGATAATAATTCCCAAGATTAAACGTACTACTCCTAACAGTGTAAGAAATCCTGCAATTGTTCTATTTTACCATATTGTAACATAATTTAGCAAATAAACATGCAATCCTTTCAATTGACTTCTGAAATATTTTTATACTGAAATGGTAACCAGCTTAAGTGTTAGAAACACTTCTGTCTCATACAGCATATGACGGGCAGCCCCAATAAAGTCATGCAGAAAATGTTAAGAAAAGTATGGTTTGGTTTGCAGTAGCTCTTTCTAAAACCCCAAGAACAAGCATTAGTAAAGCAGTACTTTTTTTTATTTTATTTTATTATTAAGCCTTCCAGTACGCAGAGGATAAAACTTTGGATAAAACTAACAGTTGTCACTGTCCCTTCGCAATTAGCAAATGCAAATGAAGTATTATTTCCAGCCATGCTGGAAGGCACTGCATCCCCAGAAGCGTTAAAGGGTCTTGGATGCAGGGCAAGATTTTGCCCTTGTTTGTTGTGAGGCTAGTTTCAACTGGTGCTTTTTGGCCTCAAATTCTCTCCTCCTGACAAAAACTGGAGTTCTGCCTTTACAAGGAGCAGATGGCTGATGCAAAACCTTGCAGCTCCTGGCGAACCCTGAAGCTTCTCGGTATCTATTAAAACTTTTTTTGTTACAGTTAAATGACAACAAAATTTCCAACCATAATTACATTTTTAATGGAATTAGACAAACATTTGAACTTGCTATATTTATATGTATATGTATATATCTCTATTTCATGCCTATGTCTTACTACATTAGTGTGATAAAGCCTTTAAACTATTTTGCATTTCTTTGCTGTTGCCACTGTGGTAGATACCCTGATATAACTTTACTGAAATAAGAACTGTGAAAATACAAGGACGGGCCATATGATAAATTTCATTCTTGTTTATCCTGGATGATTTCCAGGCAGCAGATTTTTGTCAAACTGTGGTATTTTAATGATGAAAAAAAAAAACTAATGCTTTCAGAATAAATCAGTTATTTGCATGAAATTCTCAGTTCTTGAAAGAAGCTGTCTGAGTCTAAGGGAATGATGTGCTGAACTGTTAGAGAGGATAAGGCTTATTTTTTCCTTTAGTTTCAGTAGCTCTTGGTGTCAGGTTATGTATATGAAATCCAGTGTGCTTGTCGACTGCCTCAGCTTCTGCATGTATCAGAGTAATTGCAGATGCAGAAGAGTGCATTAATATAGAAGTTCATTGGAAGTGCTTCTTTACTGGAGTTCTCCAAGGTGAACAGCAGGTATGCCAGTGATAGAAAGCTGGGAGGAGTGGCTGACACACCTTAAGAATGTGTTGCCTTTCAGCTAGACCTGGACAGACTGGAGAGCTGGGAAGCAATAAACCAGATGGGCTTTAAAAAAAGCAAATACAGAGTCTTGCACATGGGAAGGAATAACTGCAAGTAACAGTACAGGTTGGGACACGACCTGCTGGAGAGGAGGTCTGTGGAGAAGGACCTGGATGTCCTGGTGGACAGGAGGTTGGCCATGAGCCAGCAGTGTGCCCTAGCAGCCAAGAAGGCCAGTGGGATCCTGGGGTGCATTAAAAGGAGCATAACCAGCAGGTCGAGGGAGGTGACATTCCCCTCTACTCTGCCTTGTTCAGGCCTCACCTGGGGTACTGTATCCAGTTCTGGGCTCCCTGATACAAAAAAGACAGGGATCTCCTGGAGAGAGTCCAGCAAAGGGCCACAAAGATAATAAAGGGCCTGGAGCATCTCCGCCATGAGGAAAGGCTGAGTGAACTGGGTCTGTTCAGCCTTGAGAAAAGAAGACCTAGAAGGGATCTTATTAATGTTTATAAAAATCTCACGTGTGGGAGCCAAAGGGACATGGCCAGCATCTTTTTCCGTAGTCTGTGGGGACAGGACAAGGGAAAATGGCCATAAACTGGAGCATAAGAATTTCTGCACTGATATATGAAGGAACTTCTTCATGGTGAGGGTGACAGAGCACTGGAACAGGCTGTCCAGGGAGGTTGTGGATTTGCCTTCTCTGGAGATATTCAAGACCTGTCTGGATACCCTGTGCAGCCTGCCATAAAGGGGCCTGCTTTGCAGGGGGGCTGGACTTGATAATCTCTAGGGGCCCCTTCTAACCCTTACAATTCTGTGATTCTGTGAAGTTTACTAGCCTATATAGATAGAAGCATTAACATTTCTGCAGAAAACCCACCGGGACCAAGTTTAAGCTCTGACAGATGGTCAAACTGTTTCATTTATTTGTTCACGGTTTACTGTCTAAAGACTGAGAATGGTATATTTTGTTAAGTGTATAGGGAAGTGACAGAGATAAAGGTTGCATTTCAGGAAGAGTATTTGTCTGGAGAATTGGAGTGATGAGGAGAGAAAAAGGAATTATAAGGACCTTGCAAGAGTGTGTGTTGTGCAGGGCAAAGGCAGGCTTGGGAAGAAAAAGGTTTCTATTGGTGATCCAGAGACTAAGGTTGCTTCAGTCCAGGGAGCTGCTGAAGACTGATGATCTTCAAAGAGATTTGATGAAAGGAACAGCTGCTTTCTTCATTTTTACTTGCAGAGAAGTCTAGTATAATCTTGCTAGTCTTCACTGTAGATTTTATGGAGGATTGATACGGTCTGAGAAGCTGGGACAATACTAAGTAAAGGGCAGTTGTAGGTTTAGGTGACTGTATTTGTATCGTTGCTCTTCTTTTAATAACTTGATTTTAACACTGTTCACTTTATAGATTGAGGTGCTATTTGGAGGGGATTAATTTAAAAAAGAGACACTGTGTTAACTATCATAACTGTCTCTTTTTCTTATACATGTAATTGTCTATGGTTTATTATCCTACCTATATTTATATACAGTGATACTATTCATAGTTATAAGGATTAGTTCTAGTGATGTTTGTACTTTTTTTTTTTTACTGAGGCCAGTTCTTTCTCACTTTTATTGAACAATATCTTATTGTGTGACTGTTCCCGTCGATTCTACCTAAATTACTTAGGGATTGTATATTCATGGACCAAAGTTATTTGTCTCAATTTTTTTTCAGAATAATTTTTTTGTATTTATTGATAAAAGAATTCTCTTTCATGATTGATTGCTAGGTAGTAGTATTGGAAGTATGGTGTACATCTCACTCTAACTCACAAGTCTGATGCTGTTTAGAATTCTTATGCAAGGAAAATCAAAGGTTAGTGAAGTTGAAAAAACAAATACTGTTCTTCCTGGGACTTTACTGGGGTTATTTTAATTGTCAATATTTCTTTTCTTTTCCTAGGCAATGTTCAGTCTCTGCATGGTTGAAAGTGAAGCTGACGAGGTGAATCTGCATGGTGTCACAAGCCTAGGTTTAAAACAAGCCCTGGACTTTGCATATACTGGACAGGTACTGCACAGCTCTTTAAATTGAGAGAAATTAAAACAATTTGCAATAAAAACAGAAGACTGCCCTGAGAAACAGAAGACTGTGCATTCCCCAGTGCAAGGTCTTTTGACTTAACAGATCTTACTTAGGCTATATTGTTTATGTGAGTAGTTTGTTTGTTGTTGTTCTCCCCCCCACCCATAGAGGAATTTTCCAATAAAAACATGTTTACTGTATTATATCCATTGCATTGTATCCAACCAGTGAACCATATATGGCTTATATGCCCTTTTTATGGTGGTCTGATTGTTCATAAAAATTTGATGTGAGTTGATCCATGTGCTAAATGAGAGAGAAAAAAATAAAGTAGGCATTTTTCTAATAATAAATATTTATGAACCTTTGCTAGGCTTGACTAATTGTACAGTGGAGGGGAAATGCGGTCTTTTACTTTCTGGGAAGATAAAATCCAGTTATCTTTCTAAATGCGTATAGCTACTGTGCATCTTTCTTTGTTGCAATTTTTATGAGAGCAGATTGTATATCATATTATGTTACTAGTGTATCGGTGTAAATGAAACTTTGGAGAATTGGAGAATGTAAAGTGATGCTCCTATTTCTGCTCCTACTTGACTCCTCTTACACCCACCAAAAATAACCCCCAAAAGCAAACAAACATTTCAAACAAACCAAACAACAACAGCAAAAACCCGCAATAAAAGTACCCAATGCATTTATATGTCCTGCCATATCTATTCTTTGCATTCCTTGTCAGTGTTTCTCTATAATTTCATCTCAGTTCAGTTCAGTGAACTAAGAGCTTCTTATACCATTGGAGATATTTTTGCTTTGTACTTAAACATTCTAGAAAACTGAAGTATTTATGGAATTATTGCAAAAACAATTTAATTTATGAATTAATTTTGAAAAGAAGCTTAAATCCATTTCTGTGTTGTACTGTGGTGTATGTAGTCATTAATTTTTCAAGGGGAATTAAATAGAGGTAAAGAATTTATAATTTATTACCAGAATACAGATAATAGTTTGCTATTAGCTTTAGAGACTAACTCTTGAGATTTCTGTGTTTCGTGCTAGGAAAACAAAACTTTGAATATTGAATAAGCTTTTTCTTTGTATTAAAAAAAAAAAAAAAGAGAGAGAGAGAGACCATGCTATGTTACTGAATTGGCTGAAGTTACCAGTTATATGTACGGTTTTTGTTATTTCAGTTGAAAGCTGTTACAGGTAAGATTGTTTCTTGTATTGTGGAGAATCTGTGCCATCCTCGAAGTTATTTGAGATACAGATTTAGTATAGTGACAGTAGAACTCTTGTTGCTAAACAAATCTGAAAGATCAAAACCAATTTTGAAAACGTGCTATAATGTACTGGTTTTTTCTATCTGCTGTGAACAGAACAGTCCCCTATCTTTCATCAGAATTCAAAGTCTAGTAAAACTATGTAAAATAAATGACTATGATTGGATGAGTTTGTTTATTATAAGACAATAGTCTAGCCCACCTTACTTCTGGGGCAGTATCCTCAGCTCCCTAGTACTTAAAATGCTTCCTATCTTTGAGCCTATAGAGATTTCTGAGTCTTTCATTTTTAAATACAATCTACTTTCAATAAATTAGTTGGCATCTTGAGTTAAATATAGATTTGCCTGTATATACAGTAGCTCACATTCATAAGAGTTTATAGGGCGTTTTATACTCTTATCAGCTCTATTGGATATGCTACTTTGAAGCACAGAAATTACAAGAATTCTCAAGGAATTCTCTTAGAAAGATATTTTTGAAGTACAACACAGCGATAATGCAGATCAGTGAAAATGTAATATTGATTTTTTTCCCTTATGCCCTTGAAATTCTCTTCTTGTGCTTGGTTTATAAATATTGAGCATCGCTTATGTACTGACTCAGACTGACAAAACCTTGGTGAACATTTATGTTTCAAGGTACTGAGTGGGAATAATCCACAAAGATTATTAATAAATAGTTGGATTATTGCATGCTTATACCAAAGTTGTGAAACCAGACATTTTCATTTTCATTTGAGTATGTGAACTGTTTCTGTTCCTGTTTTTGTTTCAAAGTATTTCTTAGTAAGCCAAAATTAATTCCTGCCAGTTACAATATGATATTGCTCTGACATATCAAGATATGATCAGATTTGCTTGTCAAAAAAAGGGAAAAAAAAAAGGCTTTCAGTTTGAAAACCTTCAGTCACTGCAAATAAACCACTGTGCAACTGACAGCAGTATAGTGACAGTAATAACCTATCCATGTCTCAACAGATAAATATTTAATTTCAGCTTTTCTCTACTTATTTTAAAAAATATTTTGCTAAACTTATATTCAGTTTGAATGTAACTTTAATGTAACTTTCTGTGTAAAATAGTGCATTAGAGACATCTGCTGGAAATATTCAATATTGCATGATGGTAATTGATGCCTATGGTTGTTTAAAATCATCAAAATTAACAAATTTAATTTTTAGCATGATATTGCAATCAGAAATGCAACTCTAACATCCTTATGTTATTATTTTTAAATTTGAAATGCTACCACAGACTTATAGTACTGATGTTATCACCCTGTCTGCTGAGGCAGACAGTGCCTTATTGTAATAACTGCTGTAAATCTTTTGCTTTTAGAAGAAAATTGATTTTTCAGTAGAAGGAAAGGTTGTGATAAGATGGAAGTTAAAGAATTTAAGAATTCCAATGGAATTAATCCATTATTATGGTCCCATATCATATAACAACAAAGAAATAAATGTTGGTATAGAAATGAATAAAAAGTTACAAGAGGAAAATTTGATTTTCTTTCCTCAACAGTAAAGCTAAGGTGAAATACAGAACATAATTTCAGCAGAGTGCTCTTTGCATGTAGACTGTCAGTAATACTCTAATAGCAAAATCTTGGGCAAAAGTGACCTTTCCTCTTACTCTGCTGTTCAGCAGCAAAAATACAGTAGATTTACTTGGTGGGATATTTTCCCTTTGATAGGCTCTTTCCTGAGTGCTATATGTGAATGCAAAAGATGAAGGTTAAAAGTGCAGCTAATGGTTACTCCTGTAATGAATTTAATGATAACGTTTCATGTTTTCTGCATCAAGAGAGTTAGGAACCTCAAATCTATCTGCATTGTTTTCTCTTGCAAATCTACTGTGCCTGAATACAATACCTACAGCGATTAGCTTTCAGATTCTGTCAGGACATCATTATCTTTCTTTTGGAATTATGCATCACCATCATAGCTGTCTTTTCTAATATGAGGTCCCAGTCATTTTTTTTGTGCCCTTGTGGTCATGGCCATAACATCATCATGAAGGAATGTTACTCACATCCCTCTTTTACTTAGCAGTTGAATCTACAATGCCCGATCTTCAAGAGGAAAGCTTTTGTGACAGACAGTAAAAGTATAATGTGCTTAATTCCTCCAGTCTTTTCAGGTGAGGCTAAAAATGAAGACATACTGAAGTATGAAGAAAAGTACGCCTGGTGGACTGGACATTTTACCACGTACTCCATGTACTCACAATACAGTGAAAGGATTATTTCCCTGCTGTAGTTGGCCATGTCCTTTCTTCATAAAAGGGTACTAGGATCATTCTCTTTTTTACTTCAAGGTGGTAGTGATCTCAGTGATTAGATTACTCAACCTTTGTTCTCACAGGGCATTCTGCAAATATCAGATGTGCATTGGAAAGGGGGGTGGATGAAACATAAACAAGACAGTAAGTAATGTTTTAGATATTAATATTAGGAAACAGCTCTTGGAGCAGGGCTTGGAGTTCACAATTCCTTCTGTCTCAACCACTGGATAATGAGTAAGAGTCTAGGTTATAAAGTCACAAGCACTGTTGTCTGCTCTTTTTGTTGTTGTTTTTGAGTTTTTCTTCTTTGTAACCATAATCTCATTTGGAGAAAAGGAATCCAATTAAACCATGAACAAGCTGGTTTAGTTGGATGGCAAATCTCTCATTATTACAAGAAAATATGCTTCTGGTCAGAAGAAAACCTTTGGACTTCTGAAAAGTTTCAGTGCTGAAGACAGAATCTTAGAAAGTGTAAATCTAGTAGGACTGAGTAAGTAGCTTAAACTGAAAATTTGAGGCTCCTCATTTTAGATGAGGCTCTCACATTCCTCCTCAAATTTAGATCCTGCCAACTGCTTCATTTTTATTGATATTTTATGTACATGATACCATCATTTGAATCATCTGATGGACACTCTGCTGTTGTTTCTAGAAAGAAGGATAATGCAAGAACACTGGCATTAATTTGCAGTAGAGGACTGTGATCCAAATTCAATAAAAATAAAAATGCACATTTAGAGTCCTATATATACTGGAATGCTTTGCAGGCTTTGATCTCTTTTTGTAATTAAATTCTATTATATGTCTTTAATCCATAGTAATAAATAATATTTTGCATTTAGGTAGAATTTTGTTTGAGACATCAAAGCACATAGCAAAATCAAGCGATCACTGACTTTAATGTCTTTCCTCAAAAATAATTTTATTCTTTGATGCACATAACTTTCCAAAGGCCTCCTGGGAAGGCAGCATCTTAATGAGTCATAATATATGGTTCTCCTCCTGGCCAATTCCTTTTTTCTAACTGGCTATTTTCTGTTTTCTTTTTCTAAATCACAGTATTTTTTTTTTCTGTATTAATAAAAAGTTACAAAATCATTCTAAATCACCAAAGGAAAAAGGAAGGAATCAGAGGGATAGCCCTGGTATAAGGGCTGGTTTATGTTCAGCTCTTTCTCCAAAAACAAATTTTGGACTAGGTCATGCTATGTATCTTCTTAACAAGCCCTATTGCAGCTTTACATCCTTTCTACAGAAAGAGTGTTGAAATACTTCCATTTCTTGAAAACTACATACAAAAATAATTTTTAAATTTTTCTTTTCTTAGCTTATTTTTTTTTCACATCACCTTTTTTGATACTTATGTAAAAAGGAACATAAAAATTTTTTTTTTTTTTTACTCACAAAGTATTAACACAGAAGCAGTCTTTATTAAAGGTGATATCAGTATATTCAGTTGCTCTTGATATTACTCTTAACTCATAAATTATGTTTATTTATTGATTTTATTTACCAACTTTAACTTGTATTCACTATAAAAACAAACACACTGTGGTCTTGTAACAGAAATATTGCTTTATCAAACAGGTTTCATGAATTAATAGGAGTAACATCTGGTAATTTTTATTTTTTTGTTTTCAAATTTAGACACACACAATTACAGTTACCTGAAGTATTATCTTACAGCTCCTTTGTGAACCTATTTTCTTCTTGTTGTTTTGGTTTGGCTTTTTTTTTTCTTGTTCTTCCATTAAGAAAAAATGGCAGAGGTCTCAGTAGTAAATAAATAGCTCAAATAAACATTTGTAAGTTCAACTGTTTCTCCTGATAATTACTCTGATGCCTTTATGGAATCTTGTCTTTCATCGCTCATCAAAATCTCCCTCTTTTGATAGTGGCAGTTTTTCTAGTGATTAACCAGTATTTCATTTGCCATTTTCAGTTAAGATTGAGGGGGAGCAGCTTTCTTAGTACCTCCTACTCTGTTAAATCTATTCTAGCCCATTTGTGGGTGAGGTGTATTGCAAAGCAGTATCATGGTGGTTGATTTTCTTGTGTAAGTGACCTCCCAGTTCCTGTGTCTGGCAGTTCAACTGGTTGCCTTTTCACAAAAAGACAGATTTTAACTACACTGCCTGATGACTTCAAATATCCTTGTTCTTTTCTCCAAGGGGCAACATGCAAAGGTCTTGGAAAAATGTATCTATTCCTATTGGAGTATATCTTATTGAAAATATTTATTTTATCATCATTTTCAATGTGGTTTCAAAGTTAAAAAGTATAAATTTGAGCTAACAGGAAGATAATATTGTTTCTCTGCCTAGAATCATAAAATATCCTAAGTTGGAAGGGACCCACAAGGATCATCAAGACCAACTCCTTGCTCTACAAAGCACCACCCGAAATTAAACCCTAGAAGGCTTAGAATAAAATGGAACTCATTCACTTAACTTATTTTTTATAGTTAAGGTTTAATGTTTCACGTTGTTTGTTCTGGATAAGTTACCAAGTTATGAATAAGATAGCTTTTCTAGAGTTGAAAGTAATAGTACTGAGTAAGTACTGAGAAAGTACTGAGACATCTACCAAAGAAAAAGTGAATTTGCTTGGAGTCTTAGTTTATATGCTGTGCATTTAACATAGACTTTCTTTGAGTTTTCTGAACAAATTGAGTTTTCTGGTAAGTATCAGAGAAATGCTGGTCATGATTCCTTCTGGCATTGACTAATGAGACATCTGGGTTTTGCAATAAGTTATCAAACATTATGTGCCCATGCTTTGGGCAGTTGCCTGCAGGGCACTGGAGCACTCTTGCCCTGCTCACATTATTTTGAAGCAGCCCTTCTCAACGTGTAGGAAATACAGAATTGAAGTGAAACACCAGTGAGCTCTGAGACAGGCAGAAGTGCTAACTGGTTGTGAGTAAAATGCACTCTGAAGTGCTCTAAAAGAAAAGTTACTTCTTTGATTGCTCTGATGCTCAAAGAATAGTCTCCAGAGGGGAGAAACAAGTGGTGCTTTTGTTTGATGCCTGTCTTGTTTGAAATGCTGATCATTGCAAGTGGAGTCAAGAAGGAATTTTCTCTTGCATTAGGCTGTCAGGAATTTAAGGACTTTTTTTTTCCATTTTATGTGGTATATTCCATATGGTTTACTACTTTCTGATATGACATCATGTATTTCCTTACTGTTATAGCTTAATAGCCAGCAGTAAATGGGGAATAGATTGAATGACCTAGTTATTTTTTCCAGATAAATATCCCTTGAGACTCCATAGGATTTGACAGTGAACCAGGAGATTGCCTTCTTAGGCTGTAAGTTTTATTTGTTGGGAAGGACAACTTAAAGGGGCTTCTTCATCACTGCTTTCCACCTCTTGCTTCTGTCTTTGCTATAACCATGCAATTTTTTTGGTAGGCTTATGCTGAATGGTTGGTTATTTAAAATAAATAAATAAATAAATGCAAGTATTAAGAGAATAAAAGAAGGGTCTTAGTTTGAGCTGCATGGAAATGGGGTATGACTGTTTGTCCCAGCATTGTCCTTGAAAAAGGACAGTGGTTCTAATACTGCTCCTAGCCCAAGAAATCATAGCCACTAGTTGCTTTGTGTTACCAGGAATTGTCCTAATGAAAATATTGAAGAGAGAGGCAAGATGTGTGATCCTGATTAATCTTCTCCATAGTTGCCTGGAGCCCTAAGATGTACTGGGCTAGGCAAGATGAGTTGGGAAGAAAAGAGGAATGTCATGGGGGAAGAAGGAATGAATTAAGTTGAGCACTACTTCCCAGAGGAAGATGAAAATGGAGTTGCTCATGGCTACATGACCATAGTTTTTGTGACTGTGAACCTGATTAAAATTAACATGTTCTGCCTCAGAACTGTGCTTCAGAAGGTCTGTTTAATTTACAAAAGTTTGTAATACCTACATTTAAAGAGCAGTTTTCCTCAGTATATCAACCGAGCATGAACAGATGCACTTCCATGTGGATTTTTATTCTATCTCTAAAAATCATGGGTCTAAGAATTGTGTAATCCGGATGCTGTGAACATTCTGTTGCAAAGAAACACCATATTTTTACATCAGATCAATTTGAATATAAGCAATATGTCATACCAGGGGCTTGAAAAACTAAGCTGCCAAGGCTGTCTGCAAGATCTGCCTGTAGTATACAGGTAGAAGGTGATTACGCTCCTTTTCTTGGGTAACAACATAGGCCAGGGAAAAGTTGAGAGCCCAAAGAACTTTGCCAGGTGCAATACATGAATTACATCTAATTAATATAAAAATAGCACAGAAACCAGTCTTATGATGGCATTTGTCATACAAAGGCACATGTCTTAGTGATGATGTTAGCAAAATTTGTCTGGAGTTGATGGTTGTAATTACTCCTGAGTTTCTGCCCTGGTAATTATACCTCATAACTGTTGGGTTGAGTATGAAACAGGGAAAGTGACTAAGCTTCACTCTTTAGTTTCCACAGAAACAATTTGTGATCAATTTTGAAACTGTGAATCCAAAGCAGATCTTAGTTTCCCTCTTGTTGATTTTTAATTAGTGTCACTCCGAAGACCTCAGAGCTATTGCTTTGAGTTAGATGAAGAAAGGAGAGTTGGTCAGTGTGTTCTTGTATTGTACTAGTGGGGGTATTTATGTTCATCTGCTGTTGAGATTCAGCTGAAGAGCATATAGAGGATACAATAAGCAGCTATACTGGAGATTAAAAGAAATCTAGTAACTGTATTAATAAAAATTGAGGTGTGGAATAATTGTGGATTGCCCTGGTTTCAATAGAAGGAGGGCTTGTAATATATTTTTTTCCTTCTTAATTACTGTTTTTCTTTTCTTATGGGTGTCCCCAGCATCAATTTGCTGATGGTGAATTGGTATAGTTGTCAATATTCAAATGAGTATTTAATAAAAATTCAGATAGTTCTGTTCAAGGTGAAATTTGGGAAGAGACTGAATAGGCTTTCCTCATTTTTCTTGGAAAATATGTTGAATGTGTTATCTCAGTGGAATACATCTTGTACGATGTAGGAAATGTGTGAAAACTGAAAAAAAAATATGTTCTGCCACCTTGAAATTAACTTTGTTGATGATTTTGTGCAGATCACCTCTAAGAAGTAAGGATTTATCTTTCTTTCCTCTCATCTCATTTCTCATCTCATAAAGTTACAAGTATTATTTGTAAATGGACTTATGTAGCTTTAATATACATTCATGGTATTGCAGTTAACTATAGTTTGTCTGTGCCTACAAGACAGTAATCTGTTTAGTGTTCCGTTTCTCCTGTATTTCATCTTTAACACTTCTAAGCTGGTGGCTGGCATTTAATAAGCAAAACAGTGTCAGTTCAGATGACAGAGGTTGCTCAGTGTAAATGCTGTCTGAATAAGATGTTGCAAGATCTGAACAGATTTTTTGTCAGTCTGACCTTGAGTTCTCACTTGAAAATAATTTGTGGTGCTGCACAATTTTTTAACTGTACCTGTTGGTGATATTTTTGTTTTGAAACTGATACCCTTTTTGTCTTTTCCTTGAACTGCCTCTTATGCATCACTACTTAATTAGCATCAGCCAAAACCCTGCATTTTTCTGGACTTAATTCTCATTTATATCAACATCTTTACATATCTGTTTGGCTACACAAATAAACCATTTTACTGCATGCAAATTACATGCATGTTCACCTAAAAATTTGTATAAATATATAGGGATTTGCACAAACTTAAACATGTCATACACCACCTGTTCTAAATTTAAGAAAGTTCTTGATATAAATAAGTATCAATCCTTTTCTTTCTTTTTCCTAAAATATCCATTATGTTGGAGGTCACTTGAGTTATTTTGTTTGAAGAAATGCATACATATTTCTTAATTTCCCTCAAAAGCGATTTAACTGCAAAATTGCAGATGGTTATCTTACCTTTTGTATGCTATCCTCCATACTCCACTGCTTTTGAGATGCTTAAGTGATACTGTGTGTCAAAACTAAATTGTAGGGGCAGAAGAAAAAGGATCTGAAAAAGCTTTACTTCCCACTGGAGCAGTGAGAGACTGACCTCATGTGGTGTAAAACCAAAGTTATCAGGGGAAATAAAACAAGCATGAAATGGAATAAATGAGATATCTTTGAAGAAATAATATTTCTCATTCTTTTGTGGTTTTTGTTGGATGAAACATCACTTATCTTTATTTTACTGGTTTAGATGGTTTGTAATGTGGATGCTGTTAAAAGGGATTGACCGGTGTCTGTGTTTTCAAAGACTTTTTGTGTCCTGAGAGGGATGCTCTAACAAGCTGACCTCAAGACAGCAGGCTAGGAACTGAGGTCCAATTATCCTGGCTGCTGCCTGTGCGTGATTTTAATTGAAATGAGTAGGAGTTTCATCTGAGGAAGTGACAGGATAATCAGTCTTGGTTTCTAAGCCCTTTCTGGCACTTTCCCAGCAGCATGCTCACTCTGTGCTTTCACAGCCTCGTCCTGTAAAATGAAGAGAGAGGCTAGGAAAACTATGAAGTAGCGTACCATGCAGAATGGGAGGGGTGTTTCCAGTCTGCATGTTTTTACATTAATAAATAATATCGATTCTGGAGATTTCTCAGGCAGTTCTATTGGTCTGATTTATCAGTATATATGGAAACAACCAGATATAGCATGTATGGATACAACTAAAATATGTTCTGTTATTTTGAAAAGTCTCCTTTTATATAAATAGCAAGATTTCATTTTAAAGGATTTGAGGGTGGTATGGTTTATGAACTCTTATAGGAAAATCTGCTTACAAATCCTTGGGTAACTCAGTTGAACTCCAAAACCTCTGTTCCTGTCCTGCAAAGATTTCTCTGTGTGCTTTTGTTTTACTCTTTCTGTTCTTTATGTAGACTAAAATGTCTGAGTTATCAAAAAATGTCTACATAACAAACTCTCTGTTTTCTTTTTTACAGATCCTTTTGGAGCCAGGGGTGATACAGGATGTGTTAGCAGCTGGGAGTCATTTGCAGCTACTGGAGCTTCTCAGTTTATGTTCTCATTATCTCATACAGGTGAGATTTATCTTCCTGATGATTGGTAAACTTTTGTTCCAAGCCTTATTTCAGTAGGAAAGCATTAGTAAAATATCTGGTGGAGCTTAAGTGCTACTATATTGGGTCTCAGGAGACTTGAATTCTGTATAATATGGATATTAATCTTTGGTAGGTGCTTTGTCCTCCATATGTTTTGTCCATTTATCCTCAAAACAAGGATGGTTCATTGATTAGTGTCAGCGCACAGGAGTCTGATTGCACCTTTCACCAAAGGACTTGCTTTCTTCTTCTGTAGTTTCCCAAACGTTAAGCATTTCCCTGTTAGCAATCATGAGTATTGTGAAGCATCCAGATGATTAAGCATTCACTACAGAATACTGATGCATTTTCCAGGGCACAGCTTCCTCTCACTTAATGAGCAGGCTATATTACAACAGCGCTTTTTTATCAGCTTGTCTCACACCCATAATGCTAATAGTAATATCCACATTAGGTCTGTCATTATGAGGCAAAAATCCTGAAACTAGTAAAATCATTTTATGTGATTGGCTTGTATAGGAGACAGCTTATGACGGTTGCAAGAACATAACTTTAATGTGTAGCTGTGAAAAGTATTATTAAAAAATGGTAATAGTACTCCTGATAAACTATTTACTTTTCTTTGTAATCTTTCATTATTCATTTCTGAAATGGATGGGTATACTGTACCTGTGCAACAGTTGGGCATGGAAGTACACATCAGCACTGTGCTTTCTGTATGCCTTTCCTTTCACTAGCAGAACTTTGAAATCTATCAAGTGTGCTTGGTAGCACAGTGAGCTGCTGAGTACCACAGGCATGCAGGATCCCATGCTAAGAGCCTCAGTATATACTTGAAGGCTTTGTGTCTTACGGAGATCCTGTTTGAATGTAGCCTCAGGGAAGCCTTCAAAATATAAGTTAAGACACTCAGTATTAATTTGTGCATTATAAAATGATCAGGAAATTAAAGTAGCTGGTAAAGGACTGCAATTTTTTTTTTTTTTTTTTTCCAGCTTTGTTTTCGGAATTGGGGAAACATTGAAATTTTCTGAGAAAATGAATGTGGAATGTAACAGGATAGATGGTCACTTAAGAAACAAAAAATATGAGCCACAAAACCACTTAGCCTAACAGTTGTTAGGCATGGGAAGTGGTTATTATAATAAGAAGGAAGATAATAAAAAATCGATAGTCATGCTATGTATATTTAATTCTCCCCATAACAAAATTATTCATGTCTTTGCTGCTCACATACTCCATGTCAGAAATTGGACCAAGGAGACCACTCCAGTAAAGAAGTTAGAAAAACAGTAAAGAGTAGGGAAGGAGCTGAATACTGTAGTGCAGGTGAGGTATAGGGACATGAGAAGATGGTAAGAAAGGAATAGGCACTTGCCCAGTTTAGGTCATGAAATAAGTTTGCATAAAGATTTGTGTGAAATAGTCTCTGATAACAGTAGCTTTTCCTTTAGCACTCTCTTAATACTTTTTGATCCTGATATCAGTGGGGTGGAATATCACTATAGAATTAACAGTCGTTTTAGACGTAGTCATTGATGTGTAAGCCATAGTCAAACATAGGATCAGACTGCTAATTAACTAAAAAATAAAACAAGCAAAACAAAACATAACAATGAAAAACAGAAAACAATTGCTGCCAAATTACTCTGTTAATAATAAACCAGTAAAAAATTCTATAGAGATGATTGTCCGTATGTTGTTACTCAGATAACATGAAAGAGGACCACTGTACTCTGAGTAGTATGTGCCAGGTAAGGTAACTGGAGCTATACTGATGTGAAAATTAAAAGGTAGCTGGACACAGTGTCAAGATTTTCTGTAAAGGAGGTAAGGAATAAGGAAGGAAGGAATAATAGGGCATAAGGTACTGTAGTGGAAAAGCTAAGTCATGGCTTGAAACAGTGATTGAGCACCTGGTGGAAAGGTAGGGCCAACCCAGGGGAGCTCAGGTGTATGCAATGCACTGGAGTGACTGGAAGCCTCAGTCCTCATCAAGGGTTGGCAGTGGCAAGGGTGTGTTGCTGGAGCTCCCTATCTACCTGAGGCCTTTCAGGGGTAAGCAGATTTTTTCCTTTGTTTCTGTGTCTACAGCTGCTGCGTTTGAGATTATCCTCACCGTAGCCTATGACTTTGCTACTCCACTATCACTGTTGCATTTTCCATTGCTTTACAGCATTATAGGTGTAGAACATATATTGGGAGACAGAGTTAAAATGTTTTGGAATTGCTCTCATTTTAAGATTTTGAATTAGCATAGACATCTGTGGGATTACTGTGATTTACATTGTGTAAAGTTCTAGACTGTATTTTACTCTTTCCACTGTATTTATTTATCAAGTTTACCTGAACAAGTTATACTCATAGACAGATTTGTGGTCTGGAAAGATCAGAGTAATGATTTATCTGCTTTGTTTACTCTGCAGAGGTACAGTTGGTGCAAGTAATCAACCTTGACTTGTCATGTAAGCTTTTTGGCAGAGGTCAACAAAGTTCTGCGCATAGAGCGTGATATCTTACAGTGTCTAAATTACTTCTATCAGATATCTGCTTGCTCTACAAAGAGTTTAGTGACTTGAAAAATATCTGTTGCTTTATTTTAAACAATCTAAAAGTAAAGTCAGTATAATTAAAGAGTGGTTTCTTAAAATGCTTATTCTTTCTGGATTTGGGAACTGGTATATCTTGTCACGCATGACTTTTATACTTTGGTATATTTGCTGGGAAGGGAATAATTCTTGCCTCTTCTTTCTGATGTTTTTAGAGTCTTGGGATGCTGCAGAGTTCTTTGTTTGCTATAACAGTGATTTTTATTTTTGCTGCTTTCTGTTGTTCAGTTACCATGAACTTAGTTTAGCATAGTTTACAATAAATTCAGATAATATAATAGGTGGGATCTAGCTGTCATTTACTATTGTTGTGGAATGATGATACAGAGTTTTAACTCGTTAAGAGTGTCTTCAGTTTTCTGGAACAGACCAGCCTGTACAGATGCTGTTACTGTTTGAGCTTTTTGTGCTTTTTGTTTTCTATAGATATTCTAGAAATATATAATGTTTTTGGAGTTCAGGGTATTTTTAATCTCTTCTTGATGCTTACCTGGTGCTGGTATTTCATAGATAGCAATAAGGATTATATTTGGCTATGAATATAATTTGCTTGTCCCATAGTTGTACCAAGTGTACCTATAGTTTGTGAGGTACCAAAGAAGATTGTACTGATGTAATCAGTATAATTTATCCTGTCAAATATGATTTGCAGTGCACAGTGGCAGATGTATTTTGAGCCAACACTGACTTTTCACTGATCTCTTTAAGGAATTTCCTCATCTTTTCTCAGGAAAAAAAAAAAAGCCAACATGAATTTAAGATATGTTCTCTTTCCTATAGACCAGTCAGCTGAAAACATTTCATTTCATTAGTTAATAAAGCTCAAAAAGATTTCTGTAACAGATGGCTCAAATAATGAATATGGTATTATTACAGAGTGTTTTAGATTCAAAGGGAAGACAGAAAGAGGGGAACAGTCTTACCCCATGTCCCTGGTTAGGTACTACTCATATCACACTTATGACAGAGAGACACTATGGAGGTTTCTGATAGAGTCCCTTGTTCTTTAAGTGTGCTTTGTCGTTTATGGACTTCACGCTATCAGATGCTCTGAAGCATCTATTGTTGATTGTTGGTTTTGGTTTGTTGTTGTTTTTTTTTCCCACTGAAAATTGTTTCACTAACTTTGGATTGGTAATTCGCTTTTTAAAATAATTCTAGTTCAAATTTTCTACGTTGCAAACCAAAGAAGTGCCAAGGCACTCCTTAGTGTAGGTCATAATTCCGGACTTAAGTTGCGCAGTCTTTCACTCTAGCAGTGTCATATCTTGAAATGTCTTTGTTCCTCAGCTTCTGCTGTTTGAGGGTTTTTGTTTTTAGCTTGTTTTGTGGAGAGAGACTTTTTGAAGCATGTTGCTATATTTTAGCTGAAATACAAACATATTCATGAATCGCTCCTATCGCGATGTCTGCATAATTCTCAAGTTCTTTAAACAGTGAAGCAAGGCTTGAGATCTCACACATCCGTCTCAACCTAAACAAACAGTAAGGCAGCTTGATTGCTCTTAGCTGTATTGCTGCTATGTAGGTGTGAGAAAGCTAAGCTGAAGATGTGAGCTCTGTATATATCTTGACTTATGCTTAAATCCATGGGTCAAGCATGCATCATTTGCTTGCGTAGTATACATCCAGCTCTGTAAGACTGTCATTCTTCCAGCTCAAATCAATTGCCAGTTTTGGCTTTTTCCAAGAAGCCTAAGTAGAAAGCTTGAACCAACAGGTTGAAGATGTTTATTGAAATATAATGGGAGAATATTATCTGTGTTTCCTTTTAAATGTTTAAGGCTTTGAAGTCTGGGGGGTTCATATCTGTCCTACTATAATATTGAAGAATAGAAGAGAAAGCTAGTGGGAGGCTTTGGATGTGTAGATGCAAATCTGAGAAAGGACTTAGAGCTGCAGAGTGTTGGCTGTAGGTAGTGTGTTTGTGATTACCTATTTTGTATTTTAAAGATTTTAATGTTCTTCTGAAGAGTGCTTGGTAACTTTTTTCTTATTCAGCAGAATATATGTTATGAAAGATTTATTCGGAACATATAAATGTTTGTTTCAGAAATATGCCTGAGTTTTACAGCGTATTGCAGATGCAAGAAGATTCATCTTCTTCCTCAGCTGTTTACATATTCTGTAGCAAAGAGAACCACAAACTGCACATTATTTCAACAGTCTAAGAGTCTTAGGAAGGAAGGAATGCTATTGAGGATATTAGTTTTCTCATGGAATTTCCTCCTACTAAATAACATTGACTCAGTCTTATATGAATATAGCTTTAGTAAATGGTTTTTAAGCCGGAGGCTTATTTTTACTGATATTTAGAGACTTGAGGCATGTGGATTTCCAGATCTGAAATTTTGAATTTAAGGGATTTTTTGTATTTTCTGAATACCAAGTCTTTATTGTCTTCAGCAGAGTTCTGTATACTCCCTGAATTCATTCAAAATAATAGGGTGATGGGTGTGGAAGAAGGTACGGAACTGTCTAAACCAATGCACTAGTTTTAATCTGAGAAGCAGGATGGTATGACTGATCATGAATAGTTATAATAAACATACCAGGCTACCTCTTAGAAACTTCATTACAGTAGATGGTACTCTGGCACAACAACTTTCCAGCTACTACAAATGTCAGTCTTAAGATCTATAAAGAGGGGTAATTCAAACTGAATATTACACTTTAAATGAGTGAATAAAGTAAGTGAGGGGGGAAAAAAAAGTACTGTACAACAGCAGTTAATTGGATTTTTCTTGGAGTCTATTCCATGCAGTGTGTTTTGGATTCTTGTACACAGAAGTAGACAGTGAGTTGTATCAGGCCTGGAATGCATAAATTGGATCAATTTAATGAGTTCACAGATGATAAAATAAGACCTCCTGGTATAATTTTTGGCAATAATGGAAGGAGGTAAATTGTCTTGGATTAGGGATGTTTGATTTTTAACTTTTACTCTAATTGTACATCTAGGCTTATAGAAGAATTTGTCTTTCTTTTGCATGCACATCTAATGATCTGGGTCTTTTCTTCAAGTAATTTTAAACTGTTTTTGATGTGTTTACATATTGAATTGTGTTTGTTACTGTTTTTAAAAGGAGCAAGCTTACAAGTGAATCTGCAAGGACTGTGTTTGATTTAGCTTTGTGGTGAGATCCAGTGCTTCATAAGCTATTTACTTCTTTTAAACCTAAATTCTCCACTTAGAGCTGTGCCAGCAACACAATCCAACTTTCAATAAGATACAGTCCTTCAGAGATGAGTCAATTCTTACACCAGATATTGAGAGCATCACCTTTGTATTGCTAAAAGCCCCAGCTCAGTTGTGATTTTAGATTTTGTTTTTTTTTTATATACAGCCAATTAAAGTGCTGGGTGAAAAAAAAAAAAAAAAAAAAAATCTAAAGATCATCTAGCATCTAAGGCTTGCAGTTATTTTTGTGGCTTTAAAAAAAGAATTGATTTTTTTTTTTTTAAATCTCTGTACACACACAGAATTAGAGTGGTGTTTTATCTATAGTCAACACCATCATACTTGAGTAGAAGTGGTCTTGCCGTACCAAGTATACAAAATAAACAGAAATGTTTGTAAATAATACAAAATAAACAGAAATGTCCTCGTGTTTTGTTGGTTTTCTGCGTTACGTGACCTGTTCTTGTGCTGGCCTGCTTCTCGAAAGTGCATGTTTTGTCAGTTGTAGTCACTTGAGCTGTTGATAGTCATTAGGAAAGCTCTTGTACAGAGCTCAAAAATAACTTGTGGAATTTAGCTCCTTTCTCTCATACTTAGTCTATCTAGACATTATTACAGAGATATGAGTTTGCATATGTATAATCTGAGTGCACTACTGAGGATTGCAACTTAGAACGGGACTTGGGAAATAACGAAAGTGTTTTTTTCCTCCTTTTTTCAGTTGGCTTCAGTGAGGAAAGTAAAAATGGTATACCTGATCCGTCTGAATCCCTTTCTTTCCATGGTCCACATGCTGCTGATTAGCTGTGATGTGACAGAGGATGTTGTACTCATGGAGAGCTGTTAGGAGAACATGGTGCCAGTGTGGTCAGCAGCCCTCCAGCTTTGTGTGTATGTTCAGCTTTTCCTAGGGGAGTATTGGTTGCCAAAGCTGAACAGCAGCTGCTATTGGATGTGTGAAAAATGGTGCTGGGCTTTCTAGGCTAACTGTTGCTGTAAGGTTAAAAATTTGTTTGTCTGTAGTGGGCTGCATCAGCTCACAGGAGAGCTGACAAGTTGGGAGGAGGCAGGTACTGCTCCTTCTTTTCTAAGAAAATGTCTGTCAGGATGGCAGAACAGCTCTGATTTGTGTTTTAAATGGTACCAAAGAATCTCAGTTGCTTTGCTGTTTCCCTTGTTACCATTCTCACATCGTTCCCTGGCCTATGTGGCCTGCTCTGTGTGACCTGTCTGCCCCCCAGCCCCTGAAAGGCCCCCACTCTGTGAGCGTGCTGCTGGTTTTAGAGAGCTGAGAAGAGAGGCTGATGAATCCCAGAATGCTTAATGCATGGAGTTCTTTGGTTTTATTACCATCTGATCAATACCAACGTTTTATGTCTTCCCTCTCTCCCCACTGTCTCAATTCTCCATACCAACTGGGGCAGTTGAGATGCACGAAGCAGAAAATTGTATGGTTTGTACCAGGGTAGTGCAGCTCCCCGTATCTGTTGGTGCTATCGGCAGCACGCACAGTGAGCAACCTGGCAGGAAAACGTGTTTGATTGCGAGAGGTGACCCCAAAAAGTCGAATTGCTGCATTCAGCTGGCAGAGGGTCCTAGCAGCCCGCCTGGGCAGCAGGTGGCACTGTGAGTCCGCAGCAGCGCCTGCGGAGCTGTGAGTGCAGAAATCGGGGAAAAATGAAAAGAAAAATCATTTATTTTTACTCCGTATTAGTCTTCTGACCTAATCAGTAAAAAAGTCATTATTCACACAACACTGGGCAATATGCATTGTAATTTTTAACAAATAATAGGAAACTGTTAATGTTTTCACAGGAAATACAGTTCTGTCTTGTGCAGCAATGGTCATTTATCACTGCACTTTGTGAAATCACTCATTTGTTCTAATTTGAATGTAAATGACTCTAAGGTTTTACAAATAAGGTGACAGACTCGCATAAATGTAATTGCAGGGTTCATCTCTCTCTTTTTATATATCACTCATTAAGTTATGAATTAAATACATCGTATTAAACCAGGGGCATGTCCAATGATGATATTGTAATGGCAAATTACTCTATGCTATTAGAGGTGTATTTTTTATTCATGGACATTAATTTGTCATTAAGCGGCATTAGTTTAGCACTTTTATGTGGAAGACGTGACCTGAAAGAGGAGACTTACACTTCTAACGTGGAAGAACGGGCATACAGGCACCACATAGACAGAGCCTTTTTACCTCCTGTAAAGAAGTAGAGGGATGTTTTAAGTTTGCTTTGATCTAAAACAATTTGAGTTGTGTTAAGTCATTCTAGCAGAGGTATTTCTGAACTGTGATGGTGCTTTGATTATAAAGTATTTACCAATATGGGAAAAGCCAGAATGCTAAGTATAAAGTGGTGACTATAAATCATTTGTAACCTATGAACCCAAAGGGAGCATTGGGCCTGAAATGAGTTACAATCTGATTTTATCTCAGAAGTAGTGCAGTGGTAGATAGTTGATTGTCCAACCTTCCTTTTCTCTGTATTGGCTTAGCTAATTTTTTTTTTTTCTTTCTTAGCTGTGAAATAGATCTCTTACTTTCTCTGTACATTTTGTTTTTAAATGCTCTGTTATTATTCTCAAGGGGAACAATTTCAAGTTCAAGTGTTACACAGGTGGTAAACCCTTCTCAAGAAAAGGAATGAGGAAACGTGTTATTTAATAGAATTTGAGAAGCAGCCTGACATTTGAAGTATTAAATTGAGGAAAATAGTGGATGCCTCAGTCCACTCCATCTTTAAAAGATATTAAAAATAGCAATGCACAATTTATTTTCATTTATATTTCATTTCAACCATCTCTTGTTAAAAGTCTGAACTTCATAACAATCTCTATAGCTGATTCTTACCCTCCTATTTCAATTTATGTTTTTCTGATGGTTTAATCACTGCTGTTAGATCCATTTATCTTAACTAACAAACCCCCTAGCTACTGCGTTGTGCTAGTTAAGAACAATTTGAAAGGAAATGCCCAGATTCAAAGCCCAAGGTATACAGAAATATTTTCAGGAACAGAGGTACCCCAAGTAAACATGTACTACTTAGTGCCTAGTTTGACTACTTAGCAGCCTAGTAAGAGATAATTACTCTTCACTAAAATATTTCACTTCATAGGAGAGAAAAAAAAGTGAAGAAGTTCTTTGTAAATCTATCCAGTAGATCTGTTAGCAGTGGTCAATGAGACAACCTTTCAGCACAGTCCATCACATATAATGTTTTAGCACAGTTGCATAGTACAAGTTTCTGGGGAACCAATACCTTGTTTCAGAGTTATGGTCCAGACTAATTCTGTTCAAAACAAAAATTCAATTTCCATCTAGTGTGGTAATAACAGGTCTTGCGCCCAAAATGAGTATAAATGTATATATGCTGTCTTATGGAGCCTTCAGCCAATATGTAATGAGAGCTCTAAAACTTAAAAGTTGTCCTTATTCTCACTCACTCTAACTCACTAATTCTTAAAAATTAAAGATAGAAACTTAAAGGCTAGTGGTGTTAAAAACTTCATTAGACATATGTGTGTTATTCCAAACTGAAAAATGTTTGTAACTTCATTCACTTGTGTTCCTGTATAATCTATTCTGGACATCTGTTTATTAATTTGGAGGAATTGCTGCTAAATTTCCCATCTGTTTCACCAGTCTTTCAGAACTTGGGATTTGTACCACAGTGTGTGTTGGGCTGCTGAGGTGGCATTGGATCTTGAATTACTTAAACTAGGACTTGTAATTGCAGCTTATGGTGAATTGAGCAGAATTGTCCCTACTGTAATTTTTATAGGAACAGTTGTGTCCTCTGCATTATAAAGCTAGTAGTATGTTGCTGATCTTCCCTTTGTATATACTTTGACCTTTGTTGTGAAACTTCTCAGAGCTGCTCAAAGGAAAATCTAAATTCTGGTTTAGAGTTCTCTTTCTGTACCACTTACAAATTCAAGGACTTTTGTACATATACACTATACAAGCACACCTGTTTATCATGGGAAAATTGTTGTAGTCCCCTTAGACAGGTCCAGCCTCCAAAACGCATCAGATAGGAATTTTCATTGACTTGAAATGGCATCTTGTAGAAATGGTGAAAATGAGGGGAATGCGCCCATTAAGATTAGTGTTTATGTGTGCTAGTTTGTTTTTTGCCTGCCCCACAATTTTTTTACTCATATTTACATCATAACTATCTTCCTTTTGAAGTATGCAGGGAGTATATGTATATAATGGTGATACCAAGGACCCCCAGAGACCAATATTGAATGTTTACTATAACTAGGTACTTGAAAGTTAGTGTTGTGAGCCTTAGCCTGCATATGTATGTATTATGCAACAGTGATGAAAAGTCCTACTCAAGATCTGTACTCATTTAGCCCTGGACCAAAATCTGAATAGTGAGATTGTAGTTCTTGGAAAGGAATAAAGCAAGCAGCCAAAATGATCATAGTCTGGAGTGAAAGTTCAGAGCAAAGCCAATCAAAAACCCAAAGTCCTTGTAGTTGTCTCTAAACATCTGTTTTTCTGCTTCTAGAGATGGTTGAAATCTTTGAAATTTTGATATTTTAGCAATATTTCACTTTTAAAAGGATTCATTTTTAATTAACATTCACATTATAATCATGGATCAAAAAAGCATTCTTCATGGAGTTCTAGTTCATTTTTAATAACTTTTATTTTTAGCTTAGTTACTCCATTGTTTTTTTTTGTTTGTTTGTTTTTCTGTCGCTACTGTATGTCCCTCTTCTAAATGCATCTGGATGACGCACTGCATGATGTGGTTTAGTGCTAGTGGTGGCAATGGTGATGAGGAGATGGTTGGACTTGGATGATCTTATAGGTTGTTTCCAACTTTGTGATTCTGTGATTCTATGATTCTATGAATGTCCTTTCAGTTATCTAGTAAAGGGTACCCATGGCTTCACTTCCTTCTGGAAGTGTTTTGGGGAGGTGTAGAAGAGGACATGGCATACACATGGTGAATTCTGATCAGCAGTGTTTAAAGTATAAACAGAAACCTTTGATCCTATTGATCATACTGTACTTTTTTTTTTTTTTTTTTTTTTTTTTTTTTTAATTCAGTGTTGCTTCCATGGTTTTTTTTCAGTTTTCTTCTCATATGTGGACTACTACCTACTAATCCTCTCTATACTGTTTCCCTCCTGATATCAGTTCTTATTATCATGTAATAAACATACTGATCAGTACAGCTGCCAGTCATGGGAAAAAGAGATGCTATTTTCACTGCAAAATTTAAGGACAGGGTTGTAGAGAAGCTTTATTTTACTGAGACAAAATATGTTACAGACATTTTTTTCTGAACTGCAGAATCTCATAAAATTGTTTTATGGTTGGGGGTAGCAGAAGAATTCTGTAGCAACTAAAATACTGGAGTAGGTTCTAGGTTCTACTTTTTGTACCTTTTACGTCACAGAAAATTTCTTAAATCATTTTTCTGCTTCCCTTTTTTCTCTGTGAGATGAAAATTTGTTTTGATTTATTGCTGTGAGCATAAAATTGTTCAGTTATTTTTGGGTGGTCAGATATCACAGGAGCACAGAGCTATCTGAACAAGTAATAGTATTCCAGATGAAATTTTTATCATTCACATCCTTACAATCAGATTATTAATTCATGAGTACCCTTGTACTTTCCTGCAGCTGCAACAAGTATGTTAAGATGCACAGCTGCAAAATGTTTGAAATCACATGAAGGCAGTGCAAGTGGTGCTATACTTCCTAGCACAATGATCAGGGTAATTTTGGTACTATACCCACAAGCCAGAAGCTTGTATTTGCTGAATATCTTGTCAGAACTGTCTAGCTCTTATTTATCGTCTCCATTTCATAAACATCTTTTCACAAGATCAAATCCTCCAGGAGTCTGTCTTTTTTTTTGCCTAAGTTGAGCACCTTAAAGCTTACAAAGTTGGTTTTCTAGCCAATAATATTTTCATATCCTTAAAGTATGGACTTCAGAACTGGGAACAACATTTGAGCAGTAACCTTAAAATTGCTTTGTGAGCCAACAAGAGTGTTTCTTCCTTTTATTGGGCAGTACTCAGTGTGTGTTTTATGACATGAGTGTTTTTTTTTGCCACAGCACATTGCTGGGGACTCATGCTGCGATTTTGACAGTTTTTTAGTTTTTTCTTGATGGCCTGTAAGTGTGGTTCCAAATGGAGCTCATTGTATTTTCTGTATCAGCTATGTTACTGCTTCTAAGAGATGTTTTTTGTTTGTTTGTGTTTTTAAAGTGATAATTTTGCTGGGAAATGAAGGCAATGTTTGTATTCTATCATTCTCATAATTTGTGACCCCTCTGCTTTTGTGGAGCATTCTGCAAATTCTACGAGCAAAATTTACCACTGTCTATTTCAATTAAATTTTCAATGGTGTTGAACCAAGTCTCAATTCTTTGAGGACTTCACTGAGAAGAGTTACACTGCTTGATAACTTAGTTTGAGGTTGACATTAAACAAATCTTTCATCCAAGATACGTGCTACTAGATGCATGTAATAAAATAAAAAAATGAAAATCTTATCTAGATATCCAGGAGAACTTTTGTTTTCCATTGTTGCTATTCATACAATGATCTATGATTGATAACAAAAACTGTTCTCCAATATTTACTTGGTAGGTCTTACTAATTTTTTATTTTGTATTTTTTTGCCTGTAGTTGCAAATAGATTCCTAAACTAATTCCCTCCATCACATGACCCTAGGTTGACTAATGTGCGTATAGTTTCTCTATTTTTTCCAAACTTTTTTTTTTTGGTGTTTATGCAGGATTGAAGGTCTCCAACAGTAGTCCCTTTAATATTCTTTACTTTGGTCCATGGTGGTGGTATCAAATCATCTAATTTCTATTCATATCTGGCTTAGTTACAGATAGAAAATAGTGTTGAAACAGCAGCAGCGTGTATAGGGTAGATTTCTGTGGGCACAAAATTGAAAATGATGATTAGGGGGAAGTTCTTTACAAAGGAGAGTGGTTAGGCCCTGGAACGGGCTGCCCAGGGAGGTTGTGGATGCCCCGTCCTTGGATGTGTTTAAGGCCAGGTTGGACGGGGTCCTGGGCAACCTGATCTGAATGTGTGTGTTTGGTGGCCCTGCTAGGCAGGGGGGTTGGAACTACATGATCCTTGAGGTCCCTTCCAACCCGGGTGATTCTGTGATTCTGTGATTCTGTGATCTGCCCTTTCTGCGTTCCTTTATACAACCTCGTCATCAAATTTTAGAAAGGCATGAGTTTTTGTCATAAATTTGTTGTGTACTTCACCTTTTTCCATGCTTACATTATCATATTTTATTCTGTTTTATTGATGCTTCTGCATCTTCATATGACTCACTACAAACGGGTCATTTAGTGACCACACACAAACCTTTGTCAGCAATATTTGAGCTCTCATGAAATATTCTAAAGTCCAACTTTCATAATTCTTGTAACTTTACCCTGTTTAATTTTTAGCAATATTTTTTGTGTACTTGGGAAAAGCAAATTCTTTTACGGTTTGCAAAAGAGAAGGTCTCCTACTGATACTCCTTTCATACAAGTGAGAAGCTAGTAGACAGCAGCGGTGATGTGATTCTTATGCTGAATTTAGGAACTGCTAATTTTGTATTTGTGTCTATCAAAATAACACTTAGTGTTGGGTTATCCTGCACTGGATTCAGTCCTGCTGTTGTTAAGAGTATCATACAGAGCCTTAAAATTCTGATAAAGTTGTGATGCTTTGTGAGTTGTTTAGTAAATACTTCTGAGATTGCATTTATCTGTGCTAATTAACCAGTCATTCCATGTTTTAGACAGTTTGTTTCATTCTCTGGTGAGATTAGATGCCTACCTCGTTCCTGGATCTTTGTCATTAGATGAGCTTATTAGCTTTGTAATCCTTAAGCATTTGGTGATAGGCTGCTATCTGGGATTCTGAAGCAGATACAGATTTCTAACTGAAATGGTCCCTTGCTGGGTTTATTATAGAGCAAACATGAAATGTTCAAGAAATATAAGATGACTCTGAAACAGAATTGTTTGAATTATATAATACAATTCTTCCACATGAACACCTTGCTTGTTCTTGTTTGTATCTAGAATGTTAATATAAACATACGAGAATTATTTTATGCTGCTTTTATGTCTCCTGTCTCCTACTGCAGCATTATGAATGTTGACTTCCTTTTTTCTAGTTAGTGAATACCCTGATAGTAACAATCTTCATCGTTATTTCTTTGCATTGGAATAGGAGGAGGTTTTAGCTGTGTAGTTCAAGTAAGTCAGTGGTGAGGAAATCCAGCCATTTATTTTTCCAGTTGCCATGGAGGAAGTCTGTGGAAGTTTTTTGGTCACAGCAACTGTTTCCATTCTGAATATTTTTAATATAGGAAAAAAAACCCAATGTATTTTCCTGTCAGTCTCATTCTTAATAATGCACAATAAACTTTTTGGAGTACTTTCATAAAGAGATTCATTTTGAGGTTGGAAACCTTCAGCTTTAGAGCATAATATTTTGGCAAAACAGTATATTATTTGGAAAAAGATGTCCTTAGAAAAGGGAGCTCTCAGGCACCTCAATACGTCTATTAACAGATCTAACACTAGTGCTGATGTTATTTTTCTCAGTGATAACAGATATGGGGATAAACAGCGTACTGTGTATTAGCAGCACTTTCAATAGCACTTTCACTATATTTTCATACTTAATGTTGATTTGATGCTTATTTTATGTTTCAGAATTTTAAGGGCATTTCCTTGCCTACTTTCGTTAAGAGTTAAGAAAATTTTTTGAAATTATTTTTCTTCTATTAAGTAACTGGTATGTACCAGGACAATTACGAGATTCATTACTCCCATATAAAATCAAATTAAAGTGAAAGCAATTGGAAAATCATTTTTGAGCATCATTAGTAGAACGTGCTGCATTTCAGTGGCTCATATTCAATTCCCATGTCCTATCATTTCTGTCCTGCCTGACAGACAGAAGGGCTTTTACTGTTTCTCACTTGAGGAACAAGTTTACAGAGAATTTTGTTTTCGTGTTTTAAATCACAGGATGACTTTGAGCTACTGAAGTGACACCATCAACAAAAAAGGCAGTTTGAACCTAGGATGCAGGATAATTTATGAAGCCAAGGAAGTATTAAAACTAGTGCACGATGTGATGCCACTGCTTGATGCTGAAACATCACAGGAAGTACTGAAGTATTTTGCTGCCCAAGCAGCAGAATAAATGAAGTCAGACTGTGAGAGAAGTATAGAAAGGGGCAGCTAGGGTGGTCAGTAAAGTCTGTTGTACATGAGGAGATTAAAAAAGGTCTGACCTTTTCAGCGTAGCAAATGGAGGCTGAGAAAGAGTATGGTTAGCCAAGGGAATAAATACCTGGACAAAGAGAGAGCTGTTAAAATCATCTTTTAGGTTGACACAGAAATAAATGTGTATAAACTCTCTGAGTAAATTAAGCTGGAAGTGAGAAGACAGAAGGCTCAGCTGATTTTGGGACTGGTAATAGTACTTGGAAGCAAGAATGGAGTTAATTTTAAGCTGGATTTTTCTTAATTTGTCAAGTATAGTAGGGGTACTGGCTTCCACTTCTGTATTCTCTTGAAAGTTACTAAATTCTCTAAGAGAACTGAAAGCAATGGTATTGCACCATTTTTTTTTTTCTCCATCCTTCTGATGGTAAATATATTTTGTAACTGCTACTGCTGTGAACTTCAGGTCTCTGAAGAACAAAACTTGTTCGTTCTGGTTTTGATAATATTAGCAACAAAAAAGGCAGAACAGAACATTAGCATACAAGATTGCTTTCAGTTGATGAATTAGCCAAGTAGTTTTCAGCTTTATCTTTCGTTATAGTGAAACTCTTCTCTCTGAAGAGTTAGCAAAAATATAAAGTAATGAAATGCTTTTGAGGATGATGTATTAATATATCCTGTGACTTCTGACAGAATAAAGAATGCATGATTATGCTGTTCCTCGTAACATTTGTAGAGGTCATGTTCCCAAAATTGGCAAAAACTATAAATGTTGATAAATCTGCAGAAATTTTTTATTTGGCTCTTTACATTTTGTGGAGCAATTTCTTCACAACATTTTTCCCTGTGGAGAAGAAGCTGGGGGTCTTGACAGATGAAAAACTTAATATGAGCCAGCAGTGTGCCCTTGCGGCTTGGAAGGCAAATGGTATCCTGGGTTCCATCAGAAGACGGGTGGCCAGCAGGGATGGGGAAGTGATTGTCCCCCTCTACTCTGCTCTTGAGAAGCCTCATCTGGAGTACTGCATCCAAGTACTTTTGTCCCAGTACGAAAAAAGACAGGGAGCTGTTGGAGAGGGTCCAGAGGAGGGCTATGAAGATGATCAGGGGACTAGAGCACCTCCCTTATGAAGACAGGCTGAGGGAGCTGGGCTTGTTCAGCCTGGTTGACCTCATTGCAGCATTTCAGTACCTAAAGGGAGCCTACAGAAGGGAGAGGAATCAACTCTTTGAGAGGGCTGATAACTGCATGACAAGGGGAAGTGGTTTTAAGTTGAGGGAGGGGAGATTTCAGTTGGATGTCAGGGGGAAATTCTTTACAGAGAGAGTGGTGAGGTGCTGGAACAGGCTGCCCAGAGAGGTTGTGGATGCCCCGTCCTTGGAGGTGTTCAAGGCCAAATTGGCTGGGGCCCTGGGCAGCCTGGTTTAGCATTAAATGTGGAGGTTGGTGGCCCTGCATGTGGCAGGGGGTTGGAGATTCATGATCTTTGAGGTCCCTTCCAGCCCTGGCCATTTGTGATTCTGTGATTTTCTGAAACGGTATAAATGAGGCAGGTGACGGATTAGGTGATCTCTGTGTGCTAGTTCATCCCTATGCTTTTATTTGTTGAATAGCAGTTGTTATAATTATTTTGCCAAAAAACCTCTCTGGGAAGTGGAAATTTTCATCCGGGGAGTTTTTATGCCAGGTACATAAAGAATTTGAACAGCAGCATCAGTTTAGCAGTGCAAAGCAGCTATTGAAAACACTGCATGACTTTACCCGTGGTTGTTCCAGTGAATAACCATGAACCTCTAACTGAGTACTGTTAATATTTTGTTATTATATTTCTTTCCATGATACACATAAACTTGTATGTAATATATAAAAAGAATGTAAATGAGGGTCACTCAATACCCTCAAATATTCAATTGAATTGCTGTTTGAAAAGACTTGTACTATTTAATCACTTAAATTAATCCCCTTGGGATTCTAGAAAGTGTTGATTTGTTTGTTTTACTTTGAGTATCTGGGTATTACATGTTTCGTGTTCTTGTTCAAAGCCTACTGAAGTCTCATCACACGGGCAATGTGAGCTTTTGCTTGTGCTTGTGAAGGTTTCAAGCCTCTTCCCTGCCCTAGAAGAGGGTGATCACTGGCACCAGCAAGATAGCAAGTGAAAGGTAACCAGATGTAGGGAAATACAAAGTGAAAAGGGGAATGAGTGCTCGTAGGGAAGAGGGAAAATAATAGGCTTGAGGGCTTGAGTTGGTTTATTAGTGCTGCTCTTGTACATAGCCCCAGACCTACTTTTTGAAATAAAAGGAGCAAAACAGTTTTTCATGCTTTTAAGCAGGGAGAACAAACAAAAGCAAGAATTAAATGAAGTGCTAAGAAAGCAATGACATTCCAGAAAATTGAATTTTATAAAATTAATCTATCATAAACTCATCTTTTACTGTGCCTATAAATGTATCTATACACTGCATTCATCTTGTAAATGCAAACACCATTTTTCACACTGTGAAATTCTCACCCAGCTGTTCCACTGTGACTGGACTTCATCCCAAATGTCTTTCATGGTTCATCTGGATGGCCTTGGTGCTTAGTAGAGTGAAATTTCAATCCAGATCTAAAATGCAGTTTTTGAGGGATTTGTGCATATACTTACTATGAAATATGTATTTCTGTTGCTGTTACGTATGTGCCTTATCTGTCAGGTCATAGGTGAGCGAGTGAGATTTTGTGGAACTAGAGCTTTTGCTGATATAAGAAAAAAAGAGAGAGAACCACTGGAAATGGATTTCTTTTCTCGTAAAACTGAGTTGATCTCTTTTATTGTCCTCTAAGTGAATTTTTGTCATGACATTTTTTAGTTTTCTTAATATTCTGGATCTAGTTAGAGTCTGCCTTTGCTATTATTTGTGCCAGGGTTCTGTCCAGTCAATGCAGTTGGTTTAATACAGCAGAAAACCTGAAGGACTTAGGATCAGGATCCTGTTGTACTAAATTCTGCTTGAGAGTAAGCAATCCCTGCCCCATAAACCTCACAGTTCCTTGTTGTTGTTGTTGTTGTTGTTGTTGTTGTTGTTGTTGTTGTTGTGAAGTGACTGAACCCCTTTTAGGAAGATGGGGAAATAGTGTCTCAGTGCAACTCTTCCATTAAAGCAGCAGGGCTAGACAGTTAGTACTTTGATTTATAACAGTGCTGTAATCTAAATAGGAAGCAGGTGGAGTTACAACTGAGTATGATACTTGGGATATTAATGGCTTGGCTTGGCAGTGGAATTTCTAAAGCTGTATATACTTTTTCTGTCTTAATTATGCATTCATTAAAAGCTTTTATACCCAACAGAATAAAGTAAATATTTTTTGATCTCTGTAGTGTGCTCCCAGACTGTAGATTTGCACAGCAGGGTCTTGATAATCTGAATAAATTGTATTTCCCCAAGGAGTTTATCTTTCAAATAAGGTCATAAAGAAATGCATTCTTTCCCTTTAGTTTTCCTTGTGTTTTTTTCTGCTATTTATAACACAGAGTACATGAACAGAGGTATATTGTACTCTGCTGTGTACTTGGTTATGATTAACTCTAATTTATCAATCTGTTACTTGCATCCTTTTCTGTGGCTTGTGCAATGCAATTATTCTTCAAAGTAAAAATGAATAAGGATGGATTTGGAAGTAATTTAAATACAATGTTTATATTCTTGTTTGACAATTTATCACTTCTCTATACCAAAATAAACCTCTGAATTAACACACAGATGATGTCACATCATTTATTTTGTTTATTTAATGTTGTCTTTCAAGTTACGTTTTTTGGAAAAGTGATCTTCTTTTACAAATGCTTTAAATGTCAGCTGATTGTTAAATTGGTTTGACATCTAAAAGCTGAAACAGAAGACTAGTAATGTAGAACAGCAGAGTCTCTTATTTGTGGCATGGCAAAGAAGGAAGGTAGAGTGAGTAGACTGCATAGAATCAAAGGTAGTTTCTCACTGTAGAAGATGCTGATAAAAAATTTGGTCAATTTATTGCAGAATCACAGAATCATAGTAGTTATAAGGGACCTCTGGAGAGAATCTAATCCAATCTATCTGCTAAAGCAGGTTCCCTGGAATAGGTTACGTGAGAAAGTGTCTAGGAGAGTTTTGAATGTCTCTGGAGAAGGAGACTCCACAACCTCTCTGGGCAGCTTATTTCCATGCTAAGTAACCCTCAAAATAAAGAAAAATTTTCCTCATGTTTGTATGGAACTTCTTGTGTTCCAGTTTGTTCCTGTTGCCCCTTGTTCTATTGCTCAGAGTCACTGGAAAGAGCCTGGCCCATCCACTTGATCCCCACCCAAAGGATATTTATGAACATTGATAAAATCCCCTCTATTTCTCTTCTCCAAGCTCAACTGTCCCAGGTCTCTCAGCCCTTCCTCCAGGACCTTAATCATCTTTGTGGCCCTCCACTGGGCTCTCTCTAGAAGTTTCCTGTCTTTTTTTGGTATGGAGTAGCCCAGAACTGGACACAGTCGTCCAGGCCTCACCAGGGCAGAGTAGAGGAAGAGGTGTACCTCCCTTGACCTGCTGGCCATATTCTTTATAATGCATCACAGCATACAGTTGGCTTTTGCCTGATTTCTTACTCTTAGGAATTCATCAATCTTGAATTTGGAAGGAGTGATGCTTGAATGTCAACCAGTTCTCTTGGGCCCTCTTACTTGCCAAAGACCTAACCCATGGGGCACCTCCAAGTAGGTCCTTGAAGAGGTCAGAGTTGGTTCTCCTGAAATCCAGGGCTGCAGTCCTACTTATTGCCTCATTTCTTCTACAGTCCCAAACTCTGCTATCTCATGGTCACTGGCTGCCCCCAACCTTCGCATTCCTAGCCCACTTGTTCCTTCCTTGTAAGAACAAGGTCCAGCAACACACTTCTCCCTGTTGGCTCCACTATCACATGTGCTAGAAAATTATCTTTTTTTTGAAGTCCCCCATGAGAACCAGTGCCTGTGATCATGAGGATGCTTTCAAGTGTCTGTAGAAGACTTCATCAACTTTCTCCTCCTGATCAGGCAACCTGCTGTAAATACCCACAACTATGTCACTCATGTTAACCTTAATTCTCACTCATAAGCTCTCCATTCATTCCTCATCATTCTTTAGGCAGAGGTACACACTTTCCAGTAGTTCTCTCATATAAAGAGAATTCCACTGGCTTGCTTTGGTGGTCTGTGTTTCTTAGTATGTAGCAATCCATTATAGCATTCCAGCCATGAACTGTCCTACCATGTCTCCATGATTGCAGTGAGATCTTGGCTGCAATCACACACAGATCTCTAATTCTTTATGTTTATTCAGGATATTCAGTTTCCCCAGTGGGATGTTTGAGGATTCCACATAGCTATACATAGACTTGAAGTGACTGGCCTTCTGGCTTATGTCATGGAAGGCAGTGAAGGAACGTCTGTCATTGATCTGGTTGTCATGACTTATTCCCCGGTTGGTTGCAATGGTGAGAACATTACCATTTTGGATCCAGTCCCCTAAGTCCTTCAGTTTAACGCCTGTCTCATTTAGTTACCCTGGCTGCTACCAAAAATTGCCCTTTTTGTGGACAGGGAGGAATGGGATCCACCTAACAGGTTACAGTCATCACAGAAAGTTACACATAAAAACCAAAACCCTTCCACCAGCACTTGCCATATAGACAAGAGTTGATATGTGTTATGTCTGTTTCTGGATCCCCTCTTTCCTCGAACTGGTTGAATTAGTTTGACTTCATTCTGAGATTTTAGAACCATTTCAACTGTTAGCTTAAGGTGTTGTGTTTTTTTTTTAATTATCTTATGCATATTTTCTTGTCTGAATGTTTCATCAGTTCATCAGTGTAAAATATGTTACATTAGAAGAGAGGAGATTGCTATCTTTCCCTAATTCTTTTCAACTCTTTGTGACAGTTTTGCTTGTGTTTCTATGTCATCCTTTGCTTCAAAAAAATAAGTGGCTTACATTTAAAAGTTTTTATAAATCAGATGCAAAGCTACAATGCCCTTTTCTTGTGTTTGTTTTTTTTTTTTCTTTAAGCACATATACTATGATACAGTTCCAGAAGAAAGATTTAGAAAGATTTGCACAACTTTAGCACAATATAATAGAATGTATGGAAACCAGAAACAGACGTAACTCTTACTTAAAACCAGGAGTAAATTTTCTATTTAGTAACCTGTTTCATTTTTCATTTATTTAACACATTTTTCATTCAGTTAAGAGTTTAGCTTGAAAACATGTTCATCAGAAGCTAGTCAGCCTAAGTTAAGTGATTGCTTTGATGGTTCCTTTTTTTTTTTTTTTTTAAAAAAAAAAAAAAAAAAAAAAGCCAGAAGATAAGCTGTATTTTTTTTGCAACTAACTTGCATAGTGCATTTTAGTCTGATATGCTTGAAAGTCTTACCAGACATCAAGAGCTTGGTTATCTGATCTATAGGATACATCTTGCAGTCTCAGCATGACTTTTTTTTTCCTTCTGATATAATCACAGAGACAGCAGTATACAGTACTGTATAATTTTGATTGGAAAATTGGTATGATGTTCTAATAATTTTCATTTGTAAAAGCTAATGCACTGCTGCTTATACTGTGAAATACAAACCCATGGATCAATTCAAACTTTATAGAAAACACAAATATATGTTTCTGATTACAGGCCAAGACCAGCTTTGACAAAATGTACTTGCAATATTCATCAAGCAGTAAACCATGAGTCCAGCAGGTCACTAACACATTATGTTAGACAAAGCATCAAAAATCTGCCAGCCAACCAATAAAAATAAGTAAACAAATAAAACCCGTAATAAATAAATAATATTATAAACAAAGGTCTGACGAGAGTTTGTTTTTTATCCAGAGTTCAAGCTCTCTGCTGTATGACAGCTTTCATAAAAAACTTCAGTTGGTGTCATTTTGAGGGGGTGGAGGAGCCTGAGGGATCATCAGAAATACCAAGACAAAAAATTCAGGTGTAACGGTGTTTTCCAGATTTCATTGAAAATGTGAAGATTTTTTTAGGGAAAAATTATGTTTGTGTGACACATTAGTTTGTAATAATAAGAAAATATTCTGTTATCTCCAGTACTGCCCTCTTCTGAAGACCGTTTTTAAACCATCTGTCCTTCTCCACTGAGTTGGGATGTTATTCCTCAGATCCTAATTCCTGATTATGTATTTATTTTTATCCTCCCCAGAAATAGCTGTGGACAAAAGATCTCAATGTAATACATCAAGTTGTTCTAAATTTCTTTCAGAATGTTTGACATTCATTCAATCAAGGGGCTTTTTGAGCAAATATTCTTCCTAACCAGCGTGGTTGCCGTCTGTTAAATGCTGGGAGATGTACTTTGATTATGCTGTGTGATGTTGGTGCCACTGCTGCATGATGCTGTGAGGAACCATCTGTGATCTGCAGATATTAAATCATGGAGGAAGCACATTGACCAGATACTTTTCATATAAAATTCCTTCCTTTCTCTTTGTTTTTCTGCAGCTATGGGAGATTTATCCTTGCCTCCTCTATGTTAACGTGAAGAGCAGGTGACATTATGGAGCTGTGCAGAATTTCAGTCTTTGGGGCTGATGGCTGTTAGTGCTTATTCTGGCAATTTAAACACCTTCTCTTTGTTCTTTCAAGAAAAGGAAGAGAAGCTTCTATCCAACAGTTTAAGTAGATAATGAATGGGATTTGTCTTTAATCTACATCCCTGCCAGTGAAGCTGGGTGTTCAGGTTGGGAGGTAATGCAGCAAATAGGCACCTCTGAAGGAATTTGATTCAGTTTTCTCCAGCACTGACTCCTCCAAGCAGGTGAAAAAAATTCTTTCTTCACTCTCCATTGCATATGCATAAACAGCTCCACAGTCATTGGGACAGCCACCCAATTCACACGTTTGAGATGTAGCCCATAAAACCTTCCAAAAAAACCCTCTTCGCACTTTCCCATCTTCCCTGTTGCTCTGCTCGATCTGCCAGCCGTGCAGCTCATTTGACATTTACAAGATTTCTTGTCAGTTTCATTTGGTTCTGCCATCCCATCCAGCAGAGCAGCGAAAGTGAAATTGCCTTAATTCAGTCTGTTTCTCTTCCCTGCTCTAGTCCCAGTGTTAACGAACCCGTGGAGTGGAACTGACAACAGTTCTTGTCACTTTCACACCTGGAGCTGGTCAAGGAGAAGGCTGCTGAGAGGGAGCAATGCAGGAAATTGGAAGGTGAAAACTGAGGCTGTGAAGGGGAGAAGAAGAGACATGTGAGCATACAGCAAGAACAGAGAGACTGGATAAACAAGCTTCTTTTACCAAATGGCCTAAGTGCTTTTCTCCAGCCTGGGTGAATTCTGAAGAGCCTGTGGTCTAGAGCAGCTGACACTAATTTACAGGGGGTGCCAAGACAGAAATATTAGTCTATAAATGTAAATTACCTGGTACGAGGATGAAGAAAACATCTTGCCCAGTCTGTAGCTTTTGTCTCTGCAGGCTTGCTGCTGTGAGAAGGAAGGGGTCAAAGAACAGGAGGCCAAGATCCACTATAGGTTGCTGTTGTTGGTTTGAAAAAGAAAGGACTATTTGTTCACTGAAGATAAGCTTATGCATAATAAAACATAGCTCACCATCTCAAATTTTGTGAGGTTTCATGGAGCTAAAATTTGTACTGCTCAGGTGCTCTAGATCAATCTGAATGGTAAATAATGAGCAAACAATTGCTTTGTAGCAAACTACTGCAGTTAAAAATACACTTCTTAACTCCTATGATCTTTTGCTATAAACCATGCCGGTTTATTATTATATATATGAATCTGTATTTCTTATAGATGCTGTATGCATATGTAACTGTTGCAGTTGTAATATAAATGACTGGTATTGTATATATTTGCATATGCCCTGGTAACATATGCACATATGTTTTGAATGAAGCTATGTTAATTGTATTACCTTCTTTTCCTCAGCTTCCAGAAGAACAGCCTTTATTTGAGACCTTGGGGTTTTTCTTTCTTTCTTTCTTTCTTTTTTTTCTTTTTTTTTCTTCTGAGACGTATTTTGTTTGCTTCACCCATCTAGGAATTAAATAGTTTTAATTACTTGGACCTGTATAAGCTTGCGGACCTCTTCAACCTCACTTTGTTGGAGAATGCAGTGGTTGACTTCTTAATAAAACATCTCTCTGAGCTATTGAAGAGTCATCCTGAAGAAGTTCTGGCACTCCCATACTGTCTCCTTCGAGAGGTTTTTAAAAGTGATAGACTCACTTCACTCAGTGAAGAACAAATCTGGCAGGTAAGAAGACTGGTGAACGAGCAGAATGTGTGATACTCTCTTAAACTATTGCAATGCATTGTTGTTTTGGATCCCTGAAGCAATCTCAAGTGAGAAGAAATGTTGAGGAAAAAGCTGCGAATAACAACTGCAGGAAATTTTAAAATTGATTTTTAAAAATGTATTGCATGAATGCAATTAGATTGTTTGAAAGAAAACTTTATTTTATTGGTTAACTTGTGTTATTTAGATGCGGCCGGAGATTTTCTTCCAGATTCACCTTCGACTGGTGGGAAGAGATGGCTGATGCATCTGACGCAATTGTCATCATCTCTGGTAGGGCTAGTGCCACAAGGCTGGTAGCAAATCTGCTGCTGCAGTCTGTCCCGTTTGCTTCAGACAAGCTTAGCTGCATTACTTCAGCTAGCGCTTGCAATCCTTTACTGCAACTGACTTTGCCTGAAGGAAACTGAACTGCTCTACTCAAAGACGAGTGGAGGCTTTGGTGGAAGCTTTGTAGCAAGAAACTGTTGATGGAAAACATTTCCTTTAAATTAAGTTGGATACAGAAAAGCACCAGGTTGCCAACCGTAGAGTATTAACAATATTAAAACATTGTCTTGCAACCCCTAGTATGAAGGGAAAAAACATCTATCGCGTAAAGAGAAATACAAAAACTAAACCTAAACATGTCCCTGGAAACATTCCTATGAGATGTCTGTAAAAATTGCAGCTTGTGATATAGTGGAAATTAATCTCTACAACGTTTGTTACCCAAACACTTCTTCTTTTTGCTGTTTTATAGACGGGAAGTATTTCAGAGTATTTTAAGGTAGAATATAATTTGCTTGAAAGAAATCTGTGCTTTCTTTTAGGAAGCTGGTTATCTTGGTCCATCAGAGAAGACTGAGAGTCTTTCTATTGATTTGTATTTCAATCTCTCTTATTCATCTACTTATCTTTTGGATTATTTAACTATACAGTTTCATGAATATGCCATTGTTTTCTCAAAGTGTAAAATGTGTGTTCACTTTGTAGGGCAATTCACCTTCCACGGATGAATAGTTTCATGCAGGAAGAAAGTATTCTTACAAAATGAAAGTGTATCGTTAAGCTCTTCAAACCACAAAGACAGTGTGCAGGTGCACCTTAATCCTTCAGGCTGATAACTGACACAGCATTTTCCAAAACTTTGAGGCTAGCTTATGGAGTATTCAAGAAGATATTTTCTGCAGATAGTAATGTAGAGCTAGAGTGTTTCTTGTGAAGATCTCTGGAGGATGTCTGTACAACAGAAACTGCAGCAAACTATCTGTGATGGTTTTGTTGTTGTTGTTGTTGTTTTATTTTGTTTTGTTTTTAGGCAGGATACTCTGGAGTCCTAGCCCATATTCTGTTTCTCATAAAGGGTTTTGATGTACAAGTTTGTATAGGAGGCATGTCTGACTGATTTGCTTTGTTTTTCTGCAGATTCACTTAAATCTCCCAGCTATATGCTTGTAGATACTTTTGCTAGAAAAGTAGCTGCAGAAAACCATTCAGGTATTATTTAATGCCAGCTCTGTAATGAACAAGCATGCACAGGGTTGTGTCCAGGTACACTGTGCAACCTGCTGAAACAGTTCTGGAATTTGGGTTTTTAAATCTTGTGTCATTATCCTATCCTGCAGGAAGAACTCAGAAATGGCTTTCTTAATAGTGCACACTCCAGTCAATGGGCACTCAGTGAGGAAAAGCTTATGTTTCTGTCGGAGGACCGTATTGAGGAGAGATACTCATAGGTAATACGCTGCTTTTTGAGTGATAACAAACTCCACACTGTCCATTTAAGTGTTATCATAATTGCCTCTCTAAAGGTTACTAATGCTGTTATGAAGAATTTTTTAAACTAGTTTTCTGCTGTAGGCAAAACGTGTGCATCTTTTAATTCAGTCTGTACGCCCGGGAATAAATATGTATTTACAAATATTCCAGGTCTCTAGAATGAATTAAAAGACATGCATACATACTTACCAATTTAGGCATTCAGAAGGCAATAAGAAACTGGTTTTGCTTTATCTTAGTAAATACGTAATTCCCTCATAGTCAACCCAATAGAAGAAAATCAAATCAGACCGACTGTATTGCCTCAAGTGTAGTTAAGTTCATCATTTTTGCTAAGGTTATAGTGGTAATGCAATATACCATGGAAGAATCTAATATTCAGCCCAGGGTGAAGATTGGGTATGCCAGAGGATTAGTGTCAGGGTGCTTTATAGAAGTGAAACTTGATGGACAGGTTGGAGACAGATCTACAGAATCTCATTAAATTGCTGAATTGTTCATTACTGAGCACTCTCACTGTAATAAAGTGCTCATTGACTTTGACAAATCCCCATCCCACGTCTTAAGGAAGAACAGCAAAGCAAGAGGTGTTGGGGAAGCTAGAGGAAATTGGCACTAAGTAGGACAGATAATATAAAAGCTGATGGGGGATGCTGCCATTTGATTTGCCTGTCTTACCTGTAACTAGTGGTGCTTCCTCTGCATACATGCACACACGTGTTATGGCAAAATAAACTCACAATGTCCCTAAGGCACCTTTACTAGGAGGGCTCCAAGGAAGCCCTAAGCATAAATTCAAGCTTCCCTCAACAAACCTCTGGAAAAGATGTCGCTGTCTGGAGAGCAGAGTTATTTTTGGTAATTTAAATTCCAAATGTCCACTGGGCAATTAAATCCTGCTGCACATAAAGATTAAGGCAGTTATTTTAACGCGTCAAGATACACAGAATGATGTCTGAATGCGATATACACTGAAGTGATTGCATCTCACACCTGTCACATCTGGGATTTTTGTTAGACTACCAATCATGATTTGCCCAATTTCAGTCAATACTGTAAAATACAAGCTTGAACAAACCATGCTTGAAAAAATCAAACAGTAATATTAATGTCAATATGTTAGGATGTGGATTAGTGTAGTATGACTTGGTGATTCCTGTTGAATCTTTCAGGAGGAAAAAGGTGACTTGTAAACCTAGTTAAAGTGGACAAATGACACAGTTCACTTCTCTTATTACCTCTCAAAATCTTAAGAAACTCTTCAGTAAGCATCTTAAAATAGTGGAGAAAATAGACAGGAGATGCAATTATTTGCTTCTTAAAGCAAGTAAGTGGAAAGAAAATCCAGCAGAAACCCCCCGAAGGCTAAGAGATGGGAGAGAAACTTGCGAGCCTTAATGTAATGATTGTTTTAATGAGGCTAAGCTTGTAACGATTATTAGGTGACACAGATTTTTTTTTTTTCATATTGATTTCCACATTTTACCAATGTGTGAGATTAAGAAATATTATCTGTGATTTGTCAGCTGCATTAAGGTATGAGTTTGGCTGAATAAAAATAAAGGACAAAAATCAAAGAAGAATCCTGAAGATGTTGGAGGACAAAAAGCAAATTCTTTGCTATTTTTTCTATTCATCACGAGCTGCCCAGCATGTTTTATTCACAAGAATAATCATGATGAGGACATAAATGTCTAGTTTATCATGGAGTGAAAAGTGAATCCTTCCATAATTGGCCATTACTAGACTGGCTCTACTTTAAGGAAGCAGATGAATTCTTTCTCTTGATAATTGAGAAGGTAACCGACATTGCACAAAAGAAAGCATTCTCAGAGATATCTGTCAAGAGAGAGCTTCTTGCTGACAACATAGAAAGTAGAAACCAAGCCAAAATTTTAAGTAATAAACTCACGTTACGTTTAGTTGTAACACAGGTGTGCCTTATCATATTTGTGATTAAAAACTTTGATGTCATGAGGCTAAACTGACCTATTTTTAACTGTGTTTTCTTGCACTTCATCTCCATTTGGAATCTGCTTGTGACAATTGTGGACAGCTAAGTGTGTTCTCCAACAGAAATCCCATTATGCGATGCTGTTAGAAATGTTGCTGCATGCACGTGGTAGCAGGCTGTTACAATGGAGCAATGCTCTGCCAGAGACAGACTCTCTGACATATGTGCATCTCCAGTGATGCCTACATCTTCCTATGCTGGACAGAAGTGTCTAGAAGTGGGTTGTCATGTTTCACATACAAACTTGCCATTCCATCAGTGCAGTACTTCAGCCTTTTGTGCTATTGATCATTTGATTCTGAAGATCAGTTTTTAGTATGGAGAGAGCAAAATTCATGTTTCTCAGGGGTACATGTATATTGTGGCAAAATGTGGACTAAGTGCTTTGGTAAGTGTGAACTTAAGTTTTACTGCAAAATAAGTAACAATATAAAATAGTAAGTGAAAGAGAACATTTCAATAATCAAAATTGTGTTTAAACTGTGTATTAGCCCTTCAATGTTCGAAAAATAAGCTTAAGTGCTCTCTTGGGCAATAAGTAAAATAATGTCTGGTGGTCTAATGCTCATCCCTCGTGAGTATTTAGCCTAAGTGGGAAACCACCACATTTAAGTGTGTCTGTCAGCCTCTCATCACAAGGGGCATAGGAGAGAAAAAAGGAGTCTGACGCACATCAAGGCCGAGGTGATTTGGTAAAGCTACGTGAGAAAATTAGCATTTTCTTGTGCATATTTTGCTGTATTTTCATCTCCTTTTCATGAGCAGTCTATGTAAGAGTTCCAAAGAGCCACTTGTGAATCACTGTGTCCACTGTACTGGTTCTGTGATGCTTGTGCTACGTATCATTGCTAGCTGCGAGCAAGATTACGTTACTCTCAAACAGAAATAGTGTGAAAACAGAATCTGTGGTAGGATTTAGATTTCACCGATACAGAGAACAAATCAGCAGTTGTAGGACAGAAGCTTCAAGGAGATCTGTGTTCTCAGGGGCTGGAGACTGGGCAGGGCATGTGCCTGCTGCAGAGGATTGAGGCAGTGGATTTAGGCAGCTGAATATCACACCATGCTCTGTCGATGTGCTCAGGTCATATGCATTCCTCATGTAATTTCTTGTAGGAACATCACAGAATGGTTTAGATTTTGGAAGGGGCCTTAAAGAATTTCTGCATCGTTCATAATATATTTACATTTTGACTTACAGTGAAAATGAATGCTACCTCTTTTGTACTGTCCCCTTAGGAAGCACCTTTCTCCCTTGGTCTTCATTAGTTTAAATCTAGTGTCCTCCTAGTCTTAGCCTTTCTGTAAAGTTTCATGCGCTTTATGTATGGCTTTGGTCTGAACTTCATAAAGTTTCTGCATGTCATTTCTTGAGTAGTGGCTCATTTTATTTTAGTTTTTATCAACAATGGCAGTATCAAAAGGGGTTTTCTATATTAAAAATGAGTTTCTGTTAGGAGCAATTGTGTGTTCTCCTAGTTTTCTTTTTGTTACATGCCAGTACCTATCAGAAAACTTGATTATTTTGCTGCCACTGCTGTGAGCAATAGTGGAATTACTGGAGGGCATTACTTTTGCCTCGGTGTCCTACAGCAACATTGCCTCACCTTATTTATCAGAGATTAACTTCAGAAAAGTATTTAGGAAGGCTGCTGTGCCCACAGCTATTGAATTTAGGTCACTTCTTCAGCTAAGCAAGGGATGTCTGTTTTGATTTAGAAAGCCAAAAAGAGGACATCAAGGTGTGCACACAGCAAGACAGCTTCAGTGATACTGCATTCTGCATTTGAATTAATCTGTTGTAGTAGCTTCTGCATTGACTGCTTGGCTCTTTGGCATCTGAAGAATAGCTGTAGAATTGTATAATATACAAATATATGTTTACATGATAGAAAACTGCTTTTGCCATATTGTGGGGAAAGCAGGACACGGTTGGAAATGCGCATTGCCTTCATTTTTAAGCTAAAGAGCAGCATAAAAAAAGTCTAAAAACCACAGGTAACAACAATCAAATGAGACAGTCTGGTGTTAAATCTTAGTTAACGTCTTCCATTCAGATACAAATATCAGTAATCTCTAGACTTTTAGCATCCCTGAAAAACTGTTTAGTGCTGTTTCTGGTGGGTTTAAGCTTGTTGAAAATGATTGAAAATTAGAAACTCTTTTGAGAATCTGCAGCTCTGTATTTCATGCAGTTTTCTTTTGAGAGCTATCATTGCCTCTATTTGTAATTTGGAACCAAAGAAGACAGAGAAAGAAAATTAAGCTTCAGGTTAGCTAAAACTGTACACACCTTGAGATTCACATTTCAGCAGCTGCTGTTCAGCTTGCTTCAGATAAGATTTAATTTTTAGTAATAAACTTGTTTTTTTTAATCTTGCAGGAGGGAAGTTCTGACATTCCCAATTCACTAAATACATCTGAGATCTTAAAGCCATTTTTGCAAGTACATTTAAGTGCTTAGATTACTTTTAAAAGTAAATGATATTGTTAGGACAATCAGTTGATTTTGAAAAACTAACATTTAAAAGTAATGAGTCCTGCATTAATCTGAATGTGGGGATTGAAACAAAAATTAAAACTAAAACAGAATCAGTGAAACTGATATATTTAAGATGTTATTTGACTGAAAGGGAAATTACTCTGTTCCCAAAGAAGCTGAGTGAGATTTTGCTAGCATGCTTGCTCTTTGTTTTTGTAATTAAGAAAGTAATGTAGGAAAAAATCCCTAACTTAAAAATCAGCTGAAAGAAATACCTTCATAAAAGCATACACTTATGCTAATGTAAGTTCTTCATGGAATTTAAAGAAAGCAGAATTAAATTGTCTGCTGATGACAAAAGGCTTAAATGTCCCAGAAATTACTGTTAGTGGCTCCGTCCGTATAGCAAGGTTCCAGCAATGCTTCAGAGTTGAAGTACCAAGTTTGTTAATGCTTAACCTGGCCTTCAGCAGCTGGTGTTTGATAGTTGCAGGAATTAAGTGGATAGGAAAAAGAAGAGGAAATTCAGGCAGACCCAGAAAGGGAAACTGATGCAGTCAGAGAGCTGAGGTCATTAAAATGGTAAAGAACAACAAAACAAAAATAAAGTTATTCTTGTAGCTAAGGTGCTGGTGGTATCGCTGGTGTAAAACAAAGCAAAACAACAGCCTGGTGATTTCACTTGGAAAAATTGACCTCGGTTATTTTATGGTAACGTGACATGTTGAGAGTGTGCATAAGTATAAACCAAGTAAGAAGAGTATGTACTTTGATGTGCATTTTTGGGTGTGACCTAAGGTATTAGTGACATACAAGTCCTGTATAGCTGTTGTCAAGATTATTATAGAAAATGATACATTTTTATGTGATTTGTTGGATTTGCCTATTAAATCCATAGAAAATTATACCCTAACAATAGGGAAGAAAGGAATAGGAATGTTTTATATTCAAGAACCACTTAGACTAATTTTCACAGAACTATGCTGCATATTTTATAGAATTTTGTCTATTTTGTACCTATTTCATTCTCTGACAATTTTTACTGATGAAAGCTTGTAGATTCCTGTCTCCATAGAGAGCCAGTATAATTTTAAAATAGATTTCAAGGGAAAAAAGAGAGGAATAGCAATAAAAACAACACGTATCGTATTGTGAAAGATTGTCATTTCCAGTTAAAATTATATACCAGCACCTACTTTTAATGCTAAATGTGGCTGTGTAAACTTTCAGCTCATTTGATGTCAGCCTGAATGCTTCCTCTAAAAATTAAAAAATCATCATCATAATAAATATATATATATGAGGAAATATATTTATATGAGCGATTCTAGATTTTGAAATGATGACTGCTGGGTCAATGTGGGGGTTTTCTGCCTCCATGTCCCATGCATGCTGTTCTTACCCTGTTGGAGAAATGAGAAGATTATTTAAGTTGGCATAATGCTATGATAAACTTTAACCTCTTTAAACTAAATATCAAATCACAGTTGAGACCCTAGTTAGATAGCTCTCTTTATGAAGAGATAAGCCGTTTATTGCAACTTAAAAAAGAAATAAACAACAATAACAGAAAACAACTGGCTGTGGATAAGGGTTGTTTGTGTTCTTTAATGCTCTGTACGGCTGGACCTATTTGAAAGGAAGAAGCAAGATCCAGACATGAATTTTTGGGTTTGGTTTCATTGCTTTGCTCAGGTTAGACTGTCACCCTCCACTTCTTTCTGATGATCTTGTTGAAAACAAAAGTGACTTTGATTGCAGCAGTGAGTATAGCTTTTCCAGTGTGATCATTCCCAGCTCATTTCTTTATTTGTGCGCTTCCAGGTGTGATAGCTATTGCAGGGCACAAGTTGTCAGTAGATGAGGTACTTGTGAAGACTGTTGCAATAGGGGCTGCACACTAGCTCATGTAGGTTTTAAACAAAGCTGTACATATGGAGAGGTAGAGACCGCACAGGGCTTTGCTCATGCCATCCATCATAGCAGAAAAATGAGTTAGGTGCAAGAAGTGCATCTGTAGATTTGCATTTGTAGAGGAGCTCCAATTGACTGCACAGGAAACTGCTTCATGGTTTGAGGACTTGATTGTACAGGAATGCCATTCTCTAGAAGTACAACACAAAATAGTTTGGCCTGTGCTGCTCCAGGAAGGTTAAGAACGTGGTGTTTTATAGTCAGTATGGAGAGATGCTTTTCAGCTACAAAAATGTGTTAAATACTTTTGTCATATGATCCATTCTGTCCATCAGTATGGACGTTTCAGATACCTACATATCAGCAGGCTGCATTCTTTAGCATGGAGCACAAAGTCTTCATGGGACTTTGGTAGTGGAGATGAGACTCAGTTGTGGACGGGGTGAAGGGACGGAAAATTTTGATTGTGTCAACTGTTGCCGTCTTCTGTCATTTCACTTAATTTTTCTCTCTCTGAGTTCCCATGTCTAGAAAATGATTGAAATGTACACTTGTCTCAGAGAAACTCAAGTTTTAGTGCTTATAAATTGCTTTGAGATACTTGGAAGGAAAGTGCTATATAATTTTGAAGTTCATATTCCCCAGAAGGTGTAAAATGGCAAACTTCCATGAGCTGTGATAATTTACAACAGCTGAGAGTTTACCTTCTGTCCCTACCTTACTTCACTTTGTGCTTGAGTAGATGAAAAGTTTAGTTTTTCTGTTTTAGCAACTCATTGCTTTAATATAATATGATGTATTACCCTATATAATGTTATGTATTAATGAAGTTCAGTTTTCCTCTTACGAAGCTGATTTTTTTTTTATCATAGTAATTTTATTGCAAGTCTAAAAAGCTGAAATATTTTTATTGAGGTTAATCAATATCTTCTAGGTACACATCTGTCAAGTCTCATTTCCATTAACAGTTAGGAATAGTGTAACAAATACAAAGGATAATGTGTTTAAAATAATCACTGAATGACTTGGGTTGGAAGGAACCTTAAAGTTCATCACAGTTTGGAGAAGTATACCCTTAATTCCTAGCTTTTTATAAAAGGCCATTTTTTTCTTATATGTTTCAGTAAAATCCTTGAACTTTCTTGTAAGATGAATCTACCACTGTCTCTTCCATAATGTTTTTGATAAAATAAGAATGTTTTGGAGGCCAAATATCAGAGGCCAGTATCATTATGCCACACCAGAGAGTTTGAAAGCTTACGGTAAAGCACTGGACTGAGAACGCATAGTCTATAATTGGCTGGTGGAAAGATTGTCTTTGGGATGAGTAATTCTTCCTGTCCTCATAAAGCTGCTGTCTGGAAATATTTATTAAAAATATTGAGACAGAGATACAGCTGTTGAAATTGCTACTAATGAATATTTTTGACTGAGAAATCTGACGAAGTCATGTGGGTTATTTGTCCTCCTTGTACTTACTGAAGACTGTGGGTTGCTCCAAAAATAGTGCCTCCTATTTATTTGCATAGAAACTACAACAGGAACAAAGAATGCAATAACACTATGTGATAGAGCAAATTCTAAGCTACAAAACACTGTTGTTGTTGTTTTTTTAACAGTCACCACTATTAGCTATGGCATTTTTCACCAGCAAAGAAGAAGAGCGGCCAACGAACATAGTGGAACACAGGAAGTTCCATACAAAAATGAGGAAAAATTTCTTTACTTTGAGAGTGACAAAGCACTGGAATAAGCTGCCCAGAATAGTTACAGAGTTTCCTCTAGGAGATAATAAAAAAATGACTGGACAGTTTCCTGTGTAATCTACTCTTGTGCACCTTCTTTAGCAGGAGGTTGGACTAGATGATCTCTAGAGGTCCCTTCTAACCGCTACGATTCCGTAATTCTGTGAAAACTAACCGACAAGTGTAAAACAACTTAACAGACCAAGAGTTTCCTGATGTAGTGACAAATATGCTGCAACTGTTGCACAGACTGATGAGAGACCAGGACTAGGTGCGCTAATAAGTGTCTTCATGCTCCAGATATAATGAATAGTGGAGTTTTCTAACCTTCCTATGGGGCTCCAAACTCACGGAAGTCATAACTCCTTTATATTTGGCTTCCTTCTCTCTGACCTCCTGTCAGATCAATTGCTTTTCCCAGCTCAGTCTATATGCCGAGCTTGGGCTGTGCCTGGATAGGTAGTGGTTACAAATGAATCTGGAAGGCTGCATGTCTTGTCTTTCCTGACATCTGTTTTCTCAGGCTCCAAGTTTGGTGTACACTTTATCTGCCCACCTTGTACACAGAGTCTCTGCCCTGCTGCTTGAATATATGTTGTGATCCTTGTGGTGGGGACACTGGGGAGTAAATGTGAGACTTAGCCATTTGTTTGCTATTTGCATACAGAGAAATGTTTTTTTTTTCTGAGCCTTCACTCCATCCAGTAGTATGCAGTGGCAAATTCCCAAACTTTATTTCCTTTTTCCATTGACCTATTAGCATTGTTTTGGGATCGTTACCAGAAGTTCACTAAATCTATATTGTCAACAATGTCTTTATACTCGGAAAGGTTGGACTTCGAAACAGGAGGAAAGGTGGAATTCAGCTGTCAACTGAGTGAAAGAACTGGGGGAAATACTTACTAAGCCACTGAAAGGCTGGGCAACTTCAGTTACACTTTGTTTATCTAGGATTTGGAACTGGTGGATATCACTTGGTATGGGTTTGGAGTCTTCATGCTATCTGAGGGGAGTAGACTTCCTTCACTACAAAAAGGAAAAAACCACCCTTGTTCCCTATCCTTACGTGCTGACTTACTGCAACAATAGAAAGAGCTGGTTGAAAGGAAAAGACAGGCAGCCTATAATAAAAGAGGGATAATTTGAAATTATTGGCTAATTACTTGGTTTGTATTTAAAATCAGTTTACAGCTCCTTTTCTTTTCAGAAAATCTGCTACTGAGAATGTACTTACATCACCAGTGGGCTTCAACAGGTGAAAGTGAAACAGAAACAAGTGGAGATGGCACCCTCTGTGTCAGCAAGAATGTTCAAGTCTGCTCTTATTTTTTTTCAGTTTAGGATGCTCATTGTTTTCCACTTGGACAGGCATTCTACTTACAGCTTTTAAGGAATTAAAACTTCTGTTATGTCTTGTGAGGGCATGGTACAAGAACCAACATGTCTTAGAAGCCTTTTGTATATGGATCTGTCTTCTCTCTCCACTCCTCTTTCAGACAAACAATAATCTTTGCTTTTCAGCTGCTTTCTTGTTTTGGTATGCTGACCTGAGCACTGTCATGCATTTTGTGATGCCTGACGGAATAAATCACATCTCATGATGGCCAAGATCAGAGAACAAAAGATTTTCCATTCATCACTTGAAGTGGTTGTTTTCTTCAAAGGTACAAAGAGCTTCTTTTGATTTACACTACCTTCCTGACAGAGCCTGGAGAGGGTGGGAAGCCATGTGGCTGGAGCTGAGTGAGGCCAGGAGTGGAAGTGAGCTGTAACTGGGGGGGTGCAGGAACCCTTCATCTTTTCCAAATCTTGCCAAAGCAGCCCTGATTTTTCTTTCCTTCTTTCCTTCTTTCCTTCTTTCCTTCTTTCCTTCTTTC
>NW_024884142.1:32177699-32399670 GCF_019232065.1 Centrocercus urophasianus
TCTTTCCTTCTTTCCTTCTTTCCTTCTTTCCTTCTTTCCTTCTTTCCCTTTATTTTTTAGTTTATTTTTTTAGTTTACTTTTCATGAGCGAGGCACTTGATTCTGTGCTAATGAGCAATGTAAGAATGAGATAAATTCATTTCCCGTCTTTTACAATGTGGAATGAACAACCCACCAGAAAACTAAATATTGATGCTGTCTGCTGCACTGATAATTGGTCTCTGCTTTCATCTCCAAACAATCCCTTGCTTAGATTCCATTATTCATTCTAAGCAGAAAAGGATTATTAATGCAGTGTTCTTTATTTTTTTTCCTTTGGTGTGTGTATGAACAAGAGAGCAATACTGCAATAAATGTAATGGCTAAGAGAAAACATTTGCAAGAGATCCTTGCCCATTTTTTTAATCTTCTCTTATCATGAAGAATGTGTGCAGTGATAAATCGTTCTGCTAATCAAACAGCACTGAAAGGTTAGGTCATTGGAAGTCTTTAGTCATTTTGTGCTTTTCAAGAGTGAATTTGTTAAAATTATGCTGAATATCCACTTAAAGCCTCAGCTGAAAACCCTACCTGTGTTTTATAACTCTGCACTGTCAGAACTCATAATAAGTCAAACATTCTTTCAGAGGTACTCATAAGGGAGAAAAAACCCTGTAAATTTAAGAGTAATTTCAGATTGTAAATGAAAAAGAGAGGCACGACTGTTCATTTGCACCAATCATGCCTTCCTTTCATCTGCTCTGATTAGGCCTGGTGCGGTTTCATCAAACTACTCCATCACCGAGCTGTCACTCCAGTCGTCTGTTGATTGAAAACAATCAGGGCTCTGATGGCACAATTATTCTGACCCTTTAACTAGAGGCTGCTGTGATAATGAAAGGTTGATTATGATAGTTTGTGCCTCTTTCAGTTTGCCAAGAAGGTTAATTTGGGCATCAGACGGATGTTTAATGGGCGCTTGCTGGCTACACTGAGGTAAATGAGAACGTGCAGTCTTCGATATTGCATGGATATAGTTTGGCTGTCAATCATTGTCATTTTGAGTTTGTGCCTCACACTCTGGAAATCACATTTTATTTTTTCCTTGGGATTTAATTTATTCTGTGCCCTGAGGAAGTTCTTTCGCTCCATGACCTTCACAGTAGCTTTCTCTGTCTTTTTTCCCTTCCCTCAAATGGAGCCCAAAGGCATAATATATCTAGAGGAACATTTTTCTTTCATTTTCCGCATTAGGGGGGGGAAAAAAAAGAAGAAGGAAATTTTAAAATCCATGTTTATCTACTCACCCCGAACAGAGTAAATGTTTTAATTCTGATTGTAAAATCAGGATGTGCAAATGAAAGCTTGCCTGCTTGCTAATGCAGCACCACACCAGGGGCTGCTTACATACATACGCATTTGTAAAACTGACAAACAGGTAATTTTAAAATGTCGCTGTGTAAAGAGGTTGGGGGATGGCACAGCAATATTTTCAGAGATTGCACACGTATGCCTCAGCCTGGTGCCTTAAAAAGACGGTCTCAGTCACCGTAGTACAACTTTTTGAGTTGGAAAGTCTCTCTTCAGGGTTCAGGGGCAAAAGACATTTCATTGCTGATTCAGAGATTATTAATATTTACTGTGTTCAGATGGAGAGAATCCTATGCATAATTTTGTAGTTGTTTGGCTCAAGGTGCAAAAGAAATGCAAATACCTCATAATTTTGATTGTTCTACATGCAGCTCATTACAGTCTTATTTTTATGCACATTCTTAATTCAAAATAAAAAGATGAAGATTTCCCTCCTTAAGGCTCTAGGTTTGGGTCACTCATTTCCCATGCTGAAAAATGTAGGGTACTACCTGATTGATACAACTCACATTTACTTGATGACTTCTGTGCTAGCTTTCTAAGAGTATTTGTGTGTAACCCATGGCTTTGAAAAATTGAGGGTGTTTTTGTTTTTCCACAGAAAGAATTCTTTACTCGTATGCTTTTATTACATGGCTGATACAGTCCAATTAGTTTGCCGTAAGTAAGATGCTTAAACTGATATCCTGAACCCTCTGGGTTTTGTCCTCTGTAGTCCCTAGAGAAAGGAGGACTGAGACCCTTTAGAAATCCAAATTCACGCCCATTGGAAATTTCTACTCATTTTAGTACATGAAAATTTCTACAGAGTATTTCATGGATTTTAAATCAGAGCTTTGGTAGAAGTCCTGACTTGTCCCTAGGTTATGCTCCTGTACTTGATGTGAAAAGCTAGAATGCTGCTGCAGATAACCGTCTATTGAGAGATAGTGGTTTTGAGGCAAAAGGTTTCTGTCTGCAAAGTCTGCTGAAATAAACTGCATGAAGACACCAAATCGTGTTCAAATTGATAGTCAACATTTTAAGGGGACATGCAGCAATATGGTGTAAGCTGAAGCCATATACTGAACTAGTAAACTCCAAGTTCTGCTTTGTGAAGTTCCCTGGCCTCTCTTAAAATGATTGCAGTAGTAGCTTCCACAACACAGCTTGTCTTATTTATCAGAGCTGTAGCACTGGCCAACATATTAATGTTAAGAAGATATGAATTTGATTTATTCTTTTTTTTTTTTTCTTATGTTAAGCAACAGAAAGACCATTCAGGTGACATTTATGTTGAAATTAGAGGTTTGTGGGTGCTTTTCGGTTTACTTTCTTATCTTTGTTTGCTTGATATGTATCATCATCAGATTATCATGCAGAAAGCTGGTAATTGGTGTTGAATATATCTGGTCGCACTCCGGGAGAATACTTCCTTCCACTTTTGTTTGTATATTTAAAATTATCCTTTCTCCTAAAATGGGATTGTTTGCTATGTTATTTTACATAAGATTTCCACTTGTTTTACTGAGAAAGTGGAAATTAATCTATTAGAAACTTATATATATTTCTGTGCAATTGTTGCTAGAAAGAAGAAAAACAGCTCAGTTTTTCCACCATGCGTTTGCTTCATCTCAGTTACTAGGAACTGTAGATGGTATAAACTAACATAATTCCTTTCCAGTCTTTGGGTCTCTGATGTGAATACACTGGCTGAAGGTTAGACAAAGATGACTTTAATGGAGTTCCCAAAACCTCTTGAGAAAGGAGTCCAAGGACTCTGTAGAAACAAACTTTCCCTGTTGCTGCCTTTGTGATTTAAAGTTTCCAAACGAACTTGGTTCCAACAAGTACATCAAACTTTGCACTGTAGCCTTGCCTGTTCAGCATCTTCCTTGAATCAAAGCTGTAATTGGCAGCCCAAAAAAACCTGATAGCTATCCATTGCAGGGATGTCTTCAACAGGAGTGAAGCTCCTAATTCAGCTTTAACTTGCACTGCCCCTTTGCCTTCTCCAGCTGTGTTATGTATATGGTACATAGATCATAATGGCAGAGAGGGAAGGGTTGAGTTCCTACACTGTTTGAGTCAGGCTGTTGAAGCACTATGCTGGAAGCAGAAGCTGCCATTGTATGTACAGTGGAACCACAATCCAACATGAAGGCACGTTTAGATGTATACTGCAACTGCACACAGTACGTTTTCCGTCTGTTTCCTGATGTTTTGAGAATGTACTCCATTGCTGCATCAAATAATATAACCTTGGAACAGAAAAATCCTCTGGGTAAAGGCTTCAGAATAAGAAAAGTAATCTGGCTTGAAAATTCTGTCCTTCTGAGATTCTACTTTTGTCATTTACTTAGTTTAGAAGACGAATATGGCAAAATATATTATTTATTAAAGTTAATATAGGTACTTGGCTGTAGCTTCCTTTTTACACACACTCATACATTAAAATTAATAGGAAAAGAAGCTTCTTACAGTTTAAACAGAATTTGCCTGTATGATACTAGCAGTAGGAGTCTTTCCTTATTTTTGTAAATTATTTAGCAGCGATACGAATATTTTAAAATTCCAGATTGTGGACAGTCTCTTTGTTTTCACTTCCTTGCTTGTTTGCGCTTTAAACATAGACGTAATTTCAAGTGCTATTGGTACCTCCTTAGAGAAGTTTGAATGTCTCTCCTTGCAGTGTCATACAGTATATAATAGCTTTGAGTTTATTTTCCCAGTTCTGATTGTAGTTGCTAATCACTACTGCCCAATAGGCTGAAAAATGGACACCATAATTAGTGCATAGATGGGGTCAATTTTTGAGTTTCCTTGAGGGCACCAGATTTCTAAGACTAAATTAAACAAATACTTAGTAAAGGTAGAACTTATACTGATAAATGTACAGGTGTTTGCTGATATATTATGTGTAAATTTCTGTTTTCACTATGTGCACAATTTACTTTTGCCTCCTTTACAGTAATGGAAATTTAGAACAGTATTACAGTCCATCAGTGACTATTTCTTCTACATGCAAAAGACCTGTTTGGAAATTTAATTTTCTTTCTTCTGATCTTCTCCCCCTTCAGCTTTCCAATAGCTGTCAAACCATCCACCGACTAGAGTGTCAGTTCACTTCACAGATAACTCAGTTTTCTTCCATGCTCCATGGTGTGAGACAGCACATTCTGCTAGAGAGCACTGTAACAATGCACGCTGCATCAGAAATGTATGAATCTAAGGCTTGTTTTGTGAGTTCCCCTAAATCCATATAACCAGCTTCATAGCCCTGTGTCACAACCTAGGAGGTTGTCATGTGTTCTCTGAAAAATATATATGAATACCTACAACTGTAGCTTTAATACAGCGTAATTATTTTTTAAGGAGCGTCTCAAATAGAGATTATGGAATTTAAAGTCAGGTAACAGTCACTGTTATCATTAGCAAGATGAAGACATAAAAACAGTATTGCTTTTAGCTCGTACCACCTTTTCTTTGCCTTGGCATACCAAGAATTAGGTGTCAGTCACAGAAGCACAGCATCCACTACAGTCAAATTGTGTTCAGCAGTAGCTTGAGTTAGTCTGGACAAGCGATTCTGAACAGATTGTGATTCCCACATCTCAGTTACTTTCCTAAGACCCAAGAGAGCTTCTCTGCTGGTTGTCAAATGCCTGCAGAATGTCCTGGTGATACAGTGATGTACAGGGTTCTTAATCCTGCCTCATAAATTACTGCAATTTACTACACTGCTCCTCTGCTAAGTCTGAGTAATACTGAGTGATGGCCAGTAGCTTCTGTACAGAAAATACAACCCAGGATGCACTTCATTCTCCTGTTGCAGTTGCTAATCAAAAAGGAAACGTGGAAGTAGTGTAGACCAAAGGTACCTTAGGTGCTGCTTTTGAAGGATCCCCTCTTGTAGTTTGAAACTATTTCCTCTTATCCTATTACAACAGATCCTGCTGAAGAGTCTGTCCCCTTCTTTCCTATAACCCCTCTTTAGATACTTGAAAGGCTATTATCAGGCCCCCCTGGAGTCTTCTGTTCTCCAGGTTGGACAGCCCCAGCTTTCTTAGCCTCTCCTCCTAGTGGAGGTATAAATTCTTCTTTAACATAACGACAAATCATTCAGGCAGGGTGAATTCTCTTGTTGTCTTTGTTATAATGAAGATAGGCTGAATTCTGGTGAAATTCAAATGTCTGGTCAATTAGGAAATATGAGTGCCTCTGAAGACTTTGAGGAATAATGTAGGATAGGGAGTTAACCAAAACCTCTCAATAGGACACACCAGATATGTAGATTTGGTGGGCTTAGAACATTCGAATATAATCCTCAATGATTTCAAATCCATAAAGACTTTTAAGTGTGTGTAATTAACTTCCTTTTATCTTCAGGCCTAAACACAGACAGCTAATGCGCATTTTGAAGCTCACTTCAGCATTTAACTCACTAAACTACTGTTGCAACTACTGATGCCCTTCATTGATTCTTTGTTTCACAGGGGTTGAGTAGAACAGTGGAGAAAAAAACATTTCAAATTAACCTTAATAAGAAGGTGGTTTTAGTCTGTCACCTTCCCTCTTTGACAGAATACAGAAGCAGTAGTAATGTTGATATATTGTACTTATATGAAGGTCTTTAGTAAGACAGAAGTCTTTCTTTCCAGTTTCTTTCATATGACTTCTCCATGAGCACTACAGGGCGGTGAGTAACTGCTGTTACTGCACGACTAGTTGGCAGCCCCCCATCCAAGAGTTGTCAGGATATGGAAAAAAATCAAGCAAAGGAGCCTGTCCTTATCTAGAACCATCCAATGTCTTTATGAATGACTTAAGAATGTAATAACAAGGTTTTTATGTTTTTAGACAATCAGATGGTGAAATGGTCTACGAGCCCTTTTGTAAATAAAATTACAATTGGAAATATTGTTGGCAGACTGGAACAGTGATTTGAAGTAAACGGTAAAATTAATAATGACTAATTACTGATATAAGTGAAAGTGTGACACTTTGTGGAAGTTTTTTGGGGAAAAAAATGGGAATAGTAGTATGTCAGCAGTGTCATTAGTGCATAGGTCAGCAATATCGTAGTATATTAATGGTCTTATGTAACAATATACAAACAAGAATGGCATAGACTGGTACAGTCCATGATCTTTTCAATCTGTTCTCTACTACTACAGCCCTAAATGGAAGCTGGTTTTCATCTTTTATGGATGGGAGGCAGTGATCATCAAACTCATGGGCTGTACTGGTGGTTCCTGGGCTCTGGGGTACAAACCCAAAAAAGGAAATTGAGGCAAGTGAGTTGAAAGGTGTAGAATTCCATCACAATTAAAAGGAAGATCTGCCCAAGAAGATAGTTGAGTATGAGGGGCAGTTTTCCTGTGGAAATAAGAGTATTTTCATTACTGGAGATTTTCATGAATTATGTGTACATTTCTTGAGAGGGTTTAGGCCCTTTCTAGCCTCTTTTCAGACCAGGATGGATCGAATAAGCTTTATGTAAATTCAAGTCTGTGTGTCGTTTTGGCTGTTGATACCACCTGTGATTGCTGATCAGTTTCAGAGTCTTTCTCTCCTCTTTCTCCCAGTCTCAAACCAGCAGAACCTCATCTCTACTCCTCTCTGGCCATTTTAACTTCTCTCAATTTTTTTATTTTTTTTTTTTTATTTTTATTTATTTATTTATTTTTTTAATAAATAAATGAAGCAGGAGGAAAAATTGAAAGGTCTATTATCTTTTTTTTTTCCCTCATAAATTGAATTAAAGATAGCGGGAAGAGAGTGTTGTGTTTCTTTTCTAATCGCTTAACTGGAATCTTGCTTTTCTTTCTAGTGGACCTGTTGTCACATAGTCCCTGTATTTGTATTACTGCTTCAGCAGCTTGATCCTGGACTGCGCTCTCCTATAGCATCACTAACAGTAGGAATATTGCGTATAGTGGTATTACAGTCTGATAATGCTGTGGAAATTATTTTGGGGAATGTTGCAATACAATGTTTTTATGTGTAATATAAGTGGACGTTTAGTATGTATCTTCTATGATGTCTCACATTCATTCATGACTACTTTTTGTGTGGACTGATATCTCTTTTGAGGCAAGTGTGTAGCTCTACTTGGAATGAAAACACAGATTTTAAAGACCAAACTTTGGCAGAATTATATCCGAATAATTGGTATTTTGTTTTTCCCCTTCCTTCTCCCTACTTCCAGTTGGCTGTAAGGTGGTTGGAGCACAACTGCCACTACCAGTACATGGATGAGCTTCTCCAGTACGTCCGCTTTGGCCTTATGGATGTGGATACACTGCATGCTGTAGCTCTGTCTCATCCTCTTGTTCAAGCTAGTGAAACTGCAACAGCACTTGTTAATGAGGCCTTGGCTTACCACCAGAGCATCTATGCACAGCCAGTTTGGCAAACCAGAAGGACAAAACCCCGCTTCCAGTCAGACACTCTTTACATTATTGGTGGGAAAAAGCGTGAAATCTGTAAAGTGAAGGAACTGCGCTACTTCAACCCTGTCGATCAGGAGAACGTTCACATTGCAGGGATCGCCAACTGGAGTGAGCTTGCACCGATGCCCATGGGGAGAAGCCACCACTGCGTTGCCGTCATGGGAGACTTTCTGTTTGTGGCGGGTGGGGAAGCTGAGCACTCCACGGGACGCACCTGTGCCGTGAGGACTGCCTGTCGCTATGACCCCCGAACCAACTCCTGGGCAGAGATAGCTCCCATGAAGAACTGCCGGGAGCACTTTGTGCTCGGAGCAGTGGACGAATACCTGTATGCAGTAGGAGGCAGAAATGAGTTGCGTCAAGTCCTACCTACTGTAGAACGCTACTGTCCCAAGAAGAACAAGTGGACCTTTGTACAGTCCTTTGACCGATCGCTTTCGTGCCATGCAGGATATGTGGTGGATGGTCTCCTTTGGATATCAGGTAGAAACATTTCTCACAGTTTGAGGTATTAACAAGATATCAAAATGCAGTCTTGAATGACTTCTAGTAAATCATCTTTGGTTTTATACGTCAAGATAACTTTTATCTTAGGAGTGAGTATTTTAAAGGACTTTAGAATGGAAGCATGTAATGAAGCCTGATTAGAAGTATAGGGGCGGAACACAGCTGCCTGCTAAATATGAAAGGGAGCTTATAAACAGGAAAGAAACCAACTTTTTACACAAGCAGATGGTAGATGGGAGATTTACATTAGATATTAGGAGGACATTTTATTCAGAGGGTGGTGAGGCACTGGCATGGGCTGCCCGGAGAAGCTGTGGATGTTCCATCCCTGAAGGTGTTCCAGGCCAGGTTGGATGTGGCCCTGGGCTGCCTGATCTGATGGATGGCAACTGTGTCTGTAGCAGAGAGTTGGAACTGAATGGTCTTTAAGATCCCTTCCAACCAAAGTCATTCTGTGATTGTGTGATTTCTGTGTTTCAAGTTGCATATGTTGTGTACACTACTTCCAATCACCATCCATAAATCGCAGTGAATCAAAATGATAATGCACTCTTTGACAAGTTTTGAATTACAAATTCTGTGTGCTTGCTGAAAAATAAGAAAGCAAAACCTACTTTCTGTAGTATGATCAGGTACTACTGTGTTTATTCTTGCAGTTGGGAATTAAATGCTTGTTGGCTTGTGTAGCTTCAGGGCTTAAAGGCAGGTGATTGAACTCCTCCTTCTTGCTCTTGAAGATATATTAACAGGCCACAGCAACCTTCATTAGAAATCCTGTGTGACTCTGACTGTCAATAGCAAGTGCATAGGACTGGCTGGATGTAATCATAGCACTATGGCACAGGTAGATGAAAGTATAGGCCTTGTAATTGTAAACTAACATATCATTTGCAACTCAGTCTGATAGGCTTTTTGTTGTACGTGTACTCAGTGATGGGATTTGAGGACATCGTGCCATCAGTCCTTGCAGTGATTTTTCTGGTATCACTTGCTTTGGAACAAGGTTGATGCTTTCTATGGAAGGCACAAGAGGCAAAATGGAAGCACCTTTCAGTAAGAAGTGTGTCATGAAAGGTGACAATGTTGTCTTATGTATGTCAATGAGTAGGTAGGACCAGCCCTTGAAGAAAATGTTCAGCGATGGTGTCTTAACTATAGATAGCCTCTGAGGATTTTGGTGTGGCTTGGGATTCCTATGGTGTGTAGATGATATGTGAACAAATGATTAATTAAGCTCATTAAGCCTTCATTGTGCTTGTCAGCGTATGCCGTTGAGGTTAGCAGAGCTCCTTGTGGATGTATCTTTCTGCCCTTACAAGTTAAATAGTTCACAGGATTATATCTCCTAGCTCTGTTGGGAGAAGTAATAGACACCTATTTTCATCCATAGGCACTGAAATCATGACTGATATGTTTGGAAAGAATGGCATGAGAGAACGTCAGGAGTCACAGAGATGCCTGGCAAGCACTCCGGGTCTCTTTCTGCAATGGTTAACTTTGAAGAAGTTCCGTACAGTTTGGGTTGTGTATTAAGTGTGCATGTGGTCTGCTTTAAGAGTCGGGTATGGATTTTTGATGTAAGGAATCAACAAGGTGTGTTCAGAGCCTTCCCCTGTTTATTCATTACCTCCCTTGTTCCATCAGTGGAAAGAGATGAGTGCCTGTGATGGGCAAGACAAAGTATGAAGGTGCTAGTTCTACCATATCTTGATTTCTTTCTTTCTTTCTTTACCTTCCTCTTACGGTTAACGGTTGACAGTTTCTATTTTTGACAAACAGCACTTTTTAGGAAATTGTTTTTAACGTATCTGTGTGAAATCCTTGAAAGAGCACTAGAAGTACTTGTCAGAGTGAGGTCCTTGCTCTAGTACATGGCAAAAAATGATTTTTTTTAATCATTTTTTTTTTTTTCTGTACTAAAATTACAAACAATCTCTACCCAGTTTGTTAGAGATTTTTAAGGCAAATGTGAGATTGGCTCCAGATCGCTTTTAATTTTTTCCAGCTGTGCTAGAAAAGGGAGTATTCATGGCAGTTTGGTGAAGTTTATGGTAGTCTGATGAAGTTCCCACTGATTAGAAAAGGGGAAACATAACATTCATTTTTAAGAAGTGGAAAAAAGAAGATGCGGGGATCTACAGGTCAGTCAGTCATACCTCTGGGCCTGGCAAGATCATTGAGCTGATTTTCCGGAAGGCCCTAAGGCACATGGAAAATAAAGATGAAGTGACTGGTGGCAATCAACATAATTTCATCTAGGGCAAGTCATGCTTGAAGAACTTGGCTGTCTTTATGATGGAGTTACAGTGTCAGGGATAAAGGAAAAGCAACTGATGTAATCTACCTGGACTTGTGCAGAACATTTGACGCTGTCCCTCATGACATCCTGGTCACAAAATTGGAGAAAAATGGATTTGATGGTTGGACCTCTCTGGATAAAGGATTGGCTGGATGGTTGTACTCGGGGAGTTGCGGTCAGCAGTGCAGTGTCTGAGTGGAGACCAGTGATAGAATCATGGAATCACTGATGAGTGGCATTCCTCAGGGATTGGTGCTGGGTCCAGAGTTATTTAACATCTTTGTAGACAATATGGACTGTGGGAGCAAGTGCACCCACAGCAAGTTTCTAGATAATACCAAGCTGAGCTGTGCAGTGGACAAGCTAGAGGGAAGGGATGCTACAGGGAAGGACATGAGCTGTCTTGAGAGGTGGGCCCATGTCAACCTCATGTAATTCAACAAGGCCAAGTGCAAGATCCTGCACCTGGGTCAGGGAAACCCCTAGCACAGGTACAGGCTGGATGGAGAATGGCTTGAAAGCAGTCCTGAGAAGAAGGATTTGGGCGCGTCAGTTGATGAAAGACTGAACATGAGCCAGCAACACACTCTTGCAGTTCAGAAGACCAACTGTATCCTGGGTTGCATGAAACAGAAGCGTGACCAGCAGGTCAAAGGAGGTCCTCGTATCCCACTCTCTCTTGTGAGACTCCACCTGGAGTACTGTATCCAGTTCTGGAGCCCTCAGCACAATGGCATGGAGTTGTTGAAGCAGGTCCAGAGGAGGGCTATGAAGTTGATCAGAGGGCTGGAGCACCTCCCCTATGGGGGCAGGCTGAGAGAGCTGGGGCTCTTCAGCCTAGAGAAAATGGGGGGACCTTATAGTGGCCTTCCAGTACCTGAAAGTGTTTCACAGGAAAACTGAGAAGGGACTTGTTATGAGGGTGTATAGCAATGGGATAAGGGGAAATGGCTTTAAACTGGAAGAGGGTAGATTTAGATGAGATACTAGGAAGAAACTCTTTACTGTGAGGGTAGTGAGACACTGTTAACAGTGGATACCCCTTCTCTGTCAGTGTTCAAGACCAGGCTGGATGGGGCTTTGAGCAACCTGGTCTAGAGGGGAGTGTCTCTGCCTATAGCATGGGGTTGGAACTATATGCTCTTAAACATCCCTTCCAGCCCAAACCATTCTATGATTCTATTATATTATGCTGTTTTTTATGTGTTTAGTTATGGAAGTGGAATACATGCATGCCTGTGTCCAGATGCTGCTGGGATTTATGTAATGTAGCACTGTGATATTACGTATTTAATACACTTGCAGAATCAGAGGGAAGAAGTCATAGAAGCTTATTAGATCAACTGCTAACAAATGACAAAAAAAAAAAAAAAAAAAAAAAAAAAAAATTACCAGTATTGTTTCACGTATATTTGAAAATGCAACATAGCTCCTGTGGTAAAAACCAATGGTGTATGAAGTTTTGGCAGCAGAGTAAGCCAGATAGGACTGTTGGGTTGTTAGAGTTGCCAGATTCCATTTGTTTACTGTAGATTATGAAATGCAGTACTTCTGAGGATATTGATCTGAATTATGTACTCACAAATTGAAAGCTGGGATTTATCTGTTGAACAGTTATTTTTAAAATAAAGGTAGATGGAGATGTTTTAACTATAACTAGCTTTTTACCATTAATTGATTGCTTAGGAGTATATATGTATATTCAAGGGCGTTCAGGGGCAGAGGAATGGTACACGGAGATGTTTTATTGTGCTAACATATCAGTAGTTACTGATGAAAAGACCTGCTGTTCCACCATCAAATATAAGATGTTAGTGTAAGAATAATCAGTAATGTGGGAGGGAACCTAATTTTTAAGTACCTAATCTAAAATTATGTGATTAAAAAATTAGTCTGAGTTAGGGATATTTCTGAGAAGTATCCCTGCTGCTTTATGGGAAATTCAGGTCATCACCAGAGCTCTCAAAGTCAGTCTGATGCTACTAGCTGGCACAACTACTATGAAAATCTGCCCAGCTTTTTAATAAGTGAATAAGTTAAATAGTAGTAATATAAATTTTTAGACCTTGTATTTGTGGAGAAAGTCATCAAAACATGATTAATAGTCAAAACAGTAATACCTTTGCTACAAGCCCTTCCTTCTACGGCTTTGCTAATCAAAGTCTGGCTAGAATTAAAGGGTTTTCTGTTGTCATTATTGGGATTCATTGCTGGCATTACTTTGCACATCCTTTGGGAGTAATACAGGAAGGAATCAAAACTCACAGAGACTAAAATCTTGGTGGCGGTGGCAGGAAAGGGAAGGGCAATAAGCAGAGTGCATGACACAAGAGCATGCAAGAGCTGGCAGGTAGGTGGTGCAGGGATGCAGGGACTGCCAAGCTGCCTCCACTCCTTGGGGCCCTTTACTTGCCTGAGGGCTTGGGACTAGTGCACTTTGGAACAAGCCTGACTCTAGATGGCAAAAGTGGGTTCAGTTCCATATACTGCAAGACATCCTTTTATATTTGTGTGTCTTTTTTTTCTCTCTTTTTTTTTAATGACCCTCTATTTAATTTTATCTTCTTATTTTAAAAAGTGAATGATAATTCATTAAAGTTCTCTGCATTGACAGTACAATGTCAGGCAGATGGCTTTGAAATTTTACAGAAAGATGAATCTTAGAGGCCCCAGTTCTCATCTGACACCCCGATCCCTTTCACAAACGCACTGCGTGCCACATGCTAGCAAAGCAAAGTATTTGAGTGAAAGAGCCACAAACTGCACTGAGCCCCTTGGAGCTCAACATTACTAACAATCACTTCCTATAAAAGCAGTGAAACATTTTCCATAATAGTGCGAACTTGAACTGTGCCTCTTTTTTTCTTCATCCTCCATGATGCATGCAAATCTGGAGACCTCCTTTTCTATAGGGTCAGCCTTTTCCACCCGTTAGGTGCCTTGCATGTATAGATCGGGTTGTGCAGAGACGAGGGGACCTCTGACAGACCCTCAGCTCAGTGCCACTTCTGCATCTGCAGGGGAGATGAGGGTCTGTCCCTCCTGGTGAAGTGCTCAGGAGGCAGCACAAGAGGTGCTGCCAAGAGCCAGTACCATCCTGTTGTTCCGCAGAGGTCAGAGCTGCCTGACCTGAAGGCTGCTGGCTGAAGACGCATCTTGATGTGCATGGGAATACTCAGTTCTGTGGGAGAAAAATAACCAACCCCCTACAATTGCTTCGTATTTAATAATATTTTTTAACAAAAATCGAGATTCAAGGTTGTGTTTTTCTTTTTTTTTAATTTTGAGACTTGTTTATTTTCCTAATGGTGAGATTTTAACCAATGAAATTATGGAGATCACGTATCTTCAAGAATTATTGAATTTCTAAGTGCTTTGGAGTATTGCATTACTATTAGGATGTTGTGGGGAGATCTTTTTTTCCCCAGTAAATCCCTGTAATATCATTTTATGAAAAATGGATCTGAAATAAATAGGAGTCTACAGTATCTAACCAAATCCAATTTTGTGGTGCAGCAGGCACAGAAAATACCATGTATAGGGGCTTTATAAGGAGATAAATTGTCTCTGTGACCCAGTCTACGTCTGGATGTGGGATAGTGTTTCTTTTTTATTATTATTATCTTTTAATAAAGATAATCATAGAATCATACAATGGTTAGTGTTGGAAGGGACCTCAAAGATCATCTAATTCAAACCTCACAGCTTTCAAGCAGAGACATTGATCTGATGTCATTAATTCTTTGTAGATTGAAAGTAAGCACCCAGGCTGGGCAGAGAATGGCTTGACATCAGCCCTGAGAAGAACGATCTGGGGGTGTCAGTTGATGAAAGACTCAACATGAGCCAGCAATGCACTCTTGCAGTCCAGAAGGCCAACCATATTCTGAGTTGTATCAAGAGAACTGTGACCAGCTGGTGGAGGGAGGTGATTCTGCCCCAATACTCTGCTCTTGTGAGACCCTACTTAGAGTAGTGTGTCCAGTTCTGGAGCCCTCAGCACAGCAATGGCATGGAGTTGTTGGAGCAGGTCCAGAGGAGGGCCATGAAGTTGATCAGAAGGCTGGAGCACCTCCCCTATGAGTCGAGGGAATTGAGGCTCTTCAATCTGGAGAAGAGAAAGTTCCAAGAGGACCTTATAGTGGTGTTCCAGTACCTGAAGGGGTTCTGCAGGAAAGCTGGGGAGGGACTTTTTATAAGGACATATAGTGCCAGGAGAAGGGGAAATGGTTTTAAACTGGAAGAGGGTAGATTTAGTTGAGATATTAGGAAGAAACTCTTTACTGTGAGGGTGGTGAGACACTGGAACAGGTTGCCCAGCGAGGTTGTGAATGCCCCCTCCCTGGAAGCATTCAAAGCCAGGCTGGATGGAGCTGTGAGCAACCTGATCTAGAGGGAGGTGTCCCTGCTATAGCAGAGGGATTGTAACTTGATGATCTTAAATGTCCCTTCCAACAGAAACCATTCTGTAATTCTATGATTTGTAATGATTTAAAAAATATGTATGAGAAGGTCGGGCTTGTGCCCCTCTTGTTTGACAGCTAGTTTGCATACAGAGAGGACTGTCATAGCTTAGAGCTGCCATTGGTGCCTTTAAGGGTGCATAAGGGTGAGGGAAGGTGCCGTAGCTCAACTGCCCTCACTGCACCTGTGCTGGCTGAATAGAAGGCCTGCATGATCTCCTATTTAACACAGAGGCAGGAGAGAGAGGAGAGATTTCTATTTTAAAACAGCCAAGCATCGTAGGGCGCACTTCCTGAGCTTGCTATATTCCATGTATTTGCTGGAAGGAGTGCACATGGGGAGCTCTCTGCCAACATGTGGTTTTACACATCTCCCAGCAAACTGGGATTCATGTGCACAACCTAGCACCCGGGGACTTTCAGAGAGAGTGGTGAGATTTTCTGTGGGATTTGGATTGGGTGAGATTTCTCAAGTCAGATGGGGGGTCTTACTAGGACACGATATAAATATGGATGATAAATGTCTGATTGGGAAAATTGTACGAAACCTCCTGCCTGCCACCCTTCTCTTTTTGGAGGTGGCTTTATTGAAGGCATGTTTCAATGCAGTTAGTGGATTGTTTGGGTGCTGTAACAAAACAAAATATTTTGCAAATGTGGGGAAGGGGAGGGTAAGTCCCAGCCAGCTTCTAAGAATTTCTTCATGGATAGAGGCACTGCAGTGCTGGGAGCTTAAGGCTTCTGGAGGGCTTAGAAAGCAGGGGTTGTGGCCTGCCTCGCAGCATCTGATGTAAAAGAAGTGAGCAGCAATGGCTGTGGCCCTGTAACAACTTCTATAAGCTGGACTTCTCATGACTGCCATCCTGCAGGAACAAGGAAGATACAGGCTTCTCCTGAGGGCACTCCTTGCCTTCCTGAGATTTGAGTCCTCAAAGCAAGCTGCTCGTGCCAGAATGGTTTGTAAAATCCACTGAGCAATGACTGAGCTGTAAGTTTTGATGTTGTTGGACCAGCCAGACGTTTTCTTCACTTCCCTTAATTTATTTGCTACCACATTAGCTGCCTTTGCTTAACATCAGCTTTCATAGCATAGTTTGTAGTTTCAAGACTTCAAGTGTTACTACCATACCTCCCTCTTCCTTCCTCATAAAAAGTACTGCAGGGCAGTTTAAGAAATCATTTCAGAATTACCCCAGTTTTTTGTTGCTCTTGTTGTTGTTTGTTTGTTTGTTTGTTTTTTCTGAAAGTATGTATTATTTTTAGTACTATTTAAACTTATTATTCCTTATCCTATTTTTTAAGAGATATGTTAATCATATGCCCTTTCCCAACTGCGTGGAGTATTTTTAAAAGAATAGTTCAAGAGGACATTATAGACTTGTTAAATTTGAATTTTGGCAGAAAATTTTAAACTTTTGCTATAGCACTTCAAAGTTAGGAGGAACTCGAGTTTGAAAATTGATGCAGATATAAGATGGCATATTTAATGACAGATGTATCTATAGAAACCTGTTAAGATGCAGATTATCCCCCTGGGGAGGGGAGATCAAAACTGCCAATCTATAAAATATACTTGTTAGGGGAAGGCATGGAATCTATCTCTGTGAGCACTTTGATTGCAGGGGACAGTGTAGCAGCATGTGGCATCATAACCTAAGAGCAGACAAATCAGCTTGATGACTTTCAAAGCCAAGAATACTGCTGGAGGCAAGGGTACTCCAGTCTAGAAGAAATTAAAACATATAGAGACTGTTATTAATTCCAGATCTATTTTTGTGTAGTCAAATCTGTATGCAAATCCTTAGCATCTCATTTTGGCAGATTAATCTAAAAGTGAAGAGCGGTATGTGAAGGGAATGTAATGATAAAACACCACAGATGAGCAATATTGCAGGGAAAAAATATAAGCTATGTACTTGATACGAGGGGCTCTTCGTGAAGAGAGGAAAATAATTTTGTTCTTTTGCTTATTTCATTATTTTATAAGGAAGCAGCCCCATTCTTTTTCTTCCTCCACATTTTCCCCCCAGTATGGAGGTGTGCTTTCAGAAGAAGAGACCCAGCATTGTGTTTCTGTTGTACCTCCTGTGGGCAGGCATTCTGGAGGCAACCATCCAAGCAACTATGGATTTTATTTTTTCAACACGCTCAGTGACATCCCATTTTTAAACACTGGGAGTGAAAATAGCTTTGTAAAGGTATCAAATTTCAGGCGTTAGAAAATATTGTTTCGTGGTCGTGGCTGATGGCCACTAACAAAGGCTGCACAGCAGCGTGGAGACAAACAACGCTGTGACATCAGCAACTGTTGCTTTCCAAAGCACGTTCTTGTGTGTAACCTACAGATGGGGGGTGGGCGCTGTGTGATGCAGCATGGAAAGGCTGTGTGTTATCTTCCAAAAGTACTGCATGAGGTGAAGCTGGGCTCTGTCAAAATGAGGACTTCTAAGCATGGAGGCACACTAAGACCAGGTGAGGACGTGTCCCCAGTACCTATTCTGGATTTTCCTGAGGTGCTGAGGTATACCTTTTTTTTTCCTGTAGATTATTGAGAACTTGATATGCCAGATGGTTAGCATTGTTTCTGATCACTGTGGAGGAGCTTCCTAACGTAAGACTATGACAAAGCCAGAAGATGTTTGCTCTGCAGTGCAGAATATATGTGGTAAATGTAGAATTTCCTTTGAAGATATATGGAATACAGTTGCAGTTGACAAAGGTGCAGTGGCATGTGAATGTAACTGGGGCTATGCAATGTAATCCTGTCAGCAAATGGACCCTACAATTGGTTGTTTTACCGTACTGCATTTTGGTCCTGGTTTTGCCTATGTGAAAAAAAAAAATATGTAACCTGTATAAACTCTTTCATAGGAGGAGTAACAAATACTGCACAGTATCAAAACAGGCTCATGGTCTATGATCCCAAGCAGGTGGGTATCTGTGTCGTATGCATTTCTCTCCTATCTTTTGTTTAAAACAGGTCTCTTACCAAATGCATGCTGTGATTTCTTAAGTTTAAAATGCTGTCCATTTGAGTTGATGGTGGTTTAAATTCACTTTACACTGATGATATGTGTTTAACAGAGTAGTGGACAACCTGACTGATTTTGTATTTTTGATGCCCATACGTTTTAGAAACATTTTAGATTAAATGCTTAGAATCTTAGAATAAATGGGTTTTAAGCTCCTCTACTTACTAGTATTTATTTTGCTTGTTCATTTGTTTGTAATCCAGCAGCCCCAAGCAGCATGTACTTAAAGCCAGTGTCACAAGGCTGCTTCTTATCTTTCACATTTCAGCTTTCAATTACATACACACAAGCTTTTTGTTTTCTCCATTCTTTCAGAGCTGCACTACCTGTCAGCGCCTTATTCTGCTGACTGCAAGGGTGCCTATCATTTCATTACCCAACTACCTAAAATGTATTTTAGGGATTATTTCATACATTATGTATTTGTTTTGATTAGGTTAGCATGGCTCAGTGACCATTTCAGGGGGTTAGGGCATGGTTATGCCCTCTCACTAGCATTAGGAAATAGAAGTTCTAAGCTTGCAATCAGAGTTGCACAGCCTGGTTTATTCCTGCATGGGAAGGTGTTTACTTCTCTGATTACAGGATAGGGCCTTTGGTTGCTGTCTTGGGCCAAGGCACACATTACTGTGGCTCCCGCTGGCTTTTAAGGCATACTACAAATGGTTGCTGAGGCAGAAAGCAGACTCTGACAGAGCTACCTCATCCTTTGAGGTACATTCAGATCATTGACTGCACAAGTGCCAATTCTACCCCAAACCTCGGCATGTCGTAATTACAGGCAGCAATCTCATTTTGCTCGTGAATGGGACGCTCGTTTAGTTCCTGTCTCTCTGTCGCATGTCCACGTCCTTTGCCGTGGCTCCTGCTGATGTGGCTTTGGAAGTTGCACCACAAAATATCAGTGGCAACTCGAGTGCATGGTGATGGCTGTGAGAAGCCCAGCCTGACGTATAAAGAGTTAAGGAGAAAGCATGCGTTAGCCTCCTTCAAATGAGGCCTGCTTCATGTTTGTACACACATGCTCTTTTTAAAAATTCTGCTGGCATATTGTTTACGGTGGGTACTGGAAACCATCACATCTGCTTGCATCTCGCACGGAATCTCAATAACTCCATCATTCAGCGCTCGTGCTCGCTTCTGCGCGAGGCCTTTGTGGCAAGTCGATAATGCCTGCCATCTGCCACAGAGCACACAGCTACCTGCCAGCAAGCCGGCCGGGGTGACCTCTGCTTCCCCACCACTGATTAGCATGCACACACTGCCTTATTAGAAATGACCCCGCCAGGCCCCTCGCTTTCGTTGCCTTTGCAGCGTGCAGCGGCTCACCTGGCAGGCACCGCAGTGGAGGAACCTGAAGATATAATCAGGGGATGCAGGCAGGCTTTGCAAAGCAGATGGTGCCTATAGTCTCGTGTTAAGAGACTGGACTACTAATGCAAGCATTAATGCCTAATACTCAACTGTTACACATTGAAATGTATAGCTATATATTGCAGAGGTTAAAAGGCTGTGTTATTAGAGACTCTTGAGCTACCACAAGCACTAGCACGTGTAACACAAAGAATTTCCTCACAGATTTTAACTTCCTCCTCGTAGATAAATTAATCTTGTTGATTGCCAGGTTGTTTGCTTCTGTAAGCATAGTAGAAGCAATTGCTTTCCTGCATTTAAAATACTGTGCTGTAACTGCTCTTCTTTTGTGTCCTCCCTCCACCCCACGAATAGCAGAATTCCTGAATATTGTTAACAGAAGGAAAAATATGCAAAAGGATTTTACTTTGTGAGTGCCTGCAAATAAAGGGTTAGCATTAAACCAAGTGCCCAAATCATTTAAGAAGATCCTTGAGGAAATTATTTTTCCTTGTTGCTTCACTCCCCAAGGGTGAGACCAAATAAGCTTCTGAATAATGAAAGGTAGAAGAATCTTCTCTCTCAGAGCTGGTTGGTACAGACATGTTAGTGCTGTATACAAAGGAATCATCTAATAGTTTTGCGTAAGGAAGATTTGCTACTGAATTCTGCAGCAAAGGAAAAAAAAAAAACAAACAGGCTTTGAAGCCTCATGAGCTAAACAGGAAAATGGAACAAGAAATAGCCTCATATTAATAAATGTAAACGTGAGGACTGTAAACCACATGTTGAAAGTCTGTTATATCAAGTGAATGTTGTAACAAACATGCATGCTTAACATATGAATAACACAAGTATATAGACCTTGAATCTCTAGCCACGGGTGAGGAGTAAATGCAGATGTCATTGTATTGTTAACTGAGGTATGACTTCTAGCAGTGCTGAGACAAGTTCTGTCTTTTCCTTTGCAGAACAAGTGGTTAAGCCGTAGCCCAATGCTGCAGAGGAGAGTGTATCACTCCATGGCTGCTGTCCAAAGGAAACTCTATGTGCTAGGTGGGAACGACCTGGACTACAACAATGATCGGATCCTGGTTCGGCACATTGACTCCTACAGCATTGATGCTGACCAGTGGACGCGTTGCAGCTTCAACATGTTGACAGGCAAGTGTACAAAAAGGAGAAAAGTTGCTACTATTACATTAAAACATAAGTCCTTTGACCTTTTCATGCCTTTGGTATGTGGAACTCCACAGTTTCACCACAGTTGCCTCTAGCTTAGAGGTCATTGTTGAGACACAAGAATTTTGATTACTGTCCTGGCATTCATTGTTTAAGAAAACCTTTGTTTTAGGATATTGCAGGCTACATTTTTAAGACAACTCATGTAATTAATTAGGAAGCCAAAAGCACTTTGTTATATTATTACCAGTACTTATCTTTGGTTCTCTAGAAGCTTGCATGCACTGATGGATTTAGTTCCATGTTTGGTGTGCACAATAGGCAAATGCATCTCATCATCATTTTTATCTCTTTCTGCTGGCAGAAAGATCTAGTAAGATCAAGGCTTACACTGAAATCCATTAACTGTCATTTATTTCCAAACATCTTCACCACTATACATTTCCAGAAAGGAGATGTCTTTGTTGGAAGTCTATCAAATCAAGGATGCATTGGGTGGCTTAGATAGCTGTGTCATCTGCAGAGTTTCTCATTATGGTCATTAGGTGGAACTGTTCCAGTTTCAACTCGCAGTGCACTCTAACTCTCGGTCCCTGCCGTATCATCCACCGAATATCACCACTGCCTGATGTGACTCCCAAATGTACTACCACTTGTATCCCTGGTAGAGGCAGGCAAGTGACACATTCTCAGAGTATTCTCAGCACCAACAGTAGCTTGCCAGAAGAGAAGGGAGGCTGTAGTGGGAGAAGGGAGCTGGGGGTGGCCTCTTCTCTCGGCTTCAAATTGCGCCAGAGGAGATTCAGGCTGGACGTTAGGAAATCCAACCACTCTTTCAGAAAAGTAGTGTGCTGGTATGGACTGCCTAGGGAGGTGGTGGAATCACCAACCCTGAAAGTGTTCAAGGAACGTTTAGATGTTGTGCTGAGAGACGTGGTTTAGTGAGAATTACTGTTGGACTGGATGATCTTGTAGGTCTTTTCCAACCTTGGTGATTCTATCATTCTATGATGCATTTCCAGGACATTAATGTTGAGGTGTTCTCTTCTGCAGCAGACTTGGAGCTCCCTTAGTAACAGTTTTGTCTGTCAAAACGTTTCAGCACAGACTGCTACTGGAATCCTAGAAATGAGCCTTCCTCACTTTTCATAATCTTTCATTCACTTCTGATTTTTACCACTCAAAAGGATACAAAAGATTTAGGAAATTGACTAGAAGCTCAGGACAACGGGGAACAACATGTCAGAGAAATAAATGCTTGACAAATAAGATAGTCACATGGTGTCGTTTTCCTTTTGGTAGATTTAAAAGCTGTTATAGTGGATTTTTGTTCTTTAATATATTGTGTTGGCTTTGTTAATCTCTGCAATCTTCAGGATTGCTTAGTTTCTGAGTTACGTCATCAGAGTCCTTCATGGACACTAAGGAAAGATGCTTGGATCAAAAAGGAAGAATTGCACACTATCAAACAGAACTAGTTTATCATATTCATATTGCTCTCTGTTTAATGGATTTCTTCTATTTTGTGTTCATTTTCCTTCAAAATGACTGCCTTTGAATAAGACTCCTGACTTGTAACTGCAAAAGTCCTGGCACTGGAGGCACCCTTGCTCTGGAGCTGACCCTGTGCCATCAAATGCTGTCTCTCCCCAGATGTGAGCAGTTGGCTTGTTCCCATGGTCCACAGCTTTTCTCTGTGATTTCATGACTGGCAGAAGGAGTTGCACCAAGTAGCAGATTGTAAAGCTTTATTTATACTTCAGAACCTTCAGATTAGTTAAGGAGATTGCTGCTGTTGGAGTGAGCTTTCATAGCAACTCCTGCAGTTTTCCCTATTGTACCTGTGGCTGCAGTGGGCGGAGGGGTGAGTTCAGATCCTTCAGCATGTCTGCGTTAAATGGATGAGTGCGATGTTAGCTGGTAGCAGGCAGGGAGCTCACCCATCACTTATGAAATACAAGTGCACAGAAACTACTGAGAAGGCAGCAGATGGTCCCCTGCCCAGCCCCACTGTGCATCTGTGACACGACTCATCTGTTGTATTGCTCCGGATGGCACCGTCCTGAGCTCCTGTGGACAACAGAGCACAGCCCTCATGTTTCACATCGATTGTTGCAAGTTGTCAACTCTGAAACTCAAGTTACTGCCAAGTGCATTTGCATCTTACTGCAGAACTCCAGCACTCAGTGTTAAAAGGGTTAATTAAACATTGGAAGTGTTTTCTATTCCTTTTTTTCCTTTAGGTCAAAACGAGTCTGGAGTTGCGGTCCACAATGGTAGAATATATTTAGTTGGCGGCTATTCAATTTGGACAAATGAGCCTCTGGCATGTATCCAGGTGAGTGATTTAGGTTTCTTTTAAAGTCTTTTCCAATAATTTTGCAAGGAGATGTTTTGCACAGAGGTTATTTAAAAGGAAAATGCAGGTGAAGTGGAGAGATTAAGGATGTTTCTTAAGCAGCCCCGGAGCCTCTACAAACCTGAGAGGAAATGCAGATATTAAGAAATATTTCCGGGTTAGCAATTAAATATAATTATTCTAAGTAAGATATTCTAGGAAAACAGGGTTGAGGAATCTCTCCTTTAACAAGATTTGAGTAAAACAGTGGGTATATTCTCAGGTTACACAGCGGAATTCAAAAGTAAAAGAGATGAAGAAATGGACAGTGAGATGTGGGCTAACATGTTTTCAGCCATTCGTGTGATGTTATTCCTCTCCAAGCTGTCTTTCAGAAGAGCAGCCAGAGTTAATGTGTTGTTCTTTGGCAAAGTTCAGTAAGCCTGCAACCTGCCCTAGTGCTTACTGCTTCAAAGCTTGAATGGAAGTTTTGATCCCTGCTGTAGGCAGTAGATTGTTCAGTAAACTCTTCCGCTCTCTCATCTTGTGTAACAGCAGCTTACCTGCAGATCTGTGTCCTTCAGATGTTCCCATACAGAAATTAGGAGTTCTTATCTTCCTGCAGTCTTCTGAGTGAAGCCAATCTGCATCATGGCCATAGCTTTCTGTAACTGCCCAGCTGGTCACACAGGAACTCTTGGTTCCATCTCTGTTTCTGCACTTTTACTGATAAGCAATATTTTCATTAGCTTCCAACTGAACATTTTAGAATTTAACCTTTAAGCTGTCCCATAAGGATGGAAGTTAGACCCAGCAGAAGGGAATGTATCAGATGTTGAGCTGCTGATCTTATAATGAATGCACACTAGCAGGAGTTTGTAAAGAGCAGAGCAAGATAAACAGTTAAAATCTTACTCTCCTGATATTATCATTGAGTGTTGTTAGGACATCGGATACCATATCTAAAAATTTTCCTTGGAAAATAACGCACGGGTAGGTTTGGGGAACACTAGTTGAAGTACAGTTCTCTGAATGGAGTAATGAGCAGCACAGTGTCAAGGCAGTGGCCTTGCTTGTTTATAGTCAGTGGGTAGTTTGCAGTTTTGCACCTGGGTTTAAATACTGCTTAGGGACAGGTGATGATGAGCCTGAGATCTCACTTTCAGAATGCAAATCTTCCCATTTCCTTAAAATCATGGTAATGAGCTGGAAACTTGCCTGACACAGTCCCAGCATTAGTGGGAAAAGGAGAGTAAGGATGCTTTGGCAGAGGTGTTGGCACTGTGCCTGGCTTTCACCAGTGAAATCAGATCTTCAAATCTGAGTTTACTCTTGCCTTTGGAATAAAACCCATTTTTCTCCATACATCTTCATTGTCTTTAAGTCATTCATGTATTCAGTCTTTCCAGTTTCCCTTGCTCCAAGTTTACAAATGAATCATGCTTTGTGACAACTGTCAGCATTTTGGTGCTCTGCTTGTGTGGCTGCACCACCACTGTCTGCTATCAATTGGCTAAACTAGGATAAGAGTTGGGTGATAAAGGCAGCAGTAAATCAGCAGATCCCCAAGTGCAATCTAGAAGTGATCTGAGACTACATTTCTGCTGGAATTAGTACTACACTCATGTGTTCTGTGCCAGCAAATTTATTTCAGACTACTTTTGTGATCCCAGAAATGTTTTCTACTTTGCCCTGCAGGTGCTGGATGTCAGCAAGGAAGGGAAGGAAGAAGTTTTCTATGGGCCCACGCTGCCGTTTGCTTCCAATGGGATAGCAGCATGCTTTCTTCCAGCTCCCTGTTTCACGTGCCCCAACCTTCAGACCCTGCAAGTGCCTCACCATAGGATGGGCACGATGTGAGATGAGGAATGTGTGCATCATCAACAGTGGCATGTGGAGGGCGAAAATCAAACCCCCTGTACAGACGGGGTCTTTGGATCTGCAAAAAGAATCCACCCCCATGGACTGCTGCTTTACTGTCACACATTTGTCTTAATGTCGGACCACAATAGGCAGGAAGGAGGCTACAAAACCCTTGGTATCTCTCCTCTGCCTCAGCTGCAGAGGTGTATACATAAGAGCATTTTGTATTTCTGGTGACTACTTGCTGCCTGTCTCTATATAATTCCATTATGCAACTCATAAGGCATTGTGATGCTCCTGGCTCCTCCCTGGGCTGCTCTTCTTTGGAGTCTGCACTTTCTGTTGTTCACTAAGGGCACTTTCAAAGACGATAGGAAGTACTGTTTGTGTTGACAAAGATGGTATAATACTGTGGTAATTATGCAACTTACTTGATACCTTCGGCAAAAAGAATAACAAACGTGTTGACTTCCAATTCCAAACTCCATTGTTTACAGTTTCTCATTTAATTATATTTCATTTGAAATTTAAATACTGTGAAGCAGATTAAAACAAAAATAAAAACCAAACAAGCCCTATAGTATCTGAAGAACACGTGAAAATTTTCAGAAGACAAAGAAGCTGAAGCTTCACAATTAAGTGCAAGTCTGAACCAAATACGTTTGTCTGAGAGTCTAAAAATCATGTGGGATGTCTTTTACCAAGGTCTACTATCAAATAAATGTTACCTTCAGTCACGTGATCAATTCCTACTGACAGCTGCTGTCTTTTAGTGGTGGAGAACAGCCTCTTTACTGTGTAATTAAAATATGCCATTTACTTAATATTTTTAATATTCAGTTTGTAAGGGGTCACCACATTTACAATTATCAGCAAATGGTCTCATTTTGTCCAACATATGGTCCCACAAATCACTGGTCTCCAGAAGCTAAACAGCTGTATAACAATGTCAATATTTATTTATTCCTTGGGTTTTTATGGTGCGTCTCCCTTCCGTACTCAGGCATATGCCACTCCACAATAAATACTCTAACCTGTTATATCTTGGCTTTGCTTGGCTCCTGCAGACCCTGTCTCTTACTTTCATCTTTTTTATTTTTTTTTTTTTGCGTATCTGACAGCAACTTTGATGTTTGTGAATATTAACCAAGCATATGATTAAAACTTTATTTATGCTTCACGGGCACTATGCACTTTTCTGGTTTACCTGCTGATCTGTTCCCTGCTCCTGTGCTATCTGAGCAGACCTGTGCAATTCCTGCCGACGTTCACAAAAACACCAGCTCTGGAAGATGTCCCAGCAAGAGGCTGTGTGTGCTGAACAGGAATGGGTTGGCATTGCCTGGTGAGCAGCTCTTCCAGGCCAAACACATCTTCGAAGGGCCTGCTTAGCGGTACAGTGAGGTGAGCTCTATCTCAGTCTCCAGATGGGCAGAGTAGTCACAGCATGTCACCTTGCTTTTTCCGGTAGTTTTCAGGTTATAAAGTTCTGTTTGTTTTGTTGGGTTTTCTTAGCAGCCTTTGGTTGCGGAGAGCTAAGCTCCAGCTGCATGGTTTGTACAGACGAAGCCTTGAAAGGCTTTCCAGTCACATGTGTGGCCCAGGCCTGCCCCTGACGGACTGCCAGGTGTGCGAGCAGCTTTCACACTGTGCAGAGCCATCAGCATGCTTGCAGACAAGGGTGCGGTGGTCATTCAGCCTGTCTAAACTCCACTGTGATGCTTTTATTCCTAGGTCTTGTCGCCTCCCACAGCTGCAGCTCTGCATCCCGTCTGAGCTGTTCTTCCTGGAGCAGAGCTGGGGTCGCTGCCTCATGCAGTGCAGCGCGCTCAAGGGCTGTGAGGCGGGAGTGTGCGGCGGGAGGGTTGTTTGTTATGTTTGCTCTGCCCTTTGGACACTTTTACTGTTCTGGCTGTTACCACTTAATTGTCTGCACTGGTGAATAGTGATTTTAAACAGCTGTGCAAGTGCACTGAATTAGTTAAGAGGAGCACATCCACAGAGCCTCAGGACAGCACACATGCTCCTATTAGTGTCAGGGTGCTGCTCTGGTTCTTAATCACCAGGCTCCAGTGGTTACACAGAGGCCTTTCATTGCCATTCTGTGGCCAGGTTTTTGTGCCTTGCTTTCCTCTCTGGATCTTTCTGCTTTTGTTGCAGGACTACCGGCAGGTGCTGTGCTGCTCCTGATGTCAGCAAGTGCCACACAGCCCTGGCAAAGTGAGCAAGTAGGCTTTGTGTCACCAGGTGAGAAGCAAGAAGGGTGGCAGCGCAGGAGGCGGGTGGAGGCCAGGACAGCCCCGTGTAACTGAAGCTCTGCTTGTCCCTGTGCTGCCTCTTCTGCACAGTGCCACTGGCTTCTCAAACTGCACCAGCTACAAGTTCCTGTGCACAAGTGCCAGGACTACCTCTTCTACAGCCACTTTTGTTTTTGGTAACCATAACCCTTTCAACCCAAGAACCCTCTCTGACCAGGGAGCAGTTTTGGTGCGTACCTCTGAGAAACCATTCAACTCAGTGTTTCTGCAGAGCCTTGAGGATGCTTAGAATATCTCCACGCTGGATCATTCTGTTCCTGGAGTGAGATCGGCACGGTGTGAAAGCAGCTGCCAGCACCATTCACTCGGGCTCCCATCTGGGTTGTTGTGCAAGGGAACCGAGTAGCTTCCAGCCAGCGGGAACTGGAGGTATCTTTGCAACTGTGTAATGCAGCAGCATCGTGAACTGTTGAGTCTGGATGCCAGTGCAGTTCTGTGCATTTTCTTACATTTACTGATTAAATCTGCTCCCAGCTGTAGGCAGGCTTTTGGGCCATGGGGTCTGGAGAGCTGTAAGGAAGCGCCTTTGCACTCTTATTCCTGATACCTTTGGGGGCAGGGGTTGTTAGCTGACAGCTGGCTGAGCATGAGCCAGCAGTGTGCCCAGGTTGCCAAGAAGGCCAATGGCATCCAGGCTTGTATCAGAAATAATGTTGCCAGCAGGAGCAGGGAAGTGACCATCCCTCTGTACTCAGCACTGGTGAGGCTGCACCTTGAATTCTGCGTTGTTTAGGGCCCCTCACTACAAGAAAGACATGGAGGTCCTGGAGTGTGTTCACAGAAGGGCAATGAAGTGGTGAGCAGTCTGGAGCACAAGACTTCCGGGGAACAGCTGAGGAAACTGGGATTGTTTAGTCTGGAGAAGGCTCAAGGGTCTCTACAACTGCTTGAGAGAAGATTGTGGTGAGGTGGGGATTGGCCTCTTCTGTGTAACTAGCGATAACACTAAAGAGAATGGCCTCAAGTTGCACCAGAGGAGGTTCGGGTTGGTTATTAGGAAAAACTTCTACAGAGAGTGGTGAGGCACTGGTGTGGGCTGCCCAGGGAAGTGGTGGAGTCACCGTCCCTGGAGGTGTGCAAGAACTGTGTGGATGTGGCACCAAGGGATGTTGTTAGTGGGCATGGTGGGGGTGGGCTGACAGTTTGACTCGGTGATCTTAGTGGTCTTTTCCAACTTTAATGATTCTGTGATTCTGTGACACGATACAGCAGCAGCAAGAGGGTACCAACAGCTTCCTCTGCCCCTTTGGTCTCTGCTGAGCCTTTCGTATTCAAGTGCTGTGCATATTCAAGTGTGTGTTGTGAGGCAGTGTGCAGCCAGTCCTTGCATTCCTGTGTTCAGAATCTTGGCATTAAGAATTGTTGCTTGTGATTTTAACTTAGCGGCTTTCAGGGAGTGCGCCTGCCAGGATCATTCAAACTTTTGTAACTCTTTTTTTCCTTGAGTTTTGCCATCTCTACTTCCCTTCCCCCAAACCTGTGCAGACATTTAGTACATCAGTTGCAGAATCATGGAGAAGTGGATAATTGAATATTCACACATGCAGAAACAACACAGGCAGAATGTGGAACAATGTGGAAACAAGCACGGAAAGAGGCGGCATCTGTTTATTGAAAATTAGAATGTAGAATAAATTAAGAGGGCAAGGTTAAAACACTTCATTTGCAGTCAGGGTTCGCAGTGGGGGAAGACTGAAGAAAGTTTAGCACAGAGATGTATAAAGGGCTTCTACAGTTTAATTATGATATTTCTGTGAAAGTATATTTAATTTATATTGAAAAAATCGTTTTTACGTGGATTTTTTCCCCTTTAAAATGTGTCCCTGAAAAAAACAAACAAACAAACAAAAACCGCTTAGGTTCTGCAAAATTAAAGTACTTAAAATGTTAACTCTTACCTGGGTAGCTTAGATTACATTGCAACATTTGGAAGTGTTGAAAAACAGAACAATTTTTTCTTTTAGGAGTAATTGAAGAAAGCTGAGCTCATTTTTCCACCAGTATATATAGCAATATAGATGAAGTTGGCCCTTTATGAAATCAATGCATTTAGCAGACTCGGACTTCTAATACCTGTTCAGGCGATGTTGTTCAGGAAAGGCTGTGCACCTGAGGTCAGCCCAATGGACTGAACAATGCAGTGGATTGGGTTGTGACATAGAGTTACTGCTGGCATTTCCAAAGGTCTGCAAAGAGCCACACCTGTGGTGCAGGACCTGGGTTGGCAGTGGTTTTGTTACACGTATCTTTAGGTTTCACATATTCAGTCTATAGAAGGGTTACCCCTTCCAAGCTGCTCATGCAGACAAAAGCCATATCCATAAGTCATTCATCATAAAACAAGCCTAATTATGCTATGACATACTGACACTGCATCAGATTTCTGATCTTCAACATAATTTTATAACCATTGCTAACAGATGGGCCGATTACACTGAATTTGAGTTTTAAGTAATAGTTTAATCATATTTTATAATTTTTAACTGAAAATATCCATGCATACATAATTTCCTGAAGCTACTGAAAGGAGCAAAAACAGAGCGCAGTAAAACCTCTTTTTTGTTTCCTGAGGGAAATGCACTGCATTTAGGTGGACAGGAGTTCCTTAAATGACTCCTTAAGTAGTGTCTGCTGTTGGTAGTTTCTCTTCTGTGCAATTATAGCAGATTTGCGGAACCTTTTTCTTTGCACAGATCTCCTGCTCTATTCCAGCATAAAAGGCATAAATTTTTCTATTTCAGAGGCTCTTTTATTGAAACAAGTGCCTTCCCCCTACTATTTTTTTTGTTATTGAAAATGAAAGCAAGGAGTAATTTAAATTATCACGTTTGTGCTCTTTAATAACAAGAAAAATGGGAAATTCTTATAAAATAGATGGACAGCTTTGTGGGACTGCTGGAAATTAGATGTGAATTTTGAACAGAAGGCTTCTTTATCCCTCTTCTCCTTATTTTTCAGTTGATTTAGGGTCAGTAAAGGAAAGAGAAACCCGGCTTCCATCTCCTTGCCATTGTTTGTGATGGGCTGGACATCAGCTTCACATCACAAGGGGGCAGAGGTGATCTGAATTCTGAATTCTGTAATACTGAATGTAAAGAAATACTTTCTATTCAGCTATCCATTCCCAGACACTGCAAAACAGAAAGGGCATAGTTGTCCTCTGGCCCATGAGATCAGTGGAGAAAATGCCCACAAGGCTCATGGCTGCTGTACTTCAGAGAGGTCTCCTGTCAATGCCATCTGCACTTCTAAAACAAAGGAGACATTGGGTGTGGACCATGCAAGAGGTTTTGGGGAAGAAATGGCTCATTGAGATTTGATATTTTGTTAAAGCACCATTAAAGTATGGTGAACCTTAAATGATTGTAATTAACGTTCAAAATAGCTTAATACCATCAACTTTTCATATAAAAAAGCAGAGCAGGACTGAATTGTTGTTAGAGTTTTTATTGGCGTCTCTAACTGAAGCTTTGATAATGCTCTTGCTCCATGCCTATCAGGTCACAAAAGCTTGAGAGATTTGTGTAAAAGCAGCAGAACTGCAGTGGCATCTGTCTAAACATGAGAGGTGCAATGAATTACTCTTGAACTGGTTGGAAGTGGATGACTTTTAAGACCCCTTCTCACTCAAGTCATTCTATGATTCTATGACCTATATTGCTCAGGGGAGAGCTGATCATCCTGCAAATGACATCTGCCCAATTAGTGGAAGCATCTGATAACCCACTGCTCTTGAGAAACAAAGAATCCAAAAACCAATGCTGTGCTAGGCAGTGTGGTGCATCTATACCCTATAGTCTGCACAGGATTTCTGTTCTGATGCTTCTGGGTTTTTCCCTGCACAGCCTTGAAGACAGACATCTGAAAGTGCCTGTCCACTGAACGCAAAGAAATGAAGATCTCATCAGTGAGTCTGAGGTTGGTATATGACTTGCTAGTAATGCCAACAGTGCCTGCTTGGGCCCTGCACAAATCCAATACACTTGCAAACCACTCTTACACACTGGTAGGAAGACTAATGTTGAATATTTGGGAGTCACTGAGGGAGAAAAATGTTTCTCAGCTTCTCACCAAGTTGCACCACACTGAAGTATGTGCTGGCTACACCTTGAGGTGACACTGTCAGCTGCTGCGGAACCAAGCTCCACACCACCAGGATATTGCTCCCTGGCAGACCTAACAGGTGAGTTGCTTCTGCTTTCACACTCTTCCTATTCTGCATACAAGGTCCAACACTGATGTATCAGAACAGGGCCACCCATCTCCAGCTTGCACAAACCACCATGGGGACTAGTCTTTGGTGGAGGGAGATGAAAGCAAGCTTGGCAGGAGATAAGTTCCTTTCCCCTGCCAGAGAGTAAGGATACTGCTCACCAGGAGCTGGAAACCTGTTCAGATGCCCATTTCAGTTGATTTGCAGCAAGGCTTTGTCTTACTGCTTCACACCAAGAATTGAACCTTGCACCTATACACAGATAAACTGCTCCTGTCAGTGGTAGAGCTCACATAGAAGCTTTCCAAGATCTCCTTCTGTAGTCTGAGCAGTCCTCCATGATTGTACAAGGAAGGTAAATTTTTCTGTTTTCAAACCAAACTGTTCATACTCAAAATCATTAGATGCTTCTGTATAAAGGTAATTTAGGAGACAATATTAAACTTTTCTGTATAAGACCTATGTATTATGGAAACATTATAATACATATTGTCTTCTATACTATATGATTTATTTTAGCTCATAGTGGTTTTCAGTCTTTGTACTCGCATTTAGCACTTTCCTCTTTTTTTTTTTTTGTTCTAACTGATTTTGGCCTGCTGTTCTGTTGTATACGTGGTAGGTCGGTCCAGACTAATACCCTGCGAGCCTTTATCTGATTAATATTATCAAACCTGTCACTCACATCTGCAACTGTCCATACCACATAATTAGGCCCAACCAAATTGCCCATTTGGCAGTGGGTGATGAATACGATGCAAAATGCTTTATTTCTGTTCACATTAACTTTTTGACAGAGGAGGATGATAATTTCCAAACTGCTTAAATTAGTTTCTCGTGCAGTAAGAGCTGTCATACATTTGCATAAAGCTCTGTTGCTTTTTCAGAAACTTCCAACCACTGCAGACATTAAATATACTCTATAACAAATCATTTAATGAGGTGTTTAGTAAATTGTTAATCCGCTCTATCCTTCATAAGTCAAAGGTTTTACTTTTCAGGAAATATTACTACAAGTCAGACATCTGCTCTGTGATCTGGGGGGCAGGGCTCAGATTTCAAAGACATCTCTTAATCTCACTCAGAGGTGGCTTTTTTTTGTTTGTTTTGTTTTTATTTATTTCTTTTAAAAGCTGTTAAGAAGCACAATTCTCATGAGCTGAATCAAACTCCTCCCAGGTACAGAAACTTACAGGAAGCTACAGTGTGAGTTCAGTAAGTCACTTTCATAATGAAAAGAACCTCCATGCTCTGTGCTATTAAACAGCTGTAAAGAGGCTTTTAGTTAACTGTGCTATTTGAAGTAAGGATAGCTGATTTAGGGAAGAAGACTATCTGATCTGAACGGATAACATTACTATAACAAAAGTGAAGCTGCTCTGAACAACATCTTAGGGATTTCTGTGGTGTCTAAGACACTAAAAGAATTTTTCCTTCGCATTAATATTATGAAATTGGAATCTGAATAACTTTAAAAGTGAACAGCCTTTTTACCAGCATTGACATGAATGGCAAATGACATGAACTTACTGTTCCAAGAGTTCTGCCAGTAGCTGAGTAAACACAGGTTATTGTGGGAAGGCATTGGAATTCCATAGGCATTAGTGAAAGATTCCCAACAACTTACTTTGGAAAAAAACTGTAAAAAAGTTACAGAGCTGCACCTATCTGGAAAGACCCAAGAGATAATCCAAAATATTTGGCAAATCTGGCTTTCCAGGCAGACAGAAGTTTGCCTATGGTCAGATGAAATACATTTCCCAAATTAACACTTCCTTTGGAATCCCATCTGCCCTCACTTCTTCAACTATTTACACGTAGTATAATTTTAGATGTGGCTAATCAACACTGTCATAACTAAGAAATAAAATAATGGGATTGCTGTAAATTCTGGGTTAATTTTGAGAAGCGTAATGAAAAGGAAGAGGACAAGAAATCTGAACTTTTGTTCTTTTATTACCCACAAACATAACACAAGAGATTACACACTGGAAACTGAAAGACTTTTAAATAATGTGGAAGGTTAAGACAGCTATGTACATTTTGTGCAACATACCAGAAGCCCTTATTTACATATGGTATCTCTGCCATACTGGCCAACATGCAGGTGCTGCCTGCATATTGCAAATTCAGCACTACAGAAAAGCTTCTCTTGTTCTAAAATAATAAATTAGAAATTACAAAGTTAGAACTTTCTTATGAACATTCTGAATGAGGTTTTCCAAAGTACAATGTTAAGAGGGTCAGGACTCAATGTGAATTGAGCTTTCTGAAATGATTATGTATATGTGCTTATTTTTAAATCCTGCTTTGTACGGTGCAATCCAGGCTATGCTTATATAGACAATTTAATTCATTTCCCATATCTTTCAATCACTGTACAACAGTATATTAAGAGTTACACTTCAGATGCATGACAATATTCAAATACCACAGAAAACACTGAAATAAATACATAATTAAAAAAAATGATATAAAGAATCTGGCTAGTGTGTTGTACTCAGCAGATTTAGGTAACAGTGTTGGAACACTGAAGGGGAAAGAACGATCACCAGCAACTGCTAACCTGCCTCATTTTCCAGTTTTTGTATCTCATTTTGTCCAGCCTCTGAGAGGTGAGTTAAGAGCCTTTTGTAGGCTTCCCTGTTGAAAAACAGAAGAATGTAACATTACTTAAACAATTTCACACATTTGAGCAGTAAAGTAGGTAATTCCCAAGCACACTGGATGACTAACCCTAATAACTTCTTTCCTTATCTATTCACAGCTTTGTTTGCTGTGATTTTTTAGCACAGCCAAGTTGAAAGAAAGAGAATAGCACAGTTTGCACAACAGTGTTGCAACAATGCTTAGATGTCTCTCTAACTTAGTAAACTACAAAAAACTATACATCAAAGACCAAAAGTGGGTAGCATGAAAATGCTGCATATGATGGTCCTTCAGTCTGAGTCAATAAAAAAGTGAATAATACAATTGTAGATGACTTCCATGTTTTATATTCAATGGAAGGTGAATACTTCTTGAGGAATTCTTCATGGCTCATGAGTTACATTCGTGCACAACCCTGTTCTGTTTTTATGTTGGTGCTGTTTTTGTTGATGGTTTTGTTGTTTTTTTTTTCTCCCATAACCCAGGCCTTGCCAAAGTTTACTTCAAAAATTCTCCAACCTGAGGTGTGACCAGCATCTACTCTTTGAGGGGTCTCAGAATGTTCATTAATGCAAACACTGAAACCACTTCCAGGCCTTGACTCTCAAGCCCTGCACTCCTGTTAGGTCTCCTAACAGGAGTACTTTTGACCTACATGCCACAGCGTGGAGCTTTTTGGGTTTTTTGTAACAACATTCATATGGTCGCTGAAAGTTCAGGGCTTCATCTGCACCAAGAGTTGCTGCCATCTGTGCTGAGTTGCTTTCCTCAGCTTCCATTGCTTCCTAAGGCTAAATGGATTCACAAGTGAAATATTTCTGTCCTAGGTTCTCTGGGGGCGAATGGAGGAAGTGTGATTCTGTTGTGCCTATCAGAGAGGAGGCCAGACTGTTCTGAATACCCACAATTCTCATAAATTTATATTATGAGAGAACTCTTGAAATTGAACCATGGGTTCAACTTCCCAAACACCTCAGATCATACCTGATTTTACTGTAATGTTGTATATAAAACATAACATTCTCTAGAAAAGGGACTTACAGGAATATTTTTTGGGCAGGAGTTTTGTTTTTTTTTTCCCTTCAATTTTACAACACACAGTGTAGTGAACTGAGGCAGGCTGGCTTAAATTGTATGTGGGTTTGTAGCTCTAATGTCATAATTTCTCTGAAGTTACTCAGCAGATGTAGATGGCCTAAAACCATGAAAGGTCTGAGCAAAGTAGATTTTGGCTGATCAGTTAAAAATCAATCATTTTTGACTATCTGTCCTGCTGCCTAACACTGCTTGTTTTCAAGAGATCATACCTCTACTCTTCACTGTCAAAAAGTGGTATTAAATAGAAAAAAAACCCCAAACCTTTGTGCTGCATTTCTTCCAAGACCTTGTTTGTACTCTGAATCCTTCAGAGACTGCGTCAGCGTGGGAATCAGGCTGGTAACTAATGTCTGATCCAAGACTGCCACTGTTTCTAGAATGCTGAACACCCGGTGATCATACAGTGCAGTGTAGTCCTGGATAAAGTGCCTGAGGGGGACACAGAGGCATTTAATGCAAGGTCAGAACTAGATGCAGAGAACATGCCAAGAACAACTGAGGAAGCTGTTCAGAACAAGCAAAACTGGTTGCATGGAAGTGATCGTAGTGTTACAGTGAAATACTCTATATGCAAATTCCTTCCACAAAGCCATGCTTTTGAAGGCTAATGCTAAGAAAGAAATCACATTTATTTTCAAGTGAATCAGCAGATTCTGCTGCTGTTTTACCAGAGCTGACTTGTTCCAGAGTACTTTAGTTTGTAATGCATCTGTCTGAATGGAAAGCATGGAAAACTGAAACATAGAGTTATTATTTAACCAAATACTCCAGCAAAAAAAGATACCTAGATTGAAGTCTGCAGAAACAACACCAGCATTTCTTATAAAGCTCCACTAGATCTAAGGCAAGGCAGACCATCAGATGGAAGAGCATACATTTGTCTATTTGAGGGTATTTAATGACCACAGATTGCATCTAACTGGGGAGTTACACCCTAGGAGTGAAACATCTCATGAAAGTGATACAGCCCACATGGAGGCATCAGCAAATTGCTCAGGGGCTTTCATTTTACCATTATCCAATACAGCAGCAGTGTTTAGGTTTGCAAAATGTCTTTGGGTCTTAGCTCCTACATCTCTTGTACTGCATCCACATGAAAAAGAGGATTCATTTTGCTGAGGTACGGAATAAGTAAAATTGACATTATATTAATCTATTCATTTGTCAGAGAAACAAATAAATGAAGCTTGTTGGACAAGGATTTGATCTTTGTTATATACACTTCAAGTTAGGCATGCCCACAGCACGTTACACAACAGCACTACGCATAAGGAGATTTTCCCACTGCAGCAACAATGTAGTTTTCTATAATAGTCCTTTCAAAACAGTACCTAATCCATGAAAAAGCAGATATGTTTCTCTATTTTTTTGCTCTGGCTTTTTGGCAAAGTTATGTTTAAAACCAGTGCCAAAAGTAACGTAATTTAAGTACCATAAACAAGTGACAATGCAGTATGTTGAGGATAATTAGTTGTTTTTAAGAAAACATGTTTGCTGTCAATTGGATTGCAGTAGCTTCACTGCCAATTGGCATATTTTCTGGTTACCTAAATACAGAAGTCAGCTGGGTGGCACGTTCTCCTCCTGACCTTGCTTGGCAGCCCTGTACCATGTACTGCACAATGAGTGTAGATATTTTTTTAACTGTAAAAGAAAAATCACAAGATTCACACAGAGCTCTTGAACTGACCATCTGGAGAATGTCTTTCATGAAGACTACAATTTTTAAATGAGAAAATAATGGGTTTTATCTTACTTTGATGCAAGTAAAATGACAGAGTAGTTAGCTAGAATGGCTATAAGAACAGCATGAATTTCAGATTTATGCAAAGTCCAGTTTTCAACACCATCATCTTTTAAACGTACGGATTTTTAAATACAACACTGTCTCCTTAAGTCAGAACAGAGACACAAGCCCTTAACGGAAATAAATTTAAATAAACAAATCAGTTTTGTTTTTATTCTTTAATTGTTCCTATATTTGAACTGGGAAAAAGCAGTCTTGGCATTATAATCTGCTCAAATATACACAGATCTACTCCTTGCAATAAGTGTTCTCTCTGTTCTTTCAATAAGTGTTCTGAATTCCACCCTTTTGTGTATTTCCAAACAACAACAAAGGAGCCCACTGTTTTCTTCCATTTATGTCTTCCAACTGGATATTTAAGTTGCTAGATAAAGCTCTTCCTTTATAACAGTGGAACTGAGCTGCAACTTCTCTACAAGGATATGGTGGAGTCCTGTGAGTTGGTGGCTGCAGAATCACAGGACATTTAGCTCATTCTGCTCCAGCTTTAGACAGCTGTAGCTACAATGGCAGAAGGGGGAACAAAGGGGTGTGCTGATTCAGCTAATCTCCTGAATTTATCTCGTCCCTGAAGCTTTTACAGAAAAGCATCAAAAATTGCTTTATTAGTCAAAATTCCCAGGAGAAGTCAGAGGTTAATCTCCACTGTTCCTAATATCTTTTCTGGTAGCAAGGACTGGACATTTTTTGGCACATTTACAGTCTTTATACAACTATGAGGTGAACTGAGTATTTTTTAAGAAGCTAAAAATACAGAAGGAATAACTACCAAGTAGAATGGGCTAAAAGAAGAAAAAAAAGGGGGTCAAAGATCCCCTCAAAAATGGATTAAGTATAGCATGTTGATTTCTGATGTCTCTAAGGGGAGAACATACACATACAGTTGGTCTAAAATCTTCAGGTGCAAGAAAGCTTCCACTGTTAAAAGTCTGGAAGAAATGAGGTAGGAGTGATGGAAAACACTTCCAATTAAGGATCAACTTGTCAGGAATCCATCAGAGTACTTGAGTCAGAGAGAAATTCCTGTCTCAGAGAACAAATTATTTAATGAACAAAGCTTGTCCACTTTATCTGGCTAATGCATCAATCGAACAAACAAAAAAACAGGAACAGATTGTACACTGGGATGAAAGATGCTGAGCAGTATGAAAACCTTACAGGTGTAAAGAGATGTATTTAAAGCAAACAAGTAGCTCACCTTGTAGCTCATTAACCAATACCATGCACTTCAACACAGCTGGCAGAACCAGTTCAATGTCACACAGTTCACTGGTCTGGGTTCTCTGAAGTACTTCAAGAATGAAAGCAAGAACTGAGGCCAAGCGAGGAGGTGGAGTGCTACCTTTGAACTGCATGTAGTTTTCACTGGGAAGACAAAACAAATCAAAATAAAGCCTGAGATACGCTGTTTTTTTCTTCCGTCCAATGCAAGCACCGTATAATTGGAAATAATATTGTGATATTTCAGCAGAAGGCCCATTACATAGATTTCTATCTTTATTTAGACTCAGGTAATGGCTTCTATTTATCTTAGTCTTAGAAATGGCTCCCAATTTATCAGGACAGTGATGTCTTCTGACTCCTCTGTTGAGGGAAGTGAGAAATAGCAGTCATAATTATAGTTAAAAAGCCAAATGTGACTATAAAAGATAAAATATAAAGAAAGCAGCATAAAATAACGACACAAGGAGTTTAGATTCTGATAACTCTGAAATAACATTCAAAATACAACTGTTGTTCAATTACCGTATTTAGTTTTATGTCTTATTGTTTGCTCACAATTCAAACTTGTGGTAAGAGCTCTGTTATACTGGCACTATTAGTTTGTAAAACAGTGTGATGAAATGGGACAGAATCTCTGAATTTGCTCCATCAGAATTAACACAATCATCTCTGGTACAAAGTTTGTTGCAGAGAGTAAGGTAACCTGCAAATCTGCATCAAGAGCAAATATTGACACTACAGAACAGAGCTGTCTCAATTGTAATTATTTCATTTGTTATTTATTTACTTATTTATTTTTTACCCCAAAAGGATGAAAGATTGAGTCACTGTTGATCTGACATTACAGATGATTTTACTGAAATCTAAAGTCTATTACTGAAATTGGAACATCCAGTAGAGAAAAGTGGAGATAAAACACACAGAACATCAGTTCAAAAAAAAAGTACTCCCAGAATCTGCGAAATGACTTTTAAATATGCAATAGTAGTTAGCATTAGCTGCTCATACAAGGCATGCTCATTTGCTGTGCAATGCGTTAATTAAAAGCTGCTATACCTCTTAACTACTTAATAAAGCATACTTATACAACTTTGTATACACTTTAAAATAAAAGCATTTCCATATTCCCTGCACCATGTGGTTTTAACTCACTTTTATATTAGCATCTCTAAAATCTTCTGTTCCATTTATTTACTATGAAAACTGCACTCTATTTTTTGGGGGTTGTTTCTTCACTAAAATGATTATCTGACCTGCATAATATATTTTTCTGGTTCAATTTCTTCTGCGCTACAGCAAGATATTCATTAGCTTCTGTATGTCAAGAAGGCTAGTAAACTCTGTATGCACTTGTGTATAGATCTAGTGGCTGCCTCCTGACCTCCACACAGTTTATAAATCAGACTAAGATATTCTTCCCAGATCACTAAGAAATGTTTCAAGTTTTACAAGTCACAAAATGCCGTTACACATTCAGAATTTTCTTTCCACAATAAGGCTTAAAATTCACACATTCATGCACACATTCACAAATGATTCTATTAAGATAAGAAAGTTTGAGTATTCATAAGCTAAAAAAAAGAATCAAGACTGAAATTTTAACTCACTCCCTTTACATGTGATAATATGGCTTTACCTAAAGCACTATCTACTGTATTTACCTGAGATCATCATTAATATTCTTTCAATGAATGTGCATACTCACTCTTTAATAAAGAAAAGTACAATTACCTTAGATGTAAGCAACCACCTTTTATTTGAAGGAGATTAATTTTTTTTTCCCAATATGGACAAAGAACTGCAGATCGTAGCTCTCCATCTCCCTCTTTCCATACCCCAAATTTTGTACTTCTCCTTGGTAGCTGGCACATCTATGTATATCCTGATATGTACAATAGCATCTAGTCCTCCCTTTCACTGGCAGCTGTTACAGATATGGTTCTGTGATCCTAAACACAGCCTGAGATACAGCCATAGGATGATATGTATTGGAGTGCTTGCTTTTTATGTGGCCATATGGTGTATTATTCTTATTATAGTCCAGGACCTCCATCCTCAATGACTTTCTCATCAGTCTCCAGATGATCTCATTTTTACTCTCATGCTCTATATTCTTTTTCCTTTTCTTATTTTCCTGCCCAACAACTTACAGGCTCTTCCTACAGCCTGACTATCAGTTACTGAGATGAGAACAGTGACGTTCTCTTCTTCATTAGCTGTTTGTGAAATCTGAATAAGCAGTGCTTTGTTCATCATTGGATCTTACTTTATGACATGCAGAGTGGTCTTCCGTAGACGGAGAGCCTGAGGGACTGTAATGGAGCTACACAGAGCAGTCAACATAGGATGCTGCCCAGCTCCAAGTGCAGTTGGTGAAGAAGGGAGAAATCGTCCAAAATACTGTTGAACAATGCTCCCAAGCAGTTGATTTAAATAGGCCCCCTGAGCTTGGGACTGACAGCATATAAAGGACAGGCCCTGTAAAAGATAAAAAAGGGAGAAGGAAATTGAATAACTCCTTATTGTTGAACAAATTTAAGAACAATAAGCTAAATACTAATTACACACTTTATAAATTACTGCATGATAAAGAAGTATCAACAATTTGCTGCATCTGTCAACAAACCATCAAGTCTGTGGCTAAAGACTGAACTGGCACAAGGCTTACAAAGGAGAGAAAAATCTTATACTGGACTAACTAAAAGACTTGAAAGATAATCTTAAGACCACATGATCTTCCTTTCAAATCAGAAGCAAAACATTAGCTTTTCATGCCAGGGCTCAGTTCCCAAAAGCTACAAACTTCTTTTTCACTTATGTATGTGGTCTAACGAAGCTAGAATAGTGGTCTAACAAAAATTTTGCTCATAGTGTGAACAAGTTAGAGTAAATAAATCACTGTTTTTGAGGGAATTAATTTTTTTTTTTATAATTCATTTAAATAAAGCCAAAAATACTGTGACTTATCCAATACAATCTACATTGATGCAGAAAAATCTAGGAAAGTAGAAACTTGCGTAGAAAGTGACTATGTAAACATTATCTAGAGTTACACTGCATATACATGTAGTTACACCTGTGGGAAAATAAGTATTTGTTTTAGTGGTAAAAGTGTCTATGAGAAAAATTTAAGAATTTACTCCCCATTCCTCAGGTACTGAAAGGAGGAAGAAGAATGAATCACTAAGGGAAGAAAAAGAAACAAAGAAGCCCAGCTATCTACTATGACTAGGGCCTCAGTAAGCAGTACTAATAGAAGTCTCTTCAGAACTCAGTTTTCACAATAGTTTTTCCCAGCAAGAATAACAACACAAAAGAAGTCCAAGCACTAAAGATCATTATAAAGCAACTTCAACAGTACTTCAAGCCACCATTAGTACCACATACAAGGAATGTGGGACGTCAGTGAATGACGTGCTTCAGGACCTGCCTGAAGTTTTGCTGCAGGCAGCCCTCCTGAACACACACATCCAGCAAGGGTTGAACTTCACATGCCTCTGGAGTTACTTGGAAACTTTGGTACACCCCATTGATAAATGCCACGTTCCTCAAACGAGGGAATAAGTAGTTCAGATACTCTCAGCTGTTTGCTTTACTACAGTAAATTTATTTTTTTTTTAGTAAAAGGCAGTTGCTGCTAAATCAGAATGTATCAGAATTCTTAAGATGACTCTGCTTGGCAAGCAGAAGGCTCAGAAAGACTGCTAATGATCATTTAGTTTGTAAGTGTGAGTGTTTGGTATTCCCAGTGAGATGTTGCAGCAGGCATAATAAAGAATTGCATACACTTTCTCTAGTCCAGCTCTCTCAAAAAAGAAAATCATTCCATAAACTGAACTGGCTCTCTTAAGCCACTAGAGTATTTCAACACTACAAAACAACATGTGGGAATCTATCTGACAAAAAGGACACAAAAAACATCATGACCTTACAGAGGATACCTGAAATAATGCATAAGAGAATGTAACACCTGTGAAGAACTAATAATTCTAATCACTGAAATAAGACAATTCTTCAAACCGAGGAAGAACAAATCCTACATAGTATCACAAAAAAAGGAAAAAAAACAATTGTTATTAAATAAGATACTCCTCTTATATGAATGATCCTAATGATATATTTCACCTATGAAATATAAGCAAGAAATACTAGAATTGAGATCTCTGAAGGCACGGATTAATTTTTGCATCTCTTGTAATAGTCTCATTTGAAGATAGATCAATAAGTCTAGACTGATCATTCATAAAAGCATTTTCATTTTTGAGCTGAAGTAAACTGATTTTTTTTTTTTTTTTTTTAGTTGTAGGATGGGAACAGAAGTAATCTGAAAAAGAAGGGAAGGATTGAACTGAATAACAACACCCTGCCACAAGTATTATCAAAGATACTCATTTGCCAGAGAGAAAATAAAAGGATGGAAGTTGCCTGAGACTTTTTTTTCTTAATCATGCGATGAGGATAAAGAGTGCCCTTGATACTCAATAAGGAGAACTCCTCTTCATCCTGACCTTTTTTGGTGGGTCAGGCAGAGATGCTGCCTCTTAAAAAAACATTATTTTTAAAACCATGTAGTAATACCAACATCTCTCCTCAGTAAGGAGGAGTCTCATTTACTTTTTTTTTTTCCATGCAGCACAGCAGAAGTTCCAAGTTCAGCATTAAACTGTTCCAAGATAGAAATTCTTTCTTCCAAACTAAAACAACAAGAAAAATCACCTATTTTGTGGGTAGCCAGAGCTCCCCTTGTCCAAAATACAAACCCCCTATATGCTAAAAAAAAATAAATTTAAAAAAAAAAATAAAAAAATCATGAATCAGCCTCTACATATTAGAGAGTATTTAAAGCACCAAAGCTCTTCAGGCAAGAATCGTCAGATGGTTAGGCACCCACACTTCTATTGTTCACTGGAAATTTCCTTAGATGAACTTGGATTTCTCTTTTGGACATGAAAGCTCACTGACTTTAGCTCAATATTGTGCTGCTTATTTTGGGACCCTCCTTTTTCTTACAAAGCCTAGAGAGCAGCAGACCTGTACAAGGCTTAACACCACCATATCCCAAGTGGCACCAGGGATAAACTACCAATGTTGCATGGCGGCTGTGAGTACAATAGCAAACTACCCTAGGCAGCATTGGCCAAGGGTGTAATTACAAGGAGGTCACAGAGTACTCTCTTTTAAATCCCACCAGTAATTAACAGAGATGAAGGAAGTTACTGTTCATATGACAGAGGAAAGAAACACATGTTACTGGACTGCGATTCTGGACCACAGATCTGAAAATAATCACTTCAGACCCTTAGGACAATCCCTAGAAAGCAGATGGACATTAAAGAGTTGAGAGCACTTCTCTCCCTCTTTTTTTTTTTTTTAATTAACTATTTTTTAGTTATCTTCTCAGATTAAAGAAAGAAAAACAACAAAAACAAAACCCCACCAAAAACCAAAGACATTTGAAGAGGAGTAGAGGAGCATGACAACATCTGCTCCTCATTTCAACAGAAAGGCAACTGATTCCTGTGTATGCTCACTGCAGGAACCTTTTGTAGCCAGAGCTGCCTCTCTTCTGATTTATCCATATATCTGTAAATCACCTGTGGAGAGCGAAGAACCGATTAGTATGGATTACTGGAACTATTCACTGCAGAAATGCCAAGCTACCTAATGATGACTTACAATATCAGTCCTGCTGTTGGAATAAATCTGCTGTTCACCAATTAATGTTGTACAATTCCTATTAAACACATACTGTAATTCACAAGATGTATTAATAAGCTTGCTCAAATATCAGACCACAGATGTGGCTTGCAGGAGGGCTTTTAAAGTCTGAACTCTGACAAATGCTGAGCCTGCACAGGCCCATTAAAATCATGGAAAATGTATGTGCCAAGCACTACTTAAAATGAAGATCTTTTACCACTCTTCTGTATACAGATAGAAGTAAACCATCTTCTGTATTTGGACAGGATTAACACTAATAAATCTAGCTCATTATTATGTATATTATGCTTATTACATGCACCTACACCATAATCTGCAAGATGTATTTAAACTATTATTTCTTCCCTAGAATAAGTTTTACGCTCCAGTTATTTCCCACATTACTGGTAAACATGTGTTAAAACTCCTCCAAAGCATACTCCAAGAAATCCATCAAAGATATTTTGAGTAATATGTTTCAACAGCCTACTATCACACAAATCAACTGTGTTTGTTTGTTCTGTATAAACAAACACAAAATACCACATGATGGATTTTATATGCCTCATTATCACACAATTACAAATAGTCTCATAAAATTATGAAGTGATTGCTCATTCTTGTTCTTCCACGTTTTTCTTTTTGAAATTTTTCACTTAAACAACTCCAAAGACAATTTTGATCTCCCTACCTCGTCTATTGGGAAGCATCTCTGCCTGTGGAGGGGTGGGAGGAGAACTAGATAAACTTGGTCTTTAGAGGTCCTTTCCAACTCAAATAATTCTGTGATTCTATGAAAATCTTTCCTAAGTCATAAAATATTATCAAAACAGATGGAGCACAGTGAAATAATAAATATCAATATAGTAGCTCTATAGGCAAAAACCACTAAAAAAAATCCCCCTAAAAAATAGTTCAAAAGAGAATTGGGACTCTTGCAATAGAATACTGCTTTCCACCCCCATGAATAGGCACTGGACACAGGGTAGCCTCTCAAGGACAATCTGATTAAGTATTTCACCAGCAACTTAAGTTAATTAAGAGAGAATTTCTCCCAGAGGATGTGCTTTCTCTGTGCTTCCTCCTAGCATGGTTACATGCTCACACATATACTATTTTATTGCTTTTCTGACATGGATGATTCATCTATTTATTTATGCAGAGATTTTTAGTATTTGCATCAACTCACACATTTCAGTAATCCCCTATTCACAAAATCATTAAGCAAATGTAATGGGGATGCACATGAGGTGAAATGGAAGGAACTTATCCTTAAATCAACTTGGCTGAAGCCAATTGTGAAATGTTTACTTGAGAAGTCAGAGCTCCTAGAACTTGTGTGAACCCAAAAGACCTCAGAAGCAACCCCAAGAGAATAAGTTTTGTAACTGAAATTGAAATATTTTCCATTTTGCATTAACCCTAAGTTTCTCAAATAAAGGGTGAGGAAACATTTCGGACTGGATGTAGAAGTCTGCAGTATTTTAAAATGTTGGTACCATGTAAATAGAAACAATTAATAGAATTTAAAAGTTCAATAAAAATAGTTCACACTAGTTCAATAGCTCACATATAGTTCACATAATAGTTCACACTAAAAGTTCAATAAAAACAGTCACACTCTGTGGTAACATCAGTGTCCAGATGGTCCTACATGTAAATAGCTTCTGAAAATACCTACAGAGCAGAAAAGCAAGTCGTATCTGCATGCCACCATATTCATTTCTGTATGACGTGATCAATCAGAATGCAACTTTTGAAAGAGGGAATAAATCCAAGGGATCTTTACAAAGTCACCACTGCATTGTTTCACAATACAATCCTGTAAGTAATCACCTAGAACTACAGTCTAAACGAATATTAGAAGGGAAAGGAAAAAAGGAAGCAGGAAGGAAAACAAAACAAAACAAAAAAGGCTTTGCAAGGTTAAATATGTTGACTTATTTTCAAACTACATCCTCTTCCTCACTCACAGGAATTAATTCCTTTCTACAACACAACAAGCCTTTCAGGAGCGTAAGGTAAGCTTGACTCATGTTAGCATCAGCAGTAGAAAAAGTTGATTCAGCAAAACAAACCCTCAAACTATTAAGATAAAACAATGCCATGATATGCAGAGGCTTGTCTTTTGTTACTAAGACCAAAGAAAAATAGAGTAGCTCATCTTTAATTATCTACAGTTAACAAAATCAAGGATGATTTAAAGCATTGCTTTGCTCTGTCATCTCAATAATTGTCTTGCTATATATCATGATTCAGTGTTTCACAAATCTCTTACATGAGACACAGTGTAAACAGCAGGCTGGCTAGGAGCCTCTCTATTTGCAGCAAACAGAACAGCATCTTCTGGAGTGTACCTCAGCATAGCTGCATGCAATGACAGGAAAGCCAATGGATGGCGGGCAATTTTCCTTCAAATTCTTCAAGAAGAAAAATCTTCTCTTGGCTGCTTCTTAAAATTCAATCAGCACTTGTTTGATTACAGGAAAAAAAAAAAAAAAGAAAATCTTCTCTGCTGCATGAATCTTTTCCTAAAGCTACATTTGTCTGCTGATAATAGACTTCACATATTTACCTGAAGATAAAGGTGTAGGCTTTCCTGAATGGCGGACAGTAAAGCCCCAGGCAGCTCTTTGTCCTGCTGCAGCACTGAGTGAGGCAGCAGCAAGCAATCTATGATGCGGAACAGGAGTTGCTGTGCTTTGGAAGTGGCCAGTATTGGTGCCCAGAATTTTACAAGACATCCTGTAGAAAGAGAATCAAGAAAATTCAAAGCAATTTACAGTCAGGGAAATTAAAAAAGCTAAGAGAGCCTAAAAAGGAAAAAAGGAAGTATGTTGAATAGGTCATCCAAGAATAACAATAGCAACTGTCTTGTTCTCTCATACTATTTGCATGGTATTCCCTTAGAAAAAGCTCAGTGAAGAAAAAGTCCATTTCCTGTTCATCAACATCAAGCCGTTTCAATAAATTACAAGGTGTTGTGCAAGTGAAGCTGTTTTAGGAAAAGTACAGTAAAGCTAAAGAAAGGACAGCTGCTCACAGCCCTCCAGAAAAATTAGGTAACCTTGGTACATAATACTCTGCAATCAGCAGATGTACACTCAGATCACACAGACCTTACCATGTGATCTGATCACACTAGAGACCACTGATCACACTAGAGGCACTGCCTTTGCCTTCCATTCATATTTCTAACAACAGCGTGGCCGCTTTAGCAGCTACTCACTCATTCAACGCTAGGAAAATATTAAATGTCTTCCAAATAGTATTTAATGTATTTCATTGGTAGATTAACAGAATGAAGGCCACCTGACTTCACTGAATGAGTACTCTCTCCAGAATAGTGTGGGCCAAGTCCAAAAAATGGGAGTCTCAGACGCACATTTTCTACACATAAATGTATCACCTGCACAGCTTTGAGATGGTTTTAAGATTTTTTTTTTTCATTTGTAAAAGAAAACAAAACAAAACTCCAAACAGTTAAAAGGTGTTGGCGTGTAAATGCCCTCACTTTGCAAAATTTATTACAGATGATAAGAATTTTTGAGAAAATAACAATATGCTCGAGAATGTTAAAATACAGATAAAATAAGGTGTCTCACTAACCAGATTTCTATGTAGTAATTTTCACAAACATTCTTAAGACAATGTTTGATTAGAAGTGACAAAGAATTGCTGGAAGGAAACTCCACAAAAATACGTTTAAGACTTTGAAATTAGTGAGAAATCAGAAGTAGGCTGTTAGAATCTACAAACTCATTTGTTACCATCTCTAAAAACAACGAAAAACAACATTAATCTTGTGGAGTTAGAGAAAACACCATGATCAATCATAGAGAATGAGAATGACCATTTAACAGCACATCTAATAACATCGTGTGAGCTTCCTGTTTTGAAAGATACATGCTTATTTTGGCTAAAAGTATTCCTTCTGTTATCCTTGCTGTGATGTATGGAACAGTAGAAGACACGACATGTACAGTATGCACAAGTGGGAATAGTCTTGATTTGTTATGAATCTTCCTTTGATTTTATTATTTAATGAGTTCACAATGCTAAGAAGTGATTGAAATACTCTAAAATACATTTTAAAGCCTTTTTAGAATCTTTTTTCCTTAACTAAGAAGGAAGTACAAATTCTTGTGCACAACAGCCTGGCTGAACATTAATCATTTCAAAATACACGGATCTTGCAACAGGAAAGTAAAGTACTTCACAACTGAAATTCCACTACATTTTATGCAGCTTCTGCATGGCAGTAGTGCTTTACACTCTCATCCTTTTAGTCAGGATATATACTATGTATGCATGCAAATCATTACCTCTGTTTTTAAGCTGAATTAAGGTTTACTCTAATTTTAAACCTAATTGAATGAGAATCTGACATATTCACTCAAAACAAGCAGCTTTCTTATTTTCCCATCCTATCAGTATTTCTACCTTTTAATGAAAAAAGAGTAGAATCTGAGTTTTAAGAAAGCACAAGCTGTACATAAGGAATTGTAAAACGATGCGTATAAGATCCCTAATTTACTTAAGCAGACCCATCCACTATCACTGCTCCAACGAATATGATTTTGTATTGCCATACTGCTTAACTGACTTACTGTTTCTGATTTTGTTTGGGTAAAATAAGTGGTTTTTGGTGCCAAAAGACGTTAAAACATCTTAATTTTGAAAAGACTGATTTGCAGCGATAATTTTAAAAAAATCACATGGAGGTTCAACTTCACAGCATCAGAATTGAAAAACCAAAGAAAATTAGTGAAAGAAAATTGAAGTATTTAACTGTAACATCTTGGTGACTTTGCTTTTTTAAACTGTTAGATGGGCAGTACAAAAACCAGAAGTATTAAACATCACATTTTACCGTTTCCTTACAAAACGGCTTCCTAAAAGAGAAAAGGTCACAAAATAATTACCTATGATCCAATATGCAAGTTGCAGACCTTCTGGAGGCCCTTTTGCCTTCAGATAAGGTTTTACATACTTTAATACATCACCTAAATACTCCAGGGCTTTTAGTACCATGGCAGATTTCTCAGGGAGCGTCTGAAGGCCACTGTAAGTTCTACCGACAGCCTGAGAACACAAAAACATCAAAATGATTTCTTTTTGTACGCACAAAGCAAAGCTAATATGTAATTCCTTCTCACTTAAGTTGCACCATGAACTAACACAAAGATATACAGTACCTTAATGAATTGGACGAGAGCATTTTTAGGATCTTGCTTTAAAACTGGTTCTTCAACACGAGCCTTTGAGAGAATGCTTTCTACTTCTTTGAGTTTAAAAATCAGTCTTGTCATTTCAGTCAGTTGTTCCAAATAGGCTTTCCCTGATTGTTACAAGAGAGCACAGCAGTAAATACATCACACAGTTATGCTCTTCTATTTTAGTCACAAAATCATAAAGTGAAACATGATTTTAAAGCATCTAAAATACGGATTCTGCAACTGACAGCGTTTTTCTTGACAAAGAATGCGTGTCTGAAGTAGTTACGTTTGCAGTACACATGCACAGGAATGAAAAATATTAAACATGGATGACCAAGTCTTTCATGTTCCTAATGGTTTTCTTAGAAATCTACAAAACGTGCATAAAAGTAGTTGCTGTAAGATGTATTCTACAGATAATTAGAACTGCAGTGTTTTGTAGAAAAAATGAAGTATTGCTCCAAGACAGCAAAATATTCAGTATAAAACAAGAAAAAAATTACTTGCAATTGGATTTTTTTTTCTTTCAGGGGGTTCACAGCATGATTTCCAACTATTTACTTCAGATTTTCACTTTTTCAGAGCAGTTCCTCCATGGGGGAAAAATAGCTCGTCTCCTTGGGAGCAAGTTTTTGTTCTTTGCTTCCAAGGAAACAAGCTCTTTTATCCTTGTTTGTGATAAATTTGTCATACGCAGAGCAGGCAAGCCATCAATAAATAGCACAAACAGCGCAAAGAAACACAGTTTGCAATTAGGTAAAAGTCAAGGAATACAAACAAAAATACATTTTGTAATTAGCTAAAAATGTCTGCCAGTTTTGCAATACAGAATTGTTACTGCAAACATTAGGGAAATGTGAACACTTACCAACTGTTCGCTCAGCATCTGTCTTGGCCAGCGAAGCACTGGGTTGATCTATGAACATTTGCAAAACGCATCGAAACCAAGAACGCACCGTCAAAGCTTCATAGGATGTGTATCCCATGGTAGAAAAAGCTTCACACAGCTCACTGCATTGGTAGCAGAGGAAAAAAAGGTAAAGAGATTACTGAAAGTATTGGAAAAGGTGGCAGAGTGTCTCATTTGGCTCTCCATGTATGGAAATACACAATTAGAAATAAAGTAAAGTAACAGAAAAGGAAAATCGACATTTCTTCTATGTGCTTTGGGGATTTTGCTTGTGATATCCTGATGCCGAAATAGAGATAAAACAATAAACTCTGTAATGCCAGACCTAGGAACGTAAAAGCACACAGACAAATGCGTTCACATTTCCTCTACATTAAACAAAACAAAAGGAGAAAAAAATTCACAGTGTAGAATGTCTTATTCCAACAACAGATAACTTCACAGTTCTATCTGAACTGCCAGCATGCAACACAGAACAGTTTTATCTGAATCAGGGTAGAACTTCAAACTGTTGCCGTTTAAGCCATCCCACCCTTCCACAGAAAGCTAGCTCAGGTACCCCAAACTACTCTGAAGTCTGCTCAGTCCCTACTACATGTAAGGCAGAAAAGATCTCCTTTAGCAAACAAAGACAGGTTCTGTTAGATAAGAGAACATAAAAAGGCAGCAAGGAGATGAGAAAGGAAACTGCTATACTTGATGTACACTTGAAAATGTATATATGTATACATTTATGTATGTATTCACACACACAGCAAACTTGCTGTGCATACTTTCAATCATTCACTTCTGCTCTTCCAGACAAGAGACAGGCTGGAATCAAAGGCACAATCAACACTAGATGTACAACCACACTACTCAGCTGCTCAGCATTGCCAAAGTTCTATCTGCCTTACCGCCACAAGGAGCTGCTGTAGTGACTTTTTCCTAAGTACATCAGTCCCATATAATTAACTCTGCAGAACCTTCTTGCTAACAGACAGCAGATCTGTTCTATGCCCTGTTTGCAATTCCTATGAGATGAGCTCCTCGTGTGCTTTAGGTCACTGAAATTTCTTGAAAATAGCTAAACATTTTTCTTCGAGAGATTCTTCCCCAGTCAGTCCTAGGTGCTTTGACTTTAATGAAAAATGCTTGTATTCTTTTCTTGATATATGTACATATAAATCTACTTATTTTCTACTGAATTTTTACTCAGGCTTGCAACAGAGAGTCCAGATGGACCTGTGGAAGCCAAACTGGATTCTGCTCCTCACTGAATATCTTTAATAAAGGTTTTTGGTTTCTTCGTTAGTTTGTTAAAAGCAACGACAACTGTACATTTTGTCTGAATATCCCTGTTTAAATGCAATTGACAATAAGGAGACCAAGTGCAAACCACAACCAAAAACTACAAGTTTGAAAATTAAATTCCATTGCCTAAACAAAAACCACCAGGATGCCTATGGACATTGTGCTCTTTGCAGTAATGTGTAAACAACAAAAAAATCCAAGATAAACCTTACATAATTTGGATGCATGAAGCTAGTCTCTGTGGACACACAGGATTACAAAAACACTCTCTGCTGCAGACTCATCCTTGTTTCTGTTTCTTCCTTGCAGGTAGGCCACTGAGGCATCTTCCTGAAGCTGGAGAGAAATATGTTCCCACTCCTTCAGAAAGGAAAGAACAGGAACTGCCTGCTATAGGCATGATGAGTGGTTCTTTTAAATCAATGAATTTATGCACACGCTTGAAGATAATTTAAATCTGTTCTAATACTACCATGTACTACACAACACTGACTGGGAAAGGAACTTTAAGCACGACTGCAGTAGAAATACCAAAGCTTGTGCACATGTTCCCAAGGGCACAGCTTGCCCATCAGAGCTTTTATTATCAACACTGAAGTAGCTGATAGGCAAAACAGAGCTTCCATCTGAAAGAGACTAGGCTGAGCTTGCAGGGTGTATAACAGCATCTGCAACAAAATAATCTTTTTACTTTTTAACTGAGAATGTTTGATGTGAAAATTATCACAGCACAGTAACCATGAAGTCTTAAGATTCCAGCACTTGAGACACTTCGATAACTTTTGCTCTACAACTGCCTAAGGTAAAGAAGTACTTGAAGCATACTACAAAAAAGAAAAAAAAAAAAGAAAAAGAAAAAAAAGCCTTATTAGAATATAAGAAAATGACAGTATTTAGAGTACAATACATTGTTAAATTCTATCAAATAAAGTTGTTCTTTCACGAGGAAGTATGAGCTCCTAGTAGCTTTGCTGATGAAGCAGGAACGCACATATTCTAGGCTCACATACTCCAATTTCTACATTGCTGGGCAATTTTGACAATTCTCCTTGATATTTGGCAATTGGAACCTTTGGTTAAGAGCAAAAATATATGCCTTGGTGCAAGGGCTTTATGCCCCATGCTCCCAATGGGAGATTTCAAGAAAGGAGCAAGACAGACTCAGAAAGAAAAAATGAGAGTGAGAACAAATGAGAGAGAACATACACACATGTAAGCAGAAGACATATCCATCACCACTGAACTATAAGACCATTAGTATTTTCGTTGGGTTTTCTTGAAATGAATCCATGAACATAACATTTCCACTTATTCCACAGAAGGAGAGGCAAGAGCCTCTCATTCCTAAACTGGCATTTGGAAGTCAAAGTTTGAACTCCTTTGGAGTCCAAGACTCACCTTCGGTCTTCCCGATTCTTGCACAAGTATTCTAACTGCTCAAGTAGTAAACACACATTAACTACCATCAGTGCTAACTGCATTTTCAGATCAAATTATGGCAGCAGGGCCACAGGGGGAAATCAGTCATATATGCAGGCTCTCTGCTTGCTAACGTAAACATGAATGCTTAGGCCATAATTCCACCAAACTACTCTTATCCCAGCCAGGGTGGCAATATATTTGTGGATATATATATAAAATGATATGTAGAGTTTAATATTGCTAATATATACTTAAGTCTACATAAGGATAGTAACGTATACTTAACATATACATAAGAATACAAGGAAAAAGTTGTTCCACGAAGAAGGTAATGAAGCACTGGAACAGCTTGCCGAGAGAGCTGGTGGATGCTCCTACCTTGGAGACATTCCAGGACAGGCTGGACAGGACTCTGAGTAAGCTGATGTAGACGAAGAGATCCCTGTTCATTACAAGGGGAGTTGGACTAGGCGACCTCTAAGGGTCCCTTCCAACTCAAATGATTCCATTCTATAAAGTAACTGATTTCACTGAAGTGTTTACTGGGATTTAGCCCTAAGCACCTAAACAGTACAAAAATTCCAGTTTAGGCATAGAACTGTTTTCTTCGATCTTACCTCCTAAGAAAAAGATTTAAATTATAAATAGGTGGTTGCATGTGTTCATCTCCTACTTTATTCAGCATGTGTATTTGAAACCTTGCACTGACCCTACATTGCTTATCCAAGAGAAACACAGCAAATCTAGAGGTTGAATGCTGTGTTTCTAAGTACAGTATTTACCCCAAAAAACAAGTAACATTTTTTTTCTACTTTAAAGTAGAGTGAAACGAAGAGACAAAGACACATTTAGTCCCTCATCTCTCACCTCTGCTTCCAAAGCCTGATTCAGTAACAGGAGAACACACCATGAAAACAAATACTACTCCAAACCATCCATCTTACGCTTACGTGGGCCTTTTCAGGGAAGTAAAATTTCTCAGCTATATAAAATTCTAACTGTATATAGTCCTGGGCAATGTGTTCTAGCTGACCCTGCTTGAGCAGATAATGGGACTAGTTAGACTATTTGAGCTTTATAGGTTCCTTCCAACACCTAAGCAATTCTGTGAAAATTCATCATTGGTATGTAAAACATACGAATGTGATAAATTTTCTTACCCCATTATTTAATTTAAAGCATTCATTTAGCAGGTCTCAGAAACCAGAGCTCCATGAACGTTAATACATGTTCAGAAAGTGTTTCAAGCTTGTGAAAAAGAAAGTTTTAATGCATGCATTTTCTGACAATCATTTTCATTATATTTTCAATACTATTCAACCCCTCCTCCTCAGCTTCCTGCAGAACTTCTTCATTTAAAAGAAGTCAAGACATTTTAATATTAACTACATAGTGTCTTCAGACTTATCTGATAATGTCTATTTCAACTTATTATAATAAGATTTAAGATTTTCTGTGAAATGTAAATGGTACAAGAAGAATAAGACCACTACTTTTAAGAAGAAATTTTAGAACTTACCAAGTTTCAAATTAAAGTGCACCTGGGTCAGGAGGCTGACACTTTGCCAAACTCATTCTTACCTATCACCCTGATGTATTTTGAGTATCCTAAACTGCTTATATGTAAAAACAAGAAATCCAACCAATGCATCTAACACCTACTGTATGCCATTAAAGTCCAAGAAGATATGATACTTCCAAGAAATCTAGAACTTCAAAAGACTCTCAGAACCTGAGTGAACTTAATGAAACATTTTGAAAAAACATTTTCTCAAGTCCGAATAAGGAATAGGTAGGTACTGGAAGAACTTGAAAGAACAAATAGTTGCAATTTTTCACCTGTTTTGAATTAGGTGACTCAGATATCTAGACACCAGGTGAGGCCACACCATATCATCCCATCCAAACAGCTGCATCATCGATAGAACAGGTTGTGGCTGAAGATCTGATAGAGCTTTGCTGGGTATATCCAATGCCAACAGTGCAAAACCTGATTTAAAGAGAGAAAAGCATAGTACATGTTAATAATTTATCAGTAATTTTCTGTTTAACAAAAAATGAAGCACAACAAAAAACATTTAAAGTTAATTACAAATAATAATGTGCATCTTCAGAAGTATTAGAAATCTCAATTAGCACTAGGCAACTACAGGTATGGATAGTATTGTAGTGGAAATGCAAAGTCACGACCTGAAACAGCGAAAGAGCACCTGGTGGGAAGGCAGGGCCAACCAAGGGGAGCTCAGATGCATGCAATGCACCAGCATTATCGAAAGGTGTGGAGCCAGGATCCACCCCTTCCCAGACCTCATTTAAGGGTTGGCAGTGGAGGCAAGGGCGTCTTTTGCTGGAGATCCTTGCCTACCTGAGGCCTTCCAAAGGTAAGCAGCTCTTTTCCCTCATTTCTGTAGCTGCTGCATGTGGGCTCAATCTTATTTGCTATAACCAAAGACTTTTCACCTCACTATTACCATAGTACTTTCCATTATAGCATTACAACATTTATGTGCATGGAAAAATGTAGCCATCTCTATAGAGAAAGTATAGCTTCACTACTGTCTCCCTTGTATGCATAAGTACACTTCCAGGAGATAACCCTATTTAGAAAGGATGAACTAGTAAAAGCTACAGATCTTGAAAGTGGAGTAGTACCTTCTGCTATTCCTGCTAGATTTACTGGGGAATCTATAATCACCACTACCAGCATAAAAGTTATTATGGTACCATCTTTATGCTGAAAATAACAAGTATGTTTAATGTAATCTGACATGATGAGGAGTTATGTGATAAGAGGTGAGTGACATCAAATAAGTTGGGAAAACTATTTTTGGAGGGCACCAAAATAAGAAGCTCACTTTCTCAAATTTTCCAATACCACTTAAGTATTAATATCTTAATAACTTATTAAGGTAATTATTTACAGAACTGCTTGCATTGAGAAGCCCACTTTGATTTTGACAAAAAAGGCTAGTTTTTAGGAACATCAACAATGAGGGTGCTGTAATTAATGGTGAAGGGATGGACCATCCTAAGGTATGAAGGGCTTCACATTTCCTTATGTGCTTCAGAATAAAAAAGGAGGTCAGAGTGAGTCTCCATTCTGCTTTAAGTGAGGAAGCAATTTGTGTTAGCCTTCTCACATTATCATGTTGTTTCTGCAACATCCACTGTAACACTGGTGATAGAGAAAAGGGAGACTGTAAGGATAATGTGAGACACAGGCTATTTGCCTGGCAGGGGGAGCAAGAGAGCTATGACTGATCTCTTCTCTGAGCTGCAACATCTAAGGCAAGAAGCTCACACAGCGTGGAAAGGGTTTGCCTTATCCAGAGTAAAGATGTGCCTGATACATCTATATAGAGCAGGTCACAACTGCACTCTACTACTTCTAAGCAGAGTTTATAACAGGCTGCTCTTCTTGCTATTTTACTGTGTTAATATAAAATAAAAAGAAGTAGCACCGTAGGAAATGAATGAAAGTTATGACACTAACAACCTCTTCCTTTGATTTGTATTGCTGTTTTCTACAAATGTTTCAGCAGCATGAGACCACTACCACTGCATGCTGCCTCCTTCATTACAGTCACCTACTAACTACTGCCAAGCTGCATCAAATGAAGGGTCTTTTCATGTTTCTATTACCAAATCAGTGCTTCTGAGCTTATCTGAACCTAACTCATATCATGATGGGGAGAAAAAGACAACATAGTTTTCTAAAATCTCTGTATTTTAGCTAAATGGATAGAAGATAATTGTAACTGCAAAATACAATGCTAACTACTGACAGTAAAGATCAAAATGAGATTTCCTTTTAGTCAATGACATGCTGATTCTCCTGCTGCACATCGAGTACACATACATATGGAATATTGTCTTAACGACTAACTCCTCAGTGCAAGCAAAATGAAAAATTAAATTGAATTATGAAACAGTTTTATGACCATGACATGACTGTAAAGGTTCAGTGAAAAACAGCAGTCATTTAATCAACCTTTTAAACTGTCTTCATCTGTAAAATATACATAACAAAAACTGACTGAATCACATGCATAGTGGAAGGAATAGTCAACACAAAACTAAGATAAGCTGCAAAAAGATATAAGTTCTAGATACAGTGAAATAAGTTATTCTCATTGTTACTGTATAGCATTTGCAATGATGTTCGTGATCTGTGACTAGAAGAAAAAAAAAAAAAACATCAGGCTGGTATGGCTTCAAAGTCCTTTGGAGTTCTCAGTCTTGTTATATTCTATCATCTAGTTCAATACTACATTATTTGGTCTCATTAAAATATTTAGCATAGAGTCTAGCTTTTTGCAATTATGCATGTTACTACATAGAAACAGAAACATCCCAATGTAAAATCCTTTACAGTTTGTGATCCAGAACACAGTGAAAAAATCTGCTGCTTGCAGTGCTAACCTGCAGCTGTATCAGCAAGCTGAGGGGAAGGTGGCATCTGTGACATTCTCTGGCTCTTCAAATAGGGAAAGAAATTTCTCCAGAGAGCACTAGCGACAGCAAGGTGGTGCTCTTTAGCCACTAATGGGAGCTGAGCATTTGAGTCTGCATTCCCTGTTCGAAGTCCCTGGTTTACACGTTTGTGCACACTCCTAGGGAGAAACAAAACCAATGTTTACATTCAATAAATGAAAAATTCAGATCTTTTAAAATGCATTTACAACTACTTTAAACGGTAGAGACTGAGAACTGAAAAATCATTTGTGTAATTAAAACCTTTATGCGAAGGCATTATGCATACCAGTTATTTGATGGATGAACGATGGCATATTAAGCACCATAAAGTTAATGTTAATTACTAATGTCAACCATTAATTATATGCTTTTTAATATGTCAGATCAAAATGAGGAATAGGCAGTTTTAAAATGAATATCTGCATTTTGCAACTGCTAGCATGACAGGAAAGTCTGCTTACTATCCATCGCCAGCTGCTCCTTAAAATTGTTGCCAGTAAGGTTTTCGGGTAGTGTTGTGCACAGCAAATAATGGCAAATGATTTTGATCAATTGTAAGGCTTCCTTTGGAAACTTATTTCTCATTTGTAAAACCTCACTAGATACAAGTTTTGATATGGGAAAAGATTCATTTTACCCTGATGTGCTGCAGACAATTAGGTTTGACAGCAATGCCCACAGCTTTGTTAGTACAGTAAGGACAAAAGTTACCACTACACATAACTCCCATCTCTTCCTGAGACAATGTGGCATGAATTCAATAACGCACTCAATTTTCTTTGATTCTTCTAGTACCATTCCTGCTACTTAATCTAATTTGGAAGTTGTGACTTTCTAGAGGTTTAATAGAGATATGTCTGCAGGGAATCAATGTTCCCAGAGAAATGGGGGCTGGGGGGGGAAGCATTAATAAATTTGTCTGGTAGAGCAGGACAGGAGGCAGTATGGCACTGGGCTGATCAACTAAATAACAAGCTTATTAAAAACAATCTGTAGGAATGCACTATCATTCCTGTTCCTATTTATCTTCTGGTCAACTCAATTGAGATTGTGCATTAAAGCACAGGCAGCATTATTACATTTGCTTTATTAAATTCCATAAACAGCACTCTAAAGTCAGAGTCAAGATATTTATAAGATAATGGCAAACAGCAGAGGCATTGAGACTTATCTTAACACTAATATTTGTAGACTGCAATGCATTTTTTAATTGCTGTTGTTGAAATTGCAGGAGTTTCACAGAAACAGTTCCCCTAGATATTCTTTCTGGGCTCACCCTGATTTGAAATAAACAAAACCAAAAAACTCCAGTCCCCAGCACCCCCCTGGGAATGTGGGAAAACTACGAAAGAATTATACAACTTGCAGCACTCATTAGGACATCTGAAATGGAATAATTTTAAATAAAGAGTAGGCTGGCTGCAAGGCCTTCACTTACTAGGGTTGATATTAGAAAAGCATCTCATCATGCCAAATTAATATCCAAAAATTGTGCCTAACACATAATTTAAAACATAAAACACACTGGATGTCAAAGGTAACAATACTTCATGCCTGCCTTTGGGCATCCATTAGTTTCAATAGGACAGACAGTGAGAAAATTGAGAATCAACTACCTTTTGAATAGCTAAGTTTAACAGACACGGAAGGGTATGTAACACTAGGAGGAATCAAGGGTATTCTTGAGAGACAGCATTAGTCCAAACACAGAACAGAAGCTGGGGCTTCTAAGCCTATCATTTATTCCCTGTGTGACTTCATGTAATTCATACAGCCTTTTTTAGCCTCAGTTTCCCAGCCATGATATTTGGATAGTAAGACAGCTTACCCTTTAAGAATGCTGTGAAAACAATCTATGCTTAGAAAGTGAGGATTATATTCAGCATGTCCGTTGGTATTCCTATTTACAAGGTATATTGTCCAAGTCAACATGAATTGAAACAGAAGCCAGATTAGCATTAAAAAGTCAAGCAATACTTCTTTGGGAGTATCTCTTATTAAAAGAGGACAAAGTAAAGGTGCAGAAACTGTGAGGTCTGGAGGACAGTTAATGAATAAGCAAGAGAAGGACTGGAAAAGCAAGTTAAAAATATATTTTTTTTTGTCCATTAAACAAAGAAAGGTAAACAGTAAAAGCAGAAAGCAATTCTGTTGTTGGTTAGGAAAGTATGATTCTTCATAGTGCAGAGAATTAAATCTCCAAGACTAAATTGTGTCCAACTTACTCAGACTAAACTATAAAACTGCACAAAGACCTTTTTGTCTCCTCTAAACTGTCTCTCCAAAGAAGGGTGGCCTGCATCTCCTTTAGACATCTATGCAAAGTAGAAGGGTGTACAGACTCCCAAAGTAAGGTAATATATCTCTGTGTCAGTGGAAGGGCAACACATACAAATCAGTATTTATGTTTATTCATAGTAACCTACACAAATGCTTGCAATAACATAAATGCTTCAGATCGATGGAGCATCAATACATGCTGTGGTTTGTGTGGCCAGCTGCTTCCACAATTAAGTAAACTTATTTAATTCCATAAAAATGCAGACAAATACAATTTTTGTTTTTATTGAGACTTCCACATTTCCAACTGGAAAATACAGCCCTCTTGTTCTCTGCAGATCAATGGACTGGAGTAGCACTTTAACTTGGAGACCTCCCTTACAAAATCTGCCTCTTTTTGCCTCAAGATTACCTGTGCAGTTTCGTGTTCTAGTATACCAGCAGCAAACACATCATGCCATATTTGTTGCCATTAAGGAATTAAAGTGAAAGATTTGGTTGGGGGAAGATGAAGTTTCCTCCGCAATGCAAAAGCTTTGAAGATTTCAGTATAAAGAATGGAAAGCATATGGAGGTTAGTTAATGCTGGAATAAAAGAAATACAGGTTTTGATATCAGTGAAGACAACAGAAGAGCCTTACATCCTCTCAACAAATCCCAAACACAGACGGTATATCAGCTTCTCGGAAAAGTGCAGAGCAACAAAAGTATCCACTTAAGGTCACCCCAAAATCATAAACCATGTTAACAAAGAAAATTATTTTTGTTTCTGCTGAAAATGCTAGTGACAAGCTGTACAATAAGGATGCTATTAAAATCCAAAATAAAAGAGGCAATGTTGACACTATTCCATTTCATAAGAGTGTTTTTCCTGTTCGTCCTCCCTCACTTGTCAACATAAAGAAATTAAATGGCACTATTACAAAGGGGGGAGAAAAAAGGGCTTTCCTGTAGAAATCTATCCAGCCACATTTTCTGTAGGTGTATTAATTTTACTGCAGTGATACACTCAATATTTGCACTGTTACTGCAGGTGCACAACTGTGAGATCTCTGCTAGACAGCAGTTCACTCAGCTTGAATGAACAAGCAATATTTACTATGCAGCATTTCAGAATTTAGTCCTTAATTATTCACCTACTTTCACTTTCTTCAAATGCTGCAATGCATCAATGTTTCTTTAGTAACTCTATCATTTCTTCTCCATTTCACCAGAGCTTGTGCTTCTCAGAGTGAATAAAACCATAAGCAATTTTTCTGCAGAAGCCATACGTGTTCCCATTAACCAGTCCTATCCTGAATTAAGACGAGAAAGATCCCTGCACACCCTCCATACATCTTTCAAAATAATTTGGCATAGGTATTCATATAGTTGATTATCATGCCATTTAGTTATGCAATTGTTATAGAAAATCACAACTACAGCAACTTATTTAATTGATCCATGCAGACACCACATTCCATGTTGACAAACTCACTGTTCAACTTCTACTTAGTAATTTGCTCAGAAGCATTTACTTATATCTGTACTTTGTATTTAGTGAAAACTGCATATTTACGTACATTTCTGAAACCGTGCTATAAGATGTAACAAAAAGTATGAAATAACACATTTATTGAGAGCACTAATTACTTTTGTATACAACTTTCTAATACACATTTGATAAAGAAAAGTTAATTTAAACATGGACTAACATCCAAAAAGGTAAGGACAAAATGGACACAGCTTGAGTGAGGTTCTGATGTGACATCACAAAGAGCCTTTCCACCATGAGAACCGTGTTACCTCAAGAGGCAGTCAAGTCTCCACCACTGGAGACTTTTGGAGACTTATCTGGACAAAACCATGGCTGATGTGATCTAGCATAGGCAACAGTCTGTGAGCAGAAATTTGGTCTAGGACACCTGCGTAGGTTCCAACCAATACTTCTATAATACTTGTAATGCAGTACAATAATGTCCAGTTTAGATGCAGACCAGCTTCTAATGCACCAGACTGGAAATCACTAGCTACGCTTCTCCAGTATATGGGAAAAAGTGAAACCAAGCAAAGAAATTAGTTCACACAAAGTGGTTAAAAAAAGACATGAAGACATCTTTCTTATTGGTCAGCATCTATCTCCAACTTTGAAGTACCAAACCACATAATTCTACTTGTAGATGCAGATTCATAAAATGATTCTGGATTCAAAGAAGTGGTACAATAGTTGCACAATGGCACACTTGTCAGAAAGTGCTCCAACATAACTATGCTTAGATACTGGTGGAAAGCCACAAATGTGAGATTCCTGAAGCTCTTACTAAAGGTTCTCAGCTTTCTCCAGATCACCAGTGACCGATGTCACTGCTTAAATACTGCATAAAAAGGTGAACCTTCTACCTCTTGCACACAGCATCAAATGCAAGTGGGTAGGGTTGCAGAGCTCTGCAGTGAACTTTGTTATCAGTGTTTATTAGGTGCACTGATATCATACTTAAAAGAATTTTAAGTGCCAAAACATTAGGTTTATGATCCCAAAGTCTCTAAGCTGACTGCTAAACAGCAGTCAGTCACAGCTGATTGCAAAAACAGCCTCAGTGTCTCTGGGCACACACACATTAGATGTTTAAGTACCTAGGGAACTTCAGCGGTTAAAATAGAGTCCCCTGCAGATTTTCAGATACTTCCACATTAGGCAGTTTCTGTGTAACATGAATTAAGTCAGGTGACTAAATTCTACATGAGTCTCATTCAAACATCCAAATCCTCTTTAAAATCTGTTTCTAAGCTCTTTGGGACACAAAGTTCTTTTTATACCTTTTTATACAGCACACAGTATACTGAGACTGGTATGACTGCATTAGCATAGTGACAAAAGTAATCCCACCTCAAACTAGAATCTCTCAACTTGTTTCCATAGCTGCAAAATACACATACAAAATTTCTATGAAGTTTCCTAATACTTGAGCAGCAGCACTTTCACTTTGACAACTGAAAATAATTAAGTAAATAAAGAGTACAGAATCTTAACCCATTTTTAGAGAAATAAAAACTAGGTTTCAAAAGGATAAGAGAGATAAGCAACATGACAAAATTAAGGCCAAACCCAAAATTTCCCATCAGTTAAAAGAAACATTTGAAGAAAAAAAATTGTTCATAATGAAAGCGTGTAAACCATAGTGACAGCATCCTCGCCACCACAGAACTGTTATGCTGACCACACAAACAGAACTGCAAAAACCATGATAAAATATAATCAAACAATAACCATGTCTCCTCCAGCACAGTATTTAAGAAATTGTTTCAGTGTTCTTCCTTCAGTTTAACCTGCTCCAATAATCCAAAATAAACTGCATGTTTAAATGCTTACTGCAAAACAGATGTCAGAATAATATTCCTAGTTGTGTGTATGTGAGATGATCAGTGACTGGTGTGATGAGATAGGGAAAATTGGAAGAAGGATGCTTTTCAAAACAGAACCATCCAGGATTCAAAGCCCTAATTCATCCATTTGTGCACAGCAATGTGAAGCACAGAAAAAGTGAGCTCATATGTTGGATGAGACAAGAGGAGGGACAGATAGGTGTAAGGTTAAAAATCAGGGCACAAACAGATCTCGATTGCCTGAATCTTAATTCACAAACTGATCACTTACTAGTCAGAGCACTGTATTTTGATCTGGAAGTTCCCAACGTGCCTAGAATTCATCTGCACACCCTTAAATGTCCACAAATGCCTTGAGCTGAGCATCTAACTCACAGTCTCCATCTACTGGAGCTCAGAAATCTGATTACTAACTCATGCCAACTAAAGCAAAGCATAGCAGTAGATGCCTTAATTTTAAAACCTGAACACATTTTTTTATATAACAACCAATGAGTTACAGCCTCAGGGAGCAGAGTATCACCTGTATCATTTTGATAAACTGTTTTTGAGACCCAGCACTGCTTCCATGACTGCGAATTTTGCATTACATCGCTGAGAAAAACAAACAAACAAACAAAAAACACTAAACTCTAGAATGAGAAACAGAGCTCATCGTGCTCCAGCATTACATCCTAACAATTAGGTAATCCTTTGGAATATCTGTTGCTCTTTATTAAAAAATTAGAAAAAAGTTCAAGCGTGCAGTTTCACAATTGAGACTCCACAGTGGTTACAAGTACAGAATGTTGCTCTTCTCGACACTTCTGAACCCCTGCAGACTGGATTCAATCTTTCAGTGGTCATTTTCTGTAGGTATTAAGCAAACCCCCAAGTAGGAGGCAAAATTCAGGGGGGTGATTTTTGGAAATACTTCTTCTGATATGCTTACAAAAGGAATGAAAGTGCTTAACTCTGGTTCCCGATTTCCACTCTGTAAGACACATGCCTAACACTTAGACAGCAAACCAACACATTTTACAGGCAACTAATTTCTTCACCAGGGCTTTATTTTATATCTTTAGATGCTACCAAAACATTCAAAGTGGTCTGATTCAAAATATATGCTGCACATGCCAAACAAGTTGCTGTTCAGCTTGATCTGCTACTTTAGGCCATCAGAGCCCTATTCATTGCTGGAGAGCTTCAGACAACCTGACAGCAGCAGTCTTCCAAGTTCCAGCCTAGCCTCTTCCTCACCAGAATGGAGCTTCCAGGCATGAAGATGGCCTAGTGCTTTACAGTAAAAGATGAACAAATGCCTGCATCACCATACCACTATCAGACTGACAGTCTTCAGAGAACAACTTCAATAACTCATCTATACATGCTTATAAAATAAAACTCTCAGGGCATATAGCATTGGCTGTCAGAATTATACACAGACACTGGGGCATCATTTCAATTAGGACATCTTCTCTGGCTTTGCAAATTATTGGTATAAGTTCATCCACTGAATAATTCTGGTCAAAGAGTTCTGGTTTTTAACACAAATATTAAGAAAATATTGCCTCTAAACACCCTGACATGTATTTTGCATCATGTTCCTTTAATTGAAAAGTATCTATTGATAAAAGGCCACAGAACCTTTCAGTTTACCACAGTCAGTGCCTGAGCAGAAGCAGATTGCATACTTTCTTCCAGAGCACTCAGTAGACTTAAACAGAGGCACTTTAATTCTTCATTGACGATATAAATCTTCAAATCTCAGTGGAAGAATCTATTATATTCCTATTGTTAGTAGCTCACGGACAGAACAGGTTCAATAGTTAAGCAGCTTCAAATGTGACAATTTATATAAGCAATGCAATTAACATATATAAGAAATCCAGATGATCATCCCCAGTCAAATAAAAAAAAGCAGTCCACAGGCACTCAAATCACACGCATCAATTTAGCTTCATGCCACCTTTCTAAGTAAAATAATGCCATCTGAAAATGTCCCAAACTAAATGACTCTGCTTAATTACGAAACATAGGAAATTTCATAAAATATAAATATTTTCAAACAAGTTTAAGTACAGTTAACTGTTATAGACAACTACTTTTTCCCTTAAAGTAAAGACTAAAGCCAAGTTTCATTTCTTAGACATTACTGGGGATATTCACCAAACTTACAAAAGAGTGGGGAAAATATGACAGATCCTCTTCAATTTGTAATGCAAGTACAACAGCAACAATGTTTTCTCATCCTCCTTGACCATGCACAAGTAAATACGATACAAGCTGTCAGTACTGAATGTCCTGGTTTCAGTTGGGACAGAGGTGGGTTGGTTTTGTTTTGTTTTGTTTTTTTTTTTTCCCTTCACAGTGTTTAAATACTATGCTTTCATTTTGGGGTTAGCCTTCTAGAATTTATAAGGGGCACATAAGGGTGACAAGGGAAACCTCACTATCCAGGTGTAGCTCACACATTTTTTTTTTCATTTTTATTTTTTATAAATTGGAAGACCAAAAGCTGTCCAAAGGCCAAATCAGTAAGGGCCTGAACATTCCTACCCCTTACTAGAGAGCAACAAATATTCCTAGTATGCCACCCCTAGACTTGGCAAAGACAAGAAGTTTAAAAGAAAAAAAAGGTCAATTTCAAGGCAAAGAACCGTACAAAGAAGTGTGGAAATCCTTCATATAGGATAGTGGGCAGACAGCAAATACTGACAAGTTTAACTCTAAAATAATAAATAAATAAATGACCAGAAATGAAATGACCTCCAAGCATAATCATCTCTCTTCTATTATAGTACTTCTTTGATCACATTCTTCCTTCCTCAACTTTTCCTCCATGTAGTATATGGTGGAAGAAAGACATGGAGAAAGCGACAGCCTGTTCTGTCTTTCTGACTCTCCAAAGCAACTGTGGATGCAGTGAGAGTTGCAATGATCCAGACCATACATATGCCATAATCGTGACATGAAAGTGAAAGCTGTCACGGAAAATTTTTACAAGCATTCGTATCTGTTGGTGCTTGATGCAGGTCTTAAGAAATGTATGGACAAATGGGCCAGCAGTCTACTCCAAACATCTCCTATTAAATCACAAGATACAGCAAGTATCTGGAAAAGAAATTGCATAGAAAATCATGGAAAGAGAAAAAGAAAATCAATCTTCCCTATGGACCGGATTCAGTAAATCCAGCAAGTGTCACCGAAGACGTGATTCTATAATATGCATTACTGAAGGTATGGCAACAGGTTCTGATAATTTTTCAAGCATAATTTTCCAGAGGAAAGCTGTTCATTAATAGGTATTAATCACAAACACATCTCAATTCAATCTCAATTCACCTTACTTTGTTTTTTATAATTTACTGGCACATATGTAATACTGTTTAAATTTAGATGCAGCATGCTAGAAAACTTTTTTGTATTACTCTCAAATGTTTGCTTCCTAAAAGAAATCCATAGTAGATTCCGAAAACATTCACTATTTTATCAGTGATCAAACAGTGTAACAGTCACTGTAGTTAACCACCGAATATTTTTAGGATACAGTTAGGCTTAGTGAGTATCCTGTGTCAAAATTCAGGTGAAGAAATGTCCATTGTAACATCTGAATGATCATACTAATATGTAGGTGACTCTTAAAACAATGCCTCCTACTTATTTCATGGAAAATACAACAGATCTAAAAAGCACAGTAACACTACTTGAACAAATTCTCAGCTACAGACTATTTTGCAGCAGTCACTACCATCAGCTATTCATTTTCACCAGCAATGAGCAAGAGCCTGCATGCCGCACTCATAAAACTCAACAGCAGCAGCAGCAGAGGTGACCCACTATTTCACAGCTGCTGTGACAATACTGTTGCAAGGAAGATGTTGCCCATGCCTTCCATTGGCCCAAACAGATGGAAATGGGGATATAAGAAATCTGGACTATACAGTGGGTGTGTCAGGAAAGTTCAGCCAAGACTGGCAGTGTGCTCCATGGTCTACAAAGTGACATGGGGTCTGGCATTATTGTGTTGCTGGAGAAAGGTTGTCACCTTCTCTAGCCTGAATCTGCAAGTTTGAGTCTTCAGCTTAGCCAGTGTTCTAATTTAGTGGCCAGAGTTGATGGTCTGTCTGGATTCCAGGAAGTCCAGAAGGATTACTGCTTTCCTATCCCAACAGACAGTACACATCACTTTACCTGCTGGAGGCTGTCTAGAACTTTTACTTCAGTGGAGAATTCATGTTACCACTCTGTAGAACGTCATTTTGTCTCTAGCTTGTAGTGGTGACACCATGTCTCATCATTGTTAAAGATACGATTTAGGAAGCTGTCACCTTCAGGCTTGTATTGGTTCAATAGGTCCTGAAAAATGTACTTAATATTCTTGTGTGAGCATTTGTGGGGCCCGTCTAGTGCAAGCTGTGACATTCCAACATTGCCACTATTGTTTCCAATGCATTAAAGCTGATACTCAGCTCCATACACAGGAGTCTGGTGTTAATCTTTCAGTTCATGAAGATGAGTTGACTAAGATTCTTCATTTTGTGGTGTGACAGCTGTTCATATCCATCCAGAATGTGGCTTGTCTTCCAACCACCTCAGTGTGTCACATCCACCATTAGGTCTTCACAAATCTTCAGCAGGTGTTGATGAATGTCAGTGGGTACCTTTTCTTTCCACATGGAGGAATTCATTTCCTCGCCTTTGCTTCATACACATTTCTATGTCAGATGCCACTTTGTCAGACTGCCCTTCTGTGGCAATCTGTCACATGTCAACAAAATGTAACAGAATACTGTCAGGAAAGTTCAGCCTCTACTGCCATATCACCAACATCTGCCTCTGATGTCATGAGAACATAAGAAAATAGGAAGCATTATTTTCAGAGAAGCCTTTGTAAAAATACTGATCTGAATGTCACCAGAATTCATCTGCTGATATCAAAGATTCTCACCTTCACTGGAATGGGAAGTGTTAATGCTCTGAATAAAAGGTTATCAACTGCAGTTGAATCATGTGCAGATTATCAATATAGCAGCAATGTACAAAAGGGCTTCAGCAAGGTTACTGAGTTTAATATAATCCTCTTTATAGCCAGTAGCAGAGTAATAGAGAACCCTGTGTTAATCATGGACAGCATGCTGAGTGAACTTAGTAATACTTTTAAAACACACAAGACCAAGAAATCCCCAACATCTTTATTATGCTCAAAGACAAAGTAAAGATATTAATAAGGACACACAACCCTAAAACACAAAGGCCAAGAAAAGCCAAACATCCAGAGCTCCAGAATATTAGTTAGCACTGTCTCCTCAACCCTTCTCAAAGGGTGCAACTACGTCACCAAAAAGACAAGTTGTTATGAACGTAATTTAAACGCAAGCAGTAAACCTGTAGACTACTTTTGCTAGGTTTACTGAGAGGGAACAAGACATCTGTTTCAGCCAGCCTAACAAAGTTATGCCAGAGAACTGTTCTCTTTTCCTAAACACATTTAACTAAGATAAGGTTGGAAGACCATCAAAGACAACGAAACCTGTGTGAATTCAATTTAACTGCTTCACATTTCAGCTTGTGGAACAGTCTTGGGAAAACCCTGAAGTTAATTTGAACTCAATTACATTGCACCTTTGTTACCTTCAATGGTATTCAGCCAAGTTAGTTTATGTCAGTACAGTACTGAGGGGGAGCTAAGATTGCAGGGTTTTTTTATATCATTAATGCAGAGGCAGTATAAACTGGAACATGTGCACATGTAGACACAAAGTTACCCTATGCTGTTCCAGAATATCTTCTCAAGTCCCAGGATACTTAGTCCCAGTACTATTATTAGTTCCAACCAACATAACACAAAAAAATCCCTAATAAATTCCCCTGCCAGATGCAAAACTTCAGAACAGTAAACATCTCTTGGGCTTTACTGCAGTTTTTCACAAGGGCTGTCTTCGAGGTGAACTGGGAGCAAGCTGTGAGCCACATATGCTGACTCAAACTTTAAGTTGGAGGATTCAAAGCAGGTACCTCACACAACCAAAACATCCTTTATATGAGGCAGGCATTCATCCGCATGGCAGAGTCTGCAGACACATCACATTGTGTGAGGGAAGCTTAAAAGAAAAATCCCAACTCAACCACCACTGGTAGCACTTACCACTAAACAAATAACAGAATATCAAATATTCTGACAGTAAATGCTATATGACGTATTTCCTGTCACAGCATGGAAGGAGCTCACAGCAATCATCGGGAATTCTGTGGTCATCCCTGGCTGCAAGGTGCCTCAAAACATTCCTTTAGATTTTTGTTCAGTGTTTGTTTTAAACATGGAGTCATCTGTTATATAAAAGATTTGCTAGAGAACTACTGAGAACTTGCAGTAACATTTCTGTAACTTTAAATTATAACCCACTAATTTCATTTTTTCTTCTGTTTTTTATTTATGTATTTATGATTCATTACTAAGTTCTCTTTCTGAAGTATTTTATGTTTCAAAGAACAGGAAGTCTGCATAACTTCAAATCACCTTTATTCAAGTTCATAGCCTATTAGGAACATAAATTGTAGTGTATATAGTAAAGGAAATGGACAGTATTAGCTGATATGTTTTTAGCTATAAACAGAAGTCACTGCAAGTACACAAGACCATTCTTAACAATCTTCCATGACAGCTTTTCCTTGCCATGACAGCAACAGGGACAGCAAACAGTCCCAAGTTAGGTGGTCTTTAAGCTTTCTTCAAAATATTCAAAATTCTTTTAAATTCACTCCACCCTGTCAGGGCCTTTCCCGTGAGTTCTTCAATTTCAAAATTCTAAAAAGATGCTGTACATTAAACAATATCTTGGTGTTATCTGCAACAGATAAAATCGCAATAACACCTAGAATAAATACTCTTGAGCATCAAACCCACATTCTCCATTCTTAGAGATCACTGAACAGCTGGAGTTGGAAGAAACCACTAGATGTCAACTGGTCCAACCCCAACTCAAAGCACAGCCAGTCTCCAGCGACTCTAAAGACAGAAATTTCACAGCCTCACTTAGTAACTTGTTGCAATGTTTGATTATCCCTACTGTGAAAATTTTATTCTTATATGCAATAGATATTTCTTTCATCACAATCTCAGCTGATTGCTTCCTACCTCTGTCTGAAGGGTCTGATTCCATCTCACCTGCTACCTCTCATTAGACTTTTGTATAAAATGCCTTCTTCCCACCACCTCCCCACCACCACCCAAGTCTCTTTTTTCTGAAGGCTGAACAAACTCAATTTTCTCTGCTTTGTCTCACAGGACACATACTCCACACACTCCTATTCAACTTAGTGGTTAACTATTTGACTCAATCCAGTATATCAAGTATTTCAGTGTCTTTCCTGTCCTGAGAACCCAGTATGCTGCTTATTTATAAAACAGCTTATCAGAAAGAAATTTCTCAAGAAAAACAGGAAGTCAAAATGTGTCTACAGCTACATAATAGCCCACTCCATGACAAACAAATTTTCTGAGTATTTACAAGCGAATCCTCTGTTATTACTGCTTCTTACTTCCTTTAGTTCAGACAAAACAATCCCATGAGTTATGAAAACTACATGCAGAAGAACTGGAACAGCAGTCAGCTGGTCCTGAAAAGCTAGTGCTGAAACTCCATTTGAGGCACTACCATTTCCAAGAAGTATCATCCTGCCTTCAACTCTTCCCTGGGACTCTGAAATGCAAAAAAATTCCAGCTGAATACTATAGCGGCAAAAGAGATTCATGTTTTCCTCCAATGTTTACACACTTTAAAAAGGTAATTTTCCACATAGCAAAAATAGAAAACAACAACAACAACAAAAATACAGCCTAACAGATTGACCTTAATCAGACTCCCTTAGCATTCAGAGCCCAGTAGTTTAATAGACTTCCCACACCGGGGGTCAGATAGCCACATTATGTATTAAAATGGAAATCTGCTTGAGCTCATGGTGTTTCATTCCAATGAATGAAGAACACACACATCAGTCTGGAAAAGCTTACAATCTGAAATATACCATGGTAAATTTATGGCCAAAGATAACTAAAATTCTTCTTAGGCAAATTATAAAATCAAAGTTTGGTAAATGACTGGAAACAAATTCACTGAGCAACTTCATCTCTCTCAAATGTTTTCCTTTACTACAACTGTAGATGCAGAGTTTTCTCTCACCCAGCACCAAAAAAAAGAGAGAAAACTGATAAAATATCCATCCATGTGGAGTTGGTGTCACCTTAGTTAAAAGTTCCTGATCTGATCAGATGTGAAAAGGACTCTGGGGTTAACCACACAAAGTCCTAAGTGGAAATGAAGGAACAGCATCAAGCATACCTCAAATACTGAAAACCAACAAATAAGTAATACTATTACTCATAGTTACTTATTTGGAACATAAATTTCCAACGATATACCTGCCTTAACATTGCAAATGCATCACTTGGTTATCATCACACCATTCTTATTTTCCAGATAGGAAGTCCAAGAAAAAACTTGGAGATTTGTTTCTATTAACTTAAAAGAACAGTGACAGAAGAACTTCAGTTCCAATGTGAAAGTCTATGTATTCAATTTTTAAATGAAACTCTCCCGTTCCTGAAGATGCCTTTGTAGAAAATCAAAAACTGTATGTGTAAGAATACTGTCCAACAGCTTGCTGGGAGTCATATACTGTATAGTTGAGGAAAAAAAAAATAATCTCTCTGTATGACAGAAAGCAGGAAGGCAGGCAAACTTGTGCTCGAAACAATGAAGTAACTTATTTCCAAATTCTGAAAAAAATATTGTACTTCAACCCTGAAAAATCAATTTTGTTTCTTTTTTCATGGAGTATCTCTAGTGTTAAAGGATGCTGTTCTCCAAATGCATGTTTTTAGTGAAGGAGATTACTTTGGGTACAAAATATCCCCTACGAACATTGTTCCTAACATTTGGTAGCAGACAGTAACTAATTTTCTGTCATTCAGGAAGAACTGTGGGCTTGCTAAACTTTTATCATCATCCCCTCTGAACACAGTAAAAATCACTGCTAGAACTGATGGTTTATTAGATCAAAGCTACCATCAACAATGTCAATTCTGCCTGGTCACGTTAACAGGAAAATGTTTTGAGTTCTACCACTGGGCATCCATTTAACTTCCAGCACCAGCTACGCTGTAAAACCGCACACATAATTTATTTGGTGACCTGCGTGTATGGGAAGCATTATCTATGCGACACTTCTCACAGTCTGACAAAATGCTTTGATTTGTACCATTCAGATGCTTGAACAAAGAGTTTAAGCAATCACCAACAACAGCTTTTATCTCCAAATGTGCTAAAAGTGTAATGCTATATATACATGGGAGCAACCCATTGCTTTAAAGAGCAGATTTGATAACATAGAAGTGATTGGATAAATATTACATTTTCAACTTGTAAGTATCTTCTCCATTAAGTTTAAATATTGAGTAAAGTTCACGTTTATCTTCACACCACTTCTAGCAATTCCCCCATAAAATATTCCCAATGCCTCCATGGTATCCATGGGAACTTCTTTGCTTACATATAGCTTAAAATACACATCCATTCCAATTAGGTGAAGTAAACAGAAAACAACATTCGTATTTCCTCAAGCTACTGTTGTCTTTTCTTTCAGCTGGGATCCAGCAATCTTTGAAACAGTTGCTGGTTCAAGTTTGCCAGACACAGTCAATGATAGATAGGTATGCCACTGAAGTCTGTTCTCTGTGTCACAGAAGAATCCATTTAATTACTCCTAATAATACATACACTATACAAATACAGGTAATTAATCAATTCCTGCCTAATTCCTGTAATAGAGACTCAACAACTTACTGTCTTTCTTTCGGTGCAAAGGTATTGTTTTTACTCTGCAAGACTTCCAGTGCTTAGGCTACACCTTCTCTATATAATAAAGAGCATTTTATGTATAATCATCTGACACATGCTGCATTATTTTCCAAAAGAGACTCACCTCAAAGAGGAAATATGCTCAATAATATATTATTAATAACTACTATTTCATTGTTTTTCATATGAGAACAGAAAGGGTGTTGTTTAAAAGCTTGCAGCACAGAATTTTTATTCTATTCTAATTTTTAAAAACATTCTGCTTCTATGGGCCTTTGGGCGTGCTTGGTATTATTTTAAAATTCCTTATTAATCTATCTGGTTTCCTTTTTGAGAAAGCAGCTCAACAAGGTATTTACTGATGCTTTTACATAACAAACACTGCAGGGAAAAGCCAGCATGATTCCAGGGACACCTACCTGCTCTCACCACTCTTTAATTCTGTTCAGTATGTCATGCCCTTACTGCATGGCATTAGGTGCCACAGAGACACAACATTTTGCTAATAATGGCTGTACTCAAAATTATTTGTTTAAAGCTTCCTATGCAGCTGTTAAGCAAATTCAGAGACCCTGCAAGACACATGGAGTTAAATGTTTAAGCTGTTTTCCTATCTCGTTCTTCAAAACCTTAAACTAGAAAATCCCTAGCGTGGAAAGTCAGGGAAAGGCTACCATCCCCTCTAGGGTTAAAAGATGGTTTTGTAAGATTTTGGATCAGATTAACCTTTTGCTCAGAATAGGGCTGGTTATTGGTTTTATTTTTTACTGTCTTTAACACAGGTAAAAAAAAAATCAATATGAAGCGAGACAAAGGGCTCTGGAGGCCCTGGCAACACCAGCTTTTGGTTTGGCTCATGCACAATCTTACAACATGCTGAGGCTGGGAAGGATTAGCCTGCTCGTGTTGAGTAAACCGATGATACTCAATAAACAGTTTCTGTTGTAAACCCCTTAGGACGTGCAAAGCCACACTAGTTGGCATTAGACCAGATAAGCTGCCGAACCAGCTGTAATCTCATTTAGACCTGAGCTGATCCTCCTGTCCTTTCATTCCACAGGATCAAAGCAAACCACTGAGGAGGCAGCTGTATTATAGCAGCAGTGCTTGCTGGATGCGGCAAACATTTCATAAATTCCTCTCCTTGAAGCAAGCCTGCACATAATCTACCCAGAGCCAGTTCAATCAATGGATTTCTGAATTCATTAGTCTTATTATTATAGGATAACTGTTTTCTCCATATAGTGTGGTAGGTGTTGCAAGCCAACTTTGCAAAACAGCTCTTATTGCTGACCATTTCTTTCTGGTAATGTGCCTTTACATTTTTCTTGTGCCACATGAAAATGATTTAAATCACCTCTATGCAGTATTTTTTTTTTTTAAAGACTGGAAAATAAAACCAATTCACATATATTCAAGTAGGAAGCACTGATATATACTAAATTCATCCAAGCATAATTACATGCTACCTGCTCGTATGCTTCCATGCATCAGTAATAATGACCAATGTTTTCTGAGCTTAATGACAGCAGATGATAATAGTGAAAGCAGAGATTATATCATTGTAGTAGCATAACAAATACAGACTGAAATTACAGATATGAAAGGAGTCATTGTAAGAAAAAGATTTCTATTTGCCTATTACTCTTTATGTTCTTTGAAATTAAGAAGAAATATTTTCACTGTTGAAGAAATGAGCAGCACAGTTTAAACAAAAACACAAAAGCAACAGGTCTTTTCAAACTAAGCAAAAAATGAAATCCAAGACACAGGATCAAATAAGTCTTGAAGGTGAAACATTCAATTTTTATCTGCACAATGCCTGGAGTTTTCACTGCACGATTCTAACTGAAAATAAATAAATAAATTTAGAGTAACTTTAAAAACAATAGAAGAATATATAGTATAATTCATAAAATGTATCAGCCATTCCATTTCCTAACAGTGAAGTGTGCAATGCAACACACACAAGATAAAATAAAATTAGATTTTTAGCTTACATCAGAACAGCCAAATACTATTAAAAACATTATTTTAGTCCTCCTTTGAGGACTTAGCAATTATGCTGCTTGTTAACATAAATATCAAAATTTTCTGCTGCTGTTGCATTGGCAAAAGAAGGATCTAAGAATATTGCTGTACCAAAGTGAGTCCTCTATTACACACGGCACATAAACAATTTGCAGATCACCACTTCTTGTAGAAAGAACGGTAGCCACAGAACTAACTAAAATAGAGAAGGCCAAGTAACCCTTTCAGCTATGGTAAAAACATTGGTGTTTGTGACTTACTGCTATTTGCAGCCAGTATAAGTATAAAATACAATCACAGACATGAACAAAGCAGACAGGATCCCTCCTCAGAGACAACTGCTGCAAGTTACAGAGCACAAGATCTGTATCAGTTCATACACACATCCTAACCTACACTGTGTAGATCTGTTGGATTTCTGTCCATTAATGTTTCTAATCAGGGTAATAAAAAGCTTCAATAAACATCTGATTTTACTGTACTGTAATACAAGCAAATGCTTTGCAGCAGATGACACAAAGTAGGTGCTTATTATGAAACTTAAAGCACTAAAGCACAGATGTTCTAGAACATGTTACAGGCAGCTGGCGAAGCTAAACAAAAGGCACTGCACCTATCACATGCAGATGTGTTAAAAAACAAAACAAACAATCTACTGCACATCTCCCCCACAATCACACAGAAACCATCTGATTTGTTAATTAATGATTCCCCTCTCTCCACTTCATTCTTTAACCATAAAGGGGTCCCATTTAACATAATCACTTAATAACAGCAAAGTGATAGGTATCAGAACCCTAATTCTTCTAATATTTGCAAAATCCAGCTCTTTGTAATAATAATAACACCATGATAGCAAACTGTAAAACTGTGTAATTACACTTTAATTGTATTGTGAGGCATGCATTAATCACAAAGTTTAAGTACCAAGGATGGAATTATAATAATTCTGTAAAACAAATTTAAGCTAGCTAAGTAGGTCAGAACCACTAGCATGCAACAGGAGACCTCTGGGAATTTATCAGTTAATGGCTATTTATGTGCAAATGAGTGCCCTCCAACCCTCCCAAATCCTGTGTAGCTGAAGGGTATTTCTGTTAACCAGGAGCATGCTTAACTGCTGAGGCATAAATTAAACCATTTATTTGAATGATTTTAATTCTTCTCTCCCCCCACCCACTCTTACTACTCCCTCCACCCTAAATAGCAGCACAATTTACAGTATTAATTTACATCAAGATCGGATTGCTGAAGAGTTTTCAGAAATTAGCTTGGTTCAAGGAAGGAAAAAAAAAAAAAAAAAAAAAAGAAAAACTTTCAGTAAGACAATAGCAGTGAAAGAGTTCATCTGCAAGTCTTCCAAAGGGTAGGCTGAGTTTATTAGAAATTCCAGAGTATCATGGCAATACAGTGGAAATCCTTTCATAATGAGCTCTAATGAAACTCTTTAACATCCTCATATTCCAAACCTGGAGAACACAATTAAGGTCAGGAGGATGTCATTAAATATATTTTCTGTCCTAATGCTCATTATTGTACAGGTGTCCAAAAGTTTTCTTTAGAGAAAGAAAGCAGCAAAAGTTTATTGAGGTAAGAAAAAAAACTTTCAATTTTTAAGTTTGAGTCCAAAAAAACACAACCACCTGTAGTCATTCTTGATGTCTCAGAAAAAAAACAGATGCCTTTACAAAATACTTAGACTCAAAACGTGATATTTTTACCATGATGTAAAATATGCAAGATTTACAGACGATATGATTTCTGAGCACCCATAATATTAACAGTAACTCAGAGCAGCAATGTAACGCAACCTCAAGATTCATTCTTATGCTTCAATTTTTGTGGCTGTTTTCTGTTTTGTTTTTTTTTTTTTTTTTTTTTTTTTTTTCCCTCCCTGACCACAAACAGACATTTTCTTGCAAAGTCCAGAGTTCCACAATAATAAAACAGTAAAAGTTTGATTATCCTAACACCAATTAACCATAGTCCCCATTACTCTAAATGAGATCATGTCTCCCCAGGGTCTAATAATTACATTGTAAAGTCCCCTGATTGCCTGCATTCACTCTGTGATATCTGGATAATCATGACTGTGCTATAGCTAATTATTATGTAAGAAATGAGATGATTACAGCATTTTACTTGCTGATGTCATCTGTGCACTTAGTACAAAATTTGACATAAATAGAACAATCCAAACGTGGACATACACAACACTTTCTCCCACCAGAAAATCACATTTTCAGCCCCCTGCATACAAGCTATAAGATGTGGCATGAACCTGAAAACTTCCCCTGGACAAACCTTTCACAGCTTTAAAATATTTTAGGCAAACACCTGGAATGCTTACTCAAGTATTTTCAAATGCATACCACCAACAGCTAATCAACATATTCCCATCCAAGAAAACAAAGAACATCAATGAAAATATTTGCGTTTCTTCTCCATGTTGACTTGATGTAAGCCAAACAGGAACACAAAAAGCAGCAGAAGAAAATCTCACTGCCCCGTCAAGTTCACATCAGTTTCCTGTTCCTCCCTTCTCCGGTCCCTCAGAAAAAGATGCTACACGTTCACAGCTGCAGTGCACACACCTGCTGAGCATTTAATGGCTGCCATGGCAGCCTGTGTAGGCCTCACATTGCCATGTAGAACCCAAGATGTTTTTACTCCTTAGTATGAATTTGCAAGACTACACATCAAAACAGAGCCTTCATACCATTCTTCTCATAAATGAGCAAAACTGTTTGGCAAAAAAGTTCACTTGTGTGTTTTCTTTCAGAAAGAATGAGCACAGCTGTATTCTGAGCCAGTGATAGCCCCTTGCTGCCTCTTCATTCCCTACAGTGAGGAGCTGCAGCCTTGATTATGTCTGTACCTTCCGGCCATTGGCAGGGGCTCAGTTTTGCCCTAAGGCTTTAATTAACCCCGATTAGAGATAAATAGGGCCTTCTGGTTGTGAAAGAGGAGAGAACTGACAGCACCTCCAGCTTATCCAAGAATGAAACAAGCCACTGACTGTTTTTACCTTGCTCTACTTGGTCTGCCCAATAACAGTGTCAGAAGGGGACTCCCAAATGAGAAGATGCACAATGTACTCATTACAGGGTGTGCTCCATCCTTTTCATTTTGTTTCTAGGGAAGACAGATGAGCTCGGGCTCATTTCACGTTATGCACATTTTCACTGTTTAGTATCACTGGAAGACAAACTGGAGCATTTAGGCTTCAGCAATTAATGGCACTTGGACTTGCTCCAAGCCAAATAAAACATGACAATGCATGCATTCATGGATCAATTAGCTTTCCCTAGAAAAAGTCTACAATGCATTTTCAAAGTATTTTTTCGAGGCAGATTCCCATACTTGACCACAAAACCACAGAAAACTCAGTACAACCTTCAGTGGAGCCTCTCCTGTGCAGGCACCAGGCAATGCTGGCCACCCTCAGTCCCCTCCTGCTGATCTTCCAAATACCAATATGGCAGAGAAAAGACATTCACCTTTTCTCCTCTTATAACAGACATTAAAGAAAACACAATCCTAAAACAATTACAGAATTCACAAATCAAAATGAATCACAGATTTCTGAAGGTTTTTTTTATGACATTATAATTTCTGCTATAATTTCTTCTTACTACTTTCTAATTTCACTGGGGCTTTGTTCTGCAAGCAGAAGAGTAGATTACTGTGTAGGAAAGCAGCCTTACTAATTGAGCACCAGCAGCAGGCATTCCTTTCTTTCAATTCACAGAAACAAGTGAAAGATTAGGGAGCATCTTAAATTACTTAAGAAGTCCATCTGAGCACTCTGACCAGCTTACAGAGACTACTCCAGCAATGTTTGTCTAAGGTGGTCCCTAAAAAGAAAGAAAAAATTACATGTGATTTCAACTACTTTTTCTGACAGTGCACCAACTCTTGCAACCTACTCTAACTAAGCCAGCCTACTTCTGCCACATAAGACAATTCCTTCTTTACTAGAAGGGAGAACAACAGATAATTTGTTTTCTTTCCCACAGCCTTTTTAATGCAAGCTGACTTCTAGCATGTCTCAATTCCATCTTTCTCAATTCCCTCAAACTTCTGTGAACTTCCAACTCTCATTATTTACTTCCGTGAATCTCCCCAATCTTCAATTTATTTATAAATGTTCTGCAAAATGATATGTCCAGAAGTGCATACAGAACTATAACTAAAGATTAAATAAGCAGCTCCTATCTCTCACCCGCAAAAGTTTTTATTAAAATTAAATATCATGGTGAAGTGTGTTATTTTTTCCTAAGCAGTCACATCAAACCCTGCAACCTAACATAACAGGCTGCGTGCATGAAGAGGTAGTTGTTACAAAAGCTAGCAGATTAGCAGAAATTAGCAGAAATAGGCAGATTTCAATCAAATTTCAAATAATTACTTTCTTACAACCAATACGTTCTTAAAATTTCACATAAGTACTCACGTAAACAGAGATCAATATATAAGAATTGTGCCCTGCTCACCCTCCTTTTCAGGATAGTAGGAAATCGAATTTAACCATTCTCAAACAATTCTGGGTTTCCTCCATACATCAGGCAAAAACTATATTAGTACAGGACCAAAATACCTTACTTCGCAACCATCTGTGCTGAGTAGGCAGCAAAACCTACAAGAAACAGAAGGATGGACAAAGGGGCAACAAATCTGTTGCCCATATCAGTTTAACCAACCCCTGACATGGGTTTCACCTTTGTTCTTGTCACTTCCTGACGCTTTTTGAGAGCCTGACTGACAGAAAACCAGTACAGCTTCACCAAGGGCAGGTCCTGCCTGACCAACCTCCTGGCCTTATGTGATTGTGTAACTGAATCAGAGGACAAGGTAAGAAAGAGCCCCTAATGTCACCTATCTGGATTTCAGTAAGGCTTTTAACACGGTCCCCACAACACCCTTCTCTGTAAATTGGAAAGATACGAATTTAACGAGTGAACTGTTCAATGGACAAAGAACTGTTTGCAATATGTACCCAGAGAGTGGTGATGAACAGCTCAATGTCTGGATGAACTGTGACAGGTAGTGTCCTTCAGGGCGTCAATACTGGCACTGATGCTCTTTAATATCTTCATTAATGACATCAATAATAGAATCAAGCACAGCCTCAGCGAGTTTTCAGATGACATCAAACTGTGGTGCACACAGGGGACGAGACACAGACTCAAACAGTGAACCCAGGAGCACCTCAGGAGGTTCAACAAAGCCAAATGCAAGGTCTCGCACTGGGGTTGCAGCAACCCCCATTATCAAAACAAGCTGAGAGATGAAAGAATTGAGCATAAATCTTCTGAAAAGGACTTCAAGGATACTGATAGATGGTAAGCGGGACATAAGCCAGAAATGTGACTTCAGAGCCATTCTGTATTTGTAACGAAAAAAGGATGAGAAAGGAAAACAGCAGCCTCACATGCACGAAGAGTTTTCACCATAAACCTTGCTGAAGAGGCCTTGGAGGCACTTGTGGATGACATGCAGGACATGAGCCAGCAATGTGCCCTCTTGGCCCAGAAAGTCAACCATATCCTAGGCTGCACCAAAAGAAGCATGGGCAGCATGTCGAGGGAGGTGATCCTGCCTGTCTGCTCTTTGCTGGTGAGACCTCAGCTGGAGTACCGTGTCCCAGTGTGGAGTCCTCAGTACAGAAGAGATGTGGACCTCTTAGAGCGTGTCCAGAGGAAGGTCACAAGGGTGATGCAAGGAATGAAGCACTCTAAGGACACGATGAGAGAGCTGCGGCTGCTCAGCCTGGAGGAGTCTTCAGGGAGATCTGAGAGCAGCATTTTAGTAACTGGAAAGGGTCTATCAGAAAGAAGGGGACAAACCTCTTTAGCAAAGTCTTCTGATAAGACAAAGGAAAATGGCTTCAAATTAAAAGAGGGAAGATTTAGACTAGGTGTAAGAAAGAAGTTTTTCAGAATAACATTGGTGAGGCACTGGAACAGGCTGCAACAAGACGTGGTGGATGCCCTATCTGTGGAGACATTCATAGTCAAGAACTGTTTGAGTTGGAAAGACTAAAGGTCACCTAGTTCAACTCCCCTGCAATGAACAGGGATGCCTCTTTTGATGCGGCCCAGGATACTGTTGGCCTTCTGGGCCGAGTGCATGCTGCTGGCTCACGTCTTGCTTACCTACCACTAGTAACCTCAAGATCTTCCCAGCCGTGCTTACAGTAAAACTGTTCCTGCATGCAAGGCTGCTGTCTTCCTTTCTCTTCTTTTTTTTTGTTACAAATACCCAGAAATAAGCAAACTGAAAACTGGTTGTATGCCCATCCAGAAATTTCAGCATGAGCGCATCATCCCATGGGAAGAAGAATCAAATGATACATACTCAGGCAGAGTAAAAAAATAAACAGAAAATAGCATACATTTAGATTCACGAGAAAGCCAAGTTGTTTTTGCCACTAAGATAGTCCCATAGTATGAAGAGAGTAGGATATTGCTAGATTAAAGATGTCAGTAAGAAAATCTGAAACAAACTTAAAGGAAGCTGCTATTACTCAGTTTCCCAAGCATCAGTGGCAGGTAGGAAAAACCAAAACTAAAAAGACCATATTCCACTGAACCACCAAATCTTTCTGAACTGCACAAACAACTGCAGTGCATGCTGTGTTCAACACTTGCTCTTCATCTGTCTCCTTAAGACAAGTATATTCATTTGTCCAGTTAGCATAAGGATTCTCTTTGAGTTCGTTCAGATTTTCCTCTCCTCTTTAAAGGTCAACTTTCTTTAAAACACACAGCCACAAATTATTTCTCCTCTCCAGGGATTACCTCCTTTCCTGGGGTCTAGCAATGGAGAGAAGATTGCAAAGAAATATTTTTTGTGGAACAGCAACAAGTATGTGTAGTTCAGCACAAGTAGATGCCTTGTCTAACTGTTCTTCAAGACGACAGTGACTTGTGCTTGTCCCAAAAAACTGCTTTATCAGTCTGGCTTGTCATCCTGCTCCTCTGCTAAGAGAACAGAAATATGTAGACATTGATGCACACAGGAGGAGTGCACTCGAATATGCCAAACAGCCTCTCATGTGAAAACCAACCGCTTTCTGCACTGTCCTGAGTAGGCTGTCAGTAGGAGGCAGCATTGGCTCTGAGAGCAGCAGTTCTGCACAGCAAAGTAGTTGGGAGCTAGCTTCATTCTTCTGTCATTATATAAGCAAGATGACACTGTTCTCTAATCCAGCCAAAGCTGATAAGTACCATCAACCTGTCACTTCCTACATTTCAAATTCTAACACTGCAGCATCAAAGAGTTTTTACATTTCGATTTCTTTTGCTGGCAGCGGTCGGTAGCCTCTCATTCTCCCACGGTGTTCTAATGCAGCATTTGCACACCGGGGTTACTCCCAGTCTGAATAGCAGGTCATCCCCTACTCACTGAGCTCATCTGCGGCCCATGTGCTAGGCAATTTAGATCCAATCAGCCCTTATTTAGCTCAAGAGTAATGAGCAGCATAGTGACACAGACTTAAGCCTGACCCTCAGGACACTGCTCATCAAGCAGTAAAACTGTGACAAAATCATTCATCTTCCACCCGCTGGCAAGAAATAATACTCGCACTCACTGTATTACTTTTTCAAGATATAGAAAAAAAAAGTCCTGAATTTTCATGATGTGAGACATTAATTTGCAGAAAGCTGAATTCCCTTAAACCCCCCTGTTGCTATGAGCTCACCAGGGGGAAATAGGCCTTAGGAGACTGAAATGGAATAAAGAAAATTGCTTCAGCTTTCTTTTCATTTTAAATAAGCCTTAAATCTGACAAGAGATATCCTAAAGAGAAAAGATATATATATATATATCTTGTAAGGTAACGAAGAAACAATCAAAATTAAGTGATTAGAAGGCTACTTTTATATAATGGTCTTATGAGTGAAAATATTTCTTTGTCTAACATCCACAATCAAGAATATTCCAAAAGAAGAGCCATTTTTACACCTCGTGTAAAGAATAAAAGAAGAAAAACTGGGGGAAAAACAGTTTTAGAAGTGAGACACTTCCATCAGAAAACAAACCTGCACTTGATGTCCTTCAGGGAGCACAGATTTCTCCCAACAACTGCAGGGTCCCAACCAGCAGGTTCTCAGTACACCTGGATATGATTTTTCTCTTTTTTTTTTTGTGAGTTTACACTTCCATAATAGTAAGTTTTGTACTGATGTCAGGTAGACCACAAAGCCTATGTGAATTATTTTTTGGTAGATAAAAAAATGGATGAAGTGGATAAAAGACAGAAAAGTGTTTCACTCTGTAGCAGAGGGGATGGAGTTCACATCTTTGTAATTAATGTGACAGTACTATACTTGAGTTCCCTTGGCTTCATATAACTAATGAAATTGCTGATGCCCAAATAACGCCAACCAGAAGTTTCTTTGACTGATTTTGTTATTCCAATTTGTTCTTAACAAGATTCTAAAACAGATGTTCTATTACATCTAAACACCAATATGAAATTGATTTTAAGTTAATCAGCTCGTGTGACCTTCAGATTCAAGAAAACCGACAGCGAGAAGGAGAAGTGAATGCTCTTGCAAACCACACCAATCCTCGGCATGCACAGAAGCTTTCCACAAGCAAAGTAGGAGGGATACAGCTGCAGGACACACTGCATCCCATTTCCTTCACTTGTACAGTAACGCTTTCAGAACAGAGGATACAAAAGTTATTTGTGTCTAAAGCTTAGAACACAAGGAACAAAGGTACAAAACATTTTGCACATACAAAAAAAAAAAAATCCTAGAAAAGAATCTCAAAGAATCTCAGTGCCCTCGTAATGTAGGATTAAGAGAAAAATTTAATATGCATCTTAGTGCAGTAATTGTAGCTAAAAACACATCCAATATTGCCAATGAAAACTGTAAGAGATGCCCTGAAGTATTTAGACAGAGAACCTTTCAAAATATCATTACATTCTAGAGCAGTGCAAGCTCCCCACACACTCACTAAATTTTCCTTACATTCATTCAAATGTCAGCTTTATTAATACTATTACTGCACTTAAAAACAAAAAAACCCACCCCAAACTATTTTAGGCTTTAGGTCAAATCAGCACAACCAGACACGCTTGCAAATTGAAGATCTGCATTGGGAAGTCAAAAAGGAAAGACCATTTTCCATGTAGGTGAAAAAATTCACAAACTCTATTCATTGTCTTTCTAATTCTCATTCACTAAGCCTTGCAGATCTAGGAGCCAAACTAAGACCCCTGACTAAGAGTTCAGTGGTTTAGTCACAGAGCTACACTCTGCTTATCTGGGCATCACAGTTGGTGACTCGAAATATACTTCTGGGATGGAATGGGTAAGAGAAAGCTAGTGCTCATCCAAACTCCTCTGGATATAGTTTTCAGAAGTTCAACATCAGAAAAACACCTTTTACAAAGACTAACACTAAAACCCCTGAGGGGGAAGAAAAGAGGAAGAAGGAGGAAGGACCTTTCTATTCTCCTCATGAGCTTATCTGCCGATTTACATGGTAACAGAGAGCAGGGGAAAGGCTGCTGTTGGTCTCAAAAAGCTCCTCACAGGGTGTTTTGATGGCAAGTGTAACACACACACACACACACACACACACACACACACACACAAAATTACAAATGACTACACATTTCCATAGCAAAGATATATTGGATAATCCATTCCTATCGTAATTTTTCTCACAACCTCAAGGCTAGACACACTCTTACAATTAGAAGCATCCAGTTCTGCTGTTTTCCATGGCCCAATTACTACTATAACTTTTTACTAGAAGCATGTCTACCTGAGTACTATTCATTTACTGCTCATAAAACGTACACAGTGAAATTCTCAATAACTTCTCATGTCCTTCAGTACAGTACACAAGGGGCATAAATACCCAATAAATGTTTTCAAAATAAAATTATTGTTTATTATGTTATTAGGTTTGTAGTACTTCTCATTTCTGCTATGAGAATCAGTACCACGTCTTCCTGAAACCAGAGAAAGATGTTTGGTGTACCAGCAGCCATTTGCCACCCAGGCATGTACCTGCATTTTTATGATTCCCTATCTTAGTGCCAGTACACTACAAAAACCAAATACCAGGATGGTGATAATTAGCAAAAGCTCATATCAGACCAATACCAGATCACAATAAAAGACATTTCAGCATGTTTCCAGCACTTCTTTTAAGAATAACATATTGCAGTGCTGAAACCCACTGATTCCAGGCACTCAGCAAATTTCTCAGAGCCTGTGCCCGTTCTTACAGTGAGTTCTGTCAAACCCATTAAATGCCTGTATTTTTATTAACCTAAGGTTTCTTTCTGTGTCATGAGGCACTTAGATGATGGGAAATGGTAGATTTGGAGCAAGTGAAAGCAGATGAGTAAGCATCCTGCATTAACCTTTTGTTAAAGAATAAAATCAGGATTTAAAAGCACTGTCTAAAAGCAGAAACAAAAAGTAAAGGAAAAACTAAGGTCTGAGCTTGATGATGGATATTTCAAGTAAACACAGAAAGGAAGCACTTTGTACTTTGTTTTTATGGGGTTCTTGATTGTTTATTGTTTATTTTACAGTTGCTTCTAAAAAGTAGACTGTATTAAAATATAATCTTACACTTCATACTGAATCTGGCTATAAAGATCAAATCCTTGGAAGTGCCAGCAAGTAGCATCTTGTTTCCAATTATTCACTCACCATATATAAAAAAAGAAAAAATGAGTTCTCTTGCCAAGTCACAGTTCTATTTAAATATAGGCAGAACAGAATATTTGTAATAATAAAATTAAATGAAAAACAATAATTACTTTAAAAATACTCATTTAAAACACTAAATACGGAAGTAAATACAACAGTCAAAAGCTACCAGCATCTTTCTATCAGACATCAAAATATAAAAATACCCAGAAAAGATTTTAAAACACAGAAGTGTAGAAATGGTGCAGGTGGGGTTCTCTTCACAGATGCCTTTTAAGAAAAAAAGAAAGGAAGAAAACAAGCCTTCTATCAAAACCTTGTATGCCAAGTTTTAGCCCAGAGCGAGTTTTCACAGCTATGTTACAAACCCTTGAAAATAAAGGTTTATAATGGAAATGCTGACAGACCCTTAACCATAGCAGCATGAATACCTATAATTAAAGAAGAGCTTTTGGCTACACCTCACTCTGCAAATCAAAGATTGCTATTTTTACAATAGCCTCAAATAAAATGAATTGGGAAACCTGGAACGTGATTCTAGTAACACAGTAAGATATGTTAAAGGGGAGTGCTAAAACTATTTGACATTTTTAGCTTTAAATACTGAGGCATTTAGTTAACACAAATAAGTCAGTATTTTCATAATGCTCTGTAATCAGCAATGAAGAATGCTCCTGTGAGCCATCATCTGGGGTTAGCACAAAGTGGCACATGAAGATATTATTTCCTAACAGCCTAGAGGAAGCTTCTTCTCTCTTTAATCAGTGATCTCCCTTCCTTCCTACCTGTTGTACAGTTATAGAATTATTAGAGTGCAGTGTACAGAAAAATTACATTTATGAAAGGCCAACTATCTTTTATCTGCCTGAATTTTAAAATCAGCCGAGAGAACTGCATTGAACCATTTCATCCTTTCACACATTTCCAAACAAATCAGCTCTTATCGGTCTGGTTAAGCCAACATCACTTTCACCTCTGGTTAGCACAGTCATCCAACTCTTCTGAACAAAGAAAATATTTTTATTTGTGTTTTACTTATATGGCAACAGAGGACAAACTGATCAGCGAGACTCTCAGAAGTAGGTGAGGCAGCTGGCAACACTTTACTGTTTCCTGTACCATCAAGATCACAATATGTTTATAAGCCTCATGGAATTAAACCTTGTAATTGGTGTGATAAATAGAAAGGTAACCAAATGTATACATTGAAATGAAGGCCAATTAAAAACAAGGCTCTAATGATAGCTCACATGCCACTGGTATTTGAGGGACTCGGTAGCTCAAATATTACAGCAACTTGCTTTTAGTAAGAAAAGGCATGAATACAGTCCCTAGTCCTCAGAAGCCTACAAAAGATGCCTATGCCCTTCTGTCTATGCTACAAGAGGACTACGTAGCCCTGAAATTTTGGAAGCTTTCAGACAAATGTCAACTTACGAAATAGGCAATGTTTTCACAAGTCTCCCTACTTCATCTTAAAGAAACAACAAAAGCTCTGTATTAGCAAATGGAGAAAACGTCAAAGCATTTTTGAAGTCTCCAATTTATTCCAGCAAATACATTCAGTTGAACTGAAATACTAAATAATAAATCAAGTAAACTTAGTTTCACGCTTCATCCTTTTTGAAAAGGCAGCCTGAAAAAACTGTCATCTTTGGATGTATAAGCTATTGACAGCTGCAGTCAAAGCTACTAGACAATAAAAAGGAAGCTAGTTAAAGAGAGACCTTGCATATGGGCTTCACTATTCCTGTTGCACACTCTTCTATGGTTCTTTCCACATATTTCAGTCTCACACATTCGAAGTAATGGCAAATCAATAGCTGCCTCTTACTATCTTAAAAATATCTTTGGGCTTCAAAATGGAAGACTACTTCTAAAAGGCCTCTGTAGACAAAAATACTGAAAGGTACGGTGGATGCTAAAAACTGAACTAACACATCAAAGCAAAACTGCAGTTTTCAAGGTCATATATGATTTCCTTCTTTTCTAGACAAGTATTTCCAGGTAAGCATTTAAGTCTCCAAAATTGTTTTGTTTGCAACCTTGACAAACGAGGCGAGAAAACAGAAGCTAGAATGATGTCTGTAGAACAGAATATTCACCAAGGAAATAAATACATTTTAAAAGAGAGCAATCACAGGAAAACGAAAGTAATGCAGTACAGATAGTAGTTTCAAAGTTTTCTGTGCCAAAAGAAAGACAGTATTCTCTGAAACTGTGCCATCTGATTAACTTTCAGATTAACAGTAACAAAGGTTTTCTGTCCCTGATATTTTGTAATGAGTTAATGACCTGAAATAGTAAGAAAACATTTCTAAGATTCTGAATGCAGTAATGTATCAGTGGATATAAAAATTTACTGTATCATTCGCAATCCTTCAAAACTGTCTATTTCCTTCTTCTCTATTTCAGTGGGAAATTAATATGAATTACAGTTTAACTCTGCACATAAAACAACATGCCAGTCTATATCCACAATCTAACAAAATTACTTACCGAAGTCTGGCTATAACAACCTGAAGAAAATTCAAGACCATGCTCAGTTCAGCTCCTCGACAAGCAGGCAGCAGCATAGTAAAGCCATCATTTAGCAACTTTTCCTCAGAAAGGCTCAAGTAGCAGCTGGTCTCAAACACTTCCTGGACACCATCAATGTATGTTGAAAGTAGAGTCCAGAGATTTTGTTTCTGTGTGTAGTCATTTTTGGTTACTAAGAACTCCTTTGCCTTGACACGAAAAGCATTTGAGAGTTTCTCAGCTAGGACACTAATGTCCATATTCTTCTCAACATAAATCAGAAGGAAAGCAAAATGGCCTCTCCAAATGAGAGCTCTCTGAGACGGGCTAACCAAGGATGGAGTCAGGAAATCCAAAAGATCCAGCACTCGACTCACTATATCTTCTGTTTCTGCAACAACTGCTAGCAGGAGGAACAGGTTAAAAAAGTTCTGCAGCCCCACTTCTGTCAGTTCCTGCATTCTTTTCCGATGGAACTTGGAATAAATTCTACATTAAAAAAGAAAAAAAACAAAAAACAAATGTAAAACATAAAAAAACAAACAAACAAAAAAAAACAGCAACACAAGAAAAACAAGTTTTCTTGAAATATTTAATTTTCTATCAACTTTCAGGTGATATCCAGAAGACTAAAAACCAAAACAAATCATACATACACACACACAGAACTTAACAGGTAGGGACCCTCCATCCTTAGGACAGAGCACCTATTTACTTGGATACACATTTCTCTTCTTACATTATACTACTGAATTTCACCTTTGTAACCATCACTGCAGTAAAATAAAATGGAACATTTTAATGGAAAGCTTCTTTCCCCCAGAGTACCTCACAAGAGTCTCTACTATCTTTTACTGTACACCTATAGTATGGACTGAGAACTACAAGCTTGGAAGAAAACAAGGAAACAAATATTTGGGAGAGAGACCTCAATCTAGCAAATGGGTGTCCAACACTTTGGCTTGTCTGAGCTGCACTGACTGAAGAGGAATTGCCTTGGGCTGCATATAAAATATATGTAATATAGTCAGTGTACCTACGTAACAAAACTTCTGTTTTTTATTTATAAAAAAAGGAGGCCAAAAACCCATAAAATTCTAGCAGGCAGATTTTAAGAAATTTTAAGCTGTACTGCTTATACAATAGTGCTCAAGTCGTGCATAGGTGATGGTGAGAAGCACTGCTACTTTGCAACTTGAAAGTTACAAAGCAGAAAAGTAAAAAGCAGAAAGCTTTCAAACAGAAAACAGAAAGTCTTTCATATGACTTTAGCCCAGGCCTAGACTTTTAAGTAAATGTCACCGGTCTTCAACACAGGAATAAGATGAAAATGGGTTGCTTAACTTCTTATTTGTGAAATTAAGAACTTTGGTATATGCTTCACCTTTAAAGTGAATTCCACATGCATAAAGTGAGTTAAATATACTTAAAGGCTGTTTTCCTATCCTGTCACCTGGAAAAATTGTTGGAAATGGTGCTGAGGTTATCAAATCCAGCTACCAAAAATTATAGCAAATCCAATTAATGTTGTTTGGTAGTAAATTACTACTGACAGGCGTTTATGTTCTTCATGCATCAATTAATGCTTGGTTAGCTGCTGAAAATAGAGTTCATCCCAAAAATCATAGCTGTAGGCTGTTAAATTTTGCTACTTGTGTAATTGATTTATACAAGTCAGATGTGATGAATACTGGTTGAGCAGACTGACAAAGCATGTTGTGTATTATTATTCCCCCTCTTAAATTAGATAAAGTAACAAGCTATAACAACATAAAAACGTAAGGATAATTTGTTTTCAGCAAAAATGAAGCAGGCTAATTTAAATTACTAACTAAAGCAAGACATTGATTCCACATCTAATAATATATCTCTTTCAATATGTAGTTGTAGCAATTTTTAAGCCCAAACTTTACTGACTGTAACAACCCATGAAGTTAATATATACAGCACACATTTTCCCCTTCTCACAGGAAAGACCACCTTTCTTTTTTGGAAGAAACACACCACGTAGCCTTGTAGGCCTGCAATATGTGCATTTTATCTTTTTTAAGTTCACATACAAAAGTATGAGATCATTACTAAATGAAATCTTAAAAATCAAAACCAGTAAAAACAAAACTAATTCTATGTCTGTTACATCTAATGAAAATAGTCTTAAGTATCAGCATCTTTAGTGATCAGTACAATATAATTACTAAAAGTGTTAAGGATTTAGTAAGTATACGCAAAATCAAAGTTCGAATTTAAAGCATATATATTTCATTTTTTTTTAATATAATGACTTAATATATATCCTCATTAGCATGTTTTAAAAATAAATTAAAAAGCAAAACTCTCAGCAAAAAACACTGTGAGCAATGTTGGCAACCATAAACAGTAAATACAAATGGAATTGCAGGGATAGCAAGAGCCAGGTTGCATGTTCTTGGACAACATGGCTTACATGAAGCTCAAAACAAAATTTGTGTGCTTTAATTATATTACCCTACTGGCAACAGAGTTGTACCTGTGCATCATTTGCCAGTATACCAATTCCTGGCTGGTGGGACAATGTAAATCATCACAGGCTGCAAATGTCAAGGTGACTCTTGGACCCAGCTATACAACACCTGTTACAGCCTTAGCTGACAACTGAAACTTAAGAAGTCAACTGCCTTCTTCAGCTTGTGAATCACTGCATTCTTCATCCTCTTTACTTTCTCACAAGCACAGTACCCCATTTCTGTCTTAGTATGTGGCTCAAAGGGCCATGCAGTCAGACTGACTAGATCTCTTATTGAGCAAGACAAGCTAAATAGCAGCCATACCGTCCTTTGATTTGTTTCCAAGGATGCACACCACTGTTCTCTGCCTCTTCTTTCATCATCCGTGCCAAAATGCTGAGAAAAATGAGGTAACTGTTGCTGGACTTGTACAAGGTGGGAATCTGCTGTTCACAACAGCAACTTTTCACCAACTCAAGCATTGACAAAGAAGTTTTACTAATGCTTGCCAGACCCTTCAGACCAAGCCAAGGAACAGTAAAGCAACTGTTCTAAAAAAAATAAATAAAACAATTAAGAAGATAAGTAATAATAAATGTTAATTTTTGTGAGACAGCAAGATACAATCTTTCACACAAACAATAAAGAGGTAATGGCTTTAAGTTGCATCAGGGAAGGTTCAGATTGGATATTATGAAAAATTTCTTCTCATAAAGAGCAGTGATGTATTGGAACAGGTTGATAAGGGAGGTAATGGAGTCATCGTTCCTTGAGGTGTTCAAGAAAATAGTAGATGTGGCATTGAGGGACACAGTTTAGTGGCATGATATTGATGGGTTGATGGTTGGATTAGATGATCTTTGTGGTCTTTCCAAATGTAATGAAACTATCATTCTAAAGGGTGAGCTTCTATGCAACTCCAAAAATAAAAACACACTGTAAAGGTGCAAAGCATCTTCACAGAAAATCCAAATAAGTAGTCCTGATTAAGAACACAAAACACATTCTAATTTATTCTGTTGTGGCATAACATAACAAATCATAATATACGCTTAAACACAATTTCTTAAATAAATACAGCAAATTTACAGTTACTGCCGTCTAGTCAATTTTACAAAAGCATAGTAGTTTGGCTAAGTGAGAATCTGAATTAATTGCTAAAAATTGAAGAATATCCACATGCAATTCTATATTTCAATATATTCATCTACTCACCAGGTTCTTGCTGTAATAATCCCAGAGTATGGTGACGACAGATAGGTTCCAGTCCCAGAAATGGCACAAAGTCAAACAGCACTGAAGATGCATTCGTAACTGTTCCTCTAACACACCAGTCTGGCAAAGAGAATAAAAATTTTATTTTAGGAGGGGAGTATCACCTTGCCTGTCTATAAATCCAACACTATCAGACTATTGAGAATGATTTTTTTAATAAAAACCATTATTTCTGGCCATATAACATTGAGCAAATAGTACATACTAAGACAAGCAATGAACTTGAGATTAGCTGACAAACACACATGGGCCTTGCCCAGCAAAGCACCCTGCAACCTACTCAGTAGTTCGTTATACATCCTTTTAGGTGTCCACAGAGTTGTAGACACATTAAGATAACAGCAATCTCACTACTGTGAGCCTAACTTGAAACACAATTGCATGGTAGAAGACCACATAGAACATAAATAGTGCATGAATGAGTAAGTCAGCTAACTTTTAAATTTGTTTGTCACGTATATCCAAAGGAAAGTTCATTCACCACTGATACAAAGAGAAGGCACAGCTGTCTTGAGACCTCAAGTTTCTTTTGAGGAGGATCATTTATTTCTGCATCATGTCCCTCATAAAATTTTTGCAACCATGCTATATTGACAATATCCCAGACAACCCTAAATGAACAGCAAATAAGCCTCTCAACTACTACCAACGAGTTCCTTTGCAAAAACATTTTGAATCTTTATCAGTTCAAAACAACTTGATCACAGTGAAGCACTCAGGTTCCAATTATGAGCTACTGACAGTGGAAGTTATCTCATGAAGCTTTTGATGAAGAGAACTAGAATGTAAGGAATTCTGTTCTCAAGCTGAAATCATGTGTTCAATCAAACCTATTTTAGCCATCTACTTTGGGATGATAACACCTTGGAAATGCTTATTGCTTCCACTTCTTATGTGAAGAGAGAAGCCCCAGCCCACTCCTAACTTCCAAAATCCTAAATGCACAAAATGAATAAAAAAGCAATAAAAGGGGGAAGAAAAATAAAAAGGATACAGGATGTTTAAATTTGATGATCTTAACAGTTGTTTCCAACTATATAAACAATAAACAATTCTATGATTCTGTATGAGCCTTACAACTTAAAATCATAGTGTCAAGAAGGGCACAGAACCTCTTTCATGTCTCAGGTAAATATCTGAAAGTTGTATCTTCCAGTTCCAATTACAGTGCTGGACCTGGGACTACAGAGTCCTGGATTACATGTATCCCAAGTTGATCTAATTCAGAAAAAGATTAACTAAAATAATAAAAATTAGAAAAATGTAACAAAACAAAAACCCCACTCGGTTATGCCAGGTAATGGAAAATACAACATTAGGTTGAGAAGTTGTTTGCAGTTTTTAATGGTTTTCCATTAAGTAACTGTTACTGGAAAAGAGGGACTTTGCTCTCATTCACAATACTCCTTTGTATGATTTACAATTTCTTTACATCCCCTTTCTCCCCAGTTCAACTTCTAATCATGTCTGTCTTCTCATGAGCAATTAAGTAGAATATTTCTAAAGTAAGTTGAAAATAGAAAAGTTGTCACAGGAAACTGCATATTCAAAACATTACATGTAACAATACATACAATAAAAATGTCTACAAAAGAAAAGTGATCTTTAAATATTGTTAAATATGACAAGTACCTATAAAATAAGTAGTCTCTCTCCTCAAAAAATAATTTCATCCTAAAACCTAATGACAGAACTGCAGCCATTTTCAACAACTGCTATTCTTTTACAATTAAAAGAGTCTAGACATAAAACAAACTGCAGATGAACACATCCATTTCTCTAAAGACATCTATTCAATTACAAAATGCAAGAAAAAACAAACAAACCTCACACATACACATCCTTTGGAAGGAAAATGCTTGAATCCTAAAGCTGTAATTTATGTTTAGGATTACATTTAGGAGCCAATTCAACAGTGACTGTTTCAATCAAACTAATTCAACAATAAACATGGTATTTTGAGCAGATCTATTCCAACCATTATTTATGTGTCCAACAATAGTTTTAGAAGAGTTACCAAAACCGAGAGAGAACTGAATGTTTTATTTCAAATTTAATATGAAAGAGATCTCCAGACTTCAAGCTCCCCTGGAAGTAATGGATTCTCTCATTGCACTTTTGCTTAAAATGATCTCCTGCACTGCTGGAAATGCTATTAGAACTCTTGAGGTAGTCAGCTTTTAATTTATTGCAGAAGAGAGGAACATCAGATACTATAAAAATGAAAGTATTATCTGAAAGCAACAGTTTTCCATGATGATCTCCTACTGAAGTAACAAAATTGGTTTCCTAGAACTACAAGAAGTAATTCTGTATTTCATCCAGAGTAGAATTAAACACTAAAATAGTGAAGGCATAATAAAATTGAAGCAGAAATCAAACAATCCTGAAACATTTGTTACTCCAAATGAGAGAAGGCTAATAAGACAATCTGCTATCATTTCTACCAAAAACCTTTTGATTCTCACTTGCAACAAAAGTTTCTAAACACAACTTCGTCTTACACTGACATCCCATAAATTTAGTTGTTTAGAATACAAATGTTTAATATTTGTTAATATCACTATCACAACAATTTTCATTTTGTAGACCAGCTTTACCTTTGCATTAACACCAAAACAGAAATTAAGGTACTAATTACTAATTCCTGTCCTGTCTTGCAAATGAGAGATTCACTATATTTCTTCCAACTTATTTGCTGCAACTCTATTCTAGATAAAGATTGAATGTTTAAAAGGATGGCTTAGGTAAGATTCAGCCTGAAAGTAAAGCCAAGCCTTAGTGGGCAATATCTTCAATACTATCCCATTGGTTCATTACAAATAGCATCCTGCACCTTTCTTCTTTCTTTCCCTGCTCATCCATGTTCTACTATATTAGTGACTTCTCAATATGCATTGTGCTTCTCATTCCTACTTTTTTCTGGACTCAGGAACACTTGTTTAGGAGATACTCAGAAGATATAGTAAGATAGCTGAAAAGGTAAGAGCAGCAACACGAAGCTGAGAGACCAGCAGAAGAGCTGGACATACCTACAGGTGAAAGAAAAACTTCCCTCCTAGACATTGTCAAGATAACTGATATGCAAGAACAGGAAGAACAGTGCATTTTTTAATGTACATAATATTCACTTGCACGTACATGCGTAGAGATGGGTATATGGCTCCTAAGACTGGTTACAAACATAGCTTTGGCAAATATCTTGTTTTAAAGTCCAACGGTAATTGCCTTTGAAACTTAAAATTGACCTTTGCCTTCTGGTACTGTGTCATTATTAACTCACTGAGATTTTCTGAACTCAGCTACCTAGCTGACTTACTAAACCGTCTACAAATAAATACCTATTTAACAAAAGCATTAATAACTGTACACTTTGGGTATATTCAAATTTAAGATAAACTTCATACTAGTAAGATTTCACTAGAAAATGAGAACTTTTAAAAATATATACATATAACTACAAGTGTCATCTTTTTGTTCTCACATTGCTCATATACATAAGATACGACACAAGAAAATGGCTAATAATCCACTCTTAGCTGTTATGTCTCATCTCATAATTTATTCAGTTTCTCGCAAAGAATGATAAGCATCCAATAAGTGAGGTAATCACTACAGTTTTAATGTATATGTGTATCACGTATATTCATACGCCATGAAATCATTCAAAAGCCAGTTTAAACTGAAAGAACTACACAAAGTTAACATGGAACATGACTTTTCAACTTTTTAATAGCAAGCCTTTTGTTTCAACCAGTCTAACAACTACAAAGTATCTTTTTGTAAAAACTGTATTTATAACAAGTATTTTTGCTAGCTCTAGTTTCTGCTACAGCTGCCTCTACTGCATGAACAGGGCAATAACAGTAATAAAAAAATACTGATTCCTCTTCTGCTTCCTGCAGCAGAACTTTGCAGGATTTTTTTATTTTTTTTTTCATTCATTTGAGACCAAATACAAAAATAAATATGGTGATTCTCATTTTAAGCACACACAATTTAAAGAAATATTTTTTATAGTTGCTGCTGTTACAACATTTGCAATTTGTACCATGCAACTTGATAACAAATTTAGAGAGCTGCAACGTTATACACTTAAAAACGTGATGAATAGCATATTTAAAAGCATTTTAAAAGGAGGTCAATTCTGACCTCTGGGCCATGAAGAACTGCATTAACAGTTCTGCAGAAAGAAAAATGATAAGGTATGAAATGAGTGCTCAGAAACTAGAACCTTATCAGTAAGAGTTTGATTCAAGCCTGTAAGACAAATTGCTCAGCAAGGCAAGTCACCTTCCTGCTGTGATGAGGATATAGCTGAATTTTCAATGCAGCTGACTATCTCCCTCATCATGTCTCTTCAACTTGATATCCTTACATTCAATATCTGGTTTACATTTTCTAAGCATCCAGTTCTTATTCTGAATACATCTTGTCTGAGTAGCCATATACCTACCCTTCCAGGATAATTATCTTCTTCCTTTATCTGACAATTTAGCATCAAGCACAACCACTTAAAAGCAAGTCTAACTGCTAACAAGGAGGGCACTGTATACTGTTATAGTTAAGCTACATTGAGGATTTTCATTTACCTGTGATAAATATATTGGAACTCAAAAAATACACTTGTTATTTGGTCTTTGTTTCATGCACTGTCTTTTCCAGAAAGCAACCCTGACACTTCCCTTATTCATTTTTTTTTTCTTCCTTTACACACTTACTTGAGCACCAATGGAATTTTTAAGGAGTTCTTCCACAAACTTCCAATTGGATTCCTTCTGTTTCTGAAAAATAATGATTATCAGCATGGACTAACATTGGTATATCTTACAGGAACCACTATGTAATAACAAAAATAAGAAGGCAAGAGATTTACAGAAATATTTTGTTTCATGACAGCATACTGTAGTCACCACTAAAAACCAAGTATTCCATTTTATATCTAATTGTTACCCGACCTAAAATTAGGCCCCAAAAACAACAAGAAGAAAACCGAAATAACCCCCAAGCAACAAAAGCCCAGAATTAATGCTATTTTAACAGATTTATGTGGCCCATCTGCAGTTCCAACCTTCACTTCTAGTAAAGAAGCAAAATGTCATTTTCAATTAATACAAGTAATAAACAAGTCTTGAAACGTGTGCATTTAGCAAGCCCTAAAAAGAAGCAGATAAAAGGTAGGAAAAAGGCACAATCTTAATTTTCTTGTTTCTTCAGGGAAAAGCTACTTCTAACTCATTTTTTCTATTCTAAAATCAAAGTCCAATTGAATATGGAGACAGCCAAATAGAAACGATCTAGATAGGAAAAAAAAATACAGGGTAGATCAAGTATGGCCCATAATCTATATTTTCCATCTTGGGAAGGGAGATGACTATTCATTTGAATCAACTAGACCATGCTACTAAAGTAGAAGATTTGCATGGAAAAGTAAGGGTTTTTTTTTTTTTTTTTTTTTTTTTAAAAAAAAAAAAAAAAAGATTTTAGGGAAAGTAGAAAAGGGTAGATGGTTTTCTAAGTAAGATTATTTACCAAGAAAAAAAAAAAAAGGCAACCAAGCCAACACATTTGCAATTCTCAGCTACAACTAGATCACCCCGGAGTACCAAAAATCACCTCTTATACACACTTATATTAACAGCCTGTGTTGATTATCTAGAGGCATGAATGTAGTACTTTCACCATTTGTCCTGCTTTTCTATCTCCACTATCGCAACTGTTACACCTTACAAATTATTTTGCAGATACCTGTCCTTTAAATGTCTGTACAGAGCTTAAGAGCATCATATGCTTTGTAATGGGAATAACTACTTTCCAGCAAAAATGCTACTGTCCCCTGCCCTCCTCTGTTACTGATTACTCTAGTCAGTGTCATGACTTGGTGACAGTTCCGCACAGAATTTCTAACTGTACTGAGAGAATTTAAGGCCAACTTTAAGAAAGAGAGGTATATAAACACTTGTGTAATATAATTTGACTACTTTGTGGATTTACACTTCTGCACTGTGCAAAAAGAAAAAGGAGTATTCTGAAAAGACGCTGACTATCGAGACTATTTACAGGACAATATGAATAAAGGGACAGACCCACATGAAGTTGCACTACAGCTGTGACTTAATAATTCAGAAACTACAGCAGTATCAATTAAGGAGCTCCCACTGCTTCCTTCTTATCCTGCCCTCACATTCACAACATTCCACTGGTCAGTTTTTCTTATTCTTCTTTCTGCTTGTGGGACCTGGTGTGAACTGATACTAAGAGAGGATAAAAACAGGAAGAGGGCCTGACTGAGATAATGGAACAGGGGCACAAGTAGTTGCACTAGAACAGCAAATGGTGTACCATATGTCAGGTGGTAAAGAGGACTTCTTAAGCTATTACTGATGCCAAAGTCTTTATGTCAGTTAAAACCCTGTCAGAAGGACAGATCACTGCATCTCTGCTTTGTATTTTGACTGCTATATTTTAAGAACTGATATTATGTGATTATCTACAGCGTCTGCTGCAAACTCCAAGTGAAGTTAATTGACTGCTCAAAGGCCAGATTTTTAGAGATAGATACTAAAGGAATCATGCCCAATGGCTACGAGGCCACTGGTTAACTGGAGCAACCTGCTCAGAGCACGCTTTTAGCACTTCCATAGCCCAAGGATGCATGATTTATAGAAAAGGTGTCCACAGGCAAAGCTCCATCTCAGTTGCACTATACAGGTCACCATACAGAATCCTGGAGTAATCTACGGCAAACTCTTATCACCAACTGGAACTGATTATAAAAATCGCACTCAGGTTCAACTCAGCCTCGGGAAAGAGCTGCACAACAACCTGCTGCACTCTTCTTTTAGCTTCAGTTGTCTCCATCTTTTAACAGATGTTTCATTCAAATCTCACTAAATTTACATCTAACAGTATTCTCTGCTACGCTGGCAATATGGCATCGCAACTGTTTGAAATCCACTTTTGTCAGAGAATGTAGAATCTGCATCTTTTACTCCAGATCTGCTGGCTTACTATATCCCTCTCCCTACTCTCAAATAACCCTAAAATCAGCAGGACCTGCAGACCTTGAAGTATGTAAAACTTCCCTGAAAACCAAAAACTTAAGTAGGGGCCCTCTGGCTTCTCAGAGAGAAACTTCTACAGAGACTAACACCTCACTATCTGGAAATCCAAACCAGGCTTCTCAGTCGGAAGCCCATGTTTGCATATCTTGCCACGTAGTCATTTCAAGTCATTTAAAGGCAAGAATTCTTAGCCTCAAGTAATTCTGCCTATATTTCCTCAGTCCACAGTATATTGAAACTGACCCCTGCAATGTTCTCAAGCAACAATTTTTCTCACCAGTTCCCACCTGGATTTTAAATCCTGCTTCTCAGAATAGTGAATCGGGACCTCAGTGTGGGGTTCATGAAAGAGGAATACACTGTACTTTCCTTAGAAAAGAGCATCTAGAAAGCCTGGTCAAAATTTTCTAGGTTTAAAAATGGTTTCAAGTGTATGAATTATATATTCAATATATATGAATCACTGCATATTTGAAATTACGTTATATGAGCTAAAGGGGAAAAATAAAAAGAAGCAAGTCTGAAACCTATTTAGAATTTTAAAAGCTTTCACAATAACCTCCAGGCCATGCAGCCCACATTAAAAAATTGAAAATCTTCTACAGATGACATAGGCTTAGAGGCAATTCTTGCTATGAAGCACATGAATAACCATCATTATGACACATCGCCCTCCCACCTCTGGTCATATTAATTAAAAGAAAGCGTGTGCCACGTCAGTATCAGGTCAGATGTTTAACCAACAAAACAGGACAACATTAAGTTCTGATGTAATTCCACTTGTTTAAAAAAAAAAATTGCATCAAGGACTCTTTTATCTCCAAAGAATGTTTGAAGATATATTTCAGAAACAAACAAACAAAAAACAATAGGAAATGATTGCAGTCTACTATTTACACAATTACCTATGACAGGTTACTTTTTTGTGGTGTGCTGTTCTTACTGATTTATTTTTTTTGTAATCATCAATAGCACTTAAGAAAACAGGGATCCCTGGACAAACTCACAACCACTTTCAGAGAAATGTAAAGTACAGCTAATAGTTTGAACATGAAGGGTGGTCAGGCACTGGAATGGACTGCCCAGGGAGGTGGTGGAATCACCGACCCTGGGGGTGTTCAAGGAAAGGCTGGATGTTGTGTTGAGGGACATGGTTTAGTGGGAGCTATTGGGAATAGGTGAACGGTTGGACTGGGTGATCTTTTAGGTCTTTTCCAACCTTGGTGATTCTATGATTCTGTGATTCTATGAAGAGCATGGGAACCATCAAGGAAAGTGTGTACAGTGTGGTCTTGTGATTTACAAATTTGGACTTGGAAATTCTCTTAGGTGGGCTCTAAGGAAAAAAAAAATACTCTTTCATTTTGGGCAAATCTCTTTCTGTTGCTGCATCTCAGATTCCTACTTTAAAATAAGAACAACAGGAATCCTTCTTCCCATTCTATGTCTGCTTGGCTTATTTAAATAACATAGTGCCTTGGGCAAAAAATCATCTCTCACAAGGCTAAATACATGGTACGTACCACTAAAAGAGACAGAGGAAAAAAACAAATATCAAAGTAAACAGCATCACTGCATTCTGACTGGGGCAAAAAAACCCACAAACATAAGAAACCCAGGACAAACGACACAGTGGTTTCTGCATTCAACCTGGAAATAACCTTTCCTCTCCATTTATGTAGGTACAGAGCATTGTAATTCTATCTTCTCAGCATTCCTCTGAAACACACTATGGACTACCATAATAACAAAAGCAAGGAAGTGTTGAGACAAACTTCAGTATAACAGCCAGACGTGATCCTACAATTCTACATTTAAATTTAACATTTTAACATTTTTCATTCCTACAATGTTTATACAGAAATGCTTTCATAAAATTAAAAGATCAGTCATTTGAAGTTATCAAAAAAGTTATGTCAGTTGATCTGCCTGTTATTTTGATATGTCTCTCCCCTTTTTGTAGTTCTGCAGTTCATAAACTTGTTTTCAAGGTTTTAATCTTTCATCCTATGTCAAAATGAGAATCATTTTTGGCACCTTGGAAAATACTTTAATAGACAAACCGTATATGTCACATACCTTTAACAGATGTAATTAAATAGCAAATAATAAAATACACTCTGTAAGAAATACAGAGTTATGCTTAGGAAACTGGTGAAATTCTGCTAGTATGTAAAAAACAAACAAACAAACCAACTGCATTGCTGGGTCCTCAGCTACCTCTCTAGCTTCTATTCAGCTCCCTTTATACTCAATGAAGGAAAACTGGCAGTTTTCATACCTCTCAAGATGGATGAATTGCCTCTCAGCAAGTGCCTATTTCCTTCCAAATGAATGATTACAAAGTTAAAACTAGGCAGGATGAATATCAAAGCATAATACTGAAAGAAAGCTCCAGAAAACTAGAGTGAAGACCATACAGGAATTTCATTCATCAGTACCAAGTACAGTCCCATGTATATCTTAACAAACATAAGAATGACACGTGCAGGTCTCATTTAGAAAGCACTGCCACCCTCAGAGTGTATGGTAACATCAAATCCCTCAATGAAATTCACAGAAAAGAACGTCAATAATTGTGTGCTTGATGGTAGGAATAGCTAAGACCATGTCCTAAAGGCAACTGTTTTGAAATTTTCTACCAGAAACTTGAATTCAGCAATTATTAAACAGTGCTAGTATCAGACATTCACACAGATTACACTACATGCTCATGTATTGGGCCTTAACACACCAACATGAAATAAATTAACTAGATTAGAATTTCTCCAGAGCAGAGCTACCTTTTTTTTCCCCCCCTTTTTTTTGAAAGTTGATAATATAAATTGCACAGTGTTTAATGTTCGTACTTCTTACAGTACAAATGAATGTGTTCAGCCCATAAAACAGCAAACTCGGTGAAACATTTATGACACTGGCAGAGAGTCTTAAAACAACTTACAGTGAGCTAGTGATTAGTACAGACTAAATTTCCTTAATCCAATAATCTACTGAGAATCTATCGTTTGACACAAGGATGTCAAGAGCTGCTGGAATGGCTAGTGACTTGTATAAAGTGCTCATTAATACTATCAATATTAATAAGTTCTTTTTTAAACAAATGACACATTTATTATAACACAAGATGGTTTCTATCAACAAAAAAAAAAGCAAGCAAACTTTCAGGCTTAAATAAAATACTACAACTTCCAGGTATTTAGGAAAGAGCAAACCCACCTTGTCTTCTAGATTTCCATTACGGTCAAACTGGTAGAGCGATGCCAGATGAGTAACAATCCACAAGCTAAAGCTCAATGGATCTTTACACTGAGTTGTTTCAAAAGCAGACCTACTGTCAGAACTACTTGGTCTCTCAAAGATGCTCTTTAGATTTTTGTTCACCAAGTTCCAGAAACACTGAAGAAAGTGTGAAAGTAAATTGGAAATGTGTTATTAAGGGCTATGCTAACATTCTCTACAGTATTGCTGAAACAATCATTTCATTTTTACAGAGAACAAGCAACATGACACTCATTTAAGGAAAATATTATCAGAGAAAGCCTGGAGCTATCTTACATGCTCTTTCTATATCTTAGGATGCTTTTACTAGTAGAAATCAATGTGAAACAAAAAGATTTGGTCACAAGGAAGAACGTGATATGATACCTCACAGGCAAAGTTACAAGCAGCTGGAATGACAACCTACAGACTGAATCCATCAACTTTGTTCTCAAAAGAGAAAAATTAAAGTTCTTCAATGAAGACTTTATACAACAGATTTTTGAAAAGCTCTTAGCCACAGAGCAATCTAACAAAGGAAAAGCTAGTAGTAGATGGGAAAGAATTAGTCTTGAAGACAGACTGAGATTTAGGTGACTTGTTATGAGTCAGCCTCTTTCAGCAGATAAATTATCTTCTTGCTCAGATCTCCATCTACAGCATATTATGCCTTCTCTCAGCCTGTGTTTATCTTCCCTAATTGTACAGAAGCTTTTTGGGACTTCTTTGCACTCACACTTTACCCACATCAGCTGGCTGAAACTACAGTTATAAGCATCAAAACCAGGTTGCTCTTTTACAGATAGTTGAAGTACAGGTACCAAAGACAGAAACACAGGCTAGATGGATCACTGATTTGACTGATCTACGTTTTCTAGCACCTGGTAATGAATTGTTATATAACACAAATTGCAAAATAACAATTTTAAAAAGTGGGTAGATGTTTTCTTTTCCACTATGTCCTACTATACAACGTCCAGTTTGTTTGTTTGTTTTCCTTAGCACGAAATGAACTCTTTACCAGTACCTTACGACGCAATGAAACAGCATACTGCAAAACCTAGAGACTTGATGCACATTAAAGAATGTGGCCTAAAGCATCACTCCGAGCATGTAGTGCTCAAGGAAAAATGAAACTTAGTTTTATCATCAGATATGTGAACTAGAGCATTTGCAGCAGCCTGGGAATATTTGGCAAATGCACAGCATTTGTAACATGCATGCATATGTAACAGCATTCTTCTATTACCTCTGTTTGAGATCCTTTATTTCTGAAGTCCATCAGCTGAATAAGTAGAACCCACAATTCCTTAATGCAGTTGCAGGGATAATGGTGATTAGTAAGAGCCTCAGAAGGTCTCACCTGTAAGAGAATACACAATATGTTTTTTCAGAGAGGTGTAATTTCTGAAGTTGCATATTTTCTCTGGTTTTGGCGTGGGGTTTGATTTGGGTTTGTTTATTTTTTCCACTTAAATAACATGGCTACAGTTACAGACTAGAAAGTATATCATTCCATCAACAGCCAAAATACATATTGTGGTATATATATTCAAACCGTAAATGACTGTTTCCTAATTTTATGTAATTCATAGATTGTATTATTTCTAAGTTTCTCCTAAGCCACTTTCAAATTTATTTACTCTAATGAAAATAGGGTTTCTGAGGCCTAATTGAAAACAAATTGCAATAAATACTGATTCATTATCTGACAGTATGAAAAAGAGAAAAATGATTATATTTCCTCAATATTATTGGAAAGATAAGAAAAAGATTTCAAATGACTTAATAGCTATTATTGCTGTTATTTTTAACTGAAAAATCCCTAATGACTAGGCATAATGCTAGTAGAATGTTTTTGTTGGCACGAAGATGTTAATGCTGCCAAAACATTTCACAAAATCTGCTTTTTGGTAGATTTACTGAAAGGCATTCTTTTAATATGCAGAAAACAGCATATTTCAAGTCATGTACATTATTTAATTACTATTCCATATTTAACAAAAATCACTCTGACTGATGCATTTCAAATGCAAAGCATTCTTCTTGTGATTCATCTATAAGTTTTACATTCCCTGAATTGTGAAACAAAATAAGCAAAACAGCTAAAGAAAATGCTAATGCTAAATGCATGAAAAATCACTCTACACTTTGATATTTTTAAAGACTTAACAGCACTGTATTTGAAATAATTATAGCACAGACATAACTTCTACTTATTCTGTCTTAGGACTTATGAGTCTACTGAGCTGTGTTCAGAGGTAGTAAAACAGTGAGAAAAACTTTGCTTGAATAGCATAATACCTTCAGCAGGGACAAAATGCCAGAAACACAGTAAGAAAAGAGTAGGACAAATCAGCTTATACTCAGTTTATTGCTTAACAATCAGTACTCGAAGTAGACTAACAAGCCCATATCCTTCTAAAAAGGGGAACGGCGCCTTGAGAGACTTACTCATCTAACTCATCTAACTCGCCACAGGAGGAAGAAACTGCTGCCATACTTTCCTGACAAAAAAAGGGAGCCTAGGATGACCAGCCAACTCATTCCTAGATACCTAAATCAGATATGCTGAAATTGAATTTTTATATCCTCTTGCTCTTTTTGATCCATTCATTTAGAACGGTTCTTGTGTGACACTGGCACTTAAACTAATTTCAGGTTTGGCAACCTAACAGTGAAAATCAAAAGTTAAATCAAAATACACAATGCAACAGTAGCAGCACTATGATAGAGATGTTAAAGAAGTGAGAATGAATGATTAAAACCCATACATTCAGACTAAGTATATCATCAATAGTCCCAACTTCTTTTTCAAACTTGTATAAATTCTGTAAGTATGCAGAATTTTTATTTTTCATTCACCTCCAAAGTACTTCAAAATAGTTTTAAATACACTGAAATCTAAATAAGAATTCAGATTTATTTATAAATGTGACAATTTGTTTTTCTCTCTCTAAAGAATCTTGTTTAACCTATAAAATTGTCAGAGTGGATTCTAGTGTCAAATTAAGAACCACATGAGGCCAAGACTAAAATATTATAAATGCTTAGATTGCTCACATTCCACAGTTGCTTCTTAGAGTTTCTCCAGTGCCTATGTCTCTCCATGCTTCTAGCTAAACATCCATTATGGGAATCCCTCAATAATCTGAATTAATCTTAGGCAAATATTATCTAGAGAATAAACATCAGCTAGACCACTAAAGTCTATTAAAAATTAATTATTTAACTGCTAAATTCCCAAAACTGAAGCAGCCTCAAAAGTGCTCTGGTTGACTCACCAGCAAAAAGATCCCTTCAAAAATAAATTATTGCGGATGCACTCTTAACACTTGGGAATTTTATGGAAATATTACATACCCAACTTATTGAGCATTTATTCTGCAGTTACTGCAGAAACTTTCACCTACTAATGCTTTTCTACAGGCTAGCAGGATCTCTTCTGTAAGATGTGCTATATCTGACCAGGATAGAGTATGACTAGTACTAACAAAGCAAGACATTGTACAGAAATTGGATAGACAAAGTATAAATGAGACATTGTTTGGCTCAGGGATCGTCTATACCTTCTCTCGGAAGTTCAGTACCTTGATAGAAATAGTTATAATCACAAACTGTTTTATTCTGGGACAATACAGGTGTGGCACCAAGGATGAGCTGCTGAGAATAGAATAGACTTCTGAGGATATTATTTCTCTGCTTAATGTACCTCAGGGCACCATGGGCTGAGTATGGGCTTGATGGCGTAGCAGTTCAAGATACAAATTTGAAAGTATGAGTATAAACGATTTCTTGCAGTGAGTATCCCTCAGCTGGGAATGTTCAGCCTGGAGAAGAGGAGGCTCAGGGGAGACCTCATTGCTCTCTATAACTTCCTGAAGGGAGGTTGTAGTGAGCTGGGGGTCGGCTTCTTCTCTCGTGTCATTAGTGATAGGACCAGGGGGAATGGTTTCAAGCTACGGCAGGGGAGATTCAGGCTGGACATGAGGAAGTATTACTTTTCAGAAAGGGTGGTCAGGCACTGGAATGGACTGCCCAGGGAGGTGGTGGAATCACCGACCCTGGGGGTGTTCAAGGAAAGGCTGGATGTTGTGTTGAGGGACATGGTTTAGTAGGAGCTATTGGGAATAGGTGAACGGTTGGACTGGGTGATCTTTTAGGTCTTTTCCAACCTTGGTGATTCTATGATTCTATGATCAGTGCTTATGTCCCTGCTTTCAAGAAAACTAACAAATGTTATGAGCTTCACTTGTTTCAAAGCTTATTAGTATGTCAGTGAGCTGACACTGTCATCTATAAGCTGTGTTTTCACAGAACACCCTGAGCTGGAAGGGACTCACAAGGATCAATTCTGGGTTCCACAGAGGACTACCCAAAATTCAAATGTTTGAAAGCAGCCCAGATTCTCCTTGAGCTCCAGCAGCTCGAAGCCATGACCCCTGCTGCAGGCAGCCTGTTTCATACTCACCATCCACCCCCTGGTGAAGAGCCTTTCCCTAACCTCCAACCTGCCCTTCCCTGATGCTGCTGCATGTCATTCCCTTGGATCCTGACACCTCACAAGAGTAGACCTCAGCACTTCTGCCGTGAGGAGCTGCAGGCTGCCATGAGGCCTCCCCTCAGCCTCCTCTGCTCTGGGCTGAACAAATCAAGAGACCTCAGTCACCCCTCTTACATCTTGCCCTCCAGAACCTTCACCATCTTTACAGCCCTCTTTCGTACGCTAACAGTTTTACGTCCTTCTTCCAATTGTGGCACCCAAACCTGCACACAGTGCTCAAGGTGAGGTTGCAAAGCACAGAGCAGAGCCGAACAATCCCTTCCCTCACCCAGGTGGCAGAGCTGGGCCTGACAGACCCGGGGTACAGGTGGCCCCTCCGGCTGCCAAGGCACACTGCTGACTCATATTTAACTTGCCAGCAACCAGAACCTCCAGATCCCTTTCCACTGGGCTGCTCTCCAGCCTCTTGTTCCCCAGTCTGCATATATATATATCCAAGTTTGCTCTGTCAGAATTTTGAAGAATATTATATTCATTGCTGGATTATAGAACCAAATGCATGCTAGAGGAGGCACCAGAAGAAGGGTTATCCAGCTCAAGTCCAAATTCCACTTGAGAAATTAATCTCGAATAGAACTACTTCAAGATATGCAGCCCAAGCCTAGGGAAAGCTGAAGAAAACACTGAGGTATAACAATCTCCTCTGTTTGTTATGTGGCTCTGTGGAATAGGATCAATCTATCATTTTAAATATCTGACATTTCACAAGCTACTATCAAGCACAATAGTCCATAGATACTACTCAAATCTTCCTTTACCATTTACAGTCATTTATTTATTCTTTTTGATGGAGAAAGAGGTTGTAGTTATCTGATAATGTAATAAATCAAAACTAATTTTCAAAGGTAAGAGAACTTTCCAGAGAGACAGTTCAAAAGAACAATTTATAAATGCTACTTATAAGCATTTTCCCTCCAACTCCATAAACAGCATTATGAAATAAGGAGGACTCCATTTTTCAGATTTTTGTACCATGAAAACATAAATTATACAATTCAGTCCTGCATTCATATCTCACAAGTGCTGATCTAAAGCAGGCTTCACAATGGCACAAGACTGCACAGCTCTCTTACTGGATAATGCTATTGAAACTTTGTAGCCTTCGTGTCCTCAAAACAAGAAAGAAAAAAACAAACACACTGCAATTGGAGAATGAAAGAGAAGAGAACAAGTTTTCCCTTGACAAACATGAAAGAGCTGTAAAAGAAAGATGAGAAACAGAAGCATTGTAACAAACTGTAGTATGACATTCTGTAAGTGTCCAGTTAGCTTACTGCCAGGATTACAGCTATTTTTCTTTGTTCCTGTTGAAAGAGTTTGAAAAGATTTTTTTTTTTTTTTTTTTTGCATTTATAGTGCTAAACCTTTTAGACTGTGCCACGTTTGGCATTGAACCTGAAACACTGAACTTATGAAATGTGGCACTCACTTCTGCTCCGTACACAGTGCATTTCAATACTTCTCTCTCATTCATCTGCCAGATGGTCATGAATAAATATAACACAATTTGAGCTCTTAACAAATAACACTCTTTAAAACATGGAGATATTAAGCCATACGCAGCATTTAAAACTTAGCAGTAAGAAGTCATCTATGCATTGGTACAATATCTAATTCAGATGCATCTGTTGGGAAACATGTAACTGCCCATGTTCTATATAAAGGAAATAAGTTACCTTGGTGTACTTCTGGATGGACAAGCTTATTAAATCACATACAAGATTTTCACAGTGCGTTTCAAATAAACTGATATTGGTTAAGTTTTCCCCCGTTAGATTTATGAAGTGGTTAGCATATACAACTTGCCCTAAAGAAAAAAAAAAAGCAAAAAAAAAGAAAAGAAAAGAAAAGAAAATTAGCTCTATTTAGCCTAGAAAGGATTTCTGTTTCCTAACCCGTACATCTTAGAATTGGTTTGCTAAGTTGTACGTACTTTTAAATTACCAACTCATCTAGAAATGCTTGTCCATTATAAATTCAAACTAATTTCTTCATTACACTCTAAGTCTAAAATTATTGCAGTTGATAGTCAAAAGGTTTGGCATTTGCAGCCCCTTATTGGCACAGCTTCTCAGGGAAATTAGGTTTTATTTACCTGCAGGTTCCCCTTTGCTACATGCCAGTGTGCATGTTCTGAAATCATAACATGTTTTTGCAGATACACAAGTTGCTGACAAACAGTTCTAGAGAGGTCTAACAATTTCTTTAGGATGTCTTGATGTAAGAAGCTAACATGATCATATTCCAACTTGAGCATTTGTAGACATTAACAGAGATAAAATGGTAAAGTTAAGAGGTCTTATCTTACAAGCCTTCCAAGAGTACAAATCCCTTGACATCAGTGGAACAGAAGATACGTAGAATGAATCTGTAGTTTATTCTCAGAAATGCAGGGTAAAACTCTGTATCCAATACCTTGCCTTTGGTGCAAAGTTTCCATTCAGCACACTTTACAGAACAAAATAAGAACCTAAAGAATTCAGCAAGGTACATAGAATACAAGACAGAATAATACATGCAGACGTGTCTTGACTAGTGAATTTTGTTGTAAAAAAGCATGAGCTTTCTGTTACAGAAATTAATTACTATATAATTACTCTGAACTTTACCTAGAATTAAATATAGAATTCTGGAAGAGACATGGCCTGCAGCAATCTGCTCATCGCTTCTCCAAAATCCCCCCAGAAAAAGGAAAAATAACATTATCCCAATCAGTCATGAAATAAATTCTCAAGTTTATAGAATAGCCAATCCATGCATTATCCAGAAATACAGGCATGGAGAAATGACAAAGATGCAGGAAAGCCATGTTGTGACTGTATTCAAAGCAGAAAAAAGTTCATCTAAGCATTCAGTTTTGATATCGTTACTTTGCCCAAACGCACACTGCACTGACTCTAGATCTTAGGTGTTACCCCACCTACTGCAATGCTTATATGGAACTTTTAGATAATTTATATCATGAGAAAGTTTTTGTTGACTGTCTATAGGAGAACAAGCATTTATGACATTTTGCTAGCATGGAAATGATCTTTAATGTATACAATTTTCACAAAGAAAATCGTAACATCCTGTATTTTAACAATTCTTCTTCAGCCACCTGAATGTTCTATGACTGCATTCTATGACATTTCTTTCTAAATTTAGTTTCTATGAATATCTTACCAATCTTTTTCCCCTTTTAAAATTAAAATTATTATTTTTATGTTGGTTGGTTTTGTTTTTAAATAAAGACCTCTAAAGGCCTCTTCCTTTGCATAGTATCATCTTAGTGTAATAATGATTAGCAACACGGATCCCCTGCTCTAGATTCTTTGTCCTCGCCCATCCGTTGAAACATTTCATACATTTGTTTACTGTTCCTTGTTATACATTGTGAATCTCTGCAAAGTGTATTTTTATTTGCAATGTCAAAAAATGTCTTGACATTAAGTATTTAATACACAGCAAGCAATAGTTGAAAACACACTGTATAAACTGTGATAAAAAATAACAACTCAAAATACTATTTTGTTCCATTTGAGCTATATGAAGGAAAGTTTAACCACATAGACTCGTTGCACAATGAAATAAAGATGCAGAGACCAAAGTCTCATAAGATTTGAAAACGAAACACTGCCTTCACCAAATTTCAATTTAGACGATTAAATATAGCTGTGCTCAAAAGCTACTGAAAGTAATAAATTATTCTGGATGAATTAAGACAAGAAATAAAAATAACAATATATACAAGTTTAAAAAAACAAACAAACAAAAAACCCCGCATACTTACTCATCATTTTTTCACTTAGTACATGAAGAATTTCTAGCACTAGCCAATGGATATCCAAATGGAGATGTAGTAAGTGCCATGATGGTGGAAGGATCTGTGATTACAAATACACATATTTATTTACTTGTAATAGTTTTTAGTGAATTCTGCATGTTGCATTTAAGATGGGATGGCACTGAGCTTATAACGTGAGAAATGAAGAAAATAAAAATCAATTTCAATTACGTTCTGAAAAAAAAATTACTTCCTATTGAGACACAATCATCAAACTGAATGCATACTCTTACAAAATAAATTTACAACTATAAAAGCCATCAACCTTTGCTTGATGTTGAATGGTAAATGCTGCCAGGACACTACTAGGGAGCTCACAAAGGTGACCAATGTGCTGCGTCAAAGAATGGAGCTCTTCCACCAACACTGATGGGAACTGTGCTTCTAGTTCCTCATACGGGTGGAGTACTCCATCACTTTCCATTTTAGGGGGCTCTAGATACCTGAGCAAACACACAGAAATACAATGAGAATATGGATAAGGAACATTTACACAAAGCTTAGTAAATAAGTAAATAGTGCACAAGTCTCACCTGAAGATGAAAACTTTCACATAGTGCAAGAAGTCTGTACATAGACGTCTGATGTTCTCTGCTTCTGAGTGCAAGCTGGCAGCTTGACCTAAAGTAAAAGAGATCAATAGCTTAAAGCAGATGTGCTCACACTGCAATACAAGTATCATACATTCTCTACGGTAATGAAACGAGACTACTGAAACACACTCTTTTCTGAAGTAAAATTCGTAATTGTCTGGTAGCAAACAGACACTTTCAAACACCATCTTGCCAAATGCAATCTTGCCAGAGTGATCCATTCTTTTTCTTATCATCACAGGCACATACCCCAAATGCAAAGAAAAAAAAAAAAAAAAAAAAATCACATACAATCCCTCAGGATAGGTGGCAGAGATAAGCAATTAATGCAAGAAGAAATCACTCAGCCTTACAGCCCTACTCCATATCTGCTTCCAAAAGACCTTCTAAAAATGTGTCAAGCAATTCAACAGCGTATTTTTCTCTTGGGGAAACTCATAAGCAGAAGAACTTTTTTAGAAACTAACTTTCTAACTTCTCTTCCTGGGAAGCAACCCATCAATGAACAGTGCCCCAAGATTCACAAAGCTAATGGTCTTTCATTCACTATCACGTATCCCTCATTTCACTTGCACCTCAGTATATTTTTATCTAGTTATTGTGGCTGCCTCACACTTTGTCTTCCTTCTCTCCCTTTTTCTCCACATCTCGTTTTGTAGATTTCTGCTTAGAGAAAAATAAAACTTAGTGCATGCTAAGTTAAATGCAGTCATTTAAATACCTAATAATACATATACACTAATGCCTAGTGTTCAGTCAGCTTGCAACACTGTGCCTGATTAAGGATGAGGTGATCATTGGTAGGAGCATAAGAAGTGGAAACAGTAAATGGGTTTGAGCAGACTCCAGTGAAAAGTGTAAAGTGCTAGAGAATAAGCATGGCAAAAACTCTGCCACATTTTGCACTGTCCAGTGAAATACAATCACCTTGATATTCTCAGCATCTGTACTGAGAAGATAGTGCAGACAGTGCATTTCTAAGTAATTACTGAACTTCTCAACTTCCTAAATAATTCAGCCTTCAAACTTATAAATAAGCCCAAGGCTGCAATAATCCTTCCAAAACATGCTGCAACTCATGCCTTAGTATTTAATTCAAACAAAGTGTTTTGTAGCGATCCCATTTCATCAATCCAAGTGCCAAGATAAATTTGTAAATAACTCTAAACATCTGTGAATTACTCTATACTAAGCTCTTAAAATGTACTAACTTTTTAAAATGTAAGCCAAAAGAACACTGGAAACAGTCTCAAACCACTACCTTTATAACTAAAGGAGTAACTAGTATTTTTTTGATGCAAGTTTCAATTTCTGATTAAATGAGTTAACAGTTTTGCTAAATCCTAACATAGGATTGGCATCTTAGTTCAAGTCAAATTAATACAAAATTCTCCACTGCAACAGTGAGGTCAAGATCAACCTTCCTGAACAGGCAGACCTGGTTCCAAATGACTCACACCATTTCCACATTGCTATGTCAAGTATCCATTTTCACACCACCATATATCACTTGGTTGACTACACTTGTACACTTACTGCAATTTATGCTGGTTATGTGTTGCTCTGTGGCACACTGTGAGCCCTCAGCAAAGAATTGAAACACAAATGTGGTAACACAGTTCTATAATGAGAAGGCAGTCAGATATTTACCCCTGCTTCAAACGAAACGTGTTCAACTTACCAAAGTCAGAAGAATTCATTTCTATTAGGTCCTCCAGATTGCATATTTGTTGCCTAATTAAAAAGGATATAAAGGTTTACAATATTTATATAGTTTGAAATCATTTGACTACATTTTAGCAAGGTTTTAAATAGAACAGCAAAGTATTCCTTGCTTTGTATTTCTGAAAAACTTACACAAATGTAACCTGGGAGTTGGTATTAGTGGAAGACTACACACACATTTATGGCAATGGACAGTTTTTTCTTTTTAAAACCATTACATACAGTAACAACAAATAAAAATTAGCCAAACAGCAGGGAAAAGGAAACAAAAACACACAAACAAAAATCCTAAAGCCATTCCCTGTAAATATCATTCAGCTTTATATTTGATCACGGGATAAACTGGAAAGTTGGCCCCAGTAACAAACATTCTATGTACAAAGTTAATTAACATGTGCACAAGCACTATGAAATTCTGCAAGCAGTTTTTCCTTCTTCCTTTCCAAAGTGGTCTACTGTTTAACTCAACCACAAAGGATTAACAGTCACACTTACAGCAGAGTAAGAGCATGTCTAGAAAAATTAAAAACTCAATTCAGTTTTGGAGGCTGGAAAGAATGCATTTTTAAAGAAGTCACTACTAAATACTGCAGCAAATGAAAATAAAGAAAAAAAGGTAGGTAAGTAGTAAGGTAAGTACTCCATCATATTCCACAGCAACTGTTATTTTCAAGTGGTCTTCAAGTACTGTCTCCAGAGAGATAACACGGTGCTAAACCCAATACACAAAAAGCACAAAAGCATAAGATAGACTGCAAAAGAAAATGTTGCATAAATCAAGAAAGGAGCTGTCTGACCCCATTTCTTACACATTCATAGCTGCAACTACTGAGAGATTCAAGAACAGTAGAACTGAACCCAACGCAGATCAAATATCCTTGAGAACTAAACTGTATGGAAATGTTAGGAACTGCCCACAAGGATCCAAATATTTGGGTTGTAACCTGCATACTAACAGCTATCACACATAAAAATTACCTCCCTTAGTTCTTCCTTGCTTGTATAAAACAACCTAAGACATAAAACAAAAAACACCTAAGTGGGTGAAAGAATCAAAGCTGAATTTCTGTGTGAATTTTTCAGTTACTTCAACCATGTAGAAAAGAAGTCTAAAGCTGGAGGACTTTAAGAAAGGGCTTTGGAGACTGAAGGTTAAAAAGAGTAAGAAGGAAGTAAATAGAAAAAAAAAAAAAACAACTTTACTAAGTTGAGCGAAGGAATACAGTCAGTTCACAAAGTCAAGTCACAAATGGAGCACGACAAGCACAACAAAGATGCCCCAACCTAAATAAGAAATTCTAATTCTACTTTGCATTTGTATCTCCAAGATTGGTGCTTATTAGCTGTTAATCTTGTGACTCGCATCTTCAGTCATGTGAAAAAAAAAAAAAAATCACAGGTAGGAATTCTTCTTACTGCACAACTATTGTTTTTAATTTGTAGTTATGCTCTGTTACATAATTATGTATTAATTCTATAAAAACGTTAAGTAGCAATCTTCAATATTGTGGACAGTTAAGAAAAAATTACTGAGTTGTCACAGGTGTGGATTTTAACATTGACATTATCTGCAATGTTGAACTATGCCTAGCCGCCTTGTTTTCAAGAATCAGCACAACTTGTATCTCCCATATATGATCACTACACTGGAAAACAGAGCTTTCCTACTTTCAGTTGTCAAATGGTCTATAAATGAAAGCATACCATTTCATAACTGGGAAAAAAAAAAAAAAAATATCAACTGAAAGATGTAAGATCTTTGCAGAGAGACTTGTCACATCAAAAGACAGCTTAGCAACCAAATTCTTATAGCAAAGAGTTAGCTGAAATCCATTACTGCTACCAGCTCAGTACCTTTTAAAACATGAACAGCTTAAATAAATTAAGGCATAATGTATTTTATTGGGTTTTTTAACATTAATCTCTATTACAATTCAAAGGTAACTACAAAGGGGTTTATATTACAAAGAAAAAATTATTTCATTCAAGAGATTAACATCGCTGTCTCACTGCAATGTTAAGTCAACAGTTAACTGCACAGATCAGATTGGATGCTAACCAGGATATGGTGTTACTTATAACTAAGTTATGCTAGCTGCTTCCTTATGACATTTTTTAAACCACAGTGAAGAAGAATCTTGTGCCAAATGAGCAAAGCTAATTAATACACCTCCTGTCATCTACGCCATCATGTTTCAGTAGCCAGATTTCATTAATGACATTTCACATGATGCTCTTGGCCATACTCTAAAGGGATGGAAGAATCTACTGCAATTAAGGGAATGGTGAAATATATCACATGTTTGCAGAATCGTGGAAAAGCCTCTTCCATCCATCCTCTCTGTGTGCTGTATATCCTGAGGATTATCAGTAGGCAAAGATGATTATTGGTAATCTGTGTATTTGCACTGACTAAACACCTACACTGAATTAATGGAACACTGAGTAATTGTATCTGAAGAGATTGCTGAAGCTACTCTAATCCTAACAACTGAAGAAAGCGCTGCATGGAGTATTTACAGTATTTAACTCGTAACACCCACTTTTTCTTTAGCACTGAAAAAGGACTTCAAATCTTCAAAAGATAACATTAATTATATGGGTAGTACAATCTTATTCAAGGAAAGTTTACACAGTTTACTCATATACAGTTGAACCATAGTACGGCTCGGGTTCAAGGAACCTTAAAGATCACCTAGTTCTAACTCCCTTGTCACAGAGGCTGGGTTGTCAACTGCTAAGCTAGACTCTTCTAAATAGACCATAACTCCATTGTAATACATATCTATCAGTCTTTACCTGGTGATGGCTAACATGTGCTCCACGATGCTTAGAAAATTATTAATAAAAGTCATATAATACTACAATTATCTGACACAAAATTTACATCTTCCATAACTCCATCTGTCTTATTCACCACGTACCACTATGATTCTATGAAAGTTCCATACAAGGAAGACTAAAAGCTGATTCTAGACGCATCACATGGCCCACAGTATATTATGATTTTACTATCAAAAACTTGAAGTTTGTTTCATTGTTAAAATAAATCGCTATAATTATAGAATTGGAATAATCATAAAATACACTAACAGCATACCTAAGTAATCCAAAGAGAAGTCCACAGGACTCAACTAATGCAGTTTCAGTAACCCACTGAAAGCCGAACATTTCTACTGCATCTTCTTCATAGTCATTTGGAGAAGGATCCAGTCTCAGCAAAACCCTGTAAGACAGATCCAGTATTCCTCAGTAATAACATAAATAAATCTAAAGCAGTGATTTTGATGAATGTAATAACAATATCTATATTATAGACAGGAAGGTGTAGCAGTGTTCTCAAGAGACCGTTACACCTTTTTAGCAGTATAGTATATAAAATATGACAAGTTTTAGTTTCAACACTGTACAAACCATGTACTGTGCTCTGTAGTTAGACCATTTTAGAGAAAAAAGAAAATTAACACATTACAGGGGGGCAACCTGAGGCATAACATACAAACTGTGCTTAACAAAAGACGCCAGGACATCAGATAACACAGCACTGTAAGCTTATGCTTCAAATCTGTCTCAGGACTAATAACCAGCTACAGGGTACACATTTTTCCTGAAATATGTTCTCAGTAGACCAATTGTGTAAATATAAAAATATTTCACTAGTGCACTTCAAGATTGCTTAAAAGCTACAGCAAATTGTTCAATAAAGCCAACAGAGATTTAAAAAACTACTTCAGAATTTTTCCTCGAACTTTAGTAAAATAATTCAACAGTATTCAATATGATTTAAGAAATATTTCTATTTTAAAAACAAAATAAGTATTCTGGGCAAACACTTGGTTCTCATTACATTATAACCAAATTTATTTCGTGCTTGAACTATGCCCTATTCCCAGTACAGTTCCCAATCACAGACAAAAAGAGCATCTGTTGAATAATTGAGTCAGTCTCCCACAACATCTGTAGCTCACTTGGTAACTGTCTAAACATTGTTCTGTTTTGAAGCCTGGAGTAATTAAATCAAGTTAGTCCTGATCTAGGTAATGAAGACAGAGGAGTCTCTCATATGTAAGCTTTTTCAGTAGTTTACAATCCAACTGATTGTAGAAGACGAGGTGAATAAAGGACAGAACAGAATTATCATAACCACAGTGACTTGGTGAAGCTGTACAAGCCCCTCAGTGTGTTTTCATAGGAAACTGTTTCTGTCATGGAATGCATTCTTTGTCACCGTGGAATCTACTACTGATACATTCACAAAGACACAGGTTCTCACATCCATGCACTTGACATAAACGTGAATGAACATACTCTGATACGCTAAAAATAAGAGTAATAAAGTAGGGATTGGCGGTTTAATCCTGTTTAAGAATTTACAGAAAAGCTTGCAGAAGGTTAAAAAAAATAATAAAAGTAAAAAACAAAAGCAAGTGGGTCCAAATGTATATACAAAGTAGGAAAGAAAAATTATGTTTGCATGAAAAGCAAACCAATCCCTGCAGGATCAGCATACAACTGAAAACTAAAGGTGGATCACAAAGAGAGAGAAAGTATTAACTAAAGCAATGTTTTAGAATGTCACATAAAAAAAAACATATTACGCACATGGCTTCTGAACCTTAAATCCAGAAGATTCCTAAATCCAGAAGAAGGTAGAGGTCTGAGAAAGATGAAATTAAAGCTGCAGAGGACCCTATCAGAGGCTCTGGAAAGCTGGGCAGAGCACATTTGTTTCTGTCACAAGGAGAACAAAAAGGACAGCATCCAGGAGAGCATAAAGTTGGAAAAAGCAATACTGCACATTTCCCCAGAATTTAAGGGGTCTCAGATGCTGTTACCCAAACCAATTTTGAAGCGTCTTGTTAAAACTCTTGAAGACAAGTCTGTGTAGGGTCCTTTACTATATCTTCAAATGAGTTCACAGAGCTAGAAGCTGGACCCAGAACTCTGATCAAAGGAGAATATCATCAGAATTGTCCTCCCTTGTCTGGTAAACCACAAAGATGATAAAAGCTCAAGAATAAACTCATTTGGAAACGTTGTCAGCATTTAGAGGTACAAAACAATAGCGGAAAGAACATCTTAAAAAGACATAATTTGAAACTCTAAAAAAAAAAAAAAAAAAAACCAAAAAAACCCAACATACCTCTTAAGAGACCCACTTGCTAAGTAAGACTCTGCAGAGAAGCTTCTCCCTCCATTTTGGTTGTCAAAAATGCAGGAAAAACAAGGAGGATTTGACTTCTCATTCTCTACCTCCATTGCCATCTGCAGGCTGTCACTGAGAAGTGGAGGTGTGAAGGAATCCATAAAGTCATTGTCTACTGTTTCCATCTAATCCAGAAAATAAACAGATAATTAACAATTAAAATGAAAAACTTCAGCATTCCTTCAAATAACTTCTTCATTGTTACAGCTCTTCGTAACCCACCAGCTCAAATGAGGACAATATCAACCTAACTGCAACCCCAAGGTGAGAGACGCCACCAAAAAGGAAATTGTGGTCCCATTCCCTGCCGCATAATTCTGCTGTTTTGTACAACTTCATTTTCCAGAATCAAAACAGGTTCAGCAAGTTACATAACCAAAAAGCTAATCCTACAAAAAAGTACATTCGTTTCGTTCAGTTTCAGTTTAAATTGTCACAGAGACGTATAGTAATTTGAGTTGGAAGGGACCCTTCTTGGTCATCTAGTCCAAATCCCCCGCAATGAACATCTGCAGGTAGATCAGGGTTCCCAGAGCCTTGTCCAACCTGACTTTGAACACCTCCAAGGATAGGGCTTCCACAACCTCTCTAGGCCTGTTCTAGTGCCTCACCACCATTATTGTAAAAACCATTTTTCTTATATCCAAACTAAACTGACTTGTCACAAAGTTCCATTAGCACTAGGGTAAAAGAAATGGCAGAAATGAAATGCAAGTTGTTCTGTGACCAGAGTAACTGCAGTATGAAACTCATGCCCATGGCAGAGAGGTGGGTGGAACTACACAACCTATAAGGTCTCCTCCAACACAAGCCACTCTATGAAAACACATCCTGTATTACAAGCTCCCAGTTGGTCATGTCTTAAAGCAATACTACAGCTCAAGTTCTTTCTGAGAAGCACTAAGTATACGTCAAGTGATAATTATGGAACCTCGATATGCTGAAATCCTAAAAGTTTATAAGATCACTGTAGGGCTGATTCTTATACAGCTTAATTTGAGTTTTCATAAAAGTTCTGACTTCTCCTTTTGCTTTTATTTCTTTTCAGGATTCCTGAGAACAAAGATCACATCCTAAAAAAGTTCACCACACACTTAACCCTCAAGAACTAACGTTTTATATGAGAAACAGCAGAACTGGGCAACAGGTGCCACTAAGTTCTACAATAACTATAAGCAAACAATATAATTAAGATAACTAATAATTGACAGGACGCCTTCAGCAACTCGGTTTAACGCAGATGCATAAATGTGACAGCACAACACGGCAGAAGCACACAGCTGAAGGGAACACTCTGCATCATCTTCATTAAATAAGGCACAGCAACACTCGCTGTTGCTTTAACTCAACGATTCAAGGCATCCGAACTGCCCCACGCCCTGCGCTCAGCCTCCTTCCCTCCCCGCAACTGCGAGTTCCCGACGCGCCTGCCAACAGGCCTTCCCGCCAAGGCCCACGACAAGACCGGGCAGGGTGAGGCGACAGCTGCGCCAGTCACGATAAAGCAGGGCAGGAAGGCAAAAGCAGAACAGCCACGCCGCCCGGTACCTGCGGACCACCGGAGACCACCGGAGTCCACCGGAGACCGCCGCCGCCACCCTTCCTCCTCCGCGCCGGAGCACTTTTCCGTGCGTCCCGCGCGCCGCCGCTAGCTCAGCACTGCGCAGGCGCCACGCTGCCGATTGGCCGCCGGCCGCTCCTCCTCTTTCTCCTCCCCCTCCTCCCGCCCCCCTGCCCGGCTCTCCTCTGTCCGGACAGGCGCCCGCCCGTCAGCTTGCGCCTGCCTTCTCCCGCCCGCCTCCTGTCCCGCCCCGGGGCGAAGCACCGCCCGTGAGGCGGCTCCCGGCGGCGGTGGGCCGGTCCTGTTCTCGCTGGCTGCGCGTAGAGTCCGCCGTTTGCGTGTGCCTACTGTCCTCGGCGTAGCACTCGAGCGTCGCCGTGCACTGCTCCCTTCTGGCTGCTCCCGGTTCTGCCCCTTGTTCCCCTGTGCCTTTTCTCCTCTTGCTCAATGCTGCACCATGCCTTCCCTGTGCTTCCCGTTGACGCCTGAGCCCATTATAGTGCTAATATGCTTCTTGCTCATCTGCTTCCTTGGAGTTTCGTAGCAGCCCCTTACCACAGCCCTGCTGCTGTTGGTTGCGCTCTCACAGTTCCCATCCCAAAAGTCTACTACTGTTAATGCTTTGCTAGGCATACCTAGCCTGGGCAGCCACCACCAGTTGATTCTGGACATGTCTCAACTTCTAGTAAGCCCCTAAAGCACACTGCTGCCCAGATCTCCCTGTTTTTTTTCCACTGTCTGCTATCTTTTACTGGTTTCCTCGAGTCTAGCTTATCCCGGGCTATCCTGTGCCAGAACCTCATTTTCCGTTTCTGCCACCTCAACCATCCCAGGCAAGAAGTCTTCCTCATGTTTCTGTCCTTCCTTCTCTAGTTGGTCAGGTGCTGCTCACAGCTGTGGGCACCCCGCTCTTCCCAGGCACAGGATTTAGTCTGTAGTGTATGGGGAATCCAAGCAGGGCATTGGCTGGTCTCATTGCCTCACAAGTCCTCATTGGCTGTGACAGTCACCGCAGTCACCGCAGCGCAGGGGCCGGGGGAAAGTTCTAAAGCTGTGCCTAGCATAAACTTAGTTTAAAATACTGTGTCGTGTGTCAGAGACTAAGTAATGTCGTGGACTTGGTGGCTTCTGGGTCTTTGGTGATTGAACTGCTTTGGATTGTCTTGATTCCATTTCATTTTAAACTGCCCTTCCAGTTGTGCTTTTGTGTATGTGTGTATATAAATTTTCAGCAGTGCATGAAACTTTTGTTTCTAACCAGAAAGTTGCTATAAAAAGTTTTGCTGTGAGTGCTGCAGCTTGCTGTGGAAACTCCTGCCCTTAAAAATGCTTCGTTTGCTCTTGTGTGTGTAAGAATCCCTCATTTCCTCCACTAAATTCCTGTCTAATTAAAAAAACAGTACATCATGGTTAAATAAAACTGTACCCAGGATAACCCTGATTTCCATATGCAGATTTATCTGCGCTGACAGCCCCCTCTCCCTCTCAGCATTTCCTCTCTCTCCTCTCTCTCTGCCTCCTTCTCTCTCTTTCTCTGCCTCTCTGTCTTTTTGTCTCTCTTTATGTCTATTGCATCGCATCTGAATAATTTTCAGGCCCTTTTTTCCTTCCTTCTCATATGCACATGCTAAAAGAACTAGACAAAGATGCAAGGTATTTGCTTGTTTGCTGCAGTCCATGTCTCTAGGAGAAAAAAAAAAAAAAAAAAATCTCATGATTAAAATGCCACTTTTTTTTTTTTTTTTTTTTTTTTTCCCACCTGAGCTCAGTGATTAAACTTCCCCAGGATGGGGAAGAAATAAGAGGTGGAATTGAAATAGGGGTGAGGAAAATATTATTGCAGCAGCTGCAGCTAGTGGTGTCTGCTGCCAGATGTGTGAAGGTTCCTGGGGTCCTGGTCACTAAAAGGATGCATAAAAATATTTGGAGACAAAAGCTGCATCCTCAGTGATCATTTTCTGTACTTAACATGGCAGCAGGCACCGTGTGGAGAAAAATCAACATGCTGGATGTTGAACTGGACTTTTCTCCTTTCTAGGATGAAAGGATGTGATCTATCCCGTGCCAAAAGGGAACTGAGGTAAGAGCTGATCCAGCTATTGTTTTTTCATTGTATGTTTTTAGCATCTTTTTTTGAAACAGTGTATGTATGGATGTTTATATATTTGTGTATTTGGTTTCTAGTCGGTAAGGGGTGCTTTTTTTGTTGTTTTTTTTTTGTTTGTTTGTTTTTGTTCCTCCCCCCCCCCCCATCTTCACATCAACCTGGAGAAAGTTAATTCACAATGTATAATCGGAGCTTATTCAGGAGCATCATTTTATGGGATTATTTTTAATACATTTTTGTTTCCAAAGAAGACATCAGCAATGACATCATGGTCGACTGGTGATATTTACAAAGTCTTTTTAAAAAGATAGTAACTTTGCAATATAAATTGTGCTTAGAGATTTGTGTGCTCTGTTTTTCAGTTGCATTCTAAATGTTGGAAGTCTTATTAAAGCAACAGTGAGATTTTTTTTTTTTTTTTTGTTATTATTTCTAGCACAGAAGCGATGAATGCTGCATAATTAAGTACAGTATTTAATTTGGCTGTTGTGAAGCAAAAGAATAAGGTAATAATTTTTATTGTACTAATCAGACTCAAGATGTTCTCTGTGTTAATTGGGTTAAAAAAATTGCAGTACTTATTAGAAATTCTAATTTCACAATGCAGCACTGACAATAAGCTCAGCCAGTGAATTATTCACATCTTTAATTTGCTCTCTTAATGACAGTGTTCTGTAATCAGAGTGCAGAGACTGCTTCCTATGCATTATGTATGATGTTCAGGACTTAAATGCAGGACATTATGAAGCCTCTCAGTGGCTCAGTAATTAGTTTTCCACAAGACAGGGCTTAGATATTCACAGATAAAAGTCTACAGTTGAGATAATGTTAAGGTGGTGACTCACGCTAACAAAAGCAGGGAAGTTCAAATTTAACTACTCTCCATTCTCCCTTACTGTGCAGGGGGAGGGGAAGAAAGTCTCCAAAACTAACCCGTCGCGGTGAGTAACGCTGCAGGCTGCCCAAGGGGCAAACGGCTGCTTTATTTAAGTCTTTTTGGTAACTTTTCTTACTGGGAGGTTGCAGGGAGAGTCATGCTTTGTGCATCTTTTTAAATGTTGTGAAAAGGGCAATCACATACCCACCAACAGAGAGCAACTGTCTATAGCAGAGATTCCGTGTATTTTGAAGATATTGGTTGTATCTGAAACACAGACATTTGTAACTTCTATCAGTTGATGATGTTTTGAATGGGAGCTACTTTGTTAGGTATAGAAACTTTGCAACACCTGATGCTTGCTATTTTGCTGCTGTATCATTTTTTGGTATATTTATATATAATATATATATATATGAAATAAGTATATATAAATATATATATATATAAAATGAAACGTATATTTCATTTTACAAAGCATGTTTATCTAACAGTTCAGTTCTCACCATCCAAAACCTAATGTATAATGCAAATTGTTGTTTCCCCCTCCGCCCCCCCTTCCTTATCATTTACCTGGAGTTCTGTCAAATGATTTAGATGTAAGGAATTCATTGAAATGAAGTTGGAGAATGTTACTTTTTCATGTTTAGTGGCTTGTCAGGCTGGTAGCTGTACATTTGTCCTGAGTTCTTGTGTTTGAAGCATAAATTGTCATTGGAAAAAAAAAAAACCAGATGAACTGGGGAAGCTTGTTCAGTTATTTTGTGATAACTCTACAAAAACTATTTTGAAGTAAACATTTGTTCATGAAGTATTTACAGGATTGTTACTCTAATGATTAACAATGATCTATCATTAAATGTCTTAGATTTAAAAACAAAACAAAAAACAACAACAACAACAAAAACAAAAACCACTGAGAGTGGTTAGGCCCTGGAACGGGCTGCCCAGGGAGGTTGTGGATGCCCCGTCCTTGGACGTGTTTAAGGCCAGGTTGGACGGGGTCCTGGGCAACCTGATCTGAATGTGTGTGTTTGGTGGCCCTGCTAGGCAGGGGGGTTGGAACTACATGATCCTTGAGGTCCCTTCCAACCCGGGTGATTCTGTGATTCTGTGTGTGATTCTGTGAAAAACAAACAAACCCACAACCAAACGAAGTCAAACAACATCAAAATCAGAAGTAACACAAAAGACAGTAAAGTGCAGGATTAAGAACCTTGGGTATGTTTAGAATTTTGAAGGTAAACAACATGAAGCTAATTCCTCTTGAACTTTTCCATTAAGGACTACATCTGGAATTCTGTGTTGTTATCAGCTGTTGCTAGTGTTGTCTGGTGTAAAGGCCTTGGATCCAATTGGTGAGTCACTGGTCTCTGCAAGTGAAGTCCTATATACTGTGACTGGATTAGACCTTATGTTTATGTATAGCCAATTTATATATAGACCAATTATTAAACTATTAAATAAGGAAGTTGCAGACTACATCAGTGTAGCTAGGTGATATATAACTAGATGTTTGCATCAGAAACCAAGTGATCATCTACATGAAGAAATTGACTTGAGTCTTCTGAGTTTGACTTTCATTCCAAGTCAATATTCCACATCAAACTGTACTGATGTATGGTATTGGTATCGTACAGCTGAAAAGGACTCCAAGGAGGTGTCATATCCACCCTCTCATTCTTTCTTCAAAGCCAAGATCAATGAAGTTTCTTTTAATGGCTGCTCGCTGACTGTTCTTAAAGATCTGTTGTGATTACTTACTGAAATAATCTATTCCAGTGTCTCGCTAGCCTTGCCATTAAAATGTTTTTCCTGATTTCTGATAGGAAGCCTGGAAGTTGCTGAATGTTACTTTAGCCTGTTACTTTTTTGCACTGGGGCTACAGGGAACTTATTTTGCTTCCTGTAGGAAACTTTCATATTGAAGTTCCTTAATCATGTTCTAGTTGTTTTCATCCCTCAAACAATCCCCGCTTGTTCTTTTCTTATTTAGAGAGAGAAAATCTTAGGGTTGTTTTGTTTTGGGTTTTTTTTCTGACACTTTGCATCATTAATTCTTGATGCTTTCATCTGAACTCTTCCTATTTCTTCTTTCTTTAAATGGCTGCTCCATACTCAGGCATAGTGTTCCAACTGTCATATTAATAAATTCTACATTGTCATTTAAATACAGGTAATTTTCTCACTTTTGTTTTTAAGGAAGTATTAACAGTAAGACTTTGATCGTACGAGTGTGATGATATCTGTTAATCCAAGCAACAGTCTAGAACAATATAAAAAGGTACAATATGTGTCTCAGTGAGTTTTTAGTTCAAAAGTTTATGCTCCAGCAGTATGCTGTATCTGTTAGCCTTAACTCTCATGATGAGTACTTTGTTATGACTTGATCATATCCAGATGTGAGCCATCATACTTAAAAGAATACCTGAAAGGTTAAATCCTCCATGTATTGTTTCAAGGTTTAGAAGCACTGTGAGAATGACAGAACATTAGTGCTCTAAACTGTTCATAAAGCATCTTGGTGGCCAAAAGAAGATAAGTTTTTAACTTTTCCGCATATTTGCCTTGGGTTTCCCATTTTGGCATTGGACAATCACAATCTGTGGCAATAAAAGGATAAGGTGAGAAAGGTACTTATGGGAGTGGCAAGATCATTGGTGGCAACTGGAAATTAAGGTCCATATTTAACTGTGCAGTAAAGATGAATGCTATGTTCTAGATTTAAAAAAAAATAATAATAAAAAAAATTAGAAAGCCCATTCTGACTAGCCTAGCCAGATGTAGTTCTACATCTGAACAATGTATCTAGAAGAGAGCAAACCACAGTATACACAATTATGGTAAAGTGAAGATCAATTTATTTTTTGTTTATATGTGCTTTGGAATTGGAGAACAACGCTTCCAAAGCAACAGTGGGAGAGTCATGTTGTAAGAATTAAGGATGACATGCTGTTTATAGGGGATCAGTTTTAATGTAATCTATCATGAAGACTTAATGGCTACCAAAGAAATGTGATTACACAAGTATCTAATTCATATGTGCTTTTACTTCCAACATTTAGGAATGTTGCAGGCCTTTTTAGAGAGATGTAATTTATATTTATTTGCCTATTCTAATATTAAAAAGATGAGAAAACATTTTTAACTCAGTGTAATTTTAATTAAAAAAAAAAATGTTAGGGAAATCAGCCCATAATACATGGATCACTCCAAAAGTAATGCCTCCTATTTATTTCCCTGGAAACTACAACAGATATAAAGAGCACAATAAAGCTATTTGATAGAGAAAGTTGCCAGCTACATAACAGCATTTTTCAACATAGTTACCATCAGTAGCTATGCAATTTCACCAGTGATGAACAAGAGTGCATATGCCATACTTATATAGATATAGAGTCAAGCATTTTTATTTTGCGGAAGAAAAATTTTCTTCTCTAGCCTGCATTTGGAAACTTGAGTCTTCAAGTTAGTCAGTATTGCAATCTAGCAGTCAGAGTGATTGGTTTGTCTGAATTTCAGGAAATCCAGAAGAATCACCATTTTCCTGTCCCAGAAGACAGTGCATGTCTCTTTCCTGCTGAGGGCTGGAACTTGCTCTCTGATGGGGAATGCACATGTCACTACTTAATGGACTACTGTTTTGACTCTGGCTTGTAGCAATGATACCACATCTTGTCACCAATGAGAGTGTGATCCAGGACACAGGTCATCCTTCAGCCTCATGTTGGTTCAACCTGTGTGTGCATTTTTAGGACCCACCTTGCACAAACTCTGCTATAGTCCAACACTGCCACCATCGTTTCCAATGCGTTGAAACTGATACGGAGCTTCATACACAGTTCTCTGGTCATAATCCAGATGATATACTCATTGTATCATAACAGATCTGCTTGTTTTTCATATCACAGTCACTGCTGCTGAAGTGCACTACTCACCTCCTCTCTGTGCTCACATCCACTGCTTGGTATCCCTAAATGCTGAGTAAGCATTACTGAACATCAATGGGAGCAATTATTTCTGCATAGAGGAACTCACTGATACATCTTTGATTCACATGTACTTCCATGTAGGATATCACTGTGTCAGACTGCTCCTCTGCTGCCATATGTCACATGACAACCAAACATATTGGAATATTAGTGGGAAGGTACAACCTCTACTGCCACACAACCAACATCTGACTCTTATGTTGTGGGGCATCATGATAAAATAGGAGGCACTGCTTTCACAGCAATCCTCATATATTCAAAGATGTACTGTTTTATGGTATTATTTATCTTGCTTCAAGCTCAAGTACCATAATAAACATTAGGTTCTGAAGTTGTAGGATGACTTAAGTACTTCCAAATGTCTTCTCTTAATCTAGCCTAATAACGCATTCCTTTCAAACTCATAATTTTCATGAAAATCAATGGGAATACTACACTGTAGAAGGAATAATGGGTACACATGCCAGGGTGTCTCACTTTTGAGTCACTGTTTTAACTTGAATGACAAATGAAGCTAACTGAAAGAAACAATCAGAGTAGATAGACTGAAAGTTACTGAGAGTATTTTTAATTCCAAACTTATTTGTTTCTCTACTATAAGAGGATGAACTGGCAGTAATCAAAATTTCTGATAGTAATCTCAAATGCATGTATGTTTACTAATATTTTCCAGGAAATGTTTCACAACAAGATCATATGTTTTCTATTCAGTAAAATTCCATATAATTGACTCAGTTTTAAGGATGCCAACCTAGATATAAGCCCATGTTTAGATTTTATAAAGTACAATAGTGATAAATATTCATACTGTAAACTCAGTTTGGGCTTTTTGTGTGTGTGAAGTTGAACTAGAAATAGTATAATGTACTGCGTGCATTCAAATTCTCAGTCTTCTACAAAATGTAAATCCATCAAATATTACAGTCCTTATCTACATTCACAGAAGGCCAGAAAAAAATAGTAGTAAGGACTCTTAATACTGCGCAAACCATTTTGCTATTTCAAACCAGCTTCTGTTCTGTTTTGTCATCTGTACGTTCCTTCTGGGCTCAGTGTTCTCTGCAACCTGCTCTCATGCTAGGAACTATTTCATATTCTTAATTAAAAAGATTGGTCCAGCTTCCATTACTCACTTATTAACTTTTCAGCTATTCCTTTTAAACTTTTCCCCGTGCTCTGTTTGAAGCTCAGGAGGCTTTTGCTATTCCCAAAGCATCCCTCCTTACAGTTCTCTTTTGTTATGTTGCTGCATGAGTTGACAATAGTTAGGCCGGCTTGAAATCTCTGCCTATCACACTATCTTTGTTGTTGTTGTTATTTTCTCATAGTATCCTATTTCTTGTATCTCTGTGTAAGGTCTCTAGTGAAAATGTTTTTATTCCTGTGCTTGTTGAAAGCCCAGAGGGATCTTAGGTTCTGTCTTAGTACAATAAATAAGTGTAACAGTAGTAATACAAATAATGCACACTGCGTAGTTATTTTAACTGCTACTCTTTTAACTCCTAGTAATGCAGAGATTTTTCAACTCATAAAAACTTTGCAATAGAATTTCATCTGGGTCTTGGAAACATGATAGGTTGAGGTGGTAGAAAGCTGGAAGAAAGTGTGAATAGAGCAAAACAGAACTTATCCTCAAAATATTTCTGTTCATTGGTCTCCATTTGTTATTTTTCCTTCTCCTTTATCATCAAAAATACACTAGGTGCAATAACATTTACGCTGAAAGCATTTTGTCTTTTAGGTACATATATTGGTTCTGGTGTGTGACAAACTCTTAGGTATGGCTAAAGGCTGAAAGCAGGGGGGAGGCACTGTAGTGCAAAGAAGGGTTGCAATGTTGAAAGGCAGTGCAGTCTGCTGGTGAGGTACTGAAATAGGGATCCATGAGGGGCTATGAGGCAAGGACAGCTACAGAAATGTGTCTGAAAAAAGTACGACTCAGACCCATGATTTCTTGAATATAAAGAACAGGCTTCTGAATCAAAATCAAGCTGGGAAATGACAATAGAGACGAAGCAACATCAAGGAGTGTGTTCAAAGAATGTGGTGGAGAAGGTGATGCACAGTCATGGAAGAAATCAATGCTTTTGAGATATGAAGATATTCATACATTTTAGAGGTTAGAGGATAGATTTCTGGTTAACTACTGTATATTTGATGGTATTATCAAATGTAAAGAGACAGAGGTACGTGGAAGGCACAGCTCTGCAGTCCACTTCGAAACAGCAGGAACCTCTGGCTAAACCATAACACAGACTACTATTTTTTAAAAACAGAATATGTTTTACCAGCACTGAGTGGATATGTAATTACGAGTATTTAAATGAAGGTAGTTAATCAGAAAAGAGTATTCTGTGATACGAGATCTCCAATTCATACTGTCTGTCTGTGTAATGTCGGCAAACAAGACTGGGCTCTCACTTTACTAGTTTGCAAAGCTCTTGTTCTCACGACCTGTCCATAAGCTGTAAATTTAGACAGCGTATCAATGGTTTGTATGGGTATTCATGTGTTTGTCACATAAAGACACTGAATGTAAATCACACTGTCAAACAGCTGTCTAGGAAAGCAAAATATCTTTGTGAGAATTACAATAATCATTCAAGAATGTGGGTCTCTGATAAACTGCATGTGTGATTTCCAAATGTATACTATTTTATCCATTCTTGTTTTAGCTTTGTAATAATCCATTTTCATTTTCTCAGTGTTTTGTGCTCATTGTCTCAATGCAACCTGTCAAAACGAAATTTTTGGATGACCGTTAGGTTCCTCACAAATCTTGAATAAACAAACCTGTTGATTATTTTTTTTTCTCTGAATTTACTACTAATATTTTTGTAGTGGAAAGAAAAAGTACTCTGCATGTCTCAATCCTTATTTAGCAACCTATAAAACAGAGATGTTATTTTTGAAAAGGATACAAAGGCAATTGCTCAAATTCAGATTCTTTTTCTGCATAGCTTATCTGTCTGATTTCAGGAGTTCAGTTTGTGTTTATATCTCAGTTCCTCAGCTGTGTGATAAAAATGGAAGTCTTCCTACATTTTGCAGAGAAGTTAAATTCTTTTTGGACAGTATGAATTTTAATGCAGGTTTTCTCTCTTAGTTTGTTATGAAGGCATACCAGTGATGTCTTACACTCATTTAATATGATTTAAAGACTCCAGAAGGCATTTAGATACTCTAGGGAGTTAGCACAGGACTACAGTAAATGTATCAAAACTGGTTAGTATCAACAAGTATGGAGATTAACATATGTTTCTAACTGTCAATGAAATTAAGTTCTGTTGAGCATCTATGTAGTGGTCTCCTGAGAGGAGGTAGAAAAGAAACTGGTTTTTAAAATGGAATGGGCACAGTCTGTGGAAGGGGTCATTTACTATGTGGCCTGAGAAACATTTTTCACATTAAACATTCTCAATAGCAGTATTGTATTTCTAGAATTGCAAGGGAAATTTACCAATTTACTCAGACTTAAAAGGGATTTTCTGTTGAAATTTCCAGATTTGAATTGAATTCCTTACTTTTGTTTTGTCACTTCTTTGAAGTTTTCACTGCCTTTTTCATTTTTTTCAGACCTTTACTATGATTTCCCATTGCTCTGTTTTCCAGAACTTACTAACAACACAGTCTTATAGTGACAAAACTTTGCTTCATCCATTTATATTTCATCAGCCATGATATTTATTTCAGCACGTTGGATGAGTGACACACAGTTCTAGGACTGTGTGTCCTAGAACTACTGTTTAGCAGACTGTACTAAGATTGTGTTTATCTCCTATTGTTTCTTTCTTTTTCTTTTTTTCCCAAATAAAATTGAATAATGAAGAAACTAAGTTATTTTTATTCAAAGGGATTTCAAAGTCTAATAGGAACTAATGAATAGTTTTAAAAATGTGTTAGGAAGTCAATATGGGTTGTCTGAAAATGAGACATTAGCCAGCGCATTATTAAAATAACTACATACAGATACCATTTTTCATCAGTTGAACTCAAAATGTTTGCCAAAGTAAATGAGTGTAACCTTCATTTTGCAGATGTCCTGACAACTTAATCTGTAAAACAGAGATGTAAAATGATGTAATCTTTATTTTGACAGCAATCAGTTAAAGAAATTTGGCTGAAACAGTCATCCTGGCTGTTAGTAATAGCAAATTTGAGCATGACTGTACAAAAGAACTGTTCTGAAGTGTATATCATGGATGAAAAAGGAGGAATTTTCTTTCTGATACCTGATAGCTTGCCTTCAAAGAGCTGGGTCTGTATGGTAACTGAAAAATTGTTATTTTTATGATACTCCCTCTAGATACTCATACAAGGATGAGTATGCATTTCACCATCCTTTCTGCAGAGAAATATTTTATGAGCTAGGAGGTCATGATGGTGTCTGATGACAAGATCTGAAACCTCCAGAGGCAAAATTCTTCTCAGGAATAGAGAACAGGAAGTTTGTCCACCTGCCAGTAGGGTAATTTTCCGCTTCAGAAAGTGCCTTATGTTTCATTCCGTCTACAGTATGCTTAGTAAACAAACACACACACAGAAGCTGCAAACTATTATAATATTTTTAGAGATTCCTCAGGTTTCATCATGAGAGTTGTATACTGTAATTTACTTGGTGCACTTATATGACTTAGAAGTACATTAAACCATCCTTATTGTCAACCTGACACAAGAAGTTTAAGTTTGGGACAATGGAATTAGAGTCTAGAGGGATTAAACTGACAGCTGCCTCACTTTGAGATTAATCTATAGAAATAAAAATACATTATCATGAAAACTGTACTGGAAAACATGTCTCACATTAACTAGTGGACATAAGTAATGAATTGTGTATAACTGCATGTTATATGTTCATACCAGAATACAGAAACTGTTATTGCTGAAAAATTAAAATGGTACAGTGGTATTATGTAACAGATCAAGTCAGTTGATTAAGGCTGTAAGGCATTTTAATTTATCTCCTGCTTACATTAATGTGGTTGTAGACTAAGTAGTAAAAAATAACTTCTCTCAGTTCAGAGTGCAAATATGAGCTGATTTTTCCATGAGGATATGTCTGCTCATCTTAGAGTAAGGACTGAGGAAATGGTCCTCTCTCATCTCTATTCTTTTCAGGAATAATTCAATTATACTGAATTAATGGCTTCTGTGTTTCTCCAAAGGAGCACCTCTAGGTAGCCCGTGCAACTCCAAGCACACAGAGTTCACCTCTAATAGGAGGTTTTGTTGTCCCTTGTCCTGGTACATGAACAAGTATGGTTTTCAGCAAAAAGCAAACAAATCTTAAGATTCAATCATTTTAATACTTCAATACAAAAGTTAGCAGTTTTATTCCATTGTGCAGGGCAGCTGTTCATTGGAATAGATGTTTGGTTAATCAGATATTAGAGAATAGATTCTTGGTACACTAATGGAAGAAAAGAGCTTTTTTTCTTTTGTACTAGGCATAATGGGAAACAGTGATAGTTTTGTTGGTTGAAATGATGAAAGTTGTTCAGACTTCATCTGGAGGAGACTTATTTATGTTTTTATTTTATTTTAATGGAAATATGATGGGATAGAATGGCTAGCAGTACTTATAATGAAAATCCAATGCATTATTTTCAAATAGGTTTACATTAAAGATTTTTTGAAAATATCAGCTCTTTTTTTTAATTTTCAAGTTCTTAATATCCAGTTTGAGGCTTTTCAAAGTAAAGTACCAAAGCAAAGTAGCTTTACAAACCTTTATTCTCTGGAAGTTCTTTCTTATATCTAAAATTTAAGAATTCACGTTTATGATTACTTTTGAATATATTGATCTTGATTTTTAGTATGTACTTAACTCACAATTTAGATAAGAATGGAAGGAACATTTTTAAAATAAATATTGCCTGTCGTCTTTGCTAGTTGAACCTCTTATAAATTAGCGCTGTGATAAACCTTTTTGAAATGAGTTCCATATCTTGATGCTTCTTAAACCAACCTGTTAATAGTGCTGAAATCAGCTAGATATACCAGATAATCATAGCCACAAAAGCCATCTATCCATTTTAAGTAAATAGCATGATAGCCCACAAGATTTTTTCCAACCCTAAAATTAGAGTTAATCAAGCTGATTATGTCATATTTGAAGTGCGGTGACACTGTCTTATGGTGTCAAACACAATATCACTGAATTAGCATATTGTTATGTCCGACCTAATATATCATACATGTTAACACACCAGTTAAATTGGACACAGCTGTGCACTGACCACGTAGAGCTTACTTCTTCTGGTTCAAGAATTACTTTCATCCAATCAAAGGGGCTTATCTGGGAGTAGCCTGCTGCAAATATAAACTGCACTCTCTTATCATATTATTTTAGAGTAGTAGATTTGGAAAATTAATTTTCATAATATTAATGGTTATCAAGCTAGTAAATAATTGAAAAGACAATGTAGTTTCCTAATTCATTAGTTTTAACACTGTTTAAGAACTTGGTTTTATTCCAGCTCAAATGATCATTAATCACAGAATCACAGAAACACCAAGATTGAAAAAGACCTACAAGATCATCCAGTCCAACCATCCAACCATCACCAATAGTTTTCATTAAACCATGTCCCTCAACACAACATCCAACCATTCCTTGAACACCTCCAGGGGCAGTGACTCCACCACCTCCCTGGGCAGCCCATTCCAGAGCCTGACCAATCTTTCGGAGAAGTAGTATTTCCTAATGTCAAGCCTAAGTTTCCCTGGCACAGCTTGAAGCCATTCCCTCTAGTTCTACCACCCGTTACACAAGAGAAGAGGCTGATTCCCAGCTCACTACAACCTCCCTTCAGGTTGTTATAGAGAGCAATAATGTCTCCCTTGAGCCTCCTCTTCTCCAGACTGAACAATCCCAGCTCCTTCAGCTGCTCCTCATAAGCCCTGTGTTCCAAACCCCTCACCAGCTTTGTTGCCCTCCTTTGAACCCGCTCCAGGGCCTCAATGTCTTTCTTGCAGTGAGGGGCCCAAAACTGGACACAGTACTCGAGGTGCGGCCTCACCAGAGCTGAGTACAGGGGTACAATCACTGCCCTGTTCCTGCTGGCAGCATTGCTTCTGATGCAAGCCAGGATGCCATTGGCCTTCTTGGCCACCTGGGCACACTGCTGGCTCATGTTCAGCCTAGCATCAATCAATACCCCCAGGTCCATTTCCTCTATGCAGTCTTCCAGCTACTCTGCCCTAAGTCTGTAGAGTTGCCTGGGGTTGTTGTGGCCAAAGTGCAGGACCTGGCATTTGGCCTTGTTGAACCTCATCCCATTGGCTTCAGCCCAGCCATCCAGCCTGTCCAGATCCTTCTGTAGTGCCTCACTACCTCCAGGCAGATTGACACTTCCAGCCAACTTGATGTCATCTGCAAACGTACTGAGGGTGCACTCAGTGAGGGTGAATCCAGGTCATCAATGAAGACGTTGAAGAGGACAGGCCCCAGCATTGACCCCTGGGGAACGGCACAGGTGACCAGTCACCAGCTGGATAATTAACTGTCATGCAAGACTTATTATCATGTAAAAATGAGGTAGGAGATTCTTCTATCTAAATTCTGCTTTGTTAAGTGACATTGATTACAGAAAAAGTATGAACAATCTTAATAGCTTTGTACTCCAACTGCTGTTATGCACAGGATTATGCAGTGCTTACAGAGAGCTCCAGTAAACATAGTGATATGTCTAAAATGTACCTTACTTAGTAAATACTTTCTGTACTGTGAAGTGTCTCAGTGTCTCCTTTTTTTTTTTTTTTTTTTTTTTTTTTTTTCCCCAAAAAGTAATTTAGCAGGAAATAAGCCAAAAACTTTCTGGCCTCTTTTCTAATTGCTGTTTTGGACTTGTGTGCGTTGTCTTAAGGTCCTTCTAGGGCTTTGATCTTGAGCATGTTTTGGTACATCTCCTGACCTGGTCTTCACTTTAGATAGCACAGAGGGATCACTCATGTAATGACAGGTGTAGGCTACTTCCTTTCTGGATCCTATATGAATCATCAGTTGTATAAACTTACGACAAATATTATGAAGACAGAAGAGAGCTTGTCTCTTATAAAAGATTAGAGAGGGTAAGAGTGAAGAACTGATTGCACTGTAGAGGGAGGATGAAATGGAAGGAGTGGTGCACTGATCTGTTTAAGAGATTTTCGGTTTCAGAAATAGTTCTGTAAGACTAAGTGCACCTTGGTATCCTGTGGGTTTGTACTTGTGAATTTATGTTTCAAGTGAGTAATTCTCAGACTGCATTATAAGCTTTCCCTTTATTAGACAAGAGAGAAACAAATTGAAAGAGAGGTTCTGCTAATTTGAGGTTGTGATCACTTCATTATTCAGCAGACACCGTACCCAGCTGTCTGTTTTTACAAAATCTATAAGAATGCCATTTCTTTGAGACCTTTTCCTGTGCATTGTACTCAGATGGAATTGGTTACTAGAAGTGATCAAGAGAAACTGAGCAACACAGAGACATATACAGTATTGTTACACTACCGATTTGTTTTAGGAAGCCATGTGAAAAGGACCAATAGTCTCTGGTCCAAGGAGCTTTATATGCTCTCAGAATCTACAAAAAACACTACTAAGTCTGATGTCTTAGTAAAGGTATGGTGTTTCTTTCACTGCAAATCATTTGAGCATGTTCATTATTTGTTATTCAGAGAAATCTGATCCATATCCTGAAGAATAAGATCACGTGCCAGGCTTCTAGAAGTAACAGCTTCCGATGGAAAGCTATTACTGCTTCTTTTCTCTCTTACCCTGGAAAACTCTTCTGCATATGCTGCATTCTTATTTCCTCACTCTTCTCTGTTCTTCATTTCTCTATTCTTTTACAGTGTATAGTATTCACTGTTTTATTCTTTTTTCAAACAATTGTTTTTTAATACATTTGTAACACTTCTCTAGTTTCAAATAATCCGTTCCTTTGCTTTGATAGTTTATAATCAACGACAAAAAAAAAAAAAAAAAAAAAAAGAAATTATCCAGTTAGACATTTTGTGTGCTTTCTAAAAGCATCACTTTTATTTCTTAATGCTATAGAAATCTTTAGAATTTTCAGTTAAAATAATGTCATTTCATATATTATCTGTGTCATTAATTTTTTTAACCTAGGAAAATAAAACAGATAGGAATATGTCTAGCAACATAAAATGATAAATAGTAAAAAGTAGGCAGTTGGTAATACTGTTTTATTAGAACCATCTATGATAACAACTCCTTTGATACCTGTTATATGTGCTCCTGAATAGCCACTGAACTAACACAGAACATCTGCTGCTTTGGCTGAATTTAAATACTCTCCTCTGATAACCTTGTAATTTGCCAGTTGCCTAAAATTGAAATACACAGTCCTAACCCGTTGAAGAGAATCAGACATCACACATCCAGAAACACATACCGTTAGATCCAAATGCAGAACCAGATTTTAAGTGTTGATTATTTTGTGTTGTTATATTTTGCTTATAAGTTTATGGTTCAGAGGTAGAGAGCACTTAAATCATACAGGTAAGTGTGCAGACACTCCCCGCCTGTACAGTAGGCAGGGATCAGTACTCCTGAGAAGGAGAAACTGCTTAAAATGCAGATTTAAAGTCCTCTGCTTGTTTTGCTTGGATGAATGACAACAACTTCATTCCACTAATAAAGTTGTCTTCTCTTCAGTCATTTATTTCAAAGCAGAAGCTTTTCTGTACTTCACGTTTTTGTATGTTTTTGTGTTTATATACTTGTGTGTTTATCCCTTATCTTAAGGAAATTTGTACTGTAATATGCTTAATTTTTTCTTTTCAATTATTTTTAATGTTTTTACAAAATACTCTGGTTATGTGAACCAAGACAAATGTTGTTCATACATTGTTTCTTTTTTTGAAGCTCTCAGCTTTTACTATAAAATTCTGAGGTAAGCTGTTTGTTTTCTGCGTTGTAGTGTGTTATCTGATCACGAATGTGAAATATGGTCTTCTGCGCAAATATTAAACAGTAAAAATGGAAGTATCTCTGTAAGGGGAAGATGGATAGCCCTGAAGACAAATACTATATGTATGCTGAGTCCTACACGTTTTTTAGGAATGACATTGGTGGATATTTTGGAACTTCTCTTTTTCAGATCAGAAGTTCTAAAGGCCTGAGAAATCTGTCCTATCTAATATGCTATTTTATGTTATTAAATGTTTCATCAAAATTCCTAGCAAGCTTAGGAGTTTGGCTGATTTTTCCTTATCCATTAGATGTCTCTCTTTAACATTTTATCAGCAGTTTTTGGTAGTTGTTTGTTTTAGCATTTGCAATACGTTGTATCTTTTTTTTTTTTTTTCCCCGCTAGGAATTTTTTTGTTGATGTCCCCTTCCACGTGTTTCATCTTCAGATCTGTTAAAATAGTGTCTTTCAGTTTCAGGGTTGATGCCAGTGGGTTTGCAACTTCTTTGTAGTCTGTGCCATAAATTTTCTGGAATCGAAAGAGGAAATTTTAAACTCACTTTGGCAAAGTGTTTAATTCAGGCAGAGATTTTATTATTTTTTAATGTGGTGGCTGGCAAAGTTTTTGTACTGATCTTTCCATTATTTTCTTCTTTCCTGTATTTTTTGTTATACCGGAAACTCCTTGCCTATCACTTGTTATAGACAGTCAAACCGACATGCTTCATTTAGTATAACTAGATTATGTATTTAGGGAGGAGTAGTATCTCTTTGTGTAATGGCAGATTTCATCCTGTATACTTGAGAATAATGAAACAGGTGTCTTATAGTGTGATCTGAAGGACAATTTTCAAATGCATTTATAAAAATTTATTTATAATTGTCCTCTAAATTGAATGGATATACTTAATAGACTGGTATCGTAATGAAAATATGGGTCTTGTTAACACTGAATAATTGAACTTGGTGGGAAGCCAGGAAAAGTTCCTAATAGCTGTGCTACTTCTAGAAATCATTCTTCTTTTTTTTTTCCCTCCCTTATTTATCTATCTATCTATCTATTTATTTATTTATTTATTCAGCCTGGCCTTGGGGAAGATTGTTGCTATGCAGCCTACAGGTGCATCTGCCTCCTGAGAAATGGAATGTGTGTGTGATGAAAAAGTTGAAAATGTGGAGGATGGTCCCCATGGCCAGAGAAGTCTGTTGTGTGGTAGAAATTTGTGTTATTTACCTTTGTGTTAAGCTAAAAAAAGACAGCTATCAGCAGGTGCAATTAAAATATAGTGAGATTCTGATGTTCTTTAAATTCTGTGTTAGACAGGAACTTCTATAAAAAAAAAAAAAAAAAGAAAAAATGACTTTAATAAAGTTGTCATGTATGTAAAAAGGAACAGAAAGTACAAAAGTGAGGTCAGTAGTGTTTTCATTTATCTCTTCTATTTTGACATTTTTGTTAGTGAACTAGGAAATCAATAAAGACTAATTTCATTGGCAATGATTAAAAAGTACATAGGAAGGAACACTCAGGATGTGTATCGTTGCTTCCAAGGGCACTTTGTATAAAACATAAAGTAAATTGAATGGTTCTTTTTGTCTAATTGGCTCATATATCATAGATTCTTTAGAATACTAAATGTACAGAAGAAAATTTGTGGCATTGGATATAGAAAAAAAAATATATTTTTTGTTTTTGTTTCACTGATTTTCACACCCTCCTAATAAATACTTGTCTGGTATTTTAAGGTCCTTTATAAAAATATGAAATCATAATAAATGTAAGTCATAACATCAGTATAATACTAAGAGTGTATAATGAGAGGAGAGGAGAGGAGAGGAGAGCAGAGGAGAGGAGAGGAGAGGAGAGGAAATTTCTCAAAGCTAAGGAGGAGCCAAATGTGCTTGCAAGCACAAACTTGCAAAGCATGTGGTCCAGCTGACTTTGATCTGTTCAAGACCAACAGGAGGAAACGATGAGTGAAATAGTAGATCACTGTGCTGCAGGGAATGGAGGCATCCAAATTCCATACTAATCTGTTGTTTTGGGAAGGTTTTTGCTTGTATAGAGCCTGGATCTGGAAGGTTCTGGATAGACTGCCAAAGCTTGACCGACTATATGATTTATGGGAAAAGATAAAAGAGCAGATCACTGTGGGTAGCACTGTAGTGGGTGTCTGCTATGGGCTGCCTAACTAGAAAGAACAAATGAATGAAGCCTTCTACAACTGAAAATGGCCTCACGTTGTCAGGGCCATAAGAGGGGGGGCTTTGTGAGAACTTCAAGCAACCAATATTTGCTGGAGGAATAACAGAGAGGAGCAGAATCAGTCCATGAATGTCAGTGACAACTGCCTGACTCAAGGGATGGAGGAGCCAACAAGGAGAGGTGCTCTGCTCACCCTGATACTGACAAAAAAGGAAGAGCTTCTTAGGGATGCAGAGGCCTAAATATATCCTTTGCCATGAGATAGTGGAGTTCAGGATCCTAAGAGGAGAAAGCAGGACAAAAAGCAAGCTCACAACCCTGGAATTAAGGATCACTTACTTTGGCCTCTCTATCCATATTGGAAGGATCCAATGGATAAAGCTTTGGATGGAAGAGACGCCCAGGAAAACTGGTTAATGTTCACGGACTACCACCTCTGAGCTCAAAATGGTCCATCCTAATGAGCAGGAAGTCAGGCAAAAATGCTAGGAAGCCTGAATAGTTAGACAAGGCCTGTGACAGAAGAAATGAAAAGAAGTATGTAGAAGGTGAAAACGGGGACAAATAACATGGGAAGAATACAGAGACAGAGGCTATGTGAGCATGGAGGTATGAGCTGAAACCCATCTAGAAATGAATCTGGCAAGGGAAGCCAAAGCAACAAGAAGAGTTTCTGTAAGTCTATAAATGGTAAAAGGAAGACCAGGGAAAATGTCTGACCTGCTGCTGAACTGAGCAGGTGCACTGTTGCCACATAACATGGAGAAAGTTGAGATAATGAATGCCTTCTTCGTGTTAGTCTTTGGCAGCAAGACTGGCCTTCAGAAATGCCAGGCCCTGGAAACAAGGTGGAGGGATGCCATCCAAAAAGAGCCGTACAGACTTAAAAAGTGGACCCACATGAATCTATTGAGGTTCAACAAGGCCAAATGCAAGGTGTTGCACTTGAATCAGGGCAATCCCAGACATGTACAGACTAGTAAGAGAATTCATTGAGAGCAGCCATTCTGAGAAGGACTTGTCTGTTTCTTAACCTAGCTATAGAAAAAGATTTTCAATTGCAAAGCATTTGGAGAAGAAAGATCTAAGCCTGTAGTTTTAGATGCACAGTGATTAATGTTGTTAGTTGTGATTGGGCAGTCAAGAAAGAATTCTTTTACATCCTTGCTATATTTAAGGGATTACAAAGGCGACTAGAGTGGGCTTTAAACATTTAAAGCTATTAGAATCATAGAATCATAGAATCACCAAGGTTGGAAAAGACCTAAAACATCACCCAGTCCAACCGTTCACCTATTCCCAATAGCTCCTACTAAACCATGTCCCTCAACACAACATCCAGCCTTTCCTTGAACACCCCCAGGCTCGGTGACTCCACCACCTCCCTGGGCAGTCCATTCCAGTGCCTGACCACCCTTTCTGAAAAGTAATACTTCCTCATGTCCAGCCTGAATCTCCCCTGCCATAGCTTGAAGCCATTCCCCCTGGTCCTAGTGCTTAACAATGCCAAGCGCATGCCTGCATCAGGTGACTCAGTCACACTTGTGAGACCTCAGCTTTTCTATTTCTTCCATTCAAAATATAGAATGGATTGTGTATGCCGCCATATGACATACCCCTAAAGAAAGGTGAAAAAGACAATACAGAGAAATCTATACTCCTTTTGCAGTTTGTGGATAGTTTTGACACCATGCTGAGCAAGCACGTCTTCCTACTCTAGGACAACGCTATTACATTAACTGTCTCTGAAGGAATTTTCTAATAGATGTTTCAACAGTAGTATAACAACTTTAAGTCTCTTGAATAATTTGTTTTTCTTCCACTATAGAGAGTGCTTAAAAACATAATAATTTGTCCTTCAGACAATATATTACATTTTTATATCTGATTAAAAGTGCAGTATAAATGTACTAATAATGTTGTTTAATGCATTAAACCACTGAATATACACATAAAAGTGTCTGAATATTACACACTAAATCACAGCATCAGTGTTGGAGATATTTGTTTGAGGATCTGAAATTACAGTCTTTGCAAGGAGGATACATATGAAAAAAAATACTTATGTTCCAAACAACTCACTTTGAATTCATTGTCTCTGCCTGCACTTTAGGATTAAACGTGTTTATAATGAACTGGGGACCCAAGAAGAAAAGTGACAAAAAGATTGTTGTAGTCCAAATATGTAGTTGTAGGCATATATTTCCCTGAGTACTCTCTAGCTAAACAAAACATTAAAAAGCAAGAAATAATAATAAAAAAATTTACTTGCTTTAATACAAGCAAGAAATTTTAGGAATAAGAATTTTTCAGTATTTGTTCTCCCTAAATCTTTTTTTCCCTCTGTTTGTCATCTTTTTAACCTTCCTATTTTGTGTTTATCTGTATTTCCTTACAGATAACACTAAGACCTTTGGTGATTAGATGATCAAGTAGTTCTGGACAGTGGCAATCTATTGAGTATGCTGTCATTTGACATTAAATTAAACTCTGTATAGGTACAAGGAATGTATTTTGTTACATATTTGTTGTGCTACATTACTAAGTTCAGTAAGCACATTACCTTGGCACCTGTGTTTTTCTCTTTCAGATTTTCTTTTTAAAATATACATAGAAGAGATTGGGAGCTGAGACTTAATCTGTTAATTGTAGACTGAATTATTATATTGACAAGATCCAGATGTGTTCTATGGAGTCCAGACAATATTGGTTAATACACATCACAATTCTAAACCTGGAATTGAGACTGAACAGAGCTGTAACACTTTTCACTTGAACAATCTCTGTAACACCTCATAGATAATTTATAACTGTGTTTAACTTGGTGTCAGCTTTCATTAGTTGATGTTCCCCTGTGGGAAAATGGATCTTTGTTTAAGCTATGAAAAAAACAGAAACTTTCTTAGATATTTTACAATAGTCGGTCTGCATGGCATTTATCAGTGGTGAAGCAGCATTGCTCAATTTTTACAAGTAAAATAGGTTGATGCTGGATAATTTTGGGGGAACATTTCATCAGCATAGTCCACTGCTCTCCTAAGACTGATAATGTTGGAGCATTTCTAATGCCCCCAAATCTGCTGCCACCAGAATTTCTTTTCCTCATGTCAAGGACTGCATTGTTGATCTGAGGAAAAGCGATTTTGTTGCCAAAGAAAATGAAACAATTGGTGCATAAGATCAATTGATGTTCTTGCCAATTGCTTCATGGCATTAGATCCTTCTGAATCTTTATTTAAAAATCTCCCATAAAAACATTAGAATACAATAATTCCGTCCTTTAGTGCTCAATAGAAAGGATGAGTAGCTCAGAATATATAAACTTTGAAATTATTTTTCTCTTGAAAAATGATCTAAACTTTTTAAATGGCATTTCTGTCTTTGACTATATCTTTATTCTACTTTTATACTTTTCTAATGTGAGTGGATAGTTATTCATGGATTTGTTTTAGTTATCCTCATAAAAGCAATTGAGAATGAATTATTTTCTGTTTAAGTAAGCTTACTTATGAAGAATAAATAAAATCCCACTGTCTATAATATAAGAGGCATCAAGCTATAGAATACTTTATTTCTTATAGTATTATCCAGCACCTGATGAAAGCAGCAAGCAAAAGTTCCTTCCTCCCTATGATACTTTTACTGTGTTTGGTGGTGGTGATTTCTGGCTATTTTTGTGGTTTTTTTTTAAAGTTCTCTTGAAGTTGGTTTCCTCCTTGTTCTGTGTCTCTCACATCTTTCTACTAAGGCAATATCTACCTGATTCTTCAACTCCTGTGTGGCTAGTAAGGATCTTACACTTAATCTGTAACATCACATTATTAAATCCATCTTTACCTTATTATTTTTTACCAGATTCAATAGTGAATATAATAAGGGAAACAAATCGGTGATATACTTCATGAAATATTATAGATATTAGCACATATACTCTTGAAATTGATTGAGAATTTTCTTCTTATAGACATCCTTTAGAACACTATTAAGTTTATAAGATACTCATCTCAGGGCACTGATTTGGCTGTCTGTACTAAAATGCTGTACAAATATACAAAATTGAGGGTGGACACATAAAAAGGAACATCACTAGTGATATTTTCATTTGCTTCAATTGCCAATTTGTAATGCCAGAATATTCTCAAAATGGCTTTGCTTTCCTTAGTCATGGGCATAGTACTGAGCCAGAATCAAGCTCTCCTCTGGAAGTTGGCAATGGGTTTTATTGGCTTGTCCATTTCTTTTGCTAAGAAGAGCTTTGTCCCTTAGCATAAGATGTAGTTGACCTTGAGTTGACTGGAATGTTGTTAATAGTCAAGAAATGACTGTCCAATAGTAATTGTGGAGAAACATGGCTATTGCTGTTCTTATTGTCTCTTCAGGTGCTGTTACACATTTGAGAGTAGATTGTGAAAAGCAACATTATGAATGAAACAATGAAAAGAAATAGCATTATTTTCAAATTCTTTATTTATGACTACAGATATTTTCATTATTATTTGCTCTCTATTAATTTGGCAATGAAAAATATTAACAAAAAGGTAGAACTGGGAGCTAGTATAGAAAGTTATTCACAGTTGTTAACATAAAAGCAGACATTGTTGAACCATTGTTGGCATCACAGGAAGTACAAACGATCTAGTTCTCAGATTTACTTGTATAAGGACAACCAGCTGAAAATGTACCAGATGCAGGATTTTCTCAAGGTTAAGTGTGATTAAAGCAAACACACAGACAAATAGCAGACAGAGATTAAATCACAAAATAATGAGGTCTTTTCAACAGGAAGCTGTGATTATGTTCTCTGCCTTTAAGATATGCTTGTGATTTAAGTATTTATATTTATTCAGAAATGGCATTTAAAGTGATACTATGTCACTGAAGTTGGAAGTCTGCTCATTTTATTGTATTACCTGCAGAAAAATTAGTTTCATGTAAAGGATCTACAGGTTTACATCTGTGTCAGCAGTTAGAAATTCCTTTTTTCTGACTGACTACTTACATGTCTGAAATGAGATAATAAAAATCACAGGAAGGTATCAATGAAATGGAAACTACTGTAAGAAAATGAAATAGATATGAATAAGTAACATTCCTTACTGAAAATACATTAGATTGAATTTACGGCTGTCATAACCAGTGACTTAAAAACTTCAAAAGCCTACCATGATGTGGATTTTTTAAAAATATTTTATTATCATTGTAATACTATATACTGATGGTTTAAAATAGATGGATAATAAAGGACCAGGTAGATGCCATAGCCATCTACCTTTAAAAGGCTATGTCTGCCCTAGCAATTTGTCTTGGTGCAATAAGAAATATTCTGTGCAAACTGCACTATATTGTCCATTTGTCTTATAGTGGTTCAGGTCTCCAAGAAGCTTGATGTTCTAGGAGAAAATTTCTGTTTAAGGAAATATAATTTCTTAAAAAGAAGTTGAAACATACTCCAGTGCTACCATTAGACTCCCTTTTCTGTACTAATTTAGATGAAAGTAAAGTAAACCAAAACCAGATAAAATTAAGTTGTGCTAACCCAATGTCAAATTCATAAAATCCTGATGGAACTGTCAGCATAAACTGATTCAGGGTGTTGCCACAAAGAGTTGGATTGGAAATTAATATGTCAAACAAAGCAGATTCTACCACATACTGTGCTTAGTCCCAGTTTTTGCTCAGAAAGGGCTGAATGCTGTCCCTGTTCAGAGCAGCACCATATTGTGCTATCCAGAAGTTTTTCACAAGCGTTCCCCGAAACAGTGCTATGCCTTCAAGGCATAACTACAGCTCACTGAAAAGCTGTTCCATTGAAAAATGCTCATTGAAAGATGCAGTTTCATTGAAATGGAAATGTACACAGTTTCATGGATTAAAAGCCAGAAGGGAGTACTGTGATCATCTAGCTTGGCACACTGTACAACAGAGACCTCATGGCTGTCTTCATTTTCTTCTCCTTTGAACTGGCTCATATTTTTCTAAGGATAAAACAAAAATCTACCTTGCTTTTGAAAAAGCATACTTCAAGGATTGGAGTATCAACCACAACTTTCAATAAGGTACTCCTCACAGTTAATTATGCTGTTCTAAGTTCCCCTGTCCTCAGTTTTTAGCCTCTGGGTTTTGTTATGCCTCTGTCTTTGAGATTGAAATGAGATTTATCTTCCTATGTATATATTTGTAGACTGTAATCTAGTTTTACGTTATACTAAGGAGGTGACATACCTTGATTCTCTCTCTTTAGGTCATGTTTTTTAATCCTTTGATGATTATACATACCAACTTTTTTCTTATGATTACAGAAATTAGATGTGATGTTTGGTTTTTTAAATACTGCAGTAGCTGATACTAAGTAGTGTCTGTTTTCCTACTTGAGATTCCAGTGTTTATACATCCACATTCACATTCTTTCTGAGATAAATAAAAGTTTGGAGCTATCCAGATGGTCTAAAACTGCAGGGAGTTCTTTGCCTGACAGGTTGTATTGCAAGCTTTTAGATGTTTGCAGCTTACAGCTCTATGATCACCTCTAGTGACACTGGATCAGATCTTGCTGAGGTCATTGTATTATTCCTTGGTCTGAGGGCCTTTTTAGGCCACTAATTATGGGACTAGTTTTCTTTTCAAAAAATGGAGAATCAAGACTATGTCTCTGATTTTCTTAAATACAGTCTTGGTTCTCTGCTGTCAGTTTACTACAATAAATCATAGTTCAGCATTGGCTTATCCAAACATCAGCCTTAGGAAAAAAATAGACAAAATGAAGAAGTGGAATGACTGGTCTGACAGCATAAATGATAGTTGTGTTGCCCTATGTATACTTTATGAGAGTTCAGTGGTTAGAGCATTCATCTCAAATGTGGGAGATCTTTACTGATTTTCAGTAGACAAATTTACACTTTTTACTGCACACGAGGATACTTTTACCACATGGACAGTGACAGTGTGGATATCTAAGTGTTTCAAATAAGTTGAGCATATCCTTGAATTCTTGTGTACTTGAGAATGTCTTGAAACTACAGGTTAGGAAACGTACCAGCAAATATCATGTTTTTATTCCTTATTTTGACAAGGGCAAAGAATTGCTTTGACTTAGGAGGTCACAGACGCTAAGAGGACTAGGAGGCTAAGATACTTAAAGGAGAGTACCTTAGCAGAGACAATTATGATGACAGGTGTTTTTTTTTTCCCTAGTTTTTCTGTTTATTATTAAAAAAAAAAAAAAAAAAAAAAAAAGTAGAATTCCCTATTTATTGATTTTTTCTTTTTAACTTTGTGTTTTTCTCTTGATGAACAGTAAATATTTAAGCATTTTTAGTAGAGGTATATTTTTTTAAACTATGATTTTGTGGCTTTTATATTTCTTTTGAAGTACAACTGACCCTCTCTGAGATTTTTCCTTGTAGCTTGTATCAATAGAACAGACAGGTAGTGAAGTGAAGTTTAGAGAATGGATGTTGTGGACATCCATGTATGTTGTGGAAAAATGTCATCTTTCTAGAGAACGGTATTAAATGCCAATAATAAATGGCTAGTTCTTTACAAAGAAAAATATTTCCCAAGGAAGGATGTAACAGGTATGGATATAGAGCCAGTAGTGTTAAGGACCTAATTCCATATGTTCACATCTTTCCTAAGTTGAAGAACTTGAAGCAATGCCAATACCAGCCTTGTCTGGTTGTTATTACAATTACAACAACAACAAAAAAACCAGTTATTTCAGGGAATGACGATAAAGAAAAAAGAAATGGAAACAGTTTTCTGTTTTAATACTTTATTACCCTTGTACTTTGATTTGGGACTAACTTCTACATCAGGAATGTAACTTCAGGTTTCTCATTCCTTTCTTTCAACATTTTTTGGCCTTTGAAAATCTGGTTTGTGTGCTCAGTATATACATAGTCAGTAATGACTTCCTATAACTTCACTGTTAATATTCTGTGATCACTAAGCATGCTCAGTCTTACATACATACAGTCTTTCATACAGAGCTTCTGAACATGTTCCTGACTTGGGATGAAATTCTTTCTTAGTATAAGTCTGAGCTAGAATAGCAGTAGCGTATTGGAATTGTGAGTTGTAATGTACCTTCTGTCATTCTGGTCATTGCTTACTCCAGTCCAACTGCTGGTTCTTGGGTAAGGCTGAATTGATAACAAAAAGTCTGCTGAGACCGATACTTAAAAGAGTGGGGGAAAAAAAAAAAAAAAAAAAAAAAAAAAAAAAAACTGTTAATTGGAGGATGAAATTAAAATTAATTATGTGGAAGACTTTTTTTGGAAGTTGAATTTCAGCAGAGAAACTAGAACTGAGTGATGAGGGGATAAGGGTTACATTTGCCTGTGCATCTACTGCACAGATGAATGTGAGAGAAGAAGAACATGATTTCAGCAGGGCTTCACAGATAGTTACAGAAGGGAGAGGACTAAAACCATTGAGAACATTGATTTTAATTTCAGGCTTTGAAGGAAAATACATGCATGTGACATACATGAACTTTTCTGTCCAGTTCCAACCTTAGTTTTCCTGGCATCTTTATCACATTCACCTTGTCCATGGTACTTTATTCCATTGTCATCCAGGCATTTTATGTCTCTCAGTCCTGTGACTTTCTATTACGGCCTATGACTCATAGAATTATAGAATCGTAGAATCATCAAGGTTGCAAAAGACCTCCAGGATCATCCAGTCCAACTGTCCACCTATTATTTTCCACTAAACCATGTCCCTCAGTACAACATCTAAGTGTTTCTTGGACACCTCCAGGGACTGTGATTTCATCACCGCCCTGGGCAGCCTCTTCCAGTGCCTCACCCTCCCTTGGGGAAGAAATATATCCTACCATCCAACCTGAATCTCCCCTGGCACAAGTTGAGGCCATTTCCTCTAATCCTATTGCTAGTTCCGGGAGAAGAGGCTGGTCTCACCTCACCACAACCTCCTCCTTCAGGTTGTTGTAGAAAACACAGTTCCAGACTTCCTATGTAGCCACTCCAATTTTTACTTTTCCTAATTCCCGGTTTTGTTAACCATCATGTCAGCTATTACATTTTTCTGCCCTCTCACCAAATTTCTTCCTGTTTGCTCTGTGTCAGAGGCTCTTTGACCTAGTGTGGGTACTATAATAGAACAAGTGTCTTTTGTAATCCTTCTCTTATTCCCATTACTAATGCTTGTCCAGTTACTCCAGGTTTCTCTGATTTCTCCACATACTTTGCCTATTTGTCAGAATACTCCTTCCAAACTCTTTTCCCCCTCCATCTATGTTTTTCCTTGTCCTAACTGTCTTTGTATCTTCACCCCTTGACAGTCAAGCAGCATCTTGATCATACAATCATAGAAAGGTTTAGGTTGGAAGGGACCTTTAAGATCATCCAGTTCCAACCCCCCTGCTATAGGCAGGGGTACCTCCCTCTAGACCAGGTTGCTTAGAGCCCCATCCAGCCTGGCCTTGAATGCTTCCGGGGAGGAATCATTCACAACCTCTCTGGGCAACCTGTTCCTAGCTGTCACCAACCTCACTGTAAAAAACTTCTTCCTAATATCTAGTGTCTAATATATATCCTTTTCCAGTTTAAAACCATTTCAGCTTATCGTGTCATTACCTTCCCTTATAAAATGTCCCTCCCCAGCTGTTCTGTTGTCTCCCTTCAGGTAATGGAAGGCTGCTGCAAAGACTCCTTGGAGCCTTGTCTTATCCAGCCTGAAAAGCCTCAGCTCCTTCAGCCTTCTGTTCATCTTTATGGCCCTCCTCTGGAGCTCCTGCAATAACTCCATGTCATCTTCATAATATTATTTTTTTTACAGTCCTCTAGACAGTTGAGGAAAGAGAAGGGAATGGTGTTTTTCTTGTCAAATAGAGACACACCGTCATTATATATCATCTAATTCAGGATATGCAAATTGAAAATAACTCAGAACCTAGTTTATTTAACATTACATGTATGTTTCTCATTAACTTCCATATGCTGAAAGTGGAGCTCCTATGGATTACATTTGTACTATATTATCATAATTTCTGCAAAAGATATTTTATGAAATAAGCTGAGACAGGATATGTAGTGGCACAATTAATGATGCCTCAGAAAAGCTTGCTTCAAGTGTCTTATCAGTATATTTAATGTTACAGGAAGGTACAATCCAGTTTTTCCAGGGAAACTATCACCTGTTTTGATCATTGTACCTTCTTTTCAATTGTGCAGTTATTTGTTATACAGTTTCCAGGTGCTGTGGCAAATGAAATAAAGATTATACTTGCAATCGTGATTTTCCATCACAGCAGATTTGTTCTGAGCATTAAATGAATCTGGAGTTTCCTGGGAAAGAATAGCAGATGCTCATAAAATACCACAATGTTGTTATTCAAATGTATATGGAATTTGAATTACTTTTGAATTGGGGGATATAAATCTCTTTTCAGTGTTTGATATGCAAACCCACTAGTGCTCTATTAATTTATCGAGGCAACTGTGATATCTGAAGTTGAAATGTTCAACTGAGGTAAACAGCTACTACTCCGTTCTAAACACAAGCTCTAGAAAAATATAAAATATTTAAAAAAATGAAATGGTACACAGCAGAGCTAGATAGTCCAGTATGAGGGAGGCTGTTCAATAGTTTGGATGTAAACATTATCAAAAAGTCAGTTGCTATAATTTTTTAACATTAAGGAAAAATTATCCGAGGTTGTTTGATAGAATGAGGCACCAATAAGCATGCATGTGTGTGTTCTGACATACAATGTAAGGATACATGCATTTGACATACAAAGGAAGGATTCCTTTTGGCTTCCAAGGTCTTAAAAGTGGAAATGGATATGACTGATGTTTGGACTTCTCTAGATCTGAACCACTTTTTTAGGATAAAAGGTATGATTTAATAACCAAAATGCTATACATCTAATGCTATTCAGAACGGTCTTCCACATCTAACATAATCTCTAACTGCTACTCCAGAACTTAGATTTTTCTCTAATGTCATGTTTGTCAGCCCCAGGTTGCAGAAAACTTGAGTGTCTAAAATATCCATCTGCAGCTATGTTTGAGCAACTGAATCATAGAAACATAGAACAGTTTGGGTTGGAAGGGTCCTTTAAGACTGTCTGGTTCCAATGCCCCTGTTTGTTGTTGGTTTCTTCTTTTAATTTGAATTTTACACTTCTATTTCAGATTTTCACGTTTTATGAACAAGTAGGGTTTAATGCAGAGGTTTTTATGAAACAACCCCTGTTGTTGTTTCAGGTGTATCACTCCAAATGGTGCCCTTTCAAAGGATGCACCCCTCATTGACTTTCCTTGGCTTTGTCAAAATTAATAATAATAATAATTAATATTCAGATTTCAGTTTGGGGAGCCTAGTTTTATCCTACACCTTTTCTTTAGCTCACTAATCCTATGATAGTATATTTTCACAGGGGAAGGGTAAGTTTTCTGTATACAGTGTATCTATATAAGCATGAAGATGAATAACAATAGATGCTGTTATTTAACTTCAGTAACATTTATCTTTGCATGTATTTTGAGCACATGATGTTCCCCAAAAGTGCCCAAACTGTAACTGTAGAAAATCATGCACAGATAATCTCACTACAGTTTTTTTTTATTAGAGAAAGCTCATGTAGTGTTCCGGAATGACCAAGTGCCAGTCCCGTTTCCTATACCTCTGCAAAACTGAGACAGATTGGGACTCCCTAATTATTTTCTACATCACCTATCTTCTGAGAAAGAGTATATAAATGAAGCCAGTGATGCAGATATTTTAATGAATACAGCAAGTTGTGTAAGAGCCATCAGATGTATAACACAAAAAAATGGCTTAAACCCACATCCATTCACCTATTTTCATTTTTCTCTCTCTACAGGACATTTATAGTTTTAAGTTACACAGTACATCCAGAATATTTTATGTAGTTCCAGCTGTTGAATGAGCTATGGCTAGGCTCATTCCCATCAAGCATATATTAATATTAAATGTTCGTTACAATTGTTTAACAGTAATAGATTGTTTTCTGGGTTAATATAGAAGTAACTTCCTTGAAAGTTCCAAATTACATATATTAATGCATAGCAAAAATCTGAACCAATGGAGGTGAACCATTGTCATCGCTACTGACACACAGCACCCACTGCCCTACTGCTCGCATCCACTGTTTGGTCTCCATCAGTGTTCAGCAAGTGTCAGCAAATGTCAATGGATGCATTTTTTTCTGCACACAGGAATTCAGTTCCACCCTTTCCAATATATGCAATGCTCTTCTGACTCAGATGCTGTTTCATCGGTTTGCCCCTCTGCAGCTGTCCGTCACACAGCAACAACATGTAATGGAATATTGGTTGCAAGATTCAACCTCTACTTCCACACCACCAACATCTGCCTCTGATGTTGTGGGTCAACAGAACAAGTAGGAGGCATTACTTTTGGAGCATCTCTTATATTTTGTCTGGACTTCGTGGATGCACAGGAATGATTTAGATTACAGTATTCCAAATTTGGCTGCCTATAATACAACATTTTCCTCTCGAGTGTTACGTTGCAGAGTGATCATAAAGTATCACATGAAAACTAAACTATATTCCTGAATTATCAAAAGTCACAGAAAATGACAATAATACATAATAATTAAAAAAGCATTAATAGAAATCCAACACTTTCTATGGATTAGACATATGAGTGTAAAGATATGGTGAAGGTAAATCACATACTATGATGATGATGGTGTCCATCATTTAATACTTGTAATTTGAGGGAAATAGGCATCAATCATATTATTTGAACAGAAATTCCACCATTGTACATTCTTTTATTTTCTTCCAAAATGCACTGCACTGGTTTTTCTAAGGCAGTCATCCCAGGTAAACAGCATTATGAATGTGTAGTGCACCCTCAATGTCATATCAAGGAGAATGTATAATGCTATCAAAATGGCAATATTCCAAAGAAAAGTTAAATTATATTATTGTATAAATTCATAATAACAAAGTAGTCTAACAGGAGAAATCTAAGCTAAAGGGACATCTGTTTTTATAAGATCCTGTGAAAATTGGCCTATGATAATACTTAGGTCTTCATTTTACAAATTATTCTAGGTGTAAATTTACAAATTTACAAATTATTCTGGGGTGTAAAGTTGACAAGTTCAATTATGCCATCGTCTGAACATTGTCCTATGAAACATACAGCTAGTTTTATATAACATACAGTCTGCTTATTTCTTTAATGTTTATTCTTTGTGTGTGTGTGTGTGTATCTGTTGCTTGAGCTATGCTACAGTAAACCTTAGAAAAATGCATTTTTCTACATTTTTTTAAAGATATAAGAGTATGTGAAAGTATTGCTGAGTGTAAATACTTTATTTATTTAGCAATAGCATTATTCCTAACTTTTGCACAGTGAGTTTGAAATATGTACATCTACATTTATATGTACCCGTCAGTGAATGAAGGATGGATAGAATAAGAATATACATATTTTTGACAGCGTAAGAAACTCCTCATTATATTATTATACTCTAAGTCACATTAGGTCTAAACTACTTGACAGGTTTCTATTTTATAAAGACATTTCTGAATATAATCAATGTAACTCCCAATAGTTACATTTCTAATAACCAATTTGCTGAATTGTGCTCTTGTCAAGATAATTTATACATACACCATATGTTCTGTGAAATTTTTCTTTGCCCATGTGAGCATTTAATCTTCTTTTTGCCCTGAAGGAATTATCCATGTCCCTGAGGTCAGAGGATCTTCCACTTATTTTTCCCTTTCGTCGTACCTTCCAGACTTAAGACCTCATGTCACAATGATCATCTTTTCAGCAGAGGACAGTAAATGGCATTCTCAGAGTCCATCAATTCCACTGTTTAATTGGCTGTAGAAATCAGTATTGTGCTAAAGATGATTTTGAAGCATCATCAGCTCTTATTCACTTTTAGGCAAGATTTACATTTTGTTCTTCTTTGAGATTGTATAGAATATTTCCCAGGGGGATGAAGTATAGTAATACATTATTAAAGAAAACTAATGAGGTTTTTTAAAAAAATTATTATTTCTACAGGAAAGCAATATTTCTCTGGTTGGAATTTTCTCACTAATGCTAGTAAAGTTTGTGGAACAGTTTGTTTTGATACAATGAATTAAATAGATGATAGAAAGGTACATATCAAATAGTTTTTGACAATTTCAGAAACTTGTCTTCATAATGTTAAATCTGTGAGGGAAGGAAGAGCCAACAAACCAGTTAATACTAGGTATCAGATAGGATAATACTCTGATACTAATTCTGTTGTATGATTGTTCCCAAAGAGAGAAGCAGTTTATTTTTTAAGACTTTTTCCTTTACATTTTTAATAGAAAGACTGAGTTTACATCTATGTTTTATTATCATCTACTATATCATCCATTGAGTGCTAGCATAATTTGGGCAGTTTTAAGAGTAAGGCATTCAGTGAATAGGTAAATAATACAGAGCATCTGAGATATGATTTGGAAACTATTCTCTAAAGAAAAACAGACAATTTATATAAGGACTTGAGGTTGACATTCTTGCTGAAGGTAAACAGTACTTATGGTACTTTAGCAAAGAAATGTTGGGGCCTCCAAACAATTGTTTCAACATTCCCAGTGTTATTGCATAGGCTGGAAAATGTTCTCCTAAATCAAGAGTTTTGAGTCTTTTTTCATGACCTTCAGGTTAATATGGATTCTCCTTTAGAGCAGGTAAGGAAGTTATGCCAGCTAAATGAAGTTACATTGGATAAAAAAATTTTCCGTAGTTTTTCCAGCTTTTCTCTCTCTTTTGTCAGAGTAGACAGCAACAAGTGCTCAATGCCAGATACAGATTTTCCATTTGCAGTAATGGTTCCATCACCATAGAGTTCGGTTGTTCTCAGATATCATTAAAATCGGAATTAAGGTTGTTTTGCATTATTCTAACTGTTGAAAAAGGCTTAACCAGGGGCTTTACAATAATTTTATTTCTGGGAGTGACCATTCTTGGCAATTAAACAGAACCTTGAAGTAGGATAGCTACACAAATGTGGTGGAATTGTGAATTCCAATTTGAATATCTACATCACATTTGCTTTAAACCAGAACAACCACTTCATTTCTGGCCACTCAGCCCTAATGCTCAAGGGAAACATACAAAATATCTTCAAAAGATAAGTCTGGAACTAAAATTCATAACTCTACTGGGCTCTAAAAGCCACAGACTGAACAGAGACATTGGTTTTATGGCACATTATATTTTTTTGCCATCCCAGGATAACCTTTCTATGCTGCACAGACAATAAATTACTTCTATCTCTCTCTCTTTTTCTGTCCTGTAGGAGTAAACAAATGCATTCTTTCCATTTCTAATATTTCTCCACTCCGTATTGATGAAGTATCTTTTCTTTTAGTCAATTTAATTGTCAAGTTGGATTAAATTAATATCAGAGCAATGGTTCTCAACTGTTATTTAGTTTAAAAGACTGATAATTCCACTTCAGATTGGAGGAAAGTCTTGAATGCCCTTAAGCTTGTCATTTTTCCCTCAAGTATTTCATTTAGTTTCCTAGAAGTAAGTTTTCCTATAAACTCTCTGCATGCAGAATACAGGACTAGTGTAATACCACTTACTTCACTGTAATACAATTCCTCCTTTTTGGTTCCAGAAGTTTTATAGCAGTTTAGTCTTTTAATGAGCTGTACTGCCAGTTCAAATTTCTTGGTAGCTATTCTTTTGTAATTTTAATATTTTCTTTATTTATTCCTAAATTATTTTATATATGATCTGTGAAGCATTTTGAGATCAGTGCAGCTGAGGAGCAATGTATAATTGTCCTGTTTCTTTTTTTACCAGCAAAAAACAGTAAGAAACACAAAATGCACATGATCGTAAATCTCCCTGTTTTCAAGATTAAAATCCTTATATGGAATATGCCAATTTCTGAAGTTTCTTGGTTCTCAGTGATGTAACTCTGGGCTGTAACTGATTTTTATTAGATTTCTAGTTCAGTTGTAAGTGATATGATGGAAACTGGGAAATTCTGAAACACATTTTAAAGGTAAAAAATATTGCTCAAAATATTGTGTAAAAATACAATAAGATATGTATTGTTATGTACTGTTCACTTCTGCAATTCTTCAGTTAAAAAAAAAAAGCAACAAACCAAACAACAAACAACAGAATCAAGAGAATAACTCTGTCTCCGCAGGTCTGAGACTTCACAGGAGATTCTTCTGAATACACCCTCATGGTTTGGTGCTTACTTTTATCTGAGAGTAACAGCACCATAAATTCAGATCTTGGCTCTCTCTCTAGTGATATAAAACTTCGGTAAAATAAATGAAGGAAAAAAAGAAGGTACAGTATCCAAACTTGCGGCATTGTGGCATAACACCAGAGTACCTTGCTGCATAGATCAACTTTAATTGTGATGTTGTGACGTTTTACAAACCGGTGCAAAACTGGTCAGCATATGACACAAAACCTTTAAGGGAACTGTTCATAATTCAGAAAACAGCACTTGTAGTTCAGATGTTTTGCCACGTTTCCTCAAAAACTAGAGGATGTCTCACTGTACGATTAATGGTGATCATTTTTTCCCCATGGAAACAAGAAGAAAGACAGTTCTTTTAATTTAAAAGAAAAACCCTCAGTCTTTCTTTTCTTTCCAGCTGTCTTATAAACAAGCAGACGCTTCATAAGAAAAGTGTAAATTTTTCCATTGGTTCACATTTAGTTATTTTTTTCAATATCTTTGCAAATCTTTCTGATGGTAATAATTGTTATTTACCATCTAATATGATCAAAGCATACTTAGCTTCAGTCACCTTAAGAAATTTGGATCCAGATCTGACCATTTTTTTGTGCGACGGTAAACATTAATATAATTTTTTTTTTTTTTTTTTTGCATGTATGTGCCTGCATAGCAAAATTATGATTCAGAAATAGAACTGTGCATTGTGCAGTAACTTCAGGAAGCTACTGCTTTGTTGTAGGATTTATTATTCCTATATAGAATTTAAATTGAAATTGCTGATATAAAAAACATAGAATACTCTCAAGACTAGTAATTGTAAAACACAATGATCATCTGCTACTGACCTTGAAAGGACTCAGTGTTACTCAAAATACTCTGATGTGAAAAACAATACTCTACGTGAAAAACAATAAGAAAACCTTCTACAGGTACATTGGCCAGAAGAGACAGGCCAAAACGGGCGTACCTACTTTGGTAAATTTAAAAGGAGAACTGGCTTCAACAGATGAAGAGAAAGCTGAGGTGCTGAATGAGTTCTTCACCTCGGTCTTCACTGGTGGCCAGGATTCTAGTCTTTTTCACGTCCCTGAACCCTGCATCCCCAAACCTCTATGTGGGGACCAAGGAGGTAAATCCCTCCCCACTGTAAGGGCAGAGCAAGTCCGAGAGTGCCTCCTTAGACTGAATGAATTCAAGTCTATGGGGCCGGATGGCGTGCATCCCAGGGTCCTGAAGGAGCTGGCTGAGGTGGTTGCCGAGCCGCTCTCCATCATATTTGAGAAGTCGTGGCTGTCAGGTGAGGTCCCGGATGACTGGAGGAAGGGTCACGTCACTGCCATATACAAGAAGGGGAGCAGGGAGGACCCGGGGAACTACAGGCCGGTGAGTCTCACCTCCGTGCCTGGGAAGATCATGGAACGGATCCTCCTGGACAACATGCTCGATCACATAAAGAATGAGCATGTGATCCGAGACAGCCAGCACGGCTTCACCAAAGGAAGGTCATGCCTAACTAATCTTGTGGCCTTCTATGATGGAGTGACGGCATTGGTGGACGAAGGGAAGGCGACTGATGTCATTTACCTGGACCTGAGCAAGGCCTTTGACATGGTCCCCCACCACATCCTCATCTCCAAATTGGAGGGAAGTGGATTTGATGGGTGGACGACCCGATGGGTAAGAAACTGGTTGAAAGGCCGCAGACAGAGGGTGGTGGTCAATGGCTCTATGTCCAGGTGGAGGCCGGTAACAAGTGGTGTCCCCCAAGGGTCTGTCTTGGGACCGGTGCTCTTTAACATCTTTATTAATGACATCGATGAGGGAATTGAGTGCACCCTCAGCAAGTTTGCTGACGACACCAAGCTGAGTGGTGCGGTTGATACGGTGGAAGGAAGGGATGCCATTCAGAGGGACCTCGACAGGCTGGAGGGCTGGGCTCGGGTGAACCTAATGAGGTTCAACACAGCAAAGTGCAAGGTTTTGCATTTGGGCCGGAAGAACCCCAGGCACCCGTACAGGCTGGGAGGAGTGGTCCTTGAGAGCAGCTCGGCAGAGAAGGACCTGGGGGTCCTGATGGACGAGAGACTGAACATGAGCCAGCAGTGCGCTCTGGCAGCTCGAAAGGCAAATGGGATCCTGGGCTCCATCAGGAGAGGGGTGGTCAGCAGGGACAGGGAGGTGATCGTCCCTCTCTACTCGGCTCTTGTGAGGCCCCATCTGGAGTACTGTGTCCAGGTGTGGAGCCCTCAGTACAAGAAAGACATTGAGATTTTGGAAAGGGTCCAGAGGAGGGCGACTAAGATGATCAGGGGGCTGGAGCACCTCCCCTATGAGGACAGGCTGAGGGAGTCGGGCTTGTTCAGCCTGGAGAAGAGAAGGCTGCGGGGTGACCTCATTGCAGCCTATCAATACCTGAAGGGAACCTACACCCATGAGGGGAGTAAACTCTTCAAAAGGGCTGACAACAGCAGGACTAGGGGAAATGGATCGAAGTTGAAGGAGGGAAGATTTAGGTTGGATGTTAGGGGGAAGTTCTATACAAGGAGAGTGGTTAGGCCCTGGAACGGGCTGCCCAGGGAGGTTGTGGATGCCCCGTCCTTGGATGTGTTTAAGGCCAGGTTGGACAGGGTCCTGGGCAACCTGATCTGAATGTGTGTGTTTGGTGGCCCTGCTAGGCAGGGGGGTTGGAACTACATGATCCTTGAGGTCCCTTCCAACCCGGGTGATTCTGTGTGATTCTGTGTGTGATGTGATCAGTACCTAATGATAGAAACTCTCCCGCTAAAGCATGGTTCCATATTACAGATTCTTAAAAAAAGTCTAATCTGCTACTGTAGATGTGTCGTATAGGAAAATCTCAGTTATTCAATTTTGAGAATTTCATTTGCACAGTAGTAGAACTATTATCACACACAGAGGAAAAACTTAAATCCATCTGAGGTAATGCACTCACAGTTTCTTCAACTTGCCAGTCTTTAACTGTTCCTGTTGTTCAACAGATGGATTTAATACACCTAGTTGCTTTTGTGTTTCTCAGTTTCAGTGGAACAGCAAAATGTGGAAATCTAGATCTGGCTTCAGGTTTTGGAGAAGAACAAGCCTGAGGGTTATGCAGGAATTTTGATCTTAACAGCCTGATCAAGTTTTCCTTATTGTCATTTGTTTTTTCTCTTTCCTTTTTCATAGTTAATATCCTTGTCCCAAGCCTCTTTGCTCAGATAATCTCATTTGCACACTAGTAGAGCCTTGCCATACTTGTTTCTCTAATCAGCTGTTCTTCAACCCTTTGTTTTTCTCTTGGTTCTCCTTTTCTCTGTTCTTTCCCTCCTTAAATCACACAGATCTCTCTGTTCAGTGTTGCACCTTCCTATACTCACTATTTTTCCTGACACTTTTTTCTAGTTTCCTTCAACTAATGTAAACTTGAGCCAACCAGTTTTGTGTTAACTGAGGTCCTAAAGGTCATCCTGTTCAGTCAGTCCATGGCCTTTCATATATGTGCTCAGTTTCACTCATGCCCAACAACAATCATTTGAGGTCCATTCTCCTAAGTGATGGCCATATAGATCCTCCTCTGAGAAGGATAGATCCTATGCAACTTACCCTTGGTTTGCAATTCCTTTTCTCTCAATGTACTGAATGGGACACAGGAAAATTTGATTATAGAAGAAATAAAGGATCAGTCTCTGGATGGGCATTAGTCTATCTATACAGATAGAATCTTTCAAGATTTAAGCTTTCAACTCATACATCCTTTTCTTGATTTTATTTTGCCTGCAGTTTTTGTCCAAGTTTACGTAAATCTTCATCCCAGACCAAATTTCTGTCCCTCTTCCATACCCAATTGGGTGAGACCTAAATGTTTCCCTAAAGGAGACAGAAGCTTTTGTATAGGTAAAAGATACGTAGATAACTTTTCTCACGACCCTTATTTTCAGATACTGATAATCAGGATGAAACTGTCCAATATGAGTGAGTCTCAAGTGGATATAGGTTAAATATGATGATTACAGGGAAAGAAATATTCTAATATTTTTTTTTGTAAAGGTTGGGCAACCTTTGGAACATCTCATACAGAGGTGTTTCAGCAGCTGCATACATAGTATATTATACTGTTCTAATATTCATTGTTGTAGAAATCAGGTATTTGGAAAATCTTTACGCTTTTCTCTTAGTAGGATTAACAAGCTGTTTATTGAACCTTTATGAATGCTACTGCAATCTAGATAATTATTATTTTAAAATTTAACTAACTGATGGCAATATTGTGTTTCACAAAAAACAGTGTTCAAAGTTCAGTAAATCTAAATAGCTGTTAACATGAAGAAATAATGTAGAACAAGTCTAGAAGATACAAACTGATCACATATTAGTTAAGACTTCAGGTCAATATTCTACATTTGTACTGATCTTTTCAGGACTTGTTAATAGTTTTTCAAGACAGGTTTTTGTCTGTCAGGTTCACAACTTGTGCTCTAAAATTCAAAAATTTGCTTTAAGTTATGCTTTGTTTCTGTAACAAATTGATTCTTTTTCTTTGCTACCATTTTGAAAATCACAATGAAGTGAAAACATCGTCATAGGCACTACATCTCCACACCTGTATTTCTTTGCTGCTTCAGAATATTAAAGGCCTTCAATTAACGTATTTTCTTGGTGTGATGAATGAAATAGAGTTCCAAGGTATTTAATCTGAAATATAGAAGACTGCATCAGCTGTAACGTTTCAAGAGAGGACAGAATGGAAGTCTCCTTCAGGGTTTTCAGTTCAATACGAAGCTTCTGAACTATCACTTAAAATATGAACACATGATAACACTGTGCATGCTAAAATCACTTGGTGTATTTTTATTGATATTTGCTTTATTTTCACCTGCAAAATCAAATTTTAACATCCATTACCTCACCTTTTTTGAATCCTGCTTGTATTCTGAAGAATTAGGTCCCTTTTATCTCAACATGTGTCTGACTTTTTTCCTTGATAAATTGCACCTGCTTTGACTTCATACTCATGACTGTTCAGTTATCCAATTAGTACTTCTATCTATAATATATTAGTTAAATAGTTGACTTTACTTTTGAAGAAGTTTTTGAGGCTGTCTACAGTTTGTAATTTCTTGAGGAGCAAGAATCACGTCAACTGGTATTTTTGCAGAAGGGAAAATCATTAGATGTATAATTCTTCTGTGAAAATTTGCAGATATATCACCTGTTTTCAGAAAGAGAGTCCATATTTTGATATCTAGAAGTTTTATTGTGTTGGTTTTTTTCTCTCCAGCTTGTCAATCAAATGTTCTTCTAATTATTATCTTGAGGTCATATATGGCTAATTCTGTATTGGTGGTTGAGGTTTCCTCATGTGTATATAAACAGTAGGATCTTTCAGTGATTATTACTTTTTATTTTGTTTCTCATTTAATCTCCTAGCATTTTGTTTTTCTGTGATGTTATGTGATGTGAATGTTAGCATAAGCAGCTAGTACATTAAAAAAATATATATTTTCAGACTTGTTTGCATTGTGTATGCTATATATGCTTTTTTTTCTGTATTTAATTATTTTTAAAATATTGATTGATAATGGGGAAAAAACAAACAAACAAACAAAAAACCAAACCAAGAAACAGCATACATCTGCAGAATGGCTCAGGTCAGGTTAGATCAAGTTGACTACACCTATCTGCCAGCTTAAAATGAGTATATAATAATAAAATAAGTTCTGCAAATCTCTACTGAAGTAGAGTAGCTATCAAAACACTTTGGTTTGGAAAGCAGAAAAGAAAATGTCAAGGAATATCAGAGGAGAGGAGTATCTCTAAAACTTCTTTATCAGTACCACAACGGAGTCATTCTTTTCCTGCATTCCCATTCTGTCTTTACCTCTCTCTGAAGAGAGATGGGCCTGTATTTTTCTTTTCCTAAAAGAATACAGTGATTTTGATTGTTTAGTCTGGAAATTCAGCACAAATTGTACAGAATGGGACTATGTTATCAACTGTGTTATTTTTTACTTCTCTGCAGCTCCACTTTCTCTGTGCACCCCCTAGACTTCAACTTACTGTAAATATAGGCCAACCACATTGCTGTAAGCTATTTGTGGCTGAATGGAGAACTTCCTGAGTTCATTCTGTAAAACCAGTGGCAGTATACTGTGCACCTAGATAGTTGGCCAACTTAAATAGTCCGGTGAACTAGACAAAGAAATTGACATAGCTCTACACTCTAATTAGAATTGTTTGTAGATAACCTTGGTTGAAATAATGTTTAGAATAGACTGAGTTGTAATGCCATTTATTTGTTTATGTTTTCTACACAGTCACAATATAAATAGTCCATACAAAGTAGAATTGCATTAGCAGAAGAAACATCAAGACAAAAAATATTCAGCCTCATGCATTGTCTTGGACAATACTTGATGTAATTTTCATCTCCTTGCATGTGGGAGATGAAATTTAGTCTTCCATAATCTTCATGGTTTCCCTTTTACTGAGTTACTGAGTTTCATTTCATATGGGATGTAATATGATTGCTGAGCTAAGAAAAATAAAGGAATTGCAGTTCCCACTACCACAATCCTTGATGTCCTAAAAAACACAAAGTGAAGACCAGTAGTGTCACTGCTATGTATATAGCTAAAATTGGAAAAGCACCTGCAGAAATGTAGGCTACTTGCACCCATCACCTCTGTGAGGCAGGTAGCAATCCAAATCCAGAAAACCTCAAACATAATTAGTGGATATTCCAGGTGATGCCCTTTATTAGGCTTTTTCAGAAGTGTCCAGCTAGTAGGATCTCATTCAAGACCTGAGTTACATCTTTAACTGTGCAGAAATGTTAAGTGCATACTTTTTGTCCAGTCTGGCAGTGTTTATTAAAGATATTTGGTTTATATTTTTGCAGACTGAGAGTTATGAAATGAAGTTTTTTGGTTTTTTTTTGTTTTTTTTTGTTTTTTTTTTTTTTCTGTTACACCTTAATTTGCACTTAATATTTAAAAAAGGTACCTACTCATGTTTGTGTGTGTGTGGTGGATGATAATTCAGTCACTGGCTGCTGTGAGTTAGTTCTGGGTCTTCTAAGAAAGATGTGATTGAAAGACATAGTTTAGTAATGACAGATGTGTATCTTCAAAGATTGGATTGATACAGTGGCTTTTTCTATTTATTTGTATGGTCCCACTGATAATTTCTATTTAACTGCCATTTTAAAAGACTATTTGAATAGTAATTACTCCACACATTGTGAGCATGTAAATGAATGTGAGCACTTATAACTTGCAAAAATGTTTTATCTCATCCATTTTAAAGTTAATATTTTAATTCTAGTAGTGTACGTATCTTAAACAGGTATGTAAGAGAGTGGGAATGTAATGGAAAAGTTAGTTGGATTTCTACCACTGTTTGCAACTAATGGTACATCTATACATCTATTTAAATGCTACCCTTGCTTTATCATAGTTGAAACATCAGCGTGTCACTCAGGATGATTTCGTTACTTGCTACTGTCATATTTTTAAATCCAGAATGTAGTGCCTAAGTGTTAGCATGCACAGAATAAATTTTCAGGCAGCTATAAACATTGCCTAATTAAGATACCTGTAGTGCTTTTCAGATGTATAATCTTGACCTTGTCATCTTTCTATCATTTATTTTTCTAGACGCTATATGATTGGATTAAAGATTCCCTTTAAACTGATATCTAATAGAATATATTACTGACATATAATGCAAAATGAGTATTAAGAATTGATACACGGTCATTTAGTTGTTTATGCTGTTATTGGAACTGTTCAAGCGGTTACCTTTTGTTTTGATATCAAAAACTGAAATTTTTGAGAGGATGCTATTTGACCTGTAGGTCTAGTGAACAGCTTCAGATTAGCAAATCATTAATGAATAAAACTAGTGAAACTTAGATAATAAAACAAGAGTGGAAAAAGAAGATAATTATCTAACTGCAACACAGTACACATTTTAATTTTTGAATTTGTCTGAATAAAATCACGTAACATAATATTACTTTGTTTTTAGATACTGTCAAACAGTGTAATAGCCTTAGCTTCCCAAAATAATTCATTTTCATTTGCTTTCTTCTTTTTATTTTAATATTGCTCCTAAATAAAACATTGTCAGATTTTATTTTTTTTTAACCAAAGAAGGGGAAAATAAAATGCAGCCACCTCTGGGTAAATTCTTATGTGAACAACAACAACAAAGGAAGATGCTTATACTTTTATCCCTTGTGGATTTCTTTTTAATATTTCAGAGCAATGAACATATGGCTGTTACTATCAGCACCGGTGTATTTGCAGCGATGCCTATCAACATCCACCAGAGAGCAGGGCAGCTCCAAAACCCACATCTTTCATGCTGTGGAAATTGATGGAGACAGCAACACAGCCAGCTTCTTGGCCAAACAACATGGAATGCAGTTCATTTCAAAGGTCAGCGCATATTTAAACTTCCTTCATTACTCCCACCTTTATGCTTGAGATTTTCATTTTTTTAAAATCAGTTTACCTAGAGGTTCCTTTAGAGACAGAAAAATGAAAGTGCTGAATCCTATTTTCATTTGGGGATATCAAGCTTTTTATCAAATTATAGAGGTGGCGCTTCAGAATATTTCATATCTGATCAGAAGGAAAATCCAAAAATAATTTTCTCTTTATTCAGGAGTCTTTCAGGCACTGGGACTGTTTTATTTATTACTTAATATTGTGCTCCAGTCAATCATTTTGAATTCAGACAGGAAAATGGAATTTTTATTTTTAAAAGGAAAAAAACCTGAGGAAAAATGCCATTGGAATAAAGCAGATTTTATTATTTTTTAAAAATATAAATATGTTTTTTCTTCATATACTACCTATTTTATTTTACTTTAACTAAAGCAAATTAATATGAAGACATATTTTAAACAAAGGATCTTGTATAAAATCTTCTATTACTTCATTAAAAGCACTTTTTTTTTTCCCCACAGCATTTCTACCATATTTATCTTTGCTCTTGACATTTGTGTCCTTATAACACAATCAAGGAACAAATGCTTTTCTTTCTTTTAACTAGTACCTCAGTGCACACTTATTCCATATGTGATGTGTATGTATGTGTAAGTATGAAGTATATATTTCTATTGCATTCAGCTTCATTTTTGCTTTCCATCTGAAGTAGGTTATTCCTAAAGTGTGTTAGAGAGGAAACTCATTAATATCTCTCAGGTACAGTTACTGGTCTATAAAACCGGATGTCTATGCCAGTGGCACTGTGTTTAATTTTCTTGGTGTTTCTATTTTAGAAGCATCTTGCATCAATTAAAATAGGTCACAAATAAAATACAAAAACTTTTAATATGTTAATCTATAGCAGCCTCCATTCATTGACCTGAAAGTTCTTTGCCAATTTTAATGAAGTAAGCCTTGAAGTGCTCCTGTTGCTTTTATCTCTACTTTTCAGATGTGAAAGGCAGAGGTAGAGTAAGTAAAACAATTTGTTCAAGATCCACATAGGAAGTCTGTGGCCCAGTGAGAAATAGAAAATACATTTCTGAATTTTCAATTCTGTACTCTAGCTGTAAGAAATTATCCTAAGAGAGAAAATGTAATCAGCCTATGAAGAAGAGGCAATGCATTATATATACCTCAACAGTCATTATGGTCTACCCTATTCATGAGTATCACTGAAAGGCCCTGAGGAAAACTGCACCCAGTTTTCTGTCAGAAGAATAATGATGACAGCCTGCTTAGTGTGACTAGTATGCACAGTGTATAAACGTTAAAACCACCACAAATTGCTGTGATAAACATGGTAAAACAAACAAACAAGCTAACAGCAAATAAAGAAATAAATACGGAGGCACTGGACAACACATTTCTATAAAAGGTGACTTCAATTATAGGGTCACTTTGGAAGCATTTCCCCAGGCTTTGAGTAGTGCAGAGGTATTTAGTATGAGGGGAACAGAGGATGGTTTCCCTTGCTATCCAGTCTGGACACTATTTATAGCTAGGTTGCTGGAAGTAAAATTGGTAGTTTTAGGGAGCCAATTACACTGTATTTTTGTCCCGTAACATTTATTCATGAAAACATCTTTTTTTGTTACAGAGATTGTGTATAAGAAAAAGCAAAGGTGGAAAGAGAAATGCAGGAGATTTAAGAGGGGTTTTTCCCATGTCTTGTCTGTGAATTTATAGTTTACAGCCTGTTGTATAAGCAGCAGTTACCTTTCTTACCATTCTCATTTCAAATACGAATACAAAAAAAAAAAAAAAAAAAAAAAAAAAAAAAAAAAATTTCTGTGGTTTTTAAAGCTTAAGATCTTTAAGCCATGAGGAGCACTGGTACAGTGTTAAAGATTCAAATATGATTAATATTTTTTTTCAAACTTTTTTTTGGCTTGTAATAAGCTTACAGCATGTGCTATAAGATAAGGCAAGATGATACTAAAATATTATTTGGAAAAATAAATCTGTAAAACTTGGTAAAACTTGTTGCTACTAAAAATCCTGCATGATAGGGAGTATGAGTAGTATTGCAGTTAGGACTTACGCTCCTATTTTAGGTTTCAGCGTGAAAAAGCACTTGAAACATATACTTAAGTTCAATCCCTTTTCAGAAAAAATCATACTAACGTGCCTAAGTTCTTTTGAAATAAATGGGATCTAAGTATATGCTTAAGTGCTGTACTGGATAAGACTGGCTATTGAATGGGACTCTTAATGAAAAAAAAAACAGAGTTTTGTATGAGAAAAGTGACATCAAAGACTGAAAATGGTATCTTTTAAATATGTTACTGTCACCACAGGAAACAGGTTTCTGTAGAAATGGTAATTATGTGTAACTGTGACATCCTTGCTTCAGCATGTTAGTTGCAATTTATAGTTGCAGTTTAAAGGTATAACTTCCCTTTGGCATAAGCGTACATTTTTACTATGATACAGTGAATAAAGACAGTGAGTTAAGTGTGTTACTTTGGAGTGCTTCCTCTCATTAAATGCCGTTACTTATTAATATGCAGATGCTTGGCAGCACAGCAGGAAAACTGTAACTATGAAAAAGGCTACCGATTAGGTATGAATCTGGAATGCACTTTTTCCTTGTGTAACCCTTGAATGATATGTATAGTATGTGAAATCCAAAATGTTAAGCTCTTGACACTGATTGCCAATACTATTTTATTTCACATTCTGTACCAAAAATTTCTAAATATAAACATTTATGTTTATGAGATTCTTATAAACTTAAAGTATTGCCATGATTTGTCTAAAATTCCAAACCAGTGACAAAGTTCTGGAATTAAAATACTCATCAGATACTGTGCAGATACCCTCAGCACGTAGGAGAGTCTCACCACTCTAACCTAACCAAAATATTTTGCAAAGAATAGCTTATAGGTCATAGAATTGCTTTCACTAAATGTTACAGAATACAGCAGATATTACTATTTGTATATATTAGAGGTGTACCTGAGAGTCAAATGAGAAAGCTGTATTTCGAGTCAGTTCAATTCCCTTATTTTTCCCTATTGTAATGTAGAATATGTGAGTCTTGTTTCTGTACTGCAAAAAGGATTTTTATTGTACTGCTAGGTGGCAGAAATATAGTTCCAAACACTTCAGTTTCATTCTCTTGTTTCCTTCCTCACTCTGTAAGACAGAGTTTGTGGAGAAGATACAGATTTTGTTGCATTTCTCTAGTTTCAGAGGGAGGAAGGTGGTAAAGGAGTAAAACTTGAAAAGGGAGCACATGCACAGCAACTGTGGGTCATCAAGCACACCTTTTTTTGGCTGCATAATGCCTCATCCTTACATCAGTGAAGTCAACCAAAAACCTCCCATTGACTTTGAAGAGAGCTTAGAAGAAGAAATGTTTCTGTGTAAATGTACCCAAGTAGCAAATACAAGTATTAATTATACTAGGTCAGACATTCATAGGAAAGCAGAGGGAAAAAATTTTGCACATTTTGCTCCTCATAGTAGAAGACACAAAAACGCGAGGAAATGCTGGGAAAGCTACACCTGAAAACAAGGTATGTGAATGACATTTTGACTGTAAGGTTAGTTTCGTGTTCTTTCTTTTTCTCCCTGTTTTGATTTCTTCTATCTTTTCTTTCCTTTTTGAATTCAAAGTATTTCATTATCAGTTCTAATTCTACTGTCCATAGTCTGTTTTTTTCTAATTTGCAAGCTGTATGCAGAGCAGTCATAATTTGTTTCTGAGTTTCTGATCTTACAATGTATCACTTACATACATTTGTGGTTGAAGTACACAAAACCTAAGGAATTACCTCTTGCTGGCCTGGACACAGGCTTATTGTATTCTTTCCAAGGATATGTGTTAACTTGCATCATCTCCTCAGGGAAATGGTTGCACCAGGGTAAGTTTAGGTTGGATATTGGGTTGTTAAGCACTGGAATAGGCTCCCCAGGGAGGTGGCTGAGTCACCATCCCTGGATGTGTTTAAAAACTGTTTGGATGTGGTGCTCAGGGACATGATTTAGCGGAGGGTTGTTAGAGTTAGGGTAGTGTGGTCAGGTTGCTGTTGGACTCGATGATCTCAAAGGTCTTTTCCAACCTGAACAACTCTAAGATTCTTTGATCACCATAATTCTGTGTGCAGTTCGGGACACAATTTAGGAAGGACATAAAACTATTAGAGAGCATTCAAAGGAGGGCTGAGAAGATGGAGAAGGGTCTAGAGGACAAGACATATGAGGAGTTGCTGAAGTTCCTTGGCTTGCTCAGTCCAGAGCAGAGAAGCTGAAGGGAGGCCTCATGGTGGCTGCACATCTTCACAGGGAGCAGAGGGGCAGTGCTGAGTTCTGCTCTCTGGTGACAGAGACAGGGCCCGAGGGAACGGCATGGAGCAGTGTCAGGGTAGGATCGGGTTGTGAGTTAGGAACAGGTTCTTCACCAGAGGGTGGTGGTCATAGGACAGGTTCCCCAGGGCAGTGGTCATGGCCCGGAGCTCAAGGAGCTCAAGGAGCATCTGGACAGTGCTGTCAGACATAAGGTCTCATTTTGAATGGTGCTGTGTGGAGCCAGGATTTGGGCTTGGTGATCCTTCTGGGTCCCTTCCAGCTTGGGATATTCTGTGATTTTATGATTCTGTGAACTCATTCTATGGAGAAAAGTTTTGATAGCTCATCTTTAGTTTTTACCTTTGCTACAAAGTAAGTTTTGTGTTGAGCATTTGTCTTCAGGGTCCTTTTTTTTTTTTTTTTTCCTACCTTCTACCAGGTGAATGCTCTGATGCTTGAAAAAGGGCTTTATAAAAAGGCAGAAAATTATGAGCACTCATTAGTTATAACCAATTTATGCTAATATACTAGGAAACTAATCATTTAATCATTCTGATTGTAATGATAAGCATGATTCATGGGAGATGTAAATTGGTATAGCCTTATTTAAATCAATGAAACTATACTGACATCTGCCAGATGAGAATCAGGTCCCTTATCCTGATTTGAATAATTTAATGGTAGGCTGACCAGACCATTAGAGAATACAGTTAATGGAACAATCCTGTATTGAAAGTGGAATGGAATATGCAAGCTAGTAATCTTTTAAATCTTTTTTTTTTTCAATCTTTTTTTTTCCCCTCTGTTTTTTTCCTTTGAATAGACAAGCCTTAGGCAGATCAAGTTTAAGGTCTGAAGTTAGTGGTATAATGATGTACTTAGCAAACAAGCACAATGTGGAAAAACCTTGGAAAATATTTTCATATGATACTGAAAAAAACAACCTACTTTTTCAAGATTGCTGAAAACAGATCATTTTACATCTGCAGCTGCTATTCAGCACTGTTTGTCGTTATACTTACCTACTCTGTTGTTAAAATAGTAACTAGAGTGTAAAAGAAAAGTGGATAAAAATAGAAAATCACTGCTTCACCTAGTTCTCATTAATGAAGGATTTTTCCCCACTAAACATATACAGTGTCATTTCAAATTCTGGATGCCTGTCGTTGTAAGGAACCAGTGTAAACATGGTTACAAGTCTTTTATTTTTTTACATGGAAGTATCTTAAATAAGAGTTATGAAATTACAAACTCTCTATGGAACTACAACAAATGTTTCTTCTCATTTCATGCACCTCTGGGACTGTAGCACTGGAAAATGGATGCAAGAACCCATAAATTTGCCAGATGCTTGGTACAGGGTTCCTGGCATACATTTAATCCCTCACTATTTTTGTCCCTGAAAGGAGAAAAAAATCAAGATAAATTGAAATTTAGTTTCATTTAAAATATACTACTAAATTAATATATGCTTATCTATTTTTGCTGTGATTGCCAGTGGTGCTTAGCAAACTGATGTCAATATATTCTATGTACGTATATTATATAAATGGAATGGTATGGAGTGCATGGTGAGCTAACTAATTTATTTCCATCAGTTTACTACAGAAGGTCCTCTGTACCAAATTGAATTGATTCATCAAGAAGCATTTCATTGTTTATTCGGATCTTTTTGGTGTTATGAACTTTGAGGTCAACCATATAAGCTCACAGAATTTCCTACATCTTTTAAGTTGTTTCACAAGAAGTATTTTGCACCAAGATTAGTTTGGAGGATGCGCTGATAAGCAGTTTTACCTTATGCACTAATGGAATTAAAGATTCTAATTTAGACAAATTTAAGCTCTGGAATCTGCCTTTTAAGAAAGAAGCAAGCCTAGAAGGGGAAAGAATGATGCTTCATTTGGACAGTCATTGCAATATTTATAGTACCTCGCTAAATTGTTTAACAATTATAATGCACTCTTTTTGTACACTTCATTCAAGACTGCAAAGACTCCTTACCAGTTTAACTTTTCATAAGGTTTCGGAACCTGGATCAATATCACTATCTGTGAGATGCAATTTCAACAAGTTTTACTCAGATGAATTTTCAGAGTACTATTAAAAACTATTTACAACTTGGAATTATATTTGAAGGATTGTTTCAACCTACATAGTACAGAAGTGCTTCCTGATGTCCAGATGGAACCTCCCAAGTTGCAGTTTGGACTCAGTGCCTCTTGTTCTGGCACTTGACACCACTGAAAAGAGATTGGCTCTATCGTCTTTGCACCCTCCCTACATATCTATATACACATTGATAAGACATCCCCTAAGCCTTTTCTTCTCCAAAGTGAAAAGTCCCAGTTCCTTCAGTCTTTCCTCCTAGGAGAGATGCTCCAGTCCCTTGATGATGCTCATGACCCTTCTTTGGACTATTTCCAGTATGTTCATGTCTCTCTTCTACTGGGGAGCCTAGAAGTGGACACAGCACTTCATGTGGCATCACCAGAGCCTTTACTAGAATTCCCTCCCTTTTGGATTTTTGCATTTGTCACCAAAGGAAAACTTTTTTTTTTTTAATAAGTTGATACGATGAATTATATTCCGAATTTTCTAGATAGGAATCCCCTTCTCATCAAGCGTTTTTCACAGCATATCGTGGTAAGTCAGAGGTTGTAGAGAACTTGAATCATCGTCATGGAATCATAAAGATTCTACCCCCTGGACCTGCTCCAAAAGCTCCATGCCTTTCCTGTGCTGGGAGCCACAGGCCTGGATGCAGTACTTTAGATGGGGCTTTGTGAGGGCAGAGTAGAGGGGACAATCACCTCCATCTTCCTGCTGGTCAGTCCTGTTTTGATGCAGCCTAGAATCCTGTTGGTCTTCTGGCCTGCAAGCACACATTGCTGACTCACATGCAGCTTTTCCTCCACCAGGACACCCAAGACCTTCTCCACAGGGCTGTTCTCAATGAATTCTTTTCCCAGTCTCTGCATATCTGAGATTGCCCCTACCTTACACTTTGCCTTGTTGAACCTCATTAGATTCCCATGGGCCCACTTTCCAAACCTGTCCATATTGCTCTGGATGATTCCCTTCCTTCTACTGTGTCAACTCTACCTCTCAGCCTGGTGTTGTCAGTAAACTTGCTGAGGGTACACTCATCTGCGTCATCAGTAAAGATACTGGAAAGACACACTCCTGGATGACACCACTCATAACTGACTACTACCTGGATACAGATCCACTGATCTTCTGGCTGTGACCGTCCAACCAATTATTTATCCACCTAATAATCCAGCTTTCAAATCCATGTATCTCCAATTTAGAGATAAGGATATGATGTGGAACCATGTCAAAGACCTTGCACAAGTCCAGGTAGACAACATCAGTTGCCCTGTGTCCACCGATTTCATCACTCCATTGTAGAAGGCCACCAGACTAGTCAGGCATGATCTGCCCTTGGTGAAGCCACACAGGCTGCCTTGGATCACCTTCTCATCTCACATTTGCCTTAACATTTCTTCCAGGAGGATCCATTCCATTTTCTTCCCAGGCACAGAGTTGAGGCTCAGCGGCATGTGGTTCCCCAGGTTTTCCCTTCTCTATTTCTTGAAAATGAAGAATTTTTCCAGTCACTGGGAATTTTGCCTCACAATCATGAGTTTTCAAAAATGATGGAGAATGGCTTGCCAAATACATCAGCCAATTCTTTCTGGACCCCTGTGTCTCACTCCAATGTATAGGAGGGAGAGGAAGTTCTTTGATATATGTATACCGCATGTGAGATTACGAAACAACGGTTCAAATGTTGTCCCAACCAGTTTATTGCAAATCTATTACAATCAGGGAGATGGGGAAGGGGAGGCCTGTGACTATTACGAATTTAGGATGGTGCGTAAGGGCAGGCAGACGGTAGGAAAATAGGGAAGAAGCAATAATTCTGTAAAGCGGGGACAGTCAGCACTAAGATCCAGCAGCGTCCCGTTCATATGGTCGGAAGCAAAAGGAAAGGGGAGAGCAGCAGCAGAGTGGCCAGCCTTAGGCAGCAAGCAGGTACAGACATAGCCCCAGGAGGAGGAAGAGGAAAGTAGCAGGTGCGGGAGAGACCATCAGCAAGCGTGCATCATGTCATGAGACATCTGATGTCAAACACCTACCTCCCTCTACCAACCCTCTTGGTTGTTGATCCCTTTTTTTTCCTTCTTCTGCAACACGGTTTTCCTGGGTGCTTGGGTAAGAGTCGTGCAGTACCCCCTGAGATGGCGATCTCCCTCAGGATACACAGAAGACTGCTTTCTGACCAGTAAGCTGCTTATCTCTCTCTCTCTCTCTTGTTACCTTGACCTGCAAATCTTTAGCCAAAAGATTTCACCTACTTTGACTAGGACTTGCTGGGACTTGTCCATCTGTGTCCTTTAGGCAAAGGATTTCTCAGCCCTTGACCAGGACTTGACCATCAGTGTTCCACAGCAAGCTTTGAGACAAAGGTGCAAAAGAATAATCTTTTACACTCTGGGATGGATGTTGTCTGTCCCCATAGACTTGTACACAGTCAGCCTCATGGGGCAGTCTTGGACATGCTCTGTTCTTATTGTAGGAGAGATTTTGCAACCTCGACTCTTGCCTAGACGTTCAGGGACGTGAGAGATGTGGGAAACCTGCTGGCAGTGAAGACTCGGGCAAAGAACTTGTTAAGTAGCTTGGCCTTCTCTGTGTCTACTGAAGCCAGTTCTCCCTTCTCATTTGTCAGAGGGTGTACTTTCTCCTTTGCCTGTCTTTTCTGACCTATGTATCTACATTATACCTTCCTGTTATTTTTCACATCTCTTGCCAAGTTCAGTTCTATCTGTGCCTTGGCTTTTCCCATCTCTACACGTCTGAACAGCATCTCTATATTCTTCCCAGGCCACCCATTTCTGCTTTGTCAGCCTATAGTTTTCCTTCTTTTCCCTCAGTTTGTCCTTGCTCAGCCATGCTAGTTTCCTGCAGGATAAGGAAAGGACGTTTTTCCAAGGGATCCCATCCAGTTGTTCCTTAAACACCCTGAATTTCACTCTCCTGAAGTTCAGGGTCCTGACTCAGCTCTTTGCCAGGCCCATATTCATTGAGATCATGAATTTGACCAGGGCCTGGTCACTACAGACCGGACTGTTTCCAATCTTAACCTCTTTAATGATTTCCTCTGTGTTGGTGAGCACCAGGTCCAGCAACGTTTCACCTGTGGTTGGTCTGTATAATACCAAGTATCATTATCATAAATATGGTTGTTTCAAGAGTTTTCTTCCTTATACAAACTAACAACTAGGATTCTCCAACATCCTCAAGCCAGAGAAGAGATGGTTATGACATATACCCTTAAAGTGAGGGTACATGGGATATACTTTTTTTCTCATGAGCATAAAAGCAAGAACTCCTTTGCAACTGATGACTTAGTGCTATTCACTTGGTGTTGTGAATGGCAAATCTGGCCCCAGGGTTCTGTCTTTAGCAATGTAGAAATAATTACTGAGCCAAGACACTTGAACACACTGGTTTTCATATACTTAAATCTTCCTGGGCAGTCTCAACTGGTTTCAGTATCACCTGAGAAAGCTGCTTCATATTCAGGATCAAAACCATATGTCTTTATTGTTGTATGTTAGCATCTTCAAAGACTTACCTATTTCCCAGTGTGAGATGCGTATTTCTAATCAGCATGTCTGAGTGTGTGTATTACAGCATCCACACACACATAAGCAAACAAGCACCTGTATACACTTGCACTTCTTTTAGGGGCTAGCACAGCTTTGTATGCCCTCTCTACATGTGATTAAATATTAATTAGGCTTCTAATATAAGCAAGTGAGTTCACAGGCCCGAGTACCACATAAATAATGCATGAGGTACCCGAAGGCTCAGCCTGAGAAGCTGATTGGCCACCTTGGATTTGTATAATTATGAAGTTTCATTATTAACAGTGGAAGCAGTGGAGAGATTTGCCTAGCTTGAGGGACTTTGAAAGCATAAGCTGTCTCATTAGGGAAAAAGGGAATAAGGCATAATATGCAAACTTGTTAGAAAAAAAAAAAAGGAATAAAAATTAAGCATAGCTCTTTAACGGGAGTATTTTATATGTATACATAAACATTTCCAATTGTATAAAAAGACAGAATTTCAAATAAGTAAGTGAGATCTATACTATAGCTATATTTCACAGTTCTGTTTGTAAGAGGTCTTGCTTAAAAGCATTTGTTCTCGGTAGAAAGCAATCTTTAATATTTTACAGAAAAATCCACAGGTAGCTTAATGGGTTCTGTAAAGTGAGAATTATGGAAGGTGCAAGAGAATGAACACAGTCCAGGGTTCTTGCAAGAATGTGTGTTGTGCATGCAATTAAATCTCAAGGTCAAACAATTTACAGACAATTACTTTCCTAACATCTCCAGAAATGCCTGCTTACACGTCTTTAATTTTAAATGATACTGATATTCCAATTCTCCCCAAAGGTTAATGCTGACTAAATCCAGCTGTGACCTGACACGATGCGACAGCACAGTGCCTAATTATCCTCTGGATAGTCATTTACTTTAAACCATTAAAGAAATAGGCTGAGAGGAAGATTTAGGACCCAGAAAAAATGTTAGCCTGACTTCTTTCTTCTTGAGGATGGGATGGGCTGAAAAATAAAAATAAAATCTTGCTAAATGTTAGCCATTTGCTTTGATGGCAGAAAATTGTTCATCCCACTCTGTTTTTTTTACAGGTTAAATTGCTAACTAGTTCATTTTATCCATTGCCTACGGCTGGCGCTAAATGTCAGTGACAAATTTTGTACTTGTCTTGAAGAATGAATTAAGTTATGCACAAAAGCTATAGTGCTCTTTTTGAGATGAGTGAATTGCAGAGGGAAAAAAAGTTGCTCGTTTGAAAAAGGATTATTTCGATTAAAGGCCTTTTCTATTGTAGTGGAAGACAGGTAGTGGTTTAAGATAATTCCGACAGTTACCTCCCACAGAGGCTGCAGTCCTTTACTAGAAATTTCTTTAAGAGCACTTGTGTCAGATTATATACTATGATTATTATCATAAGACCATTTGTGACAGTAAAGGAGGGGGAGCAATTACAGAAAATGGCAACTATTATTCATTAACTAAGGAAAAACCCATCTTTCTTCAGTGAGGTCAGCATTCCATCACCATCACACAAACCCTTCAATGGTTTGCAATTAAAAAACACAACACAATGCAAGTATATTCTCTGCCAATTGTTGGTAAGAAGGAACACTCCGTTCAGCAATTTATACTGAGAAAACCAGGCACAGACTTCACAATCCATCTGGTTTTTAGTTATCTAATGGGGCTCTGGTACCACCCCATCATCTCTCAGTGAATAAAGTATATAAGAATGATTGCTATCATCATAGTGTTTAAAACTGTAAACTGGTTTACTGTCCTTAGGCTAAGCCTAAGGGAGCTCCACGTGTACATATTTTATATGGTTTTATTTTCATAGGCACCGTATCAGTTTATCAAAAATCCAAGGACAGCTTAAAGTTAAAACTAGCCTTTACAGCTGCATCTGTTACAAGGGACTTCCTTACAGAGTCAACGTCTCCCATCTCAGCGGAATGGCATAACTGACACTCTCTTGCACTTACAGTGACAGATCTGCTCTAGATATAATTATTACTACAGGGCAAGAATTATTTTTAATTTATTATTTGTATTATAGTAGTGCTTGGTATTTTGAACTGTAAGGAGGGTACGATTGTGCTGCACACTGTACAAAAACACAGATTTGAAAGAAATGTTGTTTTTAGTGGCACCCACAGGCTTTGGCAGATACTTTTCTCCTCTCACTGTGTGCATAAATATTTTCACTGATACCAGCTGTAGAGAGTGATATGGTAAATGCTAATCTCAGTACAGTCATAGCAGTCACAAATGGAAGTCAGATCTGTAATTTCAAATTGAAGTGAAAAGTCTTGTGATAATGCACTACTGGCCTAAACTACTGAAAGGTTCCCTCTTCTCTTCACACTCAGATAAGGGGATAAATTTTCCTCCCCAAGGGAAAGAAAAATACAGATTATTGTTTTTCTGGTGAAAACACTACAGTTCCTGAAAAACAGTCTGTCACTAGGCTGGGATAATTCTCACCTAACTGTGGACATAAAAAACAGAAGTGTCTCACTCTGACCTTGTCACCTTCATTCTTCTCACTAGAGTGCAAGAGAAATGGGTGTAGAATCATAGAATCATCTAGGTTAGAAAAAACCTTCAAGATCACCAAGTCCAATCGTCATTCTGACCTACCAAATCCCATCACAAAAGGATGTCCCTAAAGTTCCATGTCCTTATCTCTTAAATACCTCCAGGGATGGGAATGTCACCACTGCCCTGTTCCAATACTTGACCACTCTCTCCACAAAAAAATTCTTCTTGATCCCCAGTTTAAACCTCCCCTGGTTCAAATTGAGACTGTATCCTTGTGTCCTATCACTTGTCACCTGAGAAGAGCAACCTTGCAATAGCTTCCTTTCAGATGGTTATAGAGAGCAATAAGGTGTCCCCGTGCCTTCCTCTTCTCCAGATTAAACAACCCCTCAACTGTCTCCCTCAACTGCTCCTCATAAGTCTTGTTTTCTAGTCCTTTCACCAGCTTCATTGCTCTTTTCTGTATATGCTCAAGCAACTCAATATCCTTCTAGTCAGGGGCCCAAAACTGAATGCAGTACACAGTTTCACCAGTGCCATGAAGAAGGGGACAATCACTTCCCTGGTTCTGCTGTCCATACTGCTGTTCATGATGCATGCCAGGATGCTGTCAGCTGTCTTGGTCACCTGGGCATGCTGCTGGCTCATGTGGAGCTGACTGCTGACCAGCACTCCCAGGCCTTCTGCTGGACAACTTTCCAGCTACTCTTCCCTCAGGCTGTATCTCTGCATCAGGTTGCTATGACTCACATAACCTAGCATCATCTATGAATTTACTAAGGATGCACTCAGTCTCCTCATCAAGATTGTTGATAAAAATACTAAACACAATTGGCCCCAGTACTGAGCCCTTATGATCACCGCTGGTGACTGGCAACCAACTGGACTGAACTCCACTCTTTGAGCTTAGCCATCCAGCTAGTCCTTCACCCTGCAAACTACACATCTGTCCAAGCCACGAACAGTCAATTTCTCCCGAAGAACGTTGTGATGAAGTGTCAAATGCTTTACTAAAAGCTAGGTGAACAACATCCATAGTTCTTACCTACTAAATGGGTCATCTTGTAGAACGAGATTGGGTTAGTCAAGCAGGACCTATCGTTCATAACCTACACTGGCTGTCTCCAATCAGTCAGTTGTCTTGTATGTGCCCTGTGGTAGCATTCAAGATGATCTGCTCCAAAACCTTCCCTGCTACAGAGGGCAGACTTACAGGTCTGTAATTCCCTGGATCCTCCTTCCTGCCTTTCCTGTAGGTGGAAGTCACATTTGCTAGCCTATGACCAGATATATTCTACATCATTTCAGGCACCAATTATGATGAGACATATTGTTCTGTAAAGGTGTTGGTTCTAAAGAGCTTAAACTTCATCTCAGCTTTAGATACCCACATTAGGTACGTGCATTGTACCAGTTACAATTTTCCTTTCCCTTAACTCTTTATTTCTAGCTTGCCTGATTACACTTGAAGAATTCATTTACGCTTCCATACATGTAAAAAGGTCCTTCAAAGTTTTTATGGAGTATATTTCAAGCTGTCTCAGTTATATTTTTTTCCATTTGTAAATACTTACACTTTTGACCTTCCTTGTGATAAACTAGTTGGAGCACCTTCAGTCCCATATTTTTGGCTTTTTTTTTAACCTTGGATCACTTACGTGGCTCTGTTCTGAGTTTTCTCTTCACACATTCTTTGCAGTGTGAATAAGTGTTACAAGAGTGGTCTCACCAAAATGTTACATAGAGAAAGACTGTTCTTTGCTTCTGTTCCTTGGTAAATGAGATTTTTTTTTAACTGTTGCTGCTACAACACTGTATGAAGAAATTGTACAGAGATAGATATTTATAATTTCCTGTGATATTATTTTTTGAAGAAAAATCTTTGTTCTTCACTCCAAGTTATTTATGTCCTTGTATTAAACTGTATAAAAAACAATCACATTTAAATATGCATATTTTGCCAATAGTTCTAAGTGATCATTTGCAATAGTTACACTCTGCTTATTATTTGATGACATGAAATACCTGAAATAAAAAAAAACTACTGCATTTTGAAAATCATATTTGAGTTAAATTTACTGCATTTTAGGTATCCAAAGTGACTAAAAGTGACTTACTGAATTTAAGCATTTTATCTAAGACTCATAGACAGGTAATGGAGAGAATAAGAGTCATCCTCAGAAGACAATTCATGTCACTGACTCCAACAGAAAAGCAGATCAAAATTTAAATAAAGCAAACAAATGACAAAGAAAAAGGGGCAACCCAACCCAAATTTAACTTTGCACATGTAAATTCTCCAGAAAAAGAGAGGAGAAAACAACTCATTTGTAATAGATCATAGTCATATTCTACAGACAGCACAAAAATTCTAGAATTCTTCAGACACCAGCATATTTCTCTCCACTGACTGCTCTAGGTCTTGGAAACAGCTTATCCTGAATATTTAATTTTTGGATGGATAAAATTACAGGGGATGAAGTTCAACCAATGCATTCTATTTGAAAACGTATTTTTAACTTTCCTGTTTAATTTATTTGGGAGCCAGGAGAGCACTATTTAAGAAAATATAATGGTCAAATGTGTTAAATATTATGTTCAGTTCTATCGGGTAAGAGAAGCTTTTTATTTCCATTTTTATTTCTAAAACAGAAGCCTGAAATCCTATTTTTTTAATGATGGCCTTTTTTCACATCTTAATTATTGGATAGTCCCTTGGTAAATTCAGTCTTTTACTAGAAGTTGTAATCATGTCCAGCAGAAACAGAACTTTCTGCTTGTTATAAATCCCAAGGCAAATACATACTGACATATAGTTTCTGATCCAGAGATCTTGTCTTTTTGAAAGCACTTGAAATGCAAAAATACATACTTGTCAAGAAAATACTTCATTACTATTAAAACCTTAAGAACTGTTTTACACTAATGTTACTTCATGAAACAAGGAACTTGCAAACGGATGACGGGTGTGAATATGCAAAAATGTGCCTCAGAATAATTGAAATATATCTGATGGATAAATTTCAACGATTTTTTGTAAATACAAATGGAATGCATAAGTATGCTTAGCACTAAGAAGTAGAGAGCTTACCCCCTTTTGTTTTTGAAGCTAAATTCATAAACACAAAAGTTCTGCTTTCACTAACTCTATTTAGTAACTTCTTAACTTTTGCATCAAAATGAGGGGGACAATATCAAGATGCAAAAAGGACGTAAACCTGTTTATCTTGGATAAAATTTAACAACAAATTAGGTGGTTACCATACCAAAAAATATTGAGACAAAGCAAAAAAACTCCCAACCAACCAACCAAAAAAAAAAAAAAAACACACACACACAAAAAAAAAACAAAACCAAAAAGGAAAAGAATTCAAACTAATCAAGAACTGTTAAAAAAATCAAGTTTAACTGAATAAACTGGTATATTAGAAATAATACCTATCCCTGCCATATGATTTGTTGTGGTTAGACCATAGTAGTTACCTCAGATTTCCAATTTTAAAATTGAACTTATTTGAGCTTAGTTGTTTTTAATCTTTTTCCTGAGGTACCACCCTTCACCTGTTGAATCAAAAGTATAAATGTGTGGTAACTTACAGTATCATAATTTTTTCTTCCTCTTATACTGGGAACATATTTCCTCTCACTAATGAGTTAATGGTATATCTAGGCAGAAGGAAGTGCAGAAAGCAAAAATATCCCTTTGGTTACAGAAGGGGAAGAATGTCCTCGCTGCAAGCTCAGGTCCTGCTGGCTTGTGGTGAGGACACATCTAATGCTACAAGGCAGTCTACTGCGTGAACAGCAAGCACAGGCTTTCCCATGTTTGGCTGAACGTGCCAAAGAGGCACATTTGTGGCAACATTTTGGCTTGCTTAAAAATTATTGCAGGAAAGAGAAGGAATGCTGTGGTATTTGCCAATCCACTTGCTGCTGATAGTAAGGTACTAGAAATTGTATGGTGCACAACTACGGTCAGAATAAAACTGATCAGTGAAATTGTTAGACTAATGATCAGTGACATGAAAAAGACAGTAAGAACCTTCAACTCTGGTCCTTCCCTTTATGTTGCTTTCTTAAATACAGATCTGAATACAAAATGTTCTATTTTGAGTTTAAGTTAATAAATTCTTGTTGATGTTTCTATAAAACAAAGAATTCAAATTGCAAGTTTCTTTTTAAAGAGTCACAGTTACTGGATATTGTGACAGATCTTGTGAGGTTTTCTTTTGCTTGTTTGTTTTTTGGGGGTTTTTATTTTTATTTTTTGGCTCATAAAATGGAAGAGATTTCACTTGAAAATCCCTAGGAAATGAAATAAATCTTTTGCCAAAAGTCTTGTCTAGTCTCATCTTTTTCTGAGAGTCTTTCTAAAACACACTTATTGTCAAAGGACAACAAGGTTCTTTGGCTTCTAAATGATAAAAAGGCAGAAGACCACAACTAAGGCTGATGAATTTTATTATACCTAAACATACTAGCATAATAAGCCTGAGAGGAATGCAAGCATTCTAAGCAAAAGAGAAAGGAAAAGCCATTTGCTATGTAGACAAGGCACAGTATCATGAACAATGAATTGTATCTACTGATGAACCACATTGAGGAAGGTGCTGAGCTCTCGTGTTCTCAGTCATAACATGAGATGTCTCCCAGTCTAAGCAACTCTCCTAAACAACCAGTGACAGCTACCCAGAGCTTGAACTGGGGAGCTATTCTTCCTGGGGTGTGACTTTCCATTGTCTGAATGAGTGGCTGATACCAGAGCGTCAGGTGCTTCTAGAAGGCTACCAGTCCATGATTAGCCATATTTGTTCTGTAAAATTTGTTATATAACAGTTATCTGATGAATTTTCTACCCATTTTCCAGAGGAAGACATTGTCTAGACTGCTTCTGAGTTTCTGAGTGGGCCAACACAGCTCTGAATTGGAGGTGAATAGTTCACTGATATCGTTACAGCCCACCATGAACAAATCACATATTTCTTTGTATAAGCCAGCTATACAAGCATGTTACAGAAGCATTCTGTTGTTTTATTGTCCCATGTCATTCATATCTGATTCATACACAAAAAGGACTGTGTTGCCACACTTATCTTAGCCTTTTCTTAAGTGATGCCTTCAGTCATTTTTTACCCTCTTTTTCCATATATATATATATATATGTATATTCTCTACTTTCTGAACACTTTTTCTGAGTTGTTTTTGTTTTTTTTTTGTAAGCCCACTTGCCCCTCAGAGCCCATTTGAATAAGCTGCATTTTCTCTTTGCTGGGTCTTCTAAGGAAACTTAACACCTGCTTAGCATCTCCTTAATTCATGACCAGTTCAAAAAATACCTTGACTTGCACCCAGTTCCAAAACAATATGGCGAAGCCTATAGTCATCATTAGACTACATCTTTATCGTTGGTTCTGTGACGTAAGAATCTATGATTGTGGATGTGGTCTTCTACGAGAGAGAAAATTCATTGTTATTTGTAATAAAAATTTAAACTGAATACTAGTTTTAATTTTTTGTTACATAAATTGGCATATTTCAGATGTATGCCTGGGATGGGGTGAGAGAGGGGGTGAGTAACAAATTTATTTTGAGCTTCTTGGGTTGCTCCTACTTGAAGGATGATGAACAGGGAGTCATCACTGCCTTTTCTAGTTTGTTTGCCTGTTTACTTCAAATTCACTGCAGCCAGGAAAGGACACATTTAGATGTGCTTGGCAGATTCCTAAGGGTAACAGAAGCAGTACACCTTCAAGAACAAAGTCACATTAGTTTAAATTCGCTTTTTTAAATATTGTCTTGGCATGTGAAATGTTCTGAAGCTAAAGGCGTTGCATAAATAGAAACCATATTATGCTGTGGTATTTATCAAATGCTCCACATCTACTGCACCACCCCCATAAATCCACCAAAGCTTTTATTATTCAAGGGTGGGAAGGTAGGCAGAATGGAGTGAAGGCTACAGAATGATTTAACACTGTGGGAACTTAATCAATAAGACTGTTGCAGAGAACTCCCAGGAAAGAGTGTTGTTTTCCATCCAGATGATAATGAGGCAGACAAGCAGCAACCTCTAGAGGAGGAATGCTGGAGCAGTGATTCTGTGGTACAGCTTTGCTAGTTGCTAATTAATAGTCTGAGGCCAAGGGGATACCTTTTTGCTCCTTTGCTACTTGTAATTTCTCTGTGGCTTGTCCCACATGCTGCTTTTGCTATTGTATCCTCTGTGATATGAGTGAGATCCTGGAATTTTATCCAAATTTAAAAAGAGCACTGGAAATTCATGTTAACTTATTCCACTTGGCATTAATAATATGTTTATACCTTATATAAACTCTTAATCCTTCCCAGCCTATATTAAGAGTGAGTAGTGGGCTGTAGTACTTAACAGTGCTATGAAAGAAAAGGTATTCTTTAGTGTATTACAAGCATATTATCTTCATGAAATCTCTTATTTCCTTTGCTTTACATTCCAGTTTCAGACAGCTGAAATTTTTTGTGTTTGACATCTGTGGTCTGACTTAACATCCTCCAGAATCAAGTTGGATAATGGCATAAACATGACTAATAATTGTGATGTGCAAATTTAGATAATTATGAGTGGTGTTAGCTTGAAGAATTTAAGAATTTTTGTTACATGATAATTAAGTTCAGTATTGATTTCTTTCTCATCTTTTCTATAGTCTAAAACAGAACAGGGATCCACGTCAAGAAGGCTAAAACTCAGGCTGAGGTTTGCGATTACACAAGGGCTGCTCCTATTTTAATGTGTTGGCCCACAGCATCTGAGGTGAATGTTGGTGGTATGGCAGTAAACGCAGAACCCTCATGCCAATATTCCATTACCTTTTTTTTGCCATGTGACAGATGGCAGCAGAGGGGCGCTCTGACAAAATGGTATCAGACATGGAAGTGTGTATAAAGTGAACAGGTGCAATTGAATTTCCCCACGTGGAACAACCCGCATCCATTGACATTCACTGGTGCATGCTGAACGTTTATGGAGACCAAACAGTAGATGTGAGCAGAGTGAGATGGTGGGTAGTGCATTTCAGCAGCACTCCGATTGGTCAGGAGTCACCTGGTGCAGATTATTATGAGCATGATATGCAAGCTCTTGTTCATTGCTGGCAAAAATGCATAGCTAATGGTGGCGACTGTGTTGAAAAAGGTGCTTTGTAACTGAGAATTTGCTCTATCAAATGGTGTTATTGAGCTCTTTATATCTGTTCTAGCTTCCATGGAAATAAACTTTGAGCCACTAGTCTCAAAGTGATCTACACACCTATATCTTTGCAAGACATATTCTCATAGACCTTTTGTTCTTTCAGACTTCAATGTAATGATGTGCAGAAAAAGTATATGAACAAGAAAGTATTAACTGCACTGGCAGGGAAATTTTGGCAAGGAATTCAAATAGTGAAGTCAGTGATGGGCATAAAGGAATCTACACATGTATTGAATCTAGATTCTCAAAGCTCATTCCATGGGAGCACACAAAAGCAAACCACAGGTAGGAAAGGATTTGTGCATTGTTAAACCAGGACATAGGTAAGAAACTACTAGATTCGGGTGAAACTTCTCTCTAACACTGTGAAAATAAGCTGTAGTTAGCAGCAGGCCCTACATATTTTCCAGTCTAGTGATCTCACTTCACCTCACTTCCATGTAATAATTTACTTAAAGATTCTTGAAATGTTTATGTTTTCTGAATATGCTTTCCTAAAACACACTTGTCATAATTTACCAATGCTAAGAATGGAGCATACTAATAAAATTCTCTGTATGGCTGACATATAGTTGCTTCTGCTGAACTTAGTTTTGCTTTAGATCATCTTTTTTTCGTAATTATTTTATTTTCCTGACTATCTACTATCTCATCATCTTGTTAATCCCTTCACTATTGTAGTCACTCAAGACACAAGTACAATAGTAGAGAAAGCCATGGAGCAAGTATATCTGCATGCCAGTGTTTTTCCCAGTTTCACAACAAAAGGCTCTTGAGACTGTGAATGCTCATTTAATTCTTGCTGATCTGAGAGGACTGTACTATCTTTGATAATTCACCACAGCAGATCAAGCTTTACGTGGAAAATACCATATTAGCTAGAACTTTAAAGTATTAAACATTTTAAAAGGATGCATTTAAGTGTTTCAGAGGTAATGCAGGTAATTTTTTTGCATTGAATTTTAAAAAAATTATAATCACTTCATCTACCAATGAGTGAAGTGAATTGCAGGCTGTGCATGTGGATGAATTCAAAAATATTTCTGCTTCACCTAGAAATTCAACTGGTGTATTCGAAGTTGACTGGAAAACTTGATTTGGATACATAGTTCCTATGGAAATTAGGCATCTATTCCTCAAAGCAACTTTCAGAATTTGAAACTAACCATTGCACGTTCATAGCGTAATTTGCAGTTCATAACCCTGGCATAATAAATATGCAGCTGGTATTTAGAGCATAGTGACTAAAGCCTACATATTTGGTTTATGTGGTAACATTTCGGTAGCAGGGGCTGCAGGGCTGGGCTCAGTGAGCAGCGCTGCCCATGTGTGAGCAGAGCCAGCTCCAGCTGCTCCAGAGGGACCGCCGCTGCCAGAGCTGAGCCGTGAGCGACACCGGGTGCGCTCAGCGAGAGCGGACGGAAGGAAGGGAGGAACCGCCGTGCGACAGCAGCCGGGAGAGGGGAGCCGACATGGGAGAGAACGGCCCCGCGGGCGCCGAGTTCGGCGCGGGAGGAGCTCCGGGCACGCGGTAGCGGCTCCCTGCGGCCCGGGAGAGGCCCACGGAGGAGCGGGCCGTTCCCTCCGCAGCGCACGCGGTGGGGCGGGAGGGCCGGGGGAGCTGCTGCCGTGGGGACCCGAGTGGAGCGGTGCCCGGCGCTACGGAGCCTTGTTGGGGCGGTGCTGGCAGAGCTGCAGCGTGTGGGAAGGGCACGTGGCGTCAGTTGGGAAGGATGTTGTGAGAGGGACCCGCGTGGAGCAGGGGCAGAGTGACTGCGGAGGAGCTGCAGGGGCGAAGCGTTACAGAGAGTGTAGCCTCCATTCTCTGTTCTCCTCTTGGAGGAGGAGGTAGAAGAGGGTGGGTGAGGAGGGAGCTGTTTCTACTTTGCAGTTCATTCTCACTTCTCTATCCTGTTAATTGTTGGCAATAAATTATCTTCATTTCCCTTAGGCCAAGTCTTCTTTGCCCGTGACAGTAATTGGTGAGCGATCTGCCCGGCCATATCTCAACCCAGAAGCTTTTTTTAAATCGTATTTCCTTATGTCCTTTTGAAGGAGGGGAATTGGAGAGCAGGGTGGTGGAGCTTAGCTACCTACTGGAATGAAACCACCACACTATGGCATTAGTAGCCTTGTTTCCTTGGCTTTCTCTTTGAGTTGGTTTTCTGCTTTCAGAGTAAACCATTCGGGCAGAGTTTGTTAGGTTAGTGTCTGGGGTAGTACCTAGTACTTTTATTTCCCATTGCAGAGCAGTCATTGTAAATGATCAGTACATTAAAACTAATAACTGATTTAATTATTTAAGTGTATGTCATCTAGTTCTTCAGTGCCCACAGTCATCAGCGATTCATGCTGCCAAAAGGTTCAATATTACGTTCACATGGGAGTATTTGACAAAATAGGAGATAACTGGCAGAAAATATCAGTACATTTTATTTATCCGTATACTGAAAACTGTAGCACAAATGCAGATTTAACTAAGATTTTCACACAGTTCTCTTATAATTACCAGAAATCACAGATACCAGATCAGGAGGCAATTCTGATAGGCACCATAGTGCGTGCTGGAGTGCGCATGCACATTCTCATACACATGCGCTTTAATTACAGTCCTCATCTTCAACAGATACTCATATGCAGCTCATGATTCACAATTATTTTGTTTGTGAACCATTTGTATTTACATTTTCTTTGGTGTTTTGACAGGATGTAATTATTTCTGAAACATATAATAGGATCAAAGCGTATTGCATTATTAAAGAAATTATTGCATTAAATCAGTGCGATTCTGACTGCATGAAAACGTTAATCCAGTTTTGTATTTTTTCAAATGAGTTTTTTCTCATGAAAATTTTGTGAAATTAATTGTTTGCTTTCTCCCAACCTTCAAGGGGTCTACAGCTTCAGAAGATATCAGATAAAGGATGATGACGTGTAATGAGAGCAAGATTTAGCTATTAGACTTCCTTGACTCACTTTAAATATTGATTAGAGAAACACTTCTGGGCAAATATTTATATTGAGTAATAATATAATTCAGTGATCCTTTTTTCTTTTTCTTTTTTTTTTTTTGACTTTATGAATATCATTATGTCTTCAGTAATATAACCTAGAAAAATGCATTGTTAACCATGTTTTATATGAAAAAGTCCAAGATAGCTAAAGAAAATAAATTTTTTCAACAAAAATTATCAGTTAATAAAATGCAAAGACGCTTTCTGATGCAGAGCCTGTATCTGGCCTTTCTCAGGTTTTAGGGCTGTTGTACTTGGGATATTGGCTTTAAGCCATTTCTAATATAATACTAATGTTGTGACAGATACTAATGAAACCATGCTGTTTCTAGATAGAGCTGGTATTGAATACGTATATAGGTAGAAGAGGTAATTTCCTTATTCGCTTTTGTAATGAGCTTAAGGAAAATAGAACAACCTACCTGAATTTGTGAATAACTCCTAGATTTGATTGTTTTTTTTCAAGGAGGAAAAAATTATTTGCATGGTTTCTTTACTGTGTTTATAACTGTAATAGCTGAATCTACTTGTGTAACTGAGTGGTATTGCCTTTGTAGAGAAAAAAATGTATGTTAAAAATCTCAAAAAACTTTAATAATTTAAGCAACATCAGCGTATCTTTTCTTTTTAAATTCCTTCCTAGCTTTCACTCAGTCTTATGGTGAGGAACTGTGACCAAATGTGTGCATTATACATAGTATTTGCATATCATAGAATCATTAAGGTTGGAAAAGACCTCTAAGATTATCTAGTCCTGTCCACCTATCACTAATACTGCCCATTAAACCATGTCCATAAGTACTACATCTATGTTCTTCATGAAGGAAAGCAGTGGAGGGACTTTTTACAAGGGTGTGTAGAGACAGGATGAGGGGAAATGGCTTTAAATTGGAAGAGGGTAGATTTAGACTAGAATTCAGGAGGAAATTTTTTACTGTGAGGGTGATGAGACACTGGAACAGGTTGCCCTGAGGGGTTATGAATGCCTCCTCCCTAGAAGCAATCAAGGCCAGGCTGGATGGGGCTTTGAGCAGACTGGTCTAATGGGAGGTGTCCCTGCATATAGCAGGGGGGTTGGAACTACATGATCTTAAAGGTCGCTTCCAACCCAAACCATTCTAGGATTCTGTGATTTTAACTGATGTATAATATTGAGATTTTTTCATCTTAAGGCTTATTTTTACATTATTGCTGAAGTATTCAGTTTCCTATTGCTCTAGCTCATATCATTTTCTACAAGGTAAGAAGTAATGTAACTTTTTCTCTAAGACCCAGTCATTGAAAACAAGAGGAATGTGTATTCCTCTAATTAAGAATCGGGACTAAAACCCAGATAGTGGTTTAAAACAGAGAGGAAAGTAATGGTCTAAATATTCTACAATTAAAAACTCTAACATCAAACCTAAATTTAAAAATCCTGAATTGTTAAACTAGGTGAATATGTGCTTTGTTTGTTTGTCTTTTAATCTCAAATGCAGTAGAAACAGATTCTTGGTACTACTTTGGAAAAGTACCACTAACTTTTACTTAGCACTAATTTGTGCTGAAATATTTCAGCTAGAACTGAAGTAATGTAATAGGACAGAACATCTGTACATCTTGCTTTTGTCAACAAATTATCTGACCTTAGGAATTTAGTCCATAGTCTGTCTCAAGGTCCTGGTGTCATTTTCTCCCCAGATCATTTTTCCTATTTGTAATTACAAAGTTGTGGTGCTCATTTATTTGTTTCTTAAGTATTTGTTTCTCTTCAGGTTCAAAATATCTTCTTTAAATAGGCATTGTCTTCATCATGGGGTTAGTATCATACTTCAGTAAGGTTTCTTTTTCTGGCATAGAAGCTGAGGAGCCATCTTTCTTGATGCTCTTAATTTTCTACTAAGTAAACTAATACCTCTAGTTCTTCTCACCTTTGCTTGCATTGTTGCCTACCTGAACAGGTAAGTCTTTGGTTTTAAGTTTGTAAGGTCTTTTCTTGGGTATCTTGGCTCTGCTATCATCTCCAGTGTTTTGCTCCCATCTGTGGCAAACTTTATCTGTGAAAGTCCATGATGATCTACTTGGTTAGTACAGTGTGTTATACTTAGTAGTAAGTAGTGGAGAACAACTGCAGTTTAGATGCTATAATACTTGTATCTGTCAAACTCCATAAATCAGAATGATTCCCCAAGAAAATACTATACTAAAAGTAAAATGAGATAAAATACACAACCAACTGAGAAAACATAGAAAAAGAGCTCCAGTCATTACGCATTCTCAGGGATGTAAATCAGCAAAATAACATTTAAACAGCACTTCCACCCAGTAACTCCAAGCAAAGAATAACTCAGACTAAAGACTTTTAGAAGTAGTTTTATTCCTTTGAATAGGATGACAGTCACAGTCACAGAATCACAGAACCACAGAAGTTGGAAGAGATCTCTATAGATCATCTAGTCCAAGCCCCTGCTAAAGGAGGAGGTTCCCTATAGGAGGTTGCAGAGGAAAATGTCCAGGTAAATATCTCCAAAGAAAGAGACTCCACAACCTCTCTGGGCAGCCTGTTCCAGAATTCTGTCACCTTCAGAATAAAGAAATTTTTCTTTGTATTTGTATGGAACTTCCTGTGTTCCAGTTTGTGTCCACTGGCCCTTATTCTGTTGCTGGGCACTGTTGAAAAGAGCCTGGCCCCATCCATTTGTGTTGTGGCCCTTTAGATATTTATAAGCATTGATAAGATCACCTCTCAGTTTTCTCCAGGCTGAAGAGTCCCAGGTCTCAGCCTTTAAAACACACAGAGGGCTGAGTGTGGAGATCCTGCTGCATGAAAAAAGTAGTTAATTTCATATGTTCAAGCTGACCAAAGACTTGATGCTTTCAGTAGCTCTTGGTTAAATCAGATGAAAAAACTCATTGTATTAGGGAAATTTGAACAGTATTCCATTCCATATAAATCTAAAACAAATGCTTTTCTAAGCAAAGAAACCGTGATGAAATTCAAAGTATTTGGGAGATATTTAAAAGTGGATTTAAATGTTGCAGCTTAGAGATCTAATTAGTCCTTCGTTTGAAGCCCAGATAGATCTGGCACCTGTGGCAAAAAATTTTGGAAAGGTGGTTCTGACAGTATTAAAAAATAATTTACTTTGCTAAGTAAATGGAAAATAAGACCAGAAAGAAGCTCAGAGAATAGGCAGTGCCCTCATACTGATGATATAATAGAGGATCTGCAGCTCTGCAAAAATGACTTTATGCAGAGGAGAATAGAAGGCCAAAAGAAGTCAAATGTAAAAGTCCAGAAAAAGCCTGCCATTTACAGAAAAAAAATGCACAAATTGATCTCCGTCAATTTTTAACTGCAGTGAGTATTTTCAAGTTCTCTCAGGGCATCTCTATGTAAGAGCTGCTACCTCAGAGAATACCCGTCATATGAGCGGTAGTGGGCATAACACTCGAAGATGACTAAACTGTCAGCTTGAAAGAAATAGAACATCAAGTAATTTATATCAGGACAAAGAAATAGAGTCTGTAAAATTAGTACCATGGGAAAAAAATGAAACAGTAGAAAATTAAGGAGTTAAGCTGTATGCTTTTTCACTGAATTTGTGTATATTGTTCACTAGACAGAAAATATGACCTATGATGGCATCAGTGAAGAAACTATTTCATGGATAGTGTAACTACATTAATGGACCAGGAAAGAGCCAATGATGTCATCTATCTGGACTTCAGTAAAGTCATGGTCTCATATAACATCCTTCTCTCCAGATTGGAAAGGTATGGATCTGGCTGTTCAGTAGATGAGGAACTGATTGTGAGTACATACCCAGAGAGTGGTGATCAATGGCTCAGTGACTGGATGGAGATCAGTGGTGAGTGGTGTCCTTCAGGGGTCAGCGGTGGTTTTAGTGCTTTTAACATCTTCATCAGTGACACCGACAGAGGGATTGAGTGCACTCTCAGTTTGTGGATGACATCACGCTGTGTGATGCAGTCGACACGCCCGAGGGATGAGATGTCATCCAGAGAGATGATCTAGACAGGCTCAAGCAGTGCGCCATTTCAACCTCATGAGGTTCAACAAAGCCAAGTGCAATGACTCGCACCCGGGTCATGTCAAACCCTGCTATCAGTACAAGCTGGGGGATGTAAGAACGGAGCATAGCCCTGGTCAGCAGGGAGAGGGAGGTAATTTCTAAATTCTTGGATACTATATGAGCTTGCGTAAAACAACATTTTTCCTAAACTTGAGTAAAATGAAGCTAGATGATTTTGATCATCCTTTTAATAAAACACACAACACAAGCATTGAAATATTAAAGAAAGGCAGTGCTTCACTGCAGAGGTTTTGCAAGTTCCACTTGTAACTGCTGAGGCAAAGATTCAGAGCACAGAGGTGTGGGTGTGCACAGTGTCACAGTGTTGTGAGTGCAGTGACAACTGTACATGCCCATTGTTTTGCATCATTAGTACTCTGCTGAACCTTAAAAAAAAGAGAAAAAAGGAAAAAGAAAAAAATGCCCACAGAGAAATTTAGTCTCCAGAGTCCAGTCTTTTTATTATCTTTTTTTTTTTTTTTAAACTTTATACAGCACCTAATTTAGGCTACAGACAAAAGGAAAATGTATGTTGAATATGCATCACGAGTTCCAAAAATGAAAAGAAATTGGATTTGGATAGCACTTACTCAATAGACAGATATGATACATGGTAAGAAGGTGCACTGTCTGCCCTGTGATAGATTAAACTACTTTGTAGGAAAATTACTGTGAGCCAGTCACCACCACCACCGTGGCTAAATCTTTAATAAAATTCTCTTCCATATTCAAGAGCGAGGTATGAAGTACACAATAAGCAGAGTGGAGTAGAGTGCCATTTATCAAACCACAGCTAGGTCTGTAATCTCCTGCTTTATCCTTTTTTAGTACTTTATTTGTCTTTATTGTTGCAAGGAAGCACATTTACCCAGGGCAGTGGGCTTTCGGTCCTGATAAACCTTTTGTTTTAAATTCTACCTGTGTGTTTTTATTTATTTTTCTTTTTTTTTTTCCTTTTTTTTTTTTAATTTTTTTTTTACTTCTTATTTTTGAATCAGATAGCTATGCTGTCACTCTATGGGAGTAATTAGTTGGTTTTGTTTTGGCAGTGCCTTGCTTGTTACATGTTTTTTCACCCTTCCCTACCTGACCTGACCCTACCTCTCCAGTCTTTACAAAAAAGGAAGCCACAGCATCTAAGACATTTTAACAAGAATACCCTGGCCTGTGGAGAAGTCTGGGAAGTATTGCATAATGCTTTATTGAGACTATTTGGCAAGATGGCAATTTAAACCATGTTGCAGTTGGCCCCTGGGTGGCACTACATGGCTGGAACTGGGATCAACAAAAGCATTTTCAGAGAAAGGAAGAAAGCATAATTAAAAGAGTTTTCTTTCTTTTAAAGTTGAAGATAAATCCTTAAGCTAAATGTGTTGATATTTGCTGAATTAAATACGTATATGCAATGCTGTTAAACTGGATTCCTTTTATTAATTCCGACTGCAAAGCACTCTGTATATCTTGACTACCTGATAATATCTGGATCACTTTGGGCAACATGCTGATATTAAGTACAGATGCAGTGGAAGGGTCCTATGGGTAGAAGTATGTGACTGGAACTGCTTTGTGCTGCCTGAATATGCATACTACCAGTCTGTGCTGCAGCCCTGGGGGTGATTTTTTTAGTACTATTATAACCCTTTTTATTGTTTGAATAGCAGTTTTATGACAAAACATTTATATTCAGCCTGCCTTTGTACTTGACTGAAAGAGAGCAATCACCGAGAATGATAAGGCAACAATGGTAATGATAACTGCATTTATGGAGGCTTACAGAATTTAAACGGGCATGCAAAAATAGACTTACAATAGTGCTCTACTTGACTCTGAGCTGGTTTGGGTGTATTTCTTGTGCCAGGCCCAAGTTTGCTTCCTCATGGAGATGTTTCTGGTACTCATGTGTTTGTTTTTTTTTCCCTTATGACGTTTCTTCTGTATGTATCTTACATGTGTGTACATCAGGTTTATCTTAACTGAGAACATTGCTATAGTTAGCTGGAGGAACATAATCATTTTTCAAAATCCATGTCTCTGAAAGTGTTGCTCAACTTTACTCCAAACTCTGAGAACTTCATATTTATGCGATCTTGAAGCAGAATCAGCGCTATATGTCTTTCAAGGTCCTATCCTTTATGAAAAAACAGGCAATTCTTTCATTCTGCTTTGAGAAGAAGTGAGAGGTAATGCTGGACATTGAAAGGTGATCCAGCAGTTTAAGAGTGACCAGCTCAATCAATTCTATTTTTGTCTTCTGTTCCCATGGTGTTTTCTCTACTTCAAGGCTTACATATGCATACTCACACTGTATTTATGCATTTCCTTAAATTTGTTGTTTATGTAAGAAGGCAAGAAAACAATGAGAAGTTTTTTATGGGGGGAGGCAAATGGTTCATGATTCTCTGAACTTTGTGTGAGGAGAAGAGAATTATGCCGTTATACTGAACCTTATTTAGATCATAATGGAAGAAGCTGTCCACTACACTTTGCTCTAAAAGTATTCTAGGACTGCAGTCTGCCACAGGGTTTACAGTGAGAGCTAAGTGCACTACCTGATGCTAGAGGCTTTCTCACAAAGGAAGAAAATGTATTCATGGAGTCAGAATGGCAGATTAAGCCTATATTTTTATATGTATTGTTTCAATATTTAAAAATAACTTTTTCAGCTAGCTCTTTTCCACAAAAGTATGTCTGGACTGTCTGTTTATATAAGCCAAGGAAATGTGTCTATTTTTATAAAAATGAATGGCCATTTTTAAATTATGAGGCGTACTTTTAGATTTTATTGATCTTGAGAGCTGATAATCTCAACTCACCTCAATTTCTTTCATACTGTGACTTTCCCATTACATACTTTCAACTGTTTCTTCATCTATATTTTAATCTGTGCTTATTATTTTTGAAAGTTGTCAGTACACAAAAGGCGGGCAGCAAAAATTTGACAAAATCAAGTGACTAGAAATGTAGGAAGAGAAAAATAATCTTCACTGTTAAAAACAAAAGGTGCACTTTATTTTATTCATGTATGTTATTTTGCTAATTCAAAAGCTCTTTTACTATGCTGCATATGATCATTCTGTGTCATCCAGTTTATTTGTTCCTGCTATTTAGGTTTGAAATATGTTTAAGTTCATAACTCAAATTCTTTTTTTTCCTATAAGTGAAATATAAGTAATGCAAACATTAACTTGCTTTGCCTGACTTCTTATAGTGTCTTACTGGATTGCTGGATTCAAAGATATGTCATTTTCTACTAAATGTCTTTCTAATTCTTTTGTGCAAATGATACCTTTTCCCCAGGCCCAGCTACTTAGTGGATATTATTGAACAAGTGTCTTTTATAGGCTCTAAAAAAGTGCAGCATTATGTGAAAGAAATTTTTTTAAATGTGCACGGACTATTTAGGAATATGCTTAGTGAATATTAAGGAAACACCTGAAGTTCCTGTGCTTCTGCCTAGAACCAGCACTTCATTACCTATTACGTGCTGTGACTTTGAATTTTTTATTAGGTACTGGTCTCTCAGCCTGTAAGGCTTGTGCATGATGTATATGAGAACGATTTCCAGCAGAGAGAAGCTTATCACAGATCCACCTAAAAGGTAAGGCTATTTTTTTAATTTTTAGATCATATGCAGAACAGCTGCCTGAAGAAGACTTGTACACAGAAGAAGAAAGACATTTGGTTTAGGTTTTGATTATACACATCTTGCCATCTTATCCATACAGTAAAGCATAACAGGCTTCATATAAACATAGAATATATAAATGAAAAGGACAGCAATATCAGAATACTTACCCCTAATTTTTTGCTACACTACATTGTTGTGTTAAATATATTTCAGTTTTGCTTAGTTTTCCCAAATCTGTGCTGTGCTTGTCTATGATTTAGCAAAGTTGAACAGTAAATGTGTCAAAGTATGTAAAAGAATAATTCCTGTTAGCATTCCTCATCTTTGCTAAAGTGAAAAAAATGAGTATGAACTGAAAGAAAAAAAGAAAAAAAAAAAGGATATCTTGAGAAAAAGGTGAAGAGTTAGTGAAGAAAACTAATAATGAGGAAAGAAGGAGAAAAACATAGCAGTGAAATTAGAAGTAATATAAATAAGTAGTAGTAAATAAATATAAAAAGGTAAGTAAAGACTATTGTTTCACTGAAAATGGCTTACACTGAGGCCATTGAGGGCAGGGGACCTTATAACTTAAATCATGAGTAATAACTCCTGAGGATTTTAGTTTGTTTAATACAGGTCAGATAGTTCAGGTGATAACTGTACAAGAATACCTGGAGTACAAATAGAATGGTAGATGATGAGGAGAGATGGTTACGATAACGGAATTAGATAAAACAATTTGATGGTTAAGAAAACTTGAAAGGCAAGAGCAAGAGTAACTTTTTTTGATCATTGAGTCTCTTGTGTTACTATCATAAGCATGGCAAGCTCCATCTGAAAACTTTTTTTTTATAGAAACATCTTTCTGGGCTTTCTGTTAGAAGCACTTTTTGCATTTCCATCCTGATTTTGTTCACTGCCAATTTATAAATACTTTTCTGCCAAAATTTACCTTTTGGCAGCCTGATGTTTAACATTTCAAAGAAACTTGCTGGAATATCTTTCTTAGTCATTCCTTGTTCATCTTTCAGTTTCATTGTGAGGCTGCATATTTTCCAATTTAACTATTCTTGTAGTGTGTATGAAGTACTTTGATGAAATCCAGAGATTTTTTGTCAAGCATATCAGTTATCATACTGAAATTAAGTAATCAGTTTGATCTGGCATGATCTTCCCACACTTAGTTTATGTTGCTTTTTAAAGCTCATTTTCTCATTCATACAAAAACACAGCTGCTAGTGATAATGAAATTGTTGCTTCTGCAAAGGGGAAGCCTTGTCAGCCATGGTTTCTGAAGAGTATATTTATGTAACAGCATTTATAAGAAGGTTTCTTTGAAAAAAGTCTATTTTTTATATGGCCTTGATCCATTCCACAATCAGACTGAGCATGTCGATCTTGTCAAATCTTTTTTTCATTAAAATAATTTACTAGCCTAAACATGAGTTTGTTGAATCTGTGTCTACTGCTTCCATGAGATGATAGGAAAAACTGCTTGAGCGAAGGACACCTCTCCTTGTGTAGGCCATAATGTTGCCACTGGGATCACAGGGAGCACTAAGGCAATCCTTTCAGGGAACAGAGTAGGAAAGTTACTCATGGGTGCAGTGGTTTTGTTGCAACAAAACCAAAAATCAGACCTGACAACGCTGCTTAGTCCTGAAATTGTGCAATGGTAACAAATAACACAAAACCTAAAAAAGCAAATCAACAATGAAAATGGCTATAATTTCTTATCTCCAGCTTTTACCTAACTTGTCTAATTTCTTGGGCATCTGTATAGAGACTTGATGGCAAATAGTTTATTTGATTAATTAGTTTTCAAAGTAAAAATTTCTTATTTAACTTCTCATAGGCATGCTGCACGGCTGTCCAGTTTTGTAGCACTAGGGTATTTAATAATGAGAATAGTAACCAGTGTCAGTTATTTTCTTCGAAAGAACAGTGATGTTTCAGAGGACAGGAAAAAACAGACAAAAGTCATTATTAGTAAGTTGAAAGATTTGGGTTAGATACTTTCAGATGGTCTAGCATGTGGAAATTAAAAGGCATGATTTCTATAGAGGTGGTAAACACTGATTTTTCAAGTTTTTTTTTTTATTACTTGAAATAAAAAAGGAGAAATAATGAAATGGAACAGGTATTTTTTAAATTTAAAATTATTACTGATGGCTCTTTATGGCTAAGTAATTTTCTTCATTTTCTGTGTAAATTAGGAACTTTTTGAAGAAAGACAATATTAACATCATTAACATACACAGTTAAAATTTACTCTCAAGATAAGAAGAGCTGGTGGTAGAAATTGATTTGCAATTCTCCATAAAAATGATCTTTCAATAGAAATAATTCATGCCTTTAAATTAGAAGTGGCATTAGTATAGGTCAGTAGTAGCAGATCCCTAATTTAATTTTAAAAAGAAAGTCTTGACATCATTAAAATTCACAGAAGTGAAGTTTTTTTGGAAGTGTTGCTTTAAAAAGAAACAAAAATGAAACCACTTCTGGTGATAATTTAATTTGTACTAAATAATGCAAAATCAAAATAAAAGCATTTGGAATATTCCAAAATTACAGTATGGAAGTATCTGAGCTTTTCACTTTATTGAATTAAAAAATATAGATTTTTCCAATTGTTTTGTTAAGATCATATTTTGAAATCTAAAATTACTCTCTCCTGTATCTTCCCATACAATGTTTGCTAGTGATGTTTGGTTGATATATATTATCAGCTGATCTTTAAACGTATCACCTTAGCCACTGTATTTAGTATTAGAGTTTACATCAAACTTTAATTAAACAGAAAGAGCTGAAAGTATTTCCATTTTTGCTTGTTTTTCTGTTTGGCAGCAGTGCATAGCTTGTAACCAAGTAGCAGATTTTTATTTTGTGAGTGAATCTGAATTACATTTTTTTTTTTTTTCTCATTATTGAATTGAGGGTGCAATTACATATCAATATAATGTTTTCATTGATAAGAATTGAGGTTTTTGTATTATATTTTAATAACAGTTGTGTCTTTTCCTAAAATCTTTTCCTTTGTTCCACATAACTTTAACGTGTTGGGCATGTCTCCTTTCATCACAGCAGGGGACACTGTGCATTTGTGGGATAAACTAGTTCAATATTAGCAATGTGAAATCTGTTTGAACTTGTTTGCCTGTGTCTGCCAGTTGATAGTGGTGTTTTGAGGAGGTGTTGGGGAATCGTGTCAGTAATAGGTGTTTTTTTCTTATGAGTTAACTCATATCCTGTAAATGTGCAGTTCCCATTACACTTAAGTCCTGTTCTTATTGTGTATGTGTCCTGGTTTATGAACCAGCCCGTAAACCGTTGACACTATGAATATAGGATATTTGATAATGGCCCACTGATAAATAAGTTTAGAAATTAAGAGCTGTCATTAAAGAATGAAAGACAAACATATTCACAGTTGGCTACTTTAAACAAAATTTTGCAGGGGTGCTGTGTTGAATTTGTTTTGAATATTTTGTCATGTGTTCCTTCTATATAGTTTTCACAGACTTGGAGGCATTTAAATCTTAGATCATACAAGTCCCTGTTTTGGGGAGTCAGAGTTTAAAATATGGAGAACTTGGGTGTGAATCTGTGAGCCAGGTGCTAAAGCTCTCTGTGCAACATGCAGAAAGGGATCTTCCATGCTTCAGTGAGCATACGTCAGAGAACAACTTAGTCTGACTATTTCAGCTGGTATAAGTACTGAGCCCCTCAGTTCTGACTTAACCTGGTGTGGTTCTGGCAATGTGTAGAAGTAGAATGCTGAATAACTTGGAGATATTAGTGATAAAAGTATATGTTTATGTAAGTGATTTTATGTTTTCGATTTACATACAAGTGTTCAATCAAACTCCCACTTAAGGTGCCTCACAGTCTGTAAATCTCACTGTTTTTATTTTATCTAAATATGTTTACTGGTATAAATTTTTAACTTGCATTGCATTCTTTATTTAAGATAAGAGCAGTCTTGACAGCTCTTCTTATGAATGGTCCACTGTGCCTGTGGGAGGTTACAGAGATGAGAGGTATCTCTACTTGGTAATTTAACTAGAAAAGTATCTTTCCCTACTTGATTTGTAATCCCGTCTAAATAAGTCTGCACTGCATTTTTAAGATTCATCTTATTCTGAACTATTTACAAAAAAAAACATTGCATACTCTTATTTTTTTACAGGGGAGACTGTACAGAATCTACACTATTCTGCACTAAAGATGAGCAAAGAAATAATTTACCTAGGGCTGTATATATTTATAAATGTATAACAAACCAGACAGCAAGTTTTTCTCATACTATAGGGCTCAGATTTTAACTGTATTATTGTTGACTTTTGACAAGCAGTGTATCTATCTCCTTCTGTGATGGAGAGATGCTGCTCAGTAATACAGAATACTAAGTTCTGTGTCTTTCATATTCATGCCTGAGAAGACATGTTCTTTACAGAATGAAAGTACTCCTGAATTTTTAGAATTTCAGGAAAACAAACAACTTCTGAAAAGATAACATGGGAAAAAAGCAGCGACTTACCTTTTTTTCAGAAGCTTACACATGAAATTCCCTTTCTTTAAATGGACATTTTAAAAAACATATGTAACTACCTATGTTATCTCATGCAAATGATTTTGAAATGAACTAAATCGTGAAACGTAAAGGAATTTTTTTGTAGGAGTTAAAAAATGACGAGAACGTTTCCTATTTGGGCTATATGAGGGGATGTCTGCCCTCCTGAATCTGAGACAGCATCCATGCTGTAATTAATTTTATTACAAATTTACTTACAGATTTTTATTTTAAAGCATGTGGCTTTATCAGATTAATAAAATATATTAGTTTGGAATTCTGAGAAAACTGATGTGAGCTGGCCTTATAGTTTGACATCACAGGACACTGAAGTGGCTGTGCCTGAGCATCCCAAAACCAAGTTTGGATATTTATCTTTGAAGCACAAGCTTCATAGCACTGGAAAAAAGTTCAAGGGATCAATTATTACTCCCGATTCACAGTGTGTTAAAGCTGTCTTTATTACTTGTCATTGAGACAATAATTTGATTTGACAGGCAGATTGGATATTATTAAAATTAAAGGATTTTGGTTGCCTTCCTGCACGTGTGAGACATTGTTACTAAGATCTACTTTGTGAAGAGAACCAAGAAAACCATAGCACTGGTTTGGTCTGCAGGGGAATTGGCAAGTTGCCCAGTTTTATAATTGGGTGGTGAATTAATTATCTATAGTTGTCCACAATTTTTCACATTATTAAATCTGATACAGAGCACTTTTTTTTTCTGGGAAAACAGGAGTTAGCCATTTCGGGGGAGGACTCTATTGAGGTATTGGTGTTACTGCTCTTCTCATTGTCTAGTATAAGCCTTGCACTGCCAGCTGGACTCCTTTTTACTAGGTATTGTATGTTCCTGTAGCCAACAGTAGTCTCATATAGTTCTGAAAACAGAATAAGAGGAAAAGATTTCAGGTTGAGGAGAGTAGGAAAGGCAAATTGTGTGTGATAACAAAATGCTTTTGTATAAAGTTTATAAGCTTTTTAACGAATAAATAAGGCAGAAGAAAATAAATAAAGCAGAAGAAAATGTTATTTGGAGTGAAAATTTTGCTGTGAAAAGATGACTTTGTTATTGTTTCTATTTTCTAAAAAATATGGACAAGTAGCAATCTATTCATGAGCGTGTATAGAATTATCCAGTTTGGTGATACTTAAACATGTTACTTCTCTTTCATTAAGTAGTTGTGGCTGGTGATATTGGTACAGATATATAAGGTCTTTTTGTAGGATGGCTTGCCACTTACACATAAATGCTATGAGGTTAGACAGCATAAATGTGGTGGGTTTTTTTTCTGGTCTTTTGGTCTTTAATTTCTGCCAAAGTAAACTGAAGACAGGCAATAACAGCTTATGTTCTGGGCATCTGACAGGAGTTCAATTTGAACTTACGTATTTTCAGGTATTTCAGAGTGAAAGTTGAGAGAACAGTTTATCCTTGAAAGTCCTTCCATAAACATCCACCACTAGTTTGTAAAACTAATTATCTGTCTTAAATTGCTCCTTTAAATTTTAAGGAAATATATGTAGCAGTAAGAAGTTCACGTAGCTAGGATTTTGTAATATGTTTTTTCCTGTTAAGCATATTTCTATTGTGCTCTAATGATAACATTTAACATATTTTTCTTGTTTGCTTTGTTTCATTTTTTTAAAGGCAAGCAAATGTTAGTTTCACTACAGGTAGTAAAACTACAGGTAAACCTACCAATTAATTAATTCTACATGTAATTAAGTTAAATGTAAATTGCCATATGTTCAATGTGTTTCATAACCCTGAAGATTGTAATTACCGTATCTGGCTTATAATGGTCTTATTTTCAAAACAGGCAGGATATTCCCCCCATCCTTGTCTTTTTCTTGGTTGTGGTTTTTACATAAATACAGCATGCAAGACAAGTAGAAAACATATCATTTGAGTTTACAAATGCATACTTAAAAATTTTTAAGGTCCTGTCTTTGAAGATGAGAATAAACAAATTCAATCCATTGCAAAGGGTCTTCAAAATTAAAGCTGATGTGATTAAAAAAAAAAAAAAGCAGAAGTTTCCTCACCTTTTTTTACACTTAAATGAAAGAAGGAAAATTAATAACCTGACTCTGAAACTTCACTTTTTGGGAGATGTCATTTCTCTCTTATTCCATCACACTATCCTGCAGTGTCTGAAGGGCAAGTATATAAAAATGTGACTGTGCTTGAAAAAATAGAATTTAAAAGGGGAAAATGAAAGGAAATGTTTTAGAATCTAGCCAGTCATAAAAGATGACTCATCAGGTCTTGCAGCTGGAAACATTTTCATCTTTGTCTTTGAAATGCCCATAGTCATTTTATGATTTTACTTAAGTCTTGTCATGGTTATAAAATACTGAAATATTGTAAAGATTTTAATGTCCAGGTGTAAACTACATAAGCGTACGTAGTATATGTGTATTAATATATTAATATTATTTTGAATATCAATATTTTGAACACTCATTCTGCTTAATAATTGATTCATATCTGTGTTGTCCACTATTTGTCATGATGCCCATGGATGGAAGTAAATAATGGGGTCATCCATGTTTTGGCTCTACTTCTTCAATGGTTTCTGTTGATGTTGTATATCGGTGTTAAGCAATAACTTAAGTCTACCGCAAGTAAAGATTTTAGCATGTGTATACAATATAGCACATAGCACTCCATCAGTAGTAAATAATTGGTTATTAACCTATCTTATAATAAAAAGTACAAAAGCACAAACTTTTTCACGGAAAGCTAAGTAAGAAAAGGTTTTCCTAATTACCTGCCACTAGTAATACAGTGGTCATTTCAAAAATAGTATGAAAGCTTTCACAAACCCGCTTCTCTTAATTCTCTTAATTTCTGTGATTCTATTATTCTCAGAAATATGGTTAGAATTACTGAAAACTTGATTGAAGAAGAGTTATGTATAGATATATAATATATTTTTAGGACTATGAGTATTCCTTTCAGCCCGAAGAAAAACTCTCTTTGTTTGAATCAAGAGAAGATGGGAGGAAAGCAGCTGCTGATTGGTTATTCTGTAGTTTAGCTTCTGAAGAGAAATGAAATAGAATAGCATTTTAAAGGAATCTAGTGGGACAATTTAATCACTGAATCACAGAACTGTGGGTGTTGGAAGAGACCTCTGAAGCAACTGCTAAAGCAGAAAGCAAGTTCCCATCAGTAGGTTGCACAGGAAAGCATCACGGAATCACAGAATGGCCTGGATTGGAAGGGACCACAGGGATCATGAATCTCCAACCTCCCTGCCACAGGCAGGGCCACCAGCTTCCCCATTTAAAACTAGACCAGACTACCTGGGACCCCATCCAATCTGGCCTTGAACACCTCTAGGGATGGGGCATCCACAACCTCTCTGGGCAGCCTGTTCCAGCACCTCACCACTCTCTGTAAAGAACTTGCCCCTGACATCCAACCTAAATCTTCTTTCCTTCAATTTAAGACCATTTCCCCTTGTCCTGCTGTTATCTACCCTTTCAAAGAGTTGACTGTCCTCCTGTTTATAGTCTCCTTTTAGGTACTGAAAGGCTGCAATGAGGTCACCCCGCAGCCTTCTTTTCTCCAGTCTGAACAAGCCCAGCTCCCTTAGTCTGTCTTCATAAGGGAGGAGCTCCAGTCCCCTGGTCATCTTTGTGGCTCTCCTCTGGACCCTCTCCAACAGCTCTCTGTGTTTCTTGTACTGGAGGCTCCAGACCTGGACACAGTACTCCAGATGGGGCCTCACAAGACCAGAGTAGAGAGGAACAATCACCTCCCTGTCCTCCACCTGGAGGTGACTGTCCCTCTTCTGATGGACTCAGGATACCATTTGCTTTCTGAGCTGCAAGAGCACACTGCTGGCTCATGTTAAGTTTTTCATACATCAGGACCCCCAGGTTCTTCTCTGCAGGGCTGCTCTCAAGGTCTGCTCCTTCCAGTCTGTATAAATGCCTGGGATTCCACTGGCCTGAATGCAAAATCTTGCACTTTGCTGTATTGAACCTCATTAGGTTCACCCGGGCCCATCTTTCAAGTCTGTTGAGGTCAGTGTGAATGGCATCCCTTCCTTCCTCATCCAGGCAAATGTCTGCAGAGAAGGATATTCCACAACATCTCTGGGCAGCCTGTTCCAGAATTCTGTCACCTTCAGAATAAAGAAGTCTTTCTTTGTGTTTGTATGGAACTTCCTGTGTTCCAGTTTGTGCCCACTGGCCCTTATTCTGTTGTTGGGCACTGTTGAAAAGCGCCTGGCCCCATCCATTTATATTATGCCCTTTAGATATTTATAAGCATTGATAAGATCACCTCTCAGCCTTCTCTTTTCCCGGGTGAGCAGTCCCATATATTTTAGTATAGATTAATTCTATCTAAAACATTTTTAATAGTAGTTTATTTTTAAAATCTGCTTAGAAGTATTCTCTGTAATACACTCTACAGGCATTTTAAAAGCAGATGTGTTATCCATGTCTAAGATTCACACACATCTTTAATTCTTGAGTTTTACCTTTACCCTTCCTGTCTCTTTTAACCTATTGTTTCCCCACTTGTTAGATGAGAACTTCTAACAATGCTGACAGTAATAATAACAATAATAATAATAATAATAATAAACACACAAAAAATCTGAATATCAACAAGAAGATTCACAGAGAAATGCAATCAAAACTGATGTTACAAATCAAGCCCACAGTCAGGCCATGAAAAATTCAGAAACTTTCAGCTATTTGCAATTAGGGTGGTAATTGCTATTTTTAAAATGTTTTCCTTCTTCCAAAGAAATTCCATGTAGTTAGCTGAAATTCTAGGTATTTTAAATCACAGAAAAATCTTTTTGCAGCTGATGAAGACTAAACATTATAGGCAATCAAAGCAACATATTATCTACATATTTTATCTGATTAAAAAAAAGTAGCTTTTGGAACTATTTTTAAAAATCATTTTACTACATGGTAGTAGCTAATTACAATATACTTTATCACAGACAAAAACATTAGTGATATCTATTTTAAAGTGTAAGGTAGGGAATTTTAAAATTCTTTTTAATGAAATGGCATCTTAGGTTATTTGCTATGGTATTTTAGTCTATGTAATCATTCCTTTTTTTTTAATGAATCAGTGTTTCTTGTCACGTTTTGATCAATATATGTAAAATAACATATACATAAAATTAAGGTTCTTTTAAAAACACTGTAATTTAAAGATTGACATACGAGCATTACATAATATCTGTCTATTGAATGGAAGTAAGTGGCTGAGAGTTAAATATAAAGTGTAGGAAAATAACTGTGGAGAAATAACGTAAAAGTAATTTTGGTTCAGAGCAATTAGTACAATAGACAACTAACTTCTGACATTGTGTGTTAGACTCTTTCTTGTAGTAAATTATATCAGGAATACAAGAACAAACTTTTATTTTTATTCTCTGATAGTAATAATAAATCATGATCTTTCTTCTTTTGCTCAGAGTTTTTGATAGATAAGCTCAGTAAGGAAAGGGAAAATTCTTTCAGTCTCATTTATTGAAAAATTCCATTTAGAATTTTTCTAGTAAATCTGTTAAAATTCAATAATATACTGTGATTTTCAATGAAGTAAAAATTCATAGGCATTCTAGTACTTGTTTACTTTTATTAACGGTCCATTTTTTATCAGTTGAATGTCTGAAAAACAAATACTGAGATTTTGTTGAAATTTAGAAGGTAAGGTTGTGCAATGTAATAATAGTCTTCATGACAAATATCTGAAAAACTTAAGTATTTGTTTAAAAAAATCCTTTAAGAACAGAAACCACATTAAATAATAACAGTTATTTTATACGCAGTGCATCTGCATGAAGCAACTGCAAAGATTGGCAGTGATGACCCAGCACTGATGCAACTGCAGTAGGATCAATGAAGTTGGCAGAGCTTTAGGTGGAATTTTTTTGAAGTTAGAGGCAAATTTTAGCAGAGGGCTCTGACTCAGAGACCTCACTTACAAAAGAGTCAGAATGAGCCACTGTATTAAAACACTCTGAAATTGCATAAGAATATTTTTTTACTGGCCTTGCAAGAACATAGGAGCTGGAAAGTGTATGGAAGTTTAGAAGAAGGGAAAGTCTTTAAAGATCAAAATGACTTTAGATAATGATATAAACTGAATATTTTGATTAATCTTTTAAGTATCTAATTTTTACTCTGTGATTCATAACATTGAGCCCAAAGACTTCACAAATATTTAGTAAGCATGTAAAACAATTTGAGGCAAAAACAAACAAAAAACCCTCAAAACCTCAAAATGAGAGCAAAAAAGCTTCACGGATTAAAACTTAGAGTTGTTTAATCTTCAGAATTAAAATAATTAACTCTTTTGAGGAAGAGAAATGGTTTATTATTGATACAATATTTGGGAAAATTCAACATTAGAGTAAATCTGCCAACTTAGAACATATAATTTTAATCAGGGCATAGATGTTGAGGATTTTGTACAAATCAGCTACACTTGTGAGTCATTAGGGAGGGTCACTTGATAATGCATCTATTTTTATAAGGTGTAGAATACCGCAAAGTTAGAGAGGAAGAAATCTGTTGTGGTATTTTCAGTTTTAAGCATATGTTTTCTGAATTCATATTCAGCTTACTTTGTTCTTAATTAAAATGCATGCTAAAAGAAAGTAAATATATATTTAGAACACATTTGTAATACAGCTGCGTATTTAAGAGCAGGCCTGTCATACTTCGTGTTATGTATAGGAAATGACACCATTTGAACAGGGTTCTTTGTTTTATAATAACTATAAACTTCAACTTCATTATGAAAGAAGTACTATTGAGAGTTTTTCCCCTTACAAGATGTCACTAAGTCTGTTATGACATGATAGTGAAGGAATGAACAAGCAGTCATGATTGCACGTAAAAAAAAGCCTGAAAGTAAATCTGTGTTACTGCAACTATACTCAGGAAAAGCACCAGTCATTTTATTCAATAGCATTCCTCAGCCAACTGATAGATGAATCAGTTTTGACAGTAACTCTCTTTTTGACCTGTGTGGCAGAGACAATGTCACAGCAGTAGAAGAGGTTTTGTGATAATTGGAAAGTGAAGGGGACTTGGTGGTGCAGTTGGTTAGTGCATTAACCTTTCCCCTCTGGAGACCTGGGTTCATATTCTGCCTTAGGGTCAGTAGTGAAAATTCATGCTTTGGTGTCCTACTTCTGTTTGTACATTTGACAAAAAGACTAACATCTGGAAAAAAAAGTGTTGTCTTTCTTTCCCATAACACGCTATACTGGCAAGACTTGTAGGGCTGATGTATATTGGCAGAGAGCTTAAATAGCTTTTACTCCTGTGATAGGTGTCTATCAAGTTTACTTTCCCCACAGAGGCATTCGCTCAAGGTATTGCTAAAAGGGAGAAAGGAAAAAATCAGATTATATTCAGGAAAATAATGCTGATAATGAAGGAAATTCATCCATACTACAAAAGCTATACCGATAAACTATCCATTTTACCTTGGAGTTAATTCCTGCTAATCTATCTCGGGCTGAAGTTATATTTCTGTTAAGATGTTTTACTTGAACATCCCTCTGCCAAAGATTTTCAAGTGCCAGAGAACTGCTATTTCATATGCACTGGAGTGGAGCAGTGATGACATCCAGTGATTAAGTAGTTCAAAAAATACACATTCCCTAAAGGCATACTGAGAACCACTTTCCAGATATTGTTTGCCTTTACAGATGATGGTAAGCTGAATATAGGTTGGTTATCAGCAATGTTCTATCTTATATTTGCAGTGCCTACTGTTATTGCCTTGTAAGAAGCGTGGTGCAACTAATTGTGCAATGCGTAGAGCCCAGTTTTTTTCTTATTGACTCTTTCAGTGTTTATCTTTTCACTTCCTTTAAAATTTGCAGTGTCCATGTTACTTGAGGGATTTGCAAGAATTTATGAACAACTCAGCTTTCAAATCCTCACCAACATTTTAGCTCTGTTTACAACAGTGAGAGAGCTTCCTCTCTTTAAACATACATTAAATACTCAAGATGTGTCCAACCTAAGAATCTTAGTGCAGTCTGTTCAAGGATAAAAAAAAAAAACAAAAAAAAACCATCAGAGAAGACCTACACTTTTATAGCCTTGTTCTAGGCTACAGGCATTTTGCAATTATGGCTTCCATCTCTGGAGCAGATGACAAGAATTATCAACTAACCACAGTATCAGATCTCTATCCTTTTTTGACAAGGATTTCCCTCTAGGTTGCAGGAAACATGAAGTAGAGATTGAAACCTAATTTCTTTTTTTCCCTTCAATAGTAACAAAAATAATAGAGTAGGGTAAGCAGAGAAGGAACAAAGGATTAAAGAATAAAAACAGGACAGTGGAAGCTTGAACAGACAGCGGCAGTCAAGAACAGAGTTGTCATTTGACTGGTAAATCATTCTGTTAATCAGCTGTGCCAACCAAAGAAGGCCTGAGTAAGCAGCTACAGATGAATAAGCCTTAACTGATTTTTCTTTGTTTCCATCCCTCCATCACATGCCTAATTTACACTTCTAATTGCAGTATTTTCTAATAGAATAATAAGAACGCGTGTCTGGGACTTTCCTTGAAGAGAAGTCCTAGAACTGTGAAAAGCTTTAAGCAGCTTCTATTCTACATAGAGTTTAGATCACCTTTTGAATGTGCTAGATTTCTTTGGGTTTTTATATTTCTTCAGTGAGTTCATTTAAGGGAACAAGTTAAGATAGTTTTTCTCAAAGTACACGTGCACCTTGTCAGATCAGTAAGGTCACTCTCACTCATCCTTCACCTCTATTTGCAGACTAATATCAAAGATGCCTTTGAGATTTCAGTCTCATATTTTCTAAAGGATTATTTTATCTGCTTCACAGCCTGGGAAGAGAAAGAGTATCTAGGAATTTCCTTCCCTATTTCCCTACAAATGTGAGACTGAAGTAGAAATGAGACTTGAGGCTGAAATAAAATTGGAGAAGGTTGGATTGAGGTAGAAGTGAAAATACAGTATTATAAGTTGTAACAGGGTTATGGTAGAAAAAAAAAGAAACAAAATCAAATTTCAAGTAATCTTTGAACGAGTTGATCCAAAACATTGCTTTTCACTTTTTTGTAATATATTTTTATAATTATGAATCCAGATGTGAGGCAAATGCATAAATGAATCTGCTCATATTTACTTTAACATATACTTATGTCTTAAAACAAAACCCCTTCAGGATGGTGAGGTACTGGAATAGGCTGACCAGAGAAGCTAAGAATGCCCCATCCCTGGAGGTGTTCAAAGCCAGGCTGGATGGGTCTCTGGGCAACCTAATTTAGTACCAATCTAGCACCTGATCTAGTGATTGGCAACTCTGGCCATGACGAAGGGGTTGGAACTAGATGGTCTTTAAGGTCCCTTCCAACCCAAGCCATTCTATAATTCTATGGTTCTGTGTGTCTATGCGAATAACTCTTTTCGTAAGTAAAACTCTTTGGTACTATATACAGCACATTATCATCGGATTCTCATGCTGTGCCCCATTAAGAATGAAGTTCTAAGTGAAGTGAAGGATATGTAGTTTGATTGAGGTCTGTTGATATTAAAGCTGGAATACTACTGTGCTCTTATTCAGGAAGGCTACATGAACATCCCAATGAACTTTCTAGGAATATTACAGAATCACAGAATCACAAAATCGCAAGGTTGGAAACGACCTGCAAGATCATCTAGTTCAACCACCCTCCCATTCCTATTAGTACCACTAGCTACTAAACCACATCTCGTAGCTCCTCATCCAGGCGCCTCTTGAACACTGCCAGGGACGGCGACTCCACCACCTCCCTGGGCAGCCATTCCAGTGCCTGACCACCCTTTGAGAGAAAAAGTTTCTCCTAATGTCCAACCTAAACCTCCTCTGGTACAACTTCTGGCCGTTTCCTCGGGTCCTACTATTTGCCTGGGAGAAGAGGCCAGACCCTTTTTCATCACAACCTCCCTTCAGGAAGTTGTACAGTGCCATGAGGTCTCCCCTGAGCCTCCTCCAGACTGAACAGTCCCAGCTCCCTCAGCCGCTCCTCATAAGACTTGTGCTCCAGACCCCTCTCCAGTTTCATTGCCCTTCTCTGGACACGTTCCAGGACCTCAATGTCTTTCTTGTAGTGAGGGAACTCACTACATTAGTTTTCCTTAGCCCTATTTTCTTAGAATCTAGATGTAAATCTTTAATGTTTAATGGCGCTTCTCACTAATAATTGTCTAGGCATCCCGAGACAACTGAAATATGTCTATTTGTTACCATGTTGTCATAACTGTAGTATTCAAACATGCATTTTAAGTCTCATTTTTAGAAGTTCTTTTAGCATTTGCTTGTAATTATAGAAAATGAAAGGTAAAGGTAGTGGTACAGTGATAGCAACAAAGTGATCAGATTTCCAGATGCCAACAGAACTGTGTGTAATTCTTGATTTCGAGTTGAGAAAATAGTCTGACAATTTATTTTTACACCATGTTAGTAGTGGTGTAGATTTGTTGTTGTTGTTTTTTAAAGTTTCAGCGTTGTTAGGTATGATGCTCAGAAGCAGGGTGAGAAAGTGATTTCATGCTCTATTTCTCCAGATGAAGTTTGGTGCTTTGCTGACAAATACTGACATGTAAACCCAAATTGCATCTTCCAGGTTTAACAGTGGTAAATAAAAATGTTTGGAATTCATAGATAGAATTTTGTAGGCCACAGAGAATTTTTTACATGAGTTAATGTCTCACCATGGCATACCTTATCTTGACTTGATCTGATTCTTTTTATTTTAAATAGACTGCTTGTTACGATGTTTTTGAATTACATTCAAATAAAATTAAAAAAAATGGTGGTCATGTTTCAGATTTCTTTTGGAATGGAATTTCTTGATTGTCAAATTATGTTATGTTATTTGGGAAGATATAAAAGGACAAAGTCCTCTAACCCATGAATATACAGAAGTATCAGTACTTTTGGTTTTGAAATCTGAGTCACTCTTTCTTCTCTATTACTTATCCAGAGTTCTAATCTCAAATAGTTATTCTTGATTTTGTGCAGTAATCTTGAATGAATGTATAATAAGGAAGTGCTGTATGTTAATTTAGTACTGTTTTACTGTCTCTGGATTCTGCTTCACAGAGCTGGATGTTCACTTTGGGATTCTTTTAATCTCTTGCTCCAATTTGTCTGTTTTGTCTGACCCTGCCCAATCTCTGCTTTAGACATTTGAAATTTATTATGAAATAGCTCAGCTATTAATTGAGGTAAATCTGTGTACAAATAAATAAATAAATAGTTTAATATCAGAGGATTTTTATCTGATCTTTTAACTGTGGAGATTCTCCTTCCAAATGGCTTGTGAATATCACTGTCCTTCCTGCTTTGGGAAGGAAGGAAACAGCCAGTAGTTCATCTTTAATTAAGAAGCCTTCCTGGAGTTGGCCTCTCCACTGGACTAGTACTCTTTTCTACATTTATTTTAAGACAAGATGATTACACTTGAAGTAGAACAAATAAGTAAATGCTGCATATTTTTTTAAAGGAAAGAGATATACAAAAAAAAGTTAGAAAGACTTTCACCGTATGATATAGTGAGAATTTTATTAAGCTGCTTGCATCTGACCAGATATTTAATTTTGAGCTATTTGAGTGTTTTGTAATATTTATCCTCAAGGTGAAGGTCTCTGAACTTGGATTTCACCAAAACAATGAATACTGTGCTTCATACATTTAAACAACTTTGAGTTATGAGAAAAAATGGTAGATAATGGTAAAAGGAAATATCGACAACAGCAATACAAAATGTTTAGTAATGTTTCAAATAATAGTTATAAAAATTTTTATGTAGTTACTTATGTTTTCAATAAGAAGCTATGGAGTAACAGCCATAGTCACAGGTAATGTAACTAAGACTTCAGATGTTTGGATCAACTAGCACTAATATCAGAAGATGAATAAGTAGATTTATTGAATAGTAATAAATGTAATCATGACACTCTGACATATAAACTTATTACAGAAACAAGCTTGTTTCAATTAAGAATAATGGAATACTGCTAGATGAAGTGAGATTATCTCACTGTCTTTTCATCACATAAAACAGCATAAAGCAACTAAGAATATTAAAATGTAACATGAAAACAATCATTTTATACTCCCCTTGTTGGGATCACTTCTTAGTTGCTTGGATTTTAGTATTTATGAGTGGGTAAAGGACCATAGCTGTGAGTTTACTTTTTCTTCTGACAGCTTTGATAGGCTCAGTGGCAAAATGTTCCTGGTCATAACTCCCCATGACATCAGGGCTGTAGGCAGATTATGTGACCACAGCCATGTGCTGTAAACCTGACAGATTTCAAGTACCTAAAGATGTGGTTTTTTTTTTTTTTTTTTAAAGTTTGTATCTGGAAAAAATTTGGCAACTGCTGCAGGTATTTCTAAACACTGTTTTGCTTCAACCAGAGGTGGAAACCTCAATCCTTCATACACTTAGAGCATTGAAAAGGAATGCTCCCCTCAAGATGGCAACAACTCATAAAAGGATAAAATCTTAAGAAAATGCATAGTGTACTGAAATATGCACACATATTGTACCTCATCTTGCCTATTTCTCCATGAAATGTCAAAAGAACCTCCTACTGTGAGATGTCTGTGAGCTCTGCAAGACTGATTAAATTTCTATACGGTATCAATCGTTGCATCCTGTGAACCATAAATTATAAAAATTCTGTTCTATTTTGTCACTCCATAAAAAGATTTAAAACATTCTTAGCAGTTACAAAGAAAAAAGTGTGACTCTCTTTTTATTTGTGCCAATTTTATGCTCAGACTCCATGTTAAGGACAGTTAAACAGTTAAAATGTGGGGTATATTCTTTATAAATGTGTGTGAAGAAGTACTTTAAGAAAGCATTTTCTACAATTAATGAAATAATATTGTGACTTATTTCTCAGTTTTGTAACTTGTAACTCCAAAGAAGGAAACAAACTTAGGTGTCCAAAGACAAATATATAAAGATTTCTTGAGAGCAGAATAGTGAGTATTCAGGGGGTAAAAAGAGGCAGTTTTCTCCGCTGCATTTTTAACTAGTGGAATAGCAAAGTATAATCAGAAAATTGGTGTAAGTGAAGTTTTCGCTTTGTGACAGAAACTAGTGTTAAAAGAGCTTGTGGTCATTTATCACACCACTTGAGGATGTGTGGTTTCTGTGTAGAATCTCAACTTACACATTTAAATCGTGTTCAGTGTTTTTGACCTTTTGACACCGTGCACCAGGAGGCTAATGTGAGGAATCTCGTCCTTGTGAATTGCTGACTGTAGTTTAAATCCATTGTTCAGAGATTTTCAAACTAAGATAGATTGATAAAAATGACCATTCTAATTTCTGTCTCCTACTGTTTTTCTGTCTCCTCCTGTTTCACCCATCTTCGCAGGGTTTTGTATTGCTGTTTGTCACTGCTGTACCTGAGTGCCTTCCAAGTAAAATAACGATAGCAAAGCATCTGGTGGACACCATGGGAAACATCAACATTGTGAGACAGGGCTTATACATCTGAATACAATGCTGTATGTGTGTGGTTACAAGGGCTGCTCCAAAAGTAATGCCTCCAATTGTATGATGTTGGCCCATGACATCAGAGGCAGATGTTGGTGGTGTGGCAGTAGAGATTGAAGCATAGTCCATGATTGAATGGACTATGGTTGAACCACTCTTCCTGCCAGTACTCCGTTACATGTTGTTGCCATGTGATGGATGGCAGCAGAGGGGCAGACTGATAGAGTGGCACCTGATATCGAAGTACATATGAAGCAAAGGTGTGTCGTGCTCAAGCAGGGCATGCAGGGCCCTTGTTTGTTGCTGGTGAAAATGTGCAGCTAATGGTGGTAACTATGTCGAAAAACACTGTTCTGCAGCTGAGAATGTTTTCTATCAAGCAGTGTTATTGTGCTGTGTGTATCTGTTGTAGTTTCTATGAAAATAAATAGGATGCGTTACTTTGTAGAGTTACCTACATAGATTGCTTTCAGATTAGAGCTGGCTTACATCCAGCTTCCTGAGTCAAGAGTAGTTGAGTCACTTCAGGCCTATATGGACTTGCTTTTGGCTTGATGCTTCTCCCATGGCAGGAGAAGAGTTTGAAAAAGATGAGAGAGTATGTGCGAAACTTTTGTAAGTTTGTGATAACTGTGCACAAATTCTTTATGTAAGTTATGACTCTCAGTGATAAATTAACCTGTGACTTCTTATGGAATTCCTTAATGGAAATGAGCATAATTTTAATAGCAATATTTCTTAATGAAAAATTGGTAGTAGATTTTTTTTTCATATAAAGCCATGTAATTTTATTTTTTCTTTGATTGTATCTTTAGTATTTTATTTATCTTGCACAATATGCTATTAAATCAAGAGCAAATAAAAATTGATTACAACAGAGTGACTTTCGAAAATGCAATATTCATTTGAGAATGGGTCATAAACAGAAGCAATTAGTAGAATTTTAAGTAAGATACAAAGAGTCTGAGGTAACACGTATGAATAAAAGTGGTAGTTTCAAGAATTTTAAAAATTTAAGAGGTAAAACTTGTAACAAGATTTGAAGTGTAAATTAAACAGTTTTAAAATTCTTAAAATCTCAGCCACCTCAAAACAAGTACTAGTAAATAAAAGTATCGAAACCTCTCCCTTGAATGGAAACATACTTAGGTTGCATGCATCATAAGTCCTTTGGGTGATTTTCCACGCAGTTTAGCAAATGTTGTGTGTCATGAAGGAGTTTTGTTCAAATAAATTCAGAAGTTATCTATATGGAACCAAGGCATACAGCTGGCTACTTTGTTGTTGGCAAATAAATAGTTTTGAACATCATAAAAAAAATGGAGTAACAGTGAACTATTCTTTAATAACCCAATTTTTATAACTGATAATAAAAATCTCAGAGTTTGGATAATTTCTGAAGGATTGATGCTTGAAACATTCTTTTTTTCTTTTTTTTTTCTTTTTTTTTTTTTAATATGATGTTCCTTCAAAGAAACAACTTGTCTAAGGCTTTGTTTCGTTTTAGGTTCAGTAGAAATTATGAAAACAATGGAAAGTGTCATCCTTTTTTTTTTTTTCCAGAACTTAACTAAGTTTGAGAAACAAAAATAAGCAAAGGGGAAAGTGAAAGTCTCAGAGATGAAGAAAATGACTGAGAAATATGGAGTCCTCTAACAAATTTCCTATTCAAAAAAAACATAAGAGGAATCAGTAAATGATTGGAACCTATTGGAACCCTGGGAATTATTCTAGCAGAAAAATAGCTCTTACCAGCTTAAACAAATGAAGACTCACAAGCTTAGGAAGCAATTAATACTTTGAGTCAAAAAAGACACAGTTGTGAAGGGCAGAGATTTTATTCAGGAAAATCTGGGAAGTGTCCAGTACTCTGGGTTCAGGAGATGAAAGATCATGGACTAGCCCAGAAAAGGGTCAATATAGAAAGCAACCATTAAATCTTTTCAGCTTTGCATTACTAGCATTTTTCATATATATTTTCTTTTCAGGTAATGCATATCTTACATAGTCCTTCTGCTGTGACAACGGTTAGAACAGAAATTAGATCTTGTAGATGTTGACCCACTCACTAAAGTGGATTTCAGTAATCATTGCAAATCACCTAGACAGCTGACAAAGATAAAGGACTGTAGTATTCGGACTTAATTACAAAGATACAGATTTGGGGTATCTGCATTTGTTTCTTACTCAAGGAACTTAAAATACTCAGTTTCTGCAGTTCATGATTCTTGGTGGCTCAGCATAAGTTGTCATTAAAAACTGGAGGCTTCATGCCAGACCTTTGATATAAAGACCTAACAACTGAAATTGCAGCTCCCAATCTTTTTTCCAGGTGGTAATGTTGTATTGCAGTAAATTAAAGTAAGAATGAGTAGAATTTAGAAGGGTGAAGACAAAGAGAGAAAGTGTTTTCTACCTTTCTAAAACTTTCCATAACAAAAAAATTGTTGTGCTTATATACAATAATTTAACAGAATTAAATATTTATGAAGCATTTCTATTAATAAGTTGATAATAATAATAATAATATGTTTTGAGAGACAATAGTGCTAAGCTCATATTGGAGGAACATGTATAAGAGTTCATTTAAGTGAAAGCTCATTATGGGCAAGACCAGCAAGGAGTGGACAAGGAAATAAACACATGGAAAGGTCAAATGATTTGCAAGATGGAAGTAGTAAATTTTCCCAAGTCTGCTACATCTCAGTCTGGAGCTGCACCTATTAAACCACAAGAGGTTGACGTTTCTGAAATAGGTCTCAGAAACATTCATTTTGGGAGTGAGAAGGTGGTAATAGGTGAGATAATTACAAGGTACAACTATTTCAGTCAGCTGTCTAACTGCTAACTACCTATAATTATGCAGCAATCTGTGATGGATAAGTTAATGTAAATCCTTTCAGCGAGTCTTTATGAGACTTTACCATGTAAAGATCAAACCATTGCTGACTCAGAAATTTTCATGAAGGTAGACAAAAGGTGAGACAAAAGGAGGTCAAGATTTTCTAGAAAGTTTGAGAAAACCTTCATTAAATTGCACCTTTTCTCAAATATTCTAATTTTATTCTGATTCTACTTCCCAAAGCTTGGCATTTCTGATTTGCTTTTACAGATCGTAGGGTGTGTTCATACATTAGCTCTATCTATAATTAGGTGAGTGAAGATCACAAGCACAGCAAGAATTTCAGCTTTTCCTCAGTGGCTGCAATTCAATTAGTGATAATGTTCTCCTGCGTGGTAGTTCAGGTATTCAGTGGTAGGTCACTCAACAGCTCAATTTTAAATTTGTTGCTAAAGATTTGGGTTTATCCCTTCTGTTACTTTTGGAAGTCTTTGACAGCAAGATTCATATGAGCGCTGGAAGTAAGTCTTGTTTTGCATTGCCTGCTATTTGGAAGGAATTTAACGTGAGTGTCCAGATTAGAGAGATTTCTCTGAGTAAGCAGTGGAAGGAAAGTTAGGACGGATGACTTAAGAAGTACTGGGAGTAGGAAAACTCTTAATTTTGTTTACTGTATCAATAAGTTTCCCTTTCCCAGTCCCCATTCTAGAAAAGCAACTTATATTATTCTAGAAGATGTTGGCTTGACTCATCGTTTCTGATTTTGTAGAGACCTCCTGATATGGGTTTCAAGTGAGTGCTGTCTCTTCTAATGCATTGGGATTTATCCTCAAGAGAGCAAAAAAGAGACTTAAGTTTAGTTGAGCCTCAGTAGTTGTTGGCCCTCTTGTTCTCTACAGGGAACTCCAGAATGGGGAAGGCAGCCAGTCATGCATGCTGTAATTTACATCTGATTGATGAAGGATTTAGATTAACAGGAACAATTTGCTCTGGAACTCCTATGGGCCTAAACTGAAACATTTACGGTGATACCCAGCATCAGTTTTTGTCTTGATCAGTCTCATATCTTATCACATGTAAAATTCATTCTCAGAGTTAACTCTTAGAGTCAAACACATGAAATGGTACTTGATAGTTCCTGTTTCCCGTGTTAAGTAATCAAGTAAGTTAAGTTGTAGCTGAAAACTCTGTATTTCTATCAATTACATAGATAAATTTGATGGAAAATAGTACACCATACTGTGATTGCAGTGCTTGCAAAAGTCAATTAAAAATTTATCTTTAGAATAAAAAATTTGCACATATTTGTTAATTCACTGAAGTCTTCAGAAAAAGCAGTCATTAAGCAAAATCAAAACAAAACCAACATCAAAGAAAAGATTTTGGGCCTCCCACAGGAGAAGGAATTAGTATTTATTAATGAAAAAGAATTAGGCCAAAAAAAGGTTATATCAGTAAATTACAAAATCAATTAATATCAAAATTTACTATTTTGTAATATAAGTAGCATATTTTATACTAGTATCTAATCAAACGTATAGTTTATGTGATTAAAAACAAAATCAGGTATAGTTTCAAATAGGATTTATTTAGAACAATCTTCAAAAAGCGTCTCAGCAACGTAGGCAAAATTGGCCTTTTGTGGCATACCTGGGATAGAGCACTGGATTCCTGACTGGGTTTTTCTGATATCACTAAAGTTTCTGCATTCAAACTTGAATCTGAGAATGGTTCTTAGAATAATATGCGTAGATTTCTTTTACAGGAAAAAAATACATTCTATTCAATTGTTTTTTTTTCTTAGCCCCAGGAATCCCTGCAGGTTTTGTTCTGACCTAGCATGTTTCACACAACCTACACATCTAGAAGATTCTTGAAATTAAATAATTGATAATAGTAGAGTTTTTCTTTCTGAGCCTTGCCATTTTTGGTGCATAGTGGACGTAGTGAGGGGAAAATTACAATGACTCTTAGCGTGAAATGTAAGAACAATCATATATTTTTGTTTCCAAAGGGATTAAATATTTTTAAATATTTGTTTAATTTGAATGTGTCTTCAAAATGAATCACCAGAAAATTATCATTCCCTGTATATATTTCCTTTATAACTAAACTGGTAAATATATAAATTTGTCATAACACTTATTAATGGACATTTGTTTACATATTTTTATCTCAATTATCTATGCCCATAGGACCTATTCAGTCAATTTTTCACTAAGTAGTTTTCAAAATATAATTACTCTTATGGGTAGGTCTATGAACAGCAGTGTCATTTACACTATAGTTCACTAATTGCACTTCTAAGCCATTATAATGAATTATACTTGTACTTTCTTTGAGAAGATCAGTTAATGCTAATCACTTCTATCACATATTTCACTTAGAAGACACCCATCTATAACAACCTTTTCACTTACAGCTTCATTCCCTTTTAATTTTCTTGCATTGTAAGAGATGTCTATAAATTTATAGCATGTGCTCACTAAACCAGTTAGTCTTGCAAACTTAGTATTAAAAGTTGAGTTTTAAACTTTAGAAGATGCTTTTTTTTTTCTTTTTTTTTTTTTTAATAAATCTGCGGTGGCTTCTGATTATTAGATGTTACAGCTCTGAAACATTAGTTCAGGAATTTGTGGCTACTATAATAACAGAAATGTGTAGTTTTACTATGAATATCGATACATTTATCACTGGACAGACTCTCCTTTTTATGTTGGGTGACCAAATCTGTTGGTTTAGGTGCAAGAAGCTCTGGTTTTTTTGCTACTTCTTCTTCACTAGCACTGTTCACTGGAATTTCTAGCAGTTGCAACATGTGGTATGAATCTAAGTTATGTAAAAATGTAAAATATGACAAATGAATTGGTGAGGAATATATATCCAGGAAATCACTTCTATCATTTGTTTTAAAGACCTCTAATAGATGTATGAAACTTGATTCTCTTTTAAAAAACTCTGTTTGCTGGTGTTCCATGTGTTTACTAACGTACCCATCATTTCATTTTCTACCAGTTTGTCTGGTGAAGAAGTCAGACTTTCTAGTCTTTGGTTCCCATGTCACCTCTAGGGATGTTTTAATGAATTGCTATTATATATACTATCTCTGTTTTCTTTGTGCTAAGGCAGATTGGGTCATTTACATTCCCCAGTTAATAGACCAGCAATTTAATACGTTGCTTTTTTTTTTTTTAAACTATAGGTTGTTGCTTCAGAGTCATGGTGACTCATTACCATCCAACTGATCAATTTGTTCACAACACCTTTTTAGTTATTTCAACTTGAGATGTTTTTTTAGACTTCCCTGGTAAAGAATGACAAATCTTATGTTTGCTTGTATAGCGAGCATGAGATGCTGGAGTGAATGTTGTTTCTATTGAAGTCAGTCTGTGTTTTAATTTCAGAAACAGAATTCAACCTTGCTGTATATCCAATAATGGGTAGCGTGTGCTTTGAATCCTTGGTTGTTTGCATTCAAACTAATTATATCTGAATAGCAGTACAGCAGAATTGGAAGCAAATTTATTTAAGTTCCAAATATATTGTTCAAGATATGTGAGTAAAGACCAATAACTGTAAAAATACAGGTAGGTATTAAAATGCTGGATTTTGTTGCAGTGTGGCGAGTGAAAATTACTTTAGTAACCACTCGAGATTGGGATATCTTACATGTTAAAGAACAATATAAGCAGAATCTAAATTAAGCCTAAATTTTGCATCGTGCCCTTTCTGCACGGTTATTATCAAGTAGCAAGCTGTGTAAAATATGGAAACAAGTTAGTAATGTACCAGCAAATAGCCTACAAAATAAAATGAGTAATTACAGGATGTACTTCAAAATAGAAAACAGGGTTATTTTAAAGTAATATTAGACACTGAATATTTGTAAGACCATGCAATATAGGAGATTAGCCAAGAAGAAGAATTCTATTAGATCAGTTTATTATAAAAGACAAAGGAAAGAGGCTGCTTGGAAATGAGCAAGAAACATTCATATGTGCAAGAATCATACTTCAAGCAAAGGAAGCAGGGGAATCATGATATCTATATAGTCTTGCATCATTCAATGTGGATATTAGTACAGAAAATTGACTTGAAACATCTAGGAGAAATGTTAAGGTTTGTATTTTTTTCATTTTTCTTTTCTCAGTGCACTACTTTACCATCTTCTTCCCAAACTGCATACCATTAGCACTTCTGTATTCTAATCTCTCCCTTGCTGCTTAAAATTATCACTCCTTTATTTCAAATATAGCTTCTTATCCTCTCCTCTGCTAATTGGCTTTATTACCCTCGACCCCTTCTTGCCTCCACTGCAGGCAGCTTGACATTTTTTCATCAACTAATCCCCACTTTTCACACTCCTCTCCCCCTTCCCACCCCCATACATTTGCTTCCCTTTCCTCTTCTGGTGTATTCAGAGCTGCGGAGAGCTTTTCAGCAGATATTCAAACCCCTGGAGAAATTGAAAGAGATCGAAACGCAGCACAAGAGCTAGGGGTGTTTTCTTCTGGCTGCCAAAAGCATAAGGTAACATTCAGAATGAGGTCACCGTACCATGATCTCATTTTGAATCGTATTTGCTGATGAGGTGTAGGAAGTCTGCAGGGAGAGCATATTGTTTTCCTAGTTAGTAGTACATCAACAGACTGTGAAAATACTTAGGCATTTACTTTCATTTCCCAATTTAAATATGCATATGTCAATAGTTTAAAAAATTATGAGAGCATAATAAAGCAGTGGCTTAAGCTACACATGGAGTGGGGTGCAGGTAATATACAGAGTTGCCAAAACAAAATGAAATATCTGAGAACGCTGTTTTGAAGGATAACTGCAAATGTCTGGAAAGGATACTAATGATTTTGGTGCTATGGAAAACAAGACAGAGAGAGCATGGCATGAGCTCTTCTTCTGAGTCTACTTCAGAGACTTCCCTGCATAAGGTGTTGCCAATAGGCTATTTAGGAATAATGCAGCATTCTAGTACTCATTCTGATTTCTTTTTGTCACCTCTTAACAAATCAATATATATTCTTTCCAATGAAAAACTCATTTCATACCCCAAAGAGCATGCAAAGTGTTAAAGTCAGGAAAACAAGGTGCATGGGAAGGCCGTATTTGGTATCAATTACAACTTTTATCTTTGAGAATGCCTCCATTAATGCATCATCATCATAGTATTTTGGTACAGGTACAACAGGGGTGGTATTTTGGCAGGACTTTGCAGTGATTTGACTGAGAAGTTAAATAGCTGCTGTATTAGCTTTGTAACTGGTACAGAAGCATGAGGCAGATTGGGAAATAAAAGGTGCATAGGAGCAACCAGAGAAATAGCAGAATATGATGAACTTCACTGATAAATTGACTAGTGAGTGAGAAGAATTAAAACTCAGAGAGACCCGGAACCCAACTGTCAGGAGAGAAAACATTCTTCTGAGCTCTGGAGGAAAAGCAGTATTTGCAATGTCCCTATCAGAGCATCCGAGTGATCCTCAGCTGCTGTGTGTGTAGAATTAAGCCCTGACAGAGGCAAAGGACTCAACAGTACAAATATTTGCTCCCATGATTAAATATTCTCATCCTAAACACAGGGGAAGCAGCAAAGTTAGGGTTAACTTTGGGGTTGCAAAACCATTTTTACAAATCTTGTGCCATTATTTTCAGAATGAATAGATAATCTCTATTGTCTGCATGAGTTATATATGTGCACCACATGTTGGAATGTGCATGTCACCAACTTAATTTAAAAAGCTAATCAGTAATTTTTATTTCTATTTTAATGTGTTAGAATTACTTCCTACGTATGCATTTTAAACTGTCTTTCTGTGCTGTACATTATCTTTCAATCTCAAAAGATGATTTTGCTTGTGATTATGAGCCAGTATTGTTACTGTAGAGAAAACTGTTCCGTATAGCAATGCAGGCTGCAAAAAAAGGCCCAACAGAACTATTTTCTGTCTGAAATCAATAACAAAAGAAGTTTGTTTCATACAAAAAACCATTTAAAGCTCTCATGACAGTCTAAAAAATGTAAAAATGCCTGCAGAGGATTTGAGTTTATTGAATTTTCTTACTTTACTGTTTCATAGACTCTATCCTAACCAGATGATATAATCTGATTGTATCAACCTAGAAGTATATAGGATTTTATTTTAATGTTAAAAAGATCAGTATCTTTGGAACTTAAATTCTTTCTGTCTTCTACACTGCACTAGAATTTCAGCTTTGAAGTATTACCAGGTAACATCAATAAAAAGAAGTTGAATTTTATACACTAAAATTTACTTATTCATTTCCTATATATAAAGTTAAAGTCTTTGGATGAACACTCCCTAGGTATATGGCAAAGTAATATATACTTTATTGAATGATGAGTGAAATTTATATGAATACTGCTGATACAGCCATAAGATTTCTTCCGAAGTATTTTTGCTGCATAACTGTTATTGAATATTACATCTTTTTATCACTTTAGATGATATTCAGACATTTTAGTCCTTTAATTCAGTACTGAAAAATATTTCACTCTTCCTAAAGATGTGTTCTGCTTTCTTCTATGCTGAACTACTTTTGGTCTGGGTTTAGAGTTAGATCTTCAAATCTAGTGACAGAAGTGACCATTTGCTGAGCCTTTCCAGGGTCTTCAATTAGTCTGCAGCGTGGATTCCATCTGAAAGAATTTTTGAGATTTTTATGATCCTTCTTGAAATCTGGATCACATTAGACATAAAGGCTTAGGCATTTTCAGCACCATGGAAGAAGTTTGCAATCATTTTCTGTAATACAAACGGGCTTATTTAGCACTCCTGTTATGGAAAAGACTCTACAATAATAATGCTACTATTATAATACCATTTCTGTAATAATAGCACTTCTGTTATAAAACACCATTATTATAGAAATGCTATTATAAGACAAGCTCTGTTATTTAGAATTGCCTCTGCAATAAAAGTACTAAAAAGTCTGCTTGTATTACAGAAAATTATTGCAAATTTTTCTTGCCTGGAAGTGAAATTTTTCATTCTGAATCTTGTCTGTCGCTGTTGGAAAATCATTCTCATACGTACTCTGAAGTCCCTGTGAGTTACTCAATATTGTGTATTTAAAAGATGGAATTACTGAATAGGCAAATGGAAAAAAGGCCAATCTTCATCTGTCTGATTTCTCAAGTTCCTAATTTGTCATTCACGTTTTGTCACGTACCATAGCTCTTATTTAGAATGTAGATGCAGGCCTGTAGGGCAGTTCTTACCATTGTATATAAGGTAGGAGAGGGAGAGGAAACTAAAGACATGAGAAAGGAAACAACAATCCTCCTCCTTTTTCTTTTCTTT
>NW_024884142.1:32401406-32418147 GCF_019232065.1 Centrocercus urophasianus
CTTTCCCCTTCCCCTTCCCCTTCCCCTTTCTCATTTGTATTTCTTCCTGCACTGCCACCCCTTGGCTTAAGCATTGTTTCCTGCAGCAAAGAAGTTAACTTATAATATCCATTCTTCCAGTCATATTGAAATTCTACTTTTAAAAAACATGCAAAACCAATCCTGAGTTTTGTCTTACAGTTTTCAAAGAGTGTAATTTTAACCTGAATTTGGAGCTGTTAAAAATGACTTTTATATGATGGTTATTCAGATAAAACCTTTCAAATATCATGGGGGGAATGTTGTGTCTTTCTCATTTAAAACTTCACTTTGTCTTCACTATTTTTTTAATAGCAGCATGAATGGCCTCAGACTAGAATTTTATTTTTTAAATAAGTTTTTAAATCAATTTTACTGTTATTTAGTGGGAGAAAAAAGAGCTAGTGAGTTTTGATGCTCTTTTGCACTTCTCTATGTTGATAAAGGTTTTGTTTTTACACTGCTAACTATATCATTTAGTCCATAGAGTCAATTAGTGCCTTTGGGTACCATATTTTCTTGAAAATAGCATACACTTTTGGCTTATTTGTATCACCTAATGCTTAAGTGCTTGTATTCTCTTTTGTGTGTTATTTTTCAGTTGATACTTACCAGTACTTATACTGGGTAACATCTGCTGTTTTGGTTCTTCACTGCAATAGCTCCCTTAGGACTTTCAATACAAAAAGTCATTTTATTGTTAACAGCTAGAATACGACAAAGGCAATCTTGTAGTACCAGTGGAATGGTACTTATTCTACTACTTTGGAAGAGCCAAGCAACACGTTTTTCACAATTAGTACTTTGCTCAAAAAATAGATTATTTTTGTATGAGTGAAATGATTTTTGTAAGGCAGAATGAGCACAGTAGCTTCAATTAAAAACAAAACAAAATAAAACAAAACTGTAAACATGTAAAAAAGAAATCAGACATTTATTTTTGAAAAATTTAATATGAAAATGTCAAGAATGTAGTAGCAATAATGCCACTTCTAACACTAAGCAAATAAAGCATTTGTATGTTCTGTTTCAAGTGGACATTCTTGATTTCAAGTGAAGTGAAGCTTAAAGGCACTAAATAACCCCAATGCAGGATATATATATATTATCTGAACAAAGTTTGAATATTTCAGGTTTTCTCTTGTGCTGAGGAAAAAAAAAGAGATTGATCAAAACAAGATTATTTATTTATCAATTCTAAAAAGAAAAATGTAATCTTTTTTCAGTGACTATGTGTAATGAAGCCTCTTTAGTTCTCAACTGTGCAGATGAGCTGTGTTTTTTGCTTTCATCCTTGATTCCCATTCTAAGTTATCTTGAATGCTGGATGTGTTTTATAGAATTGTATGAATATAATTTCATACATGTCCAGTTTACCCTTTAGCTGCACTAATTTAGCTGCTGAGCATACACAGTATAATTACATAATAAGGAGGCCACAATAATATCCACACATAAGTATCAGAGAATCTTTACAACAGAAAGAAATTCATATATATGAACATATGGATAGAATTGACTTCAGGTATCATTCTTTGGATTATAGCATTACTTTGATGACCTGGAGAGAAGGATTAAGCTGTGTGAGCTTTTGTGTTTGTGTTTGGGTTTCTTTTCGGTACTGATGCTTGGATCACTCAGCTGTCTCTTGGGCATGCAGGTAGCCACTTTCCATAGCATCCATAATTCACTACTTGCTACAATCCCCAGCAGCATCCAGTATATAGACAGAATTAACTTCATGTTCACATATTTGTAGAGAGAAATAAAGTGGCGTGAGGCTTAACTTCTATTTCTGGATTGCCAAAAATTTAGGCATATTTGTGCAGAAGACTGCAATCCTTCAAGTACATTTCGTTGAGAGAGATTTCTTTTCCGCTTCATTCGAAAAGTGCCAAGTTCATCTGGTCAGTCATTTTGCTTTCTGAGGGTTTAACTTCTTTTTTATGATAACCTTCGCAGTCAGAGGCATGACCTATTTCCAAGTCACATGTTCCATGCATGTATTCTCACTCCTCTTTAAGCAAAAAGGCAGATATTTCTGATCTAAACGTCATGAAAATTCAGCACTACAGATTCAAATTCTCTGCAGAGTTAGATCTCATAGGTATGTTCAGAGCATAAACATGAAGAGGGAGCAATCATTGATTGTTTCAACTTAAAAGAATTATAGTAGCAGCATTGCTATCTATCTTTTTTGTAACAGCCTACTGACTTAGACTTGTACACATGAACTGAATATTTGTTCTTCTTCCCTTTTCTGCAGCTAGATTCCAAACCGAAACACTTTACCTCACAGAATATTGTACTTAATAGGCTGCTTGGTATGTTGGTTGTCATCAGTCTTCTCTTATATTGCAGCATTTTAAGCTTAGGCACAAGAGTTCACCAACAGCCTCTGGATTGTGGTTGCCCATTCCCTGCTCCATTTGGTCTTGCTGTTCTGTAAACCAAAGCTTAAGATAAATTTTTGTCTTAGCCCACCTGTCTTTATGGCTTCTGATACCCAGGTCTGTTCTGATACCCACCAGCAAGGTGGTTTGAAGTGAGAAGAAATATGAAGGATTAAAAAATGTGCGTGTGGCATGCCTAAACTAAGACTTCCCATAAGACAAGCATAAGTGCAAATGATGACAGAATTGGAGCAGCTGCCCAGATTCAGCCTCTCTGACCATGTTAAAACAAATTTTACCTCAGTGCTTTAGCCTAACATGTAGCTTAAAAGTGGAGCAATAATGGACCTTGGAACAGGTATGCGAGAAAAAGGAGCAAAATCAAGCAAGACTAAGCAGGTGTTCACAATATCATTTCTATCATTCTGTTTGATCCACAGCATTACAGATAGGTAGCAGCAGCCTCTTATCTACTGGTGTGCAAGAGACATTGCATTGTCATTTGCTGTGAGTGGGGTATGGCTGCATTTCTTTAAGAAACATAGGAAAGGGCCTGTACTGACTTGCTTACTTTTTCCATAACAAGGTAAATTTTGGCTAGATGTGGTTAACTCTTCAAAAAAACGTAAACATTGATTTTTTGAGATGACGGAAACTGAAGGGGATAGGTAGATATATTGAGGCCTAAATTAAATATGCTCTTTCCTTTGAATCAAGAATATTTACAGTCGCTTTTTAAAGCTTACCATGTTTGTAAACACATACTTCACTGCATTTTTTTTTCAGGTTCTCCCTAGTAAAGTGTGGTCCAGTGCTAGGCACTGTCAGATGTCTGGCAAAAATACATTTGCATGATCACATGTTTAACTGCAGTACATTCTAATAATACTATCTCAGAAAAATTTAAATAGTAGTCTAGAATGAATATATACATGCTTCCAGTCAGTTTAAATAAATTGAGTACTACTTTACTCCAGAGGACAATTTATTCTGTTCCACCACACAGGTCTCTCTTGACTGACATAGCTTGTGTTTTTGCACAAGTGATAAAGCTTCGATGAATTCTCCAATGGCACCATTCAGGAGCAATATCAAACATCTCCAGCTGCCTCTTAGGTTTTTTTAGTTCTTTGTCTTTTTTTTTTTCTTTTTCTTGTCTTTTAGTTAGTCTTTTTAAGATACTTTTTAAATTGACATTGTCAACTCACCATTCTGATAACTTCAATTCCCTTGTACAAATTCAAATTCTTGCCTTGATTTTGTTTTAAAACTTGAAATGTGCTGTTCCAGCTAGTCTGCTCTGCTAACGATTGTCTTTTGGGGTTTTTGTTCTGTACTAAAAATTGTCTTTTGGGGTTCTTGTTCTGAACTGCTGCAGCTTACACTTTTTCTGCAATGGAGCAATGTTTATAAGTCAGATTTATTGTAACTGTTGTATTTTCAGGGTGGTAGTTTCTTAGCTAATTTTTCCTCTCTTGTAGGTTGTTTACCATTGATACCGATCTTCTATTTTAAAAAAGACATGAATCTTTCTGTGCCATGGACTTAACCGAAAATTTTTTTGACAATGGCTGAACTATGCAATACATCAATCTACAATTTTGACCACACTGCTTTGTGAGAATTTTGTCAGTTCATTCCTTTGGATCATTTGTAACCAACTTACTTTGTTTGCATTTATTACTGTATTTATTCAAGTTCCCACTTTTGTACTTTAGTGAGTTTAAATTTTGGTTCAAAACAAGGCCAATCATGAATTTTCTAACCACTTCTCATTAGTGTTATCATCATCATCATCATTATAATAGGCATTTTGCTATTGCATATATTTAAGTTTGCTGAAGATTACTTGCCACCAATTCTTTTAGCTGATCTGGTTCCTTCTGCCTACATAGAGCTTTTTTGCCTGAATTATGAAGCTGCTGGGTTTTTAGCTACTATCTGTGTTTCAGAGCTTCTCAATACCCAAGAAATCTTCAGACTTTTCTGTGTCTGTTCTGATTCTTTGACCCTTTAATAATACCACAGTCTTGATGAAGATGAGACTTCTGCCAGTTTTCCTTCAGCAGTTTACTATCTACCTTCACATCTTTTTTTTTTTTTTTGTATATGTCTTTAATTGAATTCAGCTACTTTTTTCTTTTCTTCTAATGTTAAATAACACTATATTTGACATTCTACTGTCTCAGTGCTCTAATGCTCAGCTTAAAGTTAATAAATGTCCCATTTACTTTCGGAGTGACAGTCTATTTATCTTCTGGTGCAGTGATGGGCAATACAACTCTGAAAAATTCATCCTTGGAAATCATATTGTATTTAGCCTCCCTGCCTGTGTTGTGCATTGTTGATTGCGGCCTGCAAGCTTTAATGCAGTGATATGAACCATCACATGTCTTTCATCTTATTTTGTCTGGCAGATATTGTGCTATTTTTCATAGTCCATACAAGTCTGTGGTCTCTTCCAAAGTGGCTTTGATTTTGTGCTGTTGTGCCTTAGGCATCTTTTCTGCATTATAAAGTATCATTTTTACTTATACTTTAAGGTTCTGTACAATTCCATAAAAATTATTCTTAATGAAGTGATCCCTGCTGTTTTGCAATTCTGCTTACAGTACTGGCTTAATTCTGATCTTATATATATTGCTACATGTATCCTAGGAAATTGAACGTGGCTGGGTCTTGGGCCAGAAAGCTGCTCTCTGATCATTTCTGCTATTAAATCATGAGCATGGTCTCTGTCAAAATTTGCTTCAACTGTAGAAGGGTCAAGGTCTCTTGCAGAGAGAGACTTTAGGTTGACTGTAGTATGAGTCAAAGTCTGTTCTCAATAGGTAATCTGGATGTGGCCAGTCTGAGTTTGGAGATAAGTTAGAGGATCCATATGGATGCAAATCACATTGTGCCAGTTGACTATAGGGCTGGAAAATCATTCCTGGTCCACTGAAATTCCTGGCATGAAAAAATAGTCTTTGAGTTTCTCCTTCCATCTTTCCCTCGCTAGATATTAGTAGCAGTCTAAGCTTAGTCAGAAAACATGATCAGCCAAGATTGACAACATGTGGATAAACTACAGACCCTTTGCATTTTCTTTAGCTATCCTCCAGTTTAATACATCTTCCTCAGAAAAGAAGGTAATGCTTAAATCTTTGCAATGTAGTTTCATAGTTACCCTCTTTTATCTGAGCCGGCTGAACATTACCAAGCACAGGAAATGTATTAAAATCTGCTGATAGTAATTGGGGTTATTTTCTGATAGTCTTCTTTGATATGGGTGATTGACATTGATTGCAAATGCAGAGTGAAACAATTTGATTCTCTTTCTCTATTGTTTCGATTCAGTGACTTGTCAAAAACTGGACCTGCATAGCACACTTTTAACTTAGTAATAAGTATTGTGTTCTTTAGAACTATTTCAAATTGTGTATGAGAGAAGTTCAGTTCTCCATTTATTTGTTCTTCCACTAATATTAAATCTTTTTTTTTTGCAGTTTCTGTTTACAATAGGGTGCTCAACAAGGGTCTGCAAGTACTACATATTATGGTATTCCATTATTACTTACAAGTTATTAGTTTGCACAACATAGCAATCTTTCTCAAGATTTTGCTGTTCATAAAGCTGAACCTTTAAAAAGTACAGTTCCAAAATTATTCTATCTGAAATGTTGTTACTGTAAGGTTTTGTGTCTCAATATTTGTATGTAATGAGGAGTGTACTGTCATATTTCACTTTGGGAAAGGTTGGAAATAACATAGAAGCTTGCTACATCACTTTACCTAAACTACAAAGAGTTTTAAACCCTTACCAAAAAAAAAGCAAAAATAGATTTAGCAAAGATATTTGTTACACAAGTTCTCTTTCAGCAGCGCCTTTCTGCCATCAATATGGATGCTCCTAAGTTAGGAGTGTAGTGTTCCCAGGTTCATTCTTTTGTGAATACAAAGAGATTCCCATTTTTTGAAGGGAGTAATTTTAAGTATGCTGGCTAACCATGCAATTTTGCTTCACCATCCATAACCATACTGAGTAATGTTCAGCCCTAGCAGAGCTTGCTATCTGTAGGAAGGAAAGACTTCATCAAATCCAGCCTTCCCAAGCATATCTAATTATAATTATAAGGTGAAGGAAGTGCAAGCAGAAAGATTCTACAGACTCATCTATTTTCTTGGCATTGCTTTGGGACTGAACTTAGTTTTACACAGTTAGATATCAAGATCTCATAGCCATTGATATGCTGGATAAACACTGTTTTGAGTTCCTCATAGGTTTCGTTATATATTGATTTTATTTTCTAGAATGTGAAAATGTATTCTTTGCAACACATTTTCTTCAGTAATAAAATAGAAATAAATAAACTGTTTGCTCATCTTATTGTGAGTCATACTACACAAAAGACCAGGTATAGTGAAAGACTAGAGGCTAGTATAAATGTTCATTCTGTCCATGAGTTTCTTAAAACTCCCCTGAAGGTTTATGTTGTATCAGCCATTTCATGACCTGCTTACCTGTTTTGAATCACCTATATAAAGTAGGTCTTGTCAAACAAACAAACAAACAAACAAAAACAACATCAGCAGCAAAACCTTTTAGTTGTTGGAGACCTTGAGAAACATTAAAATGTAATTGCTATTGATGCATGAACTAAAATGTGCGACCATAATTTCAATTCCCTGGAGAGGGATGGTCATTTTACTGAAGTATGGAAGATATGAGTGATTCGTCACTCTTTGCCATCATGTATGTACTGTTATAAAAGCAAATAAAGTGGTATTACTATCTGGGGAGCAAAAGTTAGGACATGCAGTTTCTAAGAGTGTGATATATAACTACTGTTATATGATTTATGTGTAATTGTAAATATTTTATTGCTGTTCATCTCTTCTTAACTACAAATGATACATTGCGAAGTAACAAGTGAAGTAAGAAAACTCATTTAGCCAACTTAGTTCAGTAAATTTTCTTTCTGTTTTCTTTCATGGACAGTTGATTTTCCAGTGGCATAAATGGATGTTTGAACTTTTATTGATAGCTAGATTATTGTACGTATTGTGATCCTGTTATTTTTGCCAATGTTTCAGCAAGATCTGGTGGTATGGTAAAAACTGATCAAGGGAGATTTTCCTGTCTTCTGAATTTTGATAAGCTTTTGTAACACCATGGGGCATCTCTGGAATGAGCTCTGCAGGGAGTTATGCAAAGTTTTTCATTTTACTCCTGCTGCTCTACCATAGTCTGAAGTCATGTCATAGCAAATATATTTGTGCTATGTTTTTTGATTTGAAACAGTGCTCATATTTAGAGATGTTTACAGAGATGGTTTGATAAACTATGGATAGCCCTGAGCCCTTTTCTCCCCCAATGAACACATCACATAATCTTTATGCAGTTTGAACTAGCATTATGAAGAAACTCTTAGGGAAAAACAATTATGCTGACATATCTGAGTTCTCTTCCTTGGCATTTTATATGAACATACCAGTCTTCCTAAGCTGCATGTGACTTCAGAGACCACTGCAGCTCATTCATTATGGTTACTTGGGTTGAAAATGATTCTAGATGATGCATCCGAAAATTGCCTAATGTTTGGGAGGTTATGATAGCTCTTCCACTTTATTTAAACATTTTTTAGCTTCCTCTCTACTGGGAAATCTTGAAAATTATTTAATATTATTTAAAGATTTTTAAAGGAGGTATCCAGACCAGTACTGATTCTGGACTTATTTATTTTGTTTACTCAAATCTCATATGAATAAAATAATTTTAGATGTGAATGAGACAGTAAACAGAAGACTGCGAGTACATCAGACAGTCTTCAAATCCTAACATAGTATGTTTTCATGATGAGATCTTATTATAATATAAATTCAGATGTACTTGTTGTCGGGAAGATTCACACATAAAACATACTCTGAAGTCATTACGCACTGCCTCCTGTTTTTACACCAGCAAAATTCACTAATTTTAGTGGAATTACACCTGATTTATGTTGGTGTAATTGAAAGTGGAGTAAGTGTCACAGACTCTCAGTAGTAAAAACCATGAGGCATTAAATTGCATGCAGGAATCAGAAGAATAGATGAAAATGTTTTTAACAACACTGAGCATACTTAAGGTCTTTTTCATGGGGTTATTCAAAAAAGCACTAAAGGACAACGTCTGCCCTTTAACTCTGCTTGATTACAGAGGATTTGTATATAAAACAACTTTTAGAACTCTGAAGGAAGTCAACCAAGGTGTTAGATGAAGTAGGGACACACCACCTACCCTGGTCTGCAGTTTTATAAGCTGAGCAAAGCTGAAGGCTCTTAGGCCAGCACAGTTTCTTTGCCTGGTCCCCATGTGTGAAGGACCATTTGTGTCATCCTTCACTTTGGAATAGGGCTCACTGGGAGATAGTATGGCTCTGGTAGTTCCTTCAGGGAAAGAGCCAAGGAGCAGCAAGGTTTCTATACCTGGCTGAGGGTATTAAGTATAGAATTTGAAAGGTTTTTTAAAACTGTAATGACATAATTTATTATGTATTCATGTGGTGCTACTTTGTTGTGCTTTATTTGTCATAGATTTTAGCACTTCATGACATATAAGAGTATTCTTGATATCTTTTATGACATAAAGTGTATGATTTATTAAAATTATGAGGACAGTGGTTAGAGGTACAGAGATTCAAGAACTTGAAATTCTAATCCTGTCTGTGTTGCAGACTCAGTGTATGACCTTGAACAAGTTATCCTCTGCATGCCTTTTCTTTCTGACAACAGCATACCAATTGTAGCAAAAATATCATACTTCATACTGTTGTACAATTTTTTTTTTTCCCCTGAGGAAGTTGAGAATAGTCCTAATAATAACAACAATTAGTTATCAAACTAGAAAATGAATTCTACCTTCAGACTTCCAAGGAAGTTCATATGAATTCAAGATACACAGAAATGCCTTTATTGAACTGCATTCATTGTCACTAATTTACTTTGGACAAAGAATTGTACTTCTGTTTCCATTTCTTGAAGTCATCAGAGAGAAATTAACCATTAGCTAGCATAGGAAATACTTTACTGGAAACACTGAGATACTGTAAGGTGTTCCCAATAATAGACTATTTTAAGGAGAAGAAAGCTTTTCCTTCTCTAGATTCTTCTTTAAATACTAGCTGTGTTGGGAAGTACAATGCTATGAGTTCTAGCATGAAAAAGTAATTGGAGCACTGGTTTATAATTAATACATTGTCAATACAACTTCATGATGCAGATTAAGTCAACATGTTTTCTTAAATATCCTTTGGATATTACAAAATTAATTTGTAATATTTGCCACTTTACTTTCAGTTCTGCATTTGACACTTCTTAGTGATTTTTTCTTAACATTTCTAATGCACTGCAACTATTTCAGTTTTTTTTCCATAGTTTGACAATATTCTAACTGATCTGTCTGCAGCTGCAAAAAGGAAACATTTGGCAGGGGAAGAGAGATTGTTTTAAAACAGTTGGATGAAATGCTCCTATGGTGCTGGAGTTTTACTCTGCCATAATCAATGAATAATTATTCCTTTCTGATGTCAATGGGATCTGATGAGAGTAGGGTGGGTGTAATTCATTGTCCCTTTTGAGGTTGCCAACAAACTATGGGAATAATAAGCTCAGTTTAATTGCTTAACATTTGAGAGGTGTCTCTAAGAACATATTCAGGGCCTTTTGCAGACAGAGGAATAATAAACCAAGCATGTGGTCCAATTAACACTGGAAAGTGCATTGTGGCTGAAATTTGCAGAGAGACTAGTTTTGCTGTTTTTAAAAACAGTATTGTAAATATATTCATCTAGCTTTTGAAGATCAGCATCTCAAAATAGAACTTCAGAAGTCTCTGAGATGGAAGATAAATGACCCTACTTTGAATTTGGTTTGTGTATGGTATATTTTTCTAGTCCTAAAGATAACTGTATTGGGCATGAATTGAAAGACTTGTGATGATTTTCACAAATTAAGGAAAAATTTGCTCATTTTGCCCAAGGTGAAAAAAATAAAGTAAATTCTTCTCTCAATAACCAGTGGAAACACAGGGCGGTATTCCCTCCTTTATCTATTTTTTTAATCTATCTGCAGTGTTCTGCAGGCTGTGTTTCGCATATCAAAATATGTGTCAAAAACTATTTTTACCTGAGTTAGATGGTTTTCATTCATTCATGAAAATGAAAGTTAGACACCAAGGAACACATCTGTATGATAAAGATTTCATTTGTCAAATTTAAATTCAGGCTGCAGAGTGAATTTATCTAAGACAAAAACAGAAACAGAAACAAAAAACAAAACAAAACAAAACCAAAACAGAACTAAATGTGCAATAAATTCAGGGCCAGATCCAAAAAAGCAGCTACTGGAAATTTGGATACTCAAGTCTAAAACATTGACAGCATTGTTGTCTAGCAGTACAATTAAGTAGGAAGATGTAGGTTTCTCACTAATGTATAATTCCCTGTGTGCACAGAATTGCACACATAGGTTTTTTAGGACCATAGCAGTCTTGATCTGAACAGGTGGGAACGTACACCAGGTGCAAGCCAGATGACATCCAGAAGCAGATTGTTTTTAATGTATAATTCCAAGAAATTCAGTTGGCAGTGTCAGTGTGGGCCTCATACATGGTAACTGCGGAAGATTCATATCAAAATGTGGATATTGACTTAATATCATGGTCAGATGATTAACTCTTTCATAGAATGTCTATATTTAAATATTTTTTTTTCTTTTTTGTCTTAAAACTTGTTTTTATACAATTCTCTTGTAGCTGAGAGGGCTCAAATGTATGTTGTTCAAAACCTGTCTGATGCTGTCAGATGCAAGGCTGTTCTGCTTGGAAGTGATGCTCCCCAGTCTTAGGGTTAAAATTGTCACTATTTGAAAAGGAAATTGAAATTAATTCTTTTCAAAGGGACACACCACAAATCTGACAAGAGGGGACACAGCCAGAAAATTCAAGACTCTGGTACACCACCATAGGCAGAGGTACTTCTTCAGTACCTAAGATAGGAGGCTTGGGGATATATATATATTTTTCAATTGGAAAGTAATGCCTGCCATTTATTTGCATGGAAGCTACCACGGAGTAGTGCAGTACAGTACACACTACAAAGAGCACAATAACACTATTTAATAGAGCAAGTTCTCAGCAAAGAAATATTTCTCGCATAGCAACACATTTTCACCAGCAATGAACAAGAAGCTGCATGCCACTCATAAAAAGTCCACATGGCTATCTGGAATGTGGCTTGTTCTTCACAGTGCTGTCACCACTGCTGAAACGTGCCACTGACCATCTCACTGTGCTAACGTCCACTGGTTGGTCTCCAGAAATATTCAGCAAACATCAGTGAATGCCAGTGGAATTCAGTTCCACACCTTTGCTTCATACACACTTCCATGTCATACTGCTCCTCTGCTGTCATCTGTCACATGGCAACAAAACGTAACTGGAGTCCCGATAGAAGGTTCAACCTCTACTGCTACATACCAATATCTGCCTCCAGTGTTGTGGGCCAACATAATAAAATAGGAGGCATTACTTTCGGAGCAGCCCTTGTAGATAGGAGACTAGCCTCTTGTAGGCAATTGCTTGTCAAGTATAATAATTTTAGGTGACTTCCAACATCAGTGGTTCCTTCTCAAGTTGCTCATTTCCCCTTTTAAGGAACCTGAAAAGAGATTTTTATTTTCAGCCACAAAAGGAGAGGCCTAACAATTATCTTGGCAGCTAGATGAGCAACTGAAATTTATTCCTTCTCCTGATCATGGTTGTTGATGGATAGTATGAAATGTAAAAATACCAGATGGTCAGATCATTTTTGAGGACTTTTTTTTCTTGGATAGTCATGGTATGTTGATGGAGTAAAACAGAGACCTCTAGATCTGAATCTTGACCTCAATTTGTTTGAAGGCTGATCTTTAAATTAGTGTGATCAGTGAAGAAAACAGGAGTGTTTAATCACCTCATGTGACATTCATAACTTGCTGGTGCTTATAGGTCACACAAATCCCCAGAAAGTAGTATAGTAGAATGTATCTGTACTATTTATCCATGAATTATTTAATATGTGATGTCAATTCTGAAACATTTTATTTACTGGATGGAACATATTTGGTTATTTTAGAGCACTTTATGTGCACTGCATTTCTTTGCATTGTGGCTACTTTTTCCTATTGTTGGCTCTAATAATTACATGTGTCTCTTCTGATGTTGTTACCTATCTGCAAGGGAAGGGGTGAGAGACAGTTGTCACTCACTTGTGGACATGACATGAGCAAATGCAGTAAGATCTTGCAGAAAGATTTATTAGGCGTAGATATTGCATTGCTTGCCAGCTTTACAATTGGCTCTTCTGTTCCCTTCTGTAGAAGGGAATGAGAAGCAGTAATTTGCAAAGAAAGATTTAATAACAGGGGAAATGCAAGATCAGAAGCATCTTCAACAAATAGGAGGTGGTTTTCCTTTTTCACTTTAAAATAATTTTCCAAAGAGATTACCTTCATTAGGAAGGAGTCACCGTGCATCGGGATATATTGGCTGAGAAATTAAGAGATGGAGAAAATGAAAACTGCAGACTGCAAGTCACTTGAAAGGGGTGTTAACTCCCCTCTCTCCTGGACAAACCTTGCCTCCTGTTACTAATACAGCGTAACCTGGGATGTTATAGCTTGTGGAAAATGTCCATCTGATAGAAGGCAGGAATTCAGTGCCACAGATCTGAAGGTATTCAGGATGCAAAAAATCTCTTGTGAAACGCCTGTGAAGACTACTACAGTGTTGTCAGAAATACTACAGGATCTTAAAAGATAAAAGCCACTGCTAGGGTCCATAGGAAAGGAGACCTGACTGGCTTGGGGTGAGCATCTGAGACGAGCAGTCACTGTGCATCAAACCATTCACAAGATCAGAATTTTGTTGTAAGAGGGCTAAATGGCTGCTTGATATCGAGTCAGAACGCAGAGCACGCTTCCACACAACTGCCTTCAGACAGTGGGTTACGCAGAACACCATTTGAAAGTGTTGTTGTTTGATAAATACAGCAAACTTGCATGATCTGTGAGGAAAGTTTATATAGTTTTAAGCAGTAATTCAAGGATACAGTACCTCCCTCTGCTGTTTCAGACTTGCCAAAATGGCTATTGCTGATGACAGCTTGACATGATGTTCGTTATTTTAAGTGTCAGATGAGAGTGGCTGATGCCACGGTACTGCAGTGCTCACATTTGTTGGAAAATCAGATGGTGATTTAAAAAAAAAAAAAAAAAAAAAAAAGAAGCCAGAAAATCCCCAGCAGCCCAACTGCTCTGGCTGCCTGTTTTGTTGTTGTTGTTGCTGGTTTTTGTTGTCTTGTTTGTTTGTTTGTTTTTTTGTTTTTCTGTGCTGGGTGTGTATTTTGAGTGAGTGGTAGTGAACATGCCTGAGGTGTTAAGAGAATGATGCGATTTCTGTAGGTATGAATACTCTTAAATAAAACAGGAACACCTTCCTGTCATTTGTTGTCTTCCAGAAAGATTTTTTTGAAGGAAATGGAAGCTAATTAGCCCGGAAGTTTAACCTCTTTTAGCTTAGCTTCTTTTATGAGAGGTTTTTAACCTTTTAAATAAATCATTTTCTTTCTTTTCTCTCTTCTCTTTTGAATCAGTTACTATCATTTCTCTTGCTGGGTCCAAGGAGCAGGCTGCTTAAATTCAAGAATGATTTTGAGGGGATAAAGTGTACAAGATTTTGAATTCTTGCCATAAGTCCCTGGCAGACAGCCAGGAAACCTCAGAGGAATAGGGCTAATGAAGGGTAAAGGAGATCTGGAGACTGTGGCTGGTAATGCAATATGCACTTAATTGGGAGCAGGTATCGGTGCAAACTTCTCCATTTTAATTGGAAAGAGAAGGGGGGTGTTAAGGAAGATGGAGAAAAATAAGAATGCATAAAGTTTTCAAGCTAAGGAGCCAAAGGCAGGCCTGGATATGGCAGAGAAAGAACTCAATTTAGGGCAATTTGCTCTGCAAGCTGGGCTGCAATCTCCCCTGGGGATAGGGATGAGGAAGAAAATGAAACCAAAAGAGAACTTGATAAAATCACCTAGCACAGACAATCTCAGTAGAATAGGTTTTACTGAGTTAAATCTGCCCCAATCAATGTGATTCTTTTCATATAAGTTACAAATAAAAAGCCACAAGATTACAATAAAAATTGACGATGTACTGCTGCTGATGTAGCACATGGGAGTCTTAAGGACTTGTTGTGGAATACAGTCTTTCTACAACCATCATGTTTGGTTTTTTCTTTTCACCTTGCTCTGGGAAAAAAAAAAAACTCATCCCTGCCTATCTTTAAACTATGGCTAATGGTAATGTGTGAACCTGATAGAACTTAATTTTCAAAGCACTGCGAGGCTGAGCATGCTTGAGTCCTGAGGTGTGCTAAACCTGAGCTCAATCTTGATTTCTTGTTGAAAGAACTAAGGCTTTTTCAGATTTTTTTTATTTTTTTTATTTTTTATTTTTTTTTTGCCTTTACATGTGACAGAAGTGGGGGAAAAAATAAAAAAGGAAAGACACTTCCCACCTCTTTCCACCCATTCCTACAGGTGGGCATATATACATATAGGAGAGTAAGTGCCTGTCATGATGCATAGAAGAGATATTATGTTTTTGTTTGCAATAGCACATGCATGCTGTGTCTTTTTAAGTACTGATGCTGAAGGAGTTGATATTTCAAGTGCTGAGCGGTTGTTTGTTGTACATCTGAGGGCTGCCTGAGTGTGTTTGCCTTTTGTCTTCAGTAGTGGGTTATCCTAAGTGCTTTGTGTTTAAGGAGCTCCTTAGAACTGATATTGGCATGAGCTGTGAGTGTCCTGGGTGGGCAGCTGCTCTTTTGTCTGCTGTCATGCAGCTGAGAAAGATGAAGTGGTTTCCAGAGTCATTAGGTAGGGTGGGATAGTTTGTACCAGTGGAGCACAAGACAGACAGCGTTAGATATATGGCTCTCAGTGTCTGGCAGAAAGAGCAAGAATAGGGTAGGAAAAAATTAAAAATGTGGGGCAATGATGATGTGATGATTCGCAGTTGCAAAGGATCAGTTGAGATCTATACCTACAATTAAGTGTTTTTCCTTGTTGTGCTGATGCAGGACTAATTTATCCTGATTTTTCCTGAACCCTTCTTGTTAATTTTCTCCAGCAGGCAATGGAAAAGTAAAAACAGAGAGAAATGCAATGTGCACAGGCTGGAAAATGTTTGTTTGTTTTTTTTTTTTAGCTTTGTTTCCGAAAGATGTTTTCCATTAGCCCACTACTAAATCATCTGCCTACCCAGGAGGACTAGGAGCCTTAAATATTGGAGATTCCTGCAAATGTTGTGGAAATAGCCAAACAGAGAAGATGGGGCTGTTAAAGGGATACTGATCATTGCTCACCAGGTGTAGCTCACCAGGCTTTGTTAGTGCAGTCTGTTATCATTAATGCAATCTCATGAAACTGTACAGACAGCATGCTTATCTGCGTTTGTCTACTGCTGACTTCCCTTGGCCATCCCATGCCAAGATGATTCTATATCTGCATGAACATAGCATGTGTTTGTGAGCTGTGGCTGAATGGGATAAGCAGATTTTGTCAGAACAATGAATTCAATTTCAAAATCTTTAAAAAAGAAATAAAACACTTTATGGATCAAATACAGATGTGTTATTGTATTAAATGAAAGTTTAACAGATCAGAAGGAAACAACACATTTGTAGCCCTAATGCATCAGGTCTATCTGTTAGGTCCACCCAAAAATACACAGAGAAGTTAAGTGTGGAGTTGTATGGTGGAGCACGTAAAACAGTATATTTTGACACAGTTAAAGAAAAGATAACATTCTACGCAAGTGTAAAGTTATTGTGGAAATGTGTGCTCAAATATGTACATGTGTGTATATATAGAATCATAGAATCGTTGGAAAAGACCTAAAAGATCACCCAGTCCAACCGTCCACCTATTCCCAATAGCTCCTACTAAACCATGTCCCTCAACACAACATCCAGCCTTTCCTTGAACACCCCCAGGCTCGGTGACTCCACCACCTCCCTGGGCAGTCCATTCCAGTGCCTGACCACCCTTTCTGAAAAGTAATACTTCCTCATGTCCAGCCTGAATTTCCCCTGCCGTAGCTTGAAGCCATTCCCCCTGGTCCTATCACTAATGACACGAGAGAAGAGGCCGACCCCCAGCTCACTACAACCTCCCTTCAGGGAGTTATAGAGAGCAATGAGGTCTCCCCTGAGCCTCCTCTTCTCCAGGCTGAACATTCCCAGCTCCTTCAGCCTCTCCTCATATGGC
>NW_024884142.1:32418247-32443247 GCF_019232065.1 Centrocercus urophasianus
TTTCACATTTAGCTATAAAGGTGGACTATTTAAAGTTACAGTAGAAAGATGGAAAAGAAATCCTGTTTATGATGATAGAAGTAAAAGTAGAAGAGATTCTATTCCCTTCTAGACTGTATTACCTAAAAATTCATAATTAATCTGTGATAGTAAGCTAAATTCTGATTTTGTGTAAATGACTATCGCTCTGTCAGCGGTAGTTACATTGATATGATCTGACATGCTGTCTATTTTTCTTTTAATATAGCACTTAATAAAAAGACTGGGAGCAAAATTCTTTTCTTGGAGACTGCAAAGAAACTGTAGTCAAGTCTCATTTCACTGGTATAAGTGAAAGGAAAATCTGACCCCCGGCTTACTAAGTAGTAATTATGGAAAATAATTTTGACAGAAGCTAACGGATAGTCGTATAGCTGCATTGCCCATCATATGTTGAAGCTTTCAAAACTAATTGGAATTTATTGAGAAGCAAATACAGAAATTCCATCCAAACCTTTCTTTTAGATTAACAGACTCTGTGGCTAACTAACTCAGAACTTCCCCTTCAGATATTCAAAAGAATAAAAATCTTTTGTATCTGCAAAGTACCTGTGTGACACCTTTCAGACCTATGAATCCAAGAGTGACTTCCAAGATGAATTTGGTTTCTGTTCTGTTATGTAAAGAGACGGTGGTGGTGGAAATAGTAATTTTAAAATACTTTTCAATTCAGATCTCTCTTTTTCTGCTTTTTTTTTTTTTTTTTTTTTTGCTTGTTTTGCTTTACACATACAGAGCTTAGTTTAACAGCACAAAATATTGCCCATAATTATAGGAAGACCTTTCTCTGCTCTTTTCCTGTTGTAATGACATCTCTTTGAACTTCATCCAATTTGTTTCTCTATTTATTGACTGTTCTCTTTTTCCAAATGAGGGAATTTAAGGACTTCCTTATTTGTTTGGACAGTATGCAGTCTTTCTGATCTTTTAAGTCAATATCTGATTTAGCAGAAATTGTCTCCCACTGAGTTTAAGGTGCTTTATCAATCTGAATATCATTCCCATTGCTGGTAGGAATTATACCTCTTTTGTCTTAGCACCACTACCAGCCAGAGCAGGATTTCTAGCAATATTTACGTGTCTATATAAATTGTCTTTCTGTATAACTGTAGATAGGATTGCAGTGACAGTCAAATAATTAATTTTCCCATGAGTGGTTTTTTACATATATCTACTTATTGAATATGAACAAGCCTTTTACTTTTAGCAGTATCCATTTGGTGCACATATATCCATGACTTTTTAATGGACGAAATAAATTGTAAACGGGGGAACATATGGTAAATGCAGCTTGTATATGAACCACATCATACTCTTTTTTGGTCTTGCCTTTATCCTTTAAAGCTGATTTGGATCGCTTATAATAATGTTTTACCAATGTCTTTTTCTTTTTCTAAGAATTATTATTAATATTATTACTGTTTGCTTTTCTGTCCTTCTCGTGGCTTCTTTGATGAATTTAATTCCTCCTCATAAACAGTAGAAAGTTGTGCTCTTATCCAATGGTCATGCTAGAAGTCTTTACTGTGTCAAAAAGAAGCTAATTTTGGAAAAAGCTTAAGGACCTAAGTCCTCTCAAGTGAAACAATACAGGTAAATCTGTTGTGTCTGCCTCAGATCTCAGTACCGTTGATCATTTGACTCTTGCTCAGCTCTGCCTTTTCTTTTAGCCAAAAAGTGTGTCTTTATACTACAGCTGTGACTAGGGGAAGGGTTTGAGCTTCCGTGTACAACCTCATGAATACGGTTCTTCATCTCACTTTTTGAACTTCCATCCTTAAGGGGAGTACAGATAAGGTCATGAAACCTACTTTTGAATTTCCTTCTGGTTGTGATACAGACTGATGAAAAGACAAAAAACAATGGAAAGAATGGGACCATTATCTCATGAAATTAGTTCCTGCTAATCTATAAAATACAACTTCATTGTTGGATGATCTTTTTCTGTAATATTTGGTACTTCATGTTAGGAGCTGCTTATGCGATGTGGAGCCCTAGACGTTTCTTCTGAATTGTCACCAATTTTATCTGTCCTTTCTGTCGTAGTTAGCTGTGGGAAGTTACTCTGACAGATTTGCCCACACTTTTATTATTTCTGTTAAAATGTCATTTTGCTTACTAGTTTGGCTCTCTCCTGGAGTCCTATTGTGTAGTTTTCATTTTTGTCTTGAAATTTATACCTTCAGCTCTTCATACCATTTACTAATTACTGGCAAATAAGATATCAGAGCTAGTAAGAAAGATTATTTTCCTTTGGTTGGTAACAAGATTTGGAGCACAGTCTGCTGTTCTCCATCCTTAGTATTACCATAAAATCATAGAATGGCTTAGGTTGGAAAGGACATTAAAGATCATCTAGTTCCACTTCCCCTGCTGTGGGCAGGATTGCCAGGCTTCTCAGTCCCCCATCCAACCTGGCCTTGAATCCCTCCAGGGACGAAACATCCACATCTTCTCTGGGCAGTCTGTGCCAGTGCCTCACCACTCTCTGAGTAAAGAATTTTTTCTGATCTAAAAATCTAACCTAAATTTAACCTCTTTTAGTTTAAAGCCATTCCCCCTTGTTCTCCCACTCCATGTAAGAATTTGGTCTCCCTCCTGCTTGTAAGTTTCCTTCAAGTATTGGAAGGCTGCAATGAAGTCTCCCCGAAGCCTTTTCTTTACTGAGCTAAACAAGCCCAGCTACTTTAGCCTTTCTCTGTAGAAGTGCTCCAGCCTTCTGATAATGTTTGTGGTAATCTTGCATAATATTACAGTTCTTTATATTGAAAAATATCTCCCACCATTGTCACCTGCATATTTCATCAAGCAGTTCTGATAATTTTTTCTGATTAAACAAGATGGATCTCAAGAATGAGCAATAATATTTTTATCTAAAATTCAGATATATGTTGAAAGATTACCATCAATTCAAGACTGCATTGGCAACCCTTGCTAGCTGCCTATATTTTATTGTATTTTAAAAATTTCTTTTTGTGCCGGCATAGTGCATAGAAGTATCCATTTTCTTAGACAGAAAAAAATAAAACTTCTTTTTCACCTACAACTCAGCTGATTTTCAGGCTTCGTAGACAGATATTTTACAGTGGAAGTATATGGACTTCCTTGGAAGCTAAGATCTCAACTATATCAACTTCACTGAAATGTCTAAGTTACAAGTCTAGTCTACCAAGATGATTCTGAGGCAATGGAAAGAAATAGATGATTCCAAAGCACAATTTTAATTCTTAAGCAATAATGATTAAAATTCTTTCACAATAAGAGCCTGCTATATTAATTTTTGTATAAACTTTATCTGATTAGTTTTTTCTGTGTTCTTTTCATGAGAGATTTTCCAGAACAAACTCAGTTCCACATGTAGTTATTTAAATGCTTAGTGTAATCTCCAGGAAAGTCCTATGGCATTTGTCCTTCTAGCACACTTGTAAGCCATCTGCCAGGGATCAATCATCAGGCATTCAGATAGTTTTGATTTTTGATGATAGCATCAGATGACTCAAGGCCCTTTCCTGTAAATGATTTGAAGGTACTTACGTTATATATCTTTGGACCCTCAACATTTTGAAATTTAGGTTAGACTAATAGTTGAGAGAGGATATTCAACCCATTATTAGCTTAAACACAGAAAAAAAATATGTTGGGGAAGTGCTATTGACTGAGTGGAGATTCTTACAAGTGTTCTAACAAGATTCTTACGTAAAATACTAATTGTGTGCTTGCTGGGATAATTCTTGGCATTTCAATTCAGAACTTCAGTTCTGCTAATCCACTCCTGTTTAGTTGTTCTTGTCATACAGTTGCTGAACAGGCCCTGGAAGCTGCCGTCTGCAGCTGAACTCACTTCAGTTGAGTCACACCCAGAGTGTCACAAACACATCATTTTAACTCCAAAAACTTCTGACGTTTTTGGTAACAGAAATTTCTGACTGATAAACTTATTAAGTGCATGTTTTTTGCTTTTCTTTAATGCTTGAAAGTGATATTACTGAAAATATGTCCAGAGAACTGTCTTATTTATTTTTTCTTCATATGTATTATCAAAATGCTAGCTTTTGTGAAACTGCCTATTTCTTTGTGTTGTCTGCAAAATCACAATATATTGACTGAAATGTTCTTATCAATTGCACTTAAAATATTATTTTAACATTCTTCTAACTATGCATTTTAAATCTTTCAGATCAGTTGAAGACAGAGAAAACTGTGACTATTTCATAATTTAAGGGAATATATCTGATTAAATCTCTGATCGATTTCTGCGTTTAGATGGATCTTACTACAAACTATTCTGAACATGAGACATGAAGTAACCCATTTTTATTAACATTAACACATTTTACTATAGCAAAAATTTCCATTAATCTTTTTTAGGGTCTCTTTAGCTTTCCAGTGTATTACAGTGTACTACAACCACAAGGCAAATTCCAAATTGGGAAGCAAGTATTCTCCCAATCCAGGAAAAGAAAAATTTTAACATATATCCTGGGATTTAGGTAAAATTAAGTATCTAGACATTTTAATTTAGTGAGATTTTTTCATGCCCAGATGTTGTCTAATACTAAACTCAGAACTTTTCAAGCTTTTCATAATATTGCAATCAAAGAGAATCATTAGAAAGATTCTAGCTTGCCTGAGGAAGTAGACTGTGCAGAACCTTTTTCAGAATCTCATTCCTTTTTCCAGGGTGAAATTAAAAAAAAAAAAAAAAAAAAAAAAAAAAAAAAAAAATAATTGCTAATTACTAAAGAGCTGTATGTTATGGAAGAATCTATGCGGTATGATATATAAGTGGGAAAGGAACTGGGGTGTAGTGAGGGAAGAATCCTGAAGAAGATTCTTGATTCTTGACGTGTCCTGGAGATGAAATCGAGGGGGGAGACTGAAAGTGTCAATTGAAAGTTGTGGCCACATGGAAAATAATTTGAAGATCAGTAATGCATAGTAAAAGAGAAGTATCTCTGTCTATAAGAGATCAAGAACAGAAAATTATCTGTGATGACGTGTGCCAGTTTTTACTTCCGGAGACAATGAAGACCAATCATACAGAACTGATATGAAATTGAAGACATTTTAGAAGGAAAGATAAATAATTTTGTCCTTTGTAAATTCTAATTGACAGTGAATGAACTTGTTAGGCACCGAAATGCAGTTGTGGTCTTTTCATTTTGTGAATCCAAGCACACATTCAATTCATTTATTTGACAAAAATAATATTGAGTTTTGTGTCAATCTTTCTCTGGCTTTAAAAATAGCAGGATGCACTCAGACCTTTGTGCCATATCTCTATGCAGCAGTTTAAGAAGCTACCCTACCAACAGTTCATCCTTGTCTCTTTACTCCTCCTTTTATTTTTCACTCCCTTGCGTCTGTGTCTTTCCTCCCCTCAATACAGTGTTGTGTTAATGGCTTGCTCTGTGGTTCCTATATGCTTTGGTGTAAAATCTGTTGGCTTATGTTAAAACACTTCTCAAGATGACAGTGTAGCTACAACTGTACTTGTAAAATTGGAACAGTCCAACAGACTTGGTGAAACATCAGCTGATATATAGCACAATTTTCAGGTGATTTGCTTGGGAAATGAGCATCCCAGTTTTGACAATTCGTTATGCTGTTGTTTCACTTCCATGTAAATTCCTGATCTGCTCTCAGCCTAGCTGTTCTGGGTGATGGAATTCTGCCTTCTCCAAAAAATGTGTAAAGGTCACTTAATAGCCTGAGACTGTGGCACCTGCTGATGTTCAGGTGATATTAATCCATGTCTATTTCCAGCATCCAGACCTAAGCTTTTGTATCTAGATTTTTTTTGTCTGACAGTTGTGGCCAACTTTTGACCTTGGGTCACCTCTTTTATCTTCATTGGAAGGTAGATGTCAGTATCTTAAGAAAAAAAATAACAAAACCTTGATGGCAGTTTGCCATTTTTTATCATTCTGGAGTCAGTTGCATGAATCATATCTAAAAAACTGTTTCCCCCCCCGTTCATTGAGGAATATGGATTTTAAGAATGGCTTAAGCTTATAAGGATGTAAAATTTTAAAGTCAAGGGGAGCACATTTTTTATTAAATTTTCTTCCCTTAACAAATGAATACAGTTTTAATTTTTTTAATTACACTCTGTCATGATTGCTTAAGTTTGCTTATGGTAAAAAGACCTTAATTTTTATCTCATTCAGATTGTATTAAAATAATTCTACTCTCATTTAAAAGGATTGCTACCTTTTTACTATCCCAAAGTCCTTTTAAGTTTTCAATTGGAAAAAATATGAAGAAACTATTATCTGTGTGGTGTACATCTAGCATACAGGAAAACAGTAGTAAATTAGAAGAAGAAAACAAGATATTGTCGGGTCAGGAAGGTGTAAACTGTGAGAAGCAAAAGGGGAGTGAAAGAGAAGAGAAAAAATAATTATCCTCCACCCATCTCTTCTATTTTCATCAGAAAGGACTCTGTTCAAAGTATGCTTGGGACAGTGTTAGAGACATTGTCAAAGCACAGTAGGGTAATAAATATCTGAGAAACTGTGCTTGCTTTTGGAAGTACTATTTTATACTTTGGTACTGTGAAACCCTGGAAAAGAAATGCATAGCCCATGGCTCCTCATGCAGTTTCATAAACAGGCATTGTATCTTTTGTTGCAAAAGCTCAGCTTTATACACTTGGGACAAGCAAACTCCAAGTGGCAAGCAGTTCAGAGACAGCACTGAGGAGCTGCGTGTGGTAATTGCTCCAAACTCATTGTTATCCACTTGATTTTATGTAATCATGGCCAAATATTCCATCTGTCTCTGCCCTCCAATAATGATTTCAGGACACTTGGAGCTGAAACCAAACTGTGTGTTGTTTCTTTTTCTGTGTGTGTGTGCGTGTCTGGGCTCTCATCATCACAGCCCTTGATTAAATGACAGGTTTTTGTTTTCATTGTCTTACCTTCTTTTCCCATTCAGTTCTTGACAGCCTTCCCTCTCAGCTGAATACTGTTATCACTTCTTTATTCTAATCCTCTCCCTAGCTGCCTATATTATCACCCCTCTGTTTCAGAACTTGGATACTTACCCTTTAATCCATTAATTGGCTTTTTACCCTCAGATCTCTTTGCCTCCTCTGAGTGCAACCTGACTCTCCCCGCCGCCGCACACCCTGGCTGTTCCCTGCCCATCACTCTCGCACCTTTCGTCTCTCCCCACGTTTTGGTGGTGGTTTCTCGCTCTCCAGATAATCTAATTCTTTATTTCTTTTCACAAAAGAGTACTCTCTAGTTCAATATCACTTTCAGTGTTGCTTCTGTTTCCCTTTGTTTACGTATTGCCTTTCCTCATTGCTTCTTAACAAGTGTCGACGTATACAGTAGGAATAATCTCTGCAGCAGATATCTGTGTTGCCCTCAGAACAGGTCCATTTCCTTATCGAGGTTCAGGAGTGTTGGGCAACTTAATAAAATATGGATTGTCACACAGCACATGTATTCACTTAAACAAGATTATCTGCTGACTGAATTAGGTTTCTGTTGCTGCGTGCGTGCAGTGGAAATGTACATACGTTTGTAAAACTACTTTTTTCTAATGGTACTCTGTGTTTCAAACCTGCTTGTTTTAAAAGGAATAATAAAGGACTAATATTGCTGTATTTTAAGAAATCCTATCTACTTTGACTTTTTTTTCTGAGCCACTTTTTGAAAAAATTGAGTATGCTGCAAAGAGACTTGTTAGCCTCTTTGTTTTGTTATTTATGGTGTTTTCTTTATACAGTATGTATGAATACACTCATCCGATATTTAGCAAAATAGGGAAAATTATCCCAGTGCTAATGTACACAGAGCTATTACACCCAGTCATGGCTAATAGCAGCAAATGGATATAGAGTGAGGAGTCTAGACTGAAATCCTGTCAGTATCTGCCCCTTCCCAGTAATTTATTTGAGTTTTGCAGCTGCAGATGCTGAACCAGGGCTGAATTCATGCAGAATTTTTATTTGGATAACAGACACTGAAATAGTAGCATTTAAGAAGAGCACTGAATAAAACTGACTGTGTTACCATTAACTTTTCCTCGTTTGTTGTCAATGCTGAAAACAATAGAATCCTGATTATCCATACTCTCCCTGTGAGGGTCTCCTTCCCACATTAGCTCCTTGAGAAATGGGCACACTGGTTATTGCACGTACCTTGTGTTAACCTGTCTTTTTCAATGGTTCAAAAGCTTTCATGAAATATTTCCGTTTTCTTCATCCATTGGCACCTTTAATATCCCATGCAAACAGTGATGATGATCCTTCCATTTTCGGGGTGTCATCTCCATGCCGTTTCTGAAAATGTACAAGTCTTTCTGAAAAAGTGATAGCTATGCAAATGTTGTGAGAACAGAAGTACTGGGAAGGTAATTGTGAAGAGGTGAGTTAAGAGTGCCTCTGTGCCTGCCTCTCTTTGTTCCTCTGTCCCACAGATGAGATAAAATTCTCAGCTGAAAATAACGTTTTCCTCCAGGTTTAATGATGTGCATATGTACCTACAGGCATCTACAAAGGTGCAATGTTCTAACCTATTGTACTGCAGAGAGATGGCAAGTGGAGTTGGGTTACAACTTGTAGAACAAAACAGTTTTCCTTCAGAGCCATGTGTATTCAGACTTGTTCGTGCTAGAAAGAAATGTGTCTCAAATTCTTGTGTCTCTAATATTGGAAACATAAACTAAATCTCCCTTCCCCCACAACTTCTTCAAAGCCAGACAATACCTAACTCAAGGAATTAGCATACTCAGGTAAGTCTTATCACTCCTATCACTTGGAAGAGCTGTGATCTCGTGGGAAATAGAGAATGAAATGCAGTTTAAAAGCCTACTTGTAGAATATTCTTCACCTAACTGTTGACTATATATGCATTTTAAAACTTGGACAAACCCTCCTAACTGACTAATGTTTTAATTCTATTAGAGGATCAAACCTTTGTTGTTCTTTTGCAAAAATTTTTGATGTTGGACTATTCCCTCCACTCCTCTGTGAAATATCAGCATTTGAAGTTCTTTTATAAGTGAATTCTTTTTAGCTGTACAAGTTGAAGTCTGTCATCAATATTTAATCCTGTAAAGATCTATGAGATGTTTCTTGTCCTACACCCTAAAAACGTCCATGATGTGGTAGCTTTCAAGGAGCTGTGGTTGCACATCAGTGTGCAGACTCTTTTGAACATGCTCATTCTAGCTCAATGAGTCCTGCATATGCATGCAATTCCCTAATGGAAGTGGTGGCCGTTCTGCAGTCTATGAAGTCCATGTTTTGCATGCATGGAGCTTTGCAAGTCCTACACCTGTGTGAGAATAAAGACATGGAATCCATTCTCTCCAGAATCTTCCTTCAGTATTGGCAGTAGCCTATATGTTTTTAGTATCAGAATGCAAAGCAACCTAAAGACTGCATTGCACTCATGTAGTGCAAAAGAGCGAGCAAAACACAGCAGGGTAAGAGAGATGGTAGAAAGAAACTCAGTAAGAAACCTTTTTCCATTGCATGCAACATTTTAATTCAATTCGTATTAACCTTAAGACACCACTGGGGAAGCTAAAAAGCTTTGTAAAGTTACAAGTGCTTTTCATGAAAAGGATCAATAATCTTTGAAATATGTAACCTCCTCCCCCAACTGCTACCTATAACGGGTTGTATAATTCTAGACTAATTTTTTACTTAATTCTCCATAATGCTATTTATTTCTTGTCCATTCTTTCCTTCATTCATTATTGAATTTCAAGGGCTTATCATAAAACACTCTAATGCTAATGCCAAGGGTAATTTTTTAAAGGTGCTTCAAAAATATAGATGTTTAATATGCTGCTGCTCTTTAAAGAGGCAAAAGGTTTCTTTATGCCAATTCTTTTGAATTTTGTATTCAAAATCTCTTTTTCTCCCTCAACAGTCAATGTTTAAGGAAGTGCCCCTTTATGTTTTCTATAATCCTGTTAAAAATAATAGGTAGATTCTGTATCTGTGGGTAGACATGCAGCATGGTTCAAAATAATCTAAACACTCAAGGTTTGTTTGCAGATTTGCTCTAATGAAAAAGGCTCAAGATATATAATGAGACAGGCCCTTCTGATACAGTTAATCAGTATCCACACAAGTTGATCCCTTGAATGCATTACATGATTCATAAGAGATTGCTTGGTACATCAGAAATTAAGGTTGAATAGTATTTGCTGATGTCTTATTTTTCCACTAAAAAATCTAATATTTTCAAGGATAAAGAGTAGTAAGAAATCCTCACTTATGTTCCTCTGTTCTCTCCAAAGTAAGATAATTTCGCAGACAGCTATATTAAAAAAAAAAAAAAAAAAAAAAAAAAGCGAAAAAGAAAAAGGCAAATACTGAGTGGAAAGGTTTCTTTTCATTCAGTTAAATATCATGGGATTATGGTACCATGCCTAAGTTGTAAAAATGTTTTAATTCCAGAAGGTGTTCAGTAGGTCACACTTTTATGATCACATCTTAGAGTTAATTACTATGTCTAGGCTCACAACAGGTCTATGGTAATAAGTGTCTCACTGCATCTTTGCCTTTGTTGTGTCTAAAGTGTCAGGGTGGGATTTTTAGAGGTACCTAAGCAATATATAAACTCAGTTCCCCTTAAAACTCTTCATGGCAATGCTGATGTGCTTTAAAAATCATTTGTTCTTTGATCCAGGTCCTGTTTCATTTTCACAGGAATAGTTGGTGAAGGAGAGAAAGGAGACCTTGTCCTCGAATGTCCTTGCACAACAGTAGGATAACTAGCTAATGGGGATGAAAGATGCTCAGACCTGCAATGAATGGCACAGGAAAATCCTTTTTCATGGGCAGTAGGTGTTTGTTGCGTAACCTGCACTCTATTTAGTGCCTGCCGTCGTAAGCATATTCAGCCAGAAAAGATTAATTTCCTCCATCACTGTCACAGATTTCCAAAGTACTAATTAGCTATCATGACAAAATTGAGTGTGTGGGGTTGTGGGGTTCAAGCTGGTCACTTTCGTTTTCTTAAGGACTGTCATTTGGAAAAGGAAGAGTTAAAGAAGTTACTGCTATCCTAAAATACACACCAGGCTCTTTTGCTGTTTTAAGTCTTCATATGTTCTCTTCATGTCTGGAAAATGCAAATCTCTGGGCTCCTAAGAGCAACTGAATAGGGATATTGTATTTCATCTTAAAACAAAGAGCAAAGAAAAAATACGAAAAAGTTATTCAAAGGGTTTTGGAAACAGGTGTTCTAAATCCACATTAATTGGATTTCAGTTAATTATTCCTTATACTTTAGGAATCATTGGAAAGGAATATAGGGGGAAAAAAAGTAAGAAAAATTTCTTCTTTGGCATGCTAATTATTCTAATATTGTATAAGCAAAGCAGACCCTTATGTCTCGCTACCCCCCAACAAGTAAGTAAGTAAGTAAACAAATGAATAAGATATTGGCTTCCATAGGACTGTTTCAGTAGCTAGGAAATGAGAAGTGAATAAACAAGATGCGGTCTAAGAAAGTGATCTTTTTTTGGGCAGCTGGTTATATTTTTAGTTTGTTATTTGCATTATCTTCTACCTACAGGTACTAAGACAAATAAAGGCAACAAATAAAGAATTGTTCTAGGCTGACTTTGGATACTGCATTTATAATACGAAGCTTACCTACATGATTTCCCTGACGTTTTTCCTTATTGGAGTATATGATCTATGCATGTAGTTTAGAGCAGATCAAGAAAGTTTCTTCAACACTGGCAGATGAAGGCTGAATTGAAGATGGAACATCATTAAGTACTGAATTAGGGCTTCTGGCTTTCCATTCCAATTCCTATTGGAATGAGTCCACTTTTCCCCTGGTATTCAAGCTGGCAGAACATGTGACATGAAAAATTGTGTATGTAAAGTTTTAGTTTATCTCTGAGAACTGACTGATTCCAAGTTTTAAAAGAAGTGGGAGGGAGGGTGAACATGGCCATATGGGCTGTATGCCAGTATTGCTGAGTTAGGTGATTTCAGTGGGAAACTCCCTCTAACAAGATTTTCAAAATGGTTATGAATAGAAATGGTCTACAGAAATGAGTTTTTAAAATTGGAATGAAAGTAGGCTTTTTCATATGTGGATTTCATCTTTAATATGCTGATCTGTTGTGGATGGTTAGAGTGCGAGCAGACAGCAAAACCAGCTGTGACAAAAACTTGCTGGTCTCCTCTTGCTGTTCAGCCTATGAGATGTGAGCAACTCCTGGCATAAAGGAAAGGAAATTTGAAAGGTGTTTCAAAACTTTAGTATGATACTAGAATCAGAGATTCTAGTAACAACCAAGATAATGTTAACAAGATTTTTACCTCAACAGTGTCTGCTTGAAGAACTTCCCCTAGCATATTTGAAGTATATATGAAACAAATCATTTTTAAACAGCAGATATGGTCAAGTCAAATGTGAAATTGCTTACACATTTAAAAAGATTTCAGAAAGCTTAATGAAGCGTGCCTGAGGGCTAGAATTTGCATTTTAGCCTCCTGCCTGTATGTCAATTTGCTACATACCTCAGTTAAAGAAAATTGGAAAGGGACTTCCCACATTAAGTAGTTTTCATCTGTAACTGAGGTATATTGCTAAGGAGATATACCTATGCCCACTAATTGTCAGCACATTTACCATCTTTAAAAACAGATATGAACATAATTACATCACATCTACATATTGATTTATTGTCCTCACCTCTGTACATATTTGCATAAGGTCCTGACAGGCAGTATCAAGACCTGAGATTTTTGAAGAGTTTATGAAAATAATATTCTTAAGAATGAACTGATCTGTTAAAAGCTCAATTTTCTTCACATGAGAATGACATTCTTAAGAATAGACACTAAAGTTGGTGCTATGAGGGCACAGTAGAAACTTGTAACAAAAACAATACTTCATGTACTGATGGCTTCTGGAGATTGGGCTAAATGAATGCCTGTATAGTTCTATCAGCTCTTCTTCATCTCTTTATTTCAGACCATTTAGGTGTCTTATATTATACAGATGAGGGATCTGCATTTCTGGAGGAATAAGTGTTTATCTATCAAATGCCACCATGCCTACAGGACGACAGAGTACAAAAAATAAATGTATTTTAAATTTTGTTCAGTAATTGTAAAACAAATATATATATACAAAGATAAAAGAAGAAAATATGTGTAAGCTATATCTGCATGAATATTTAACTCTTGATTTCACAAATATGGCAGTTCGTAGATTGCTCTTGGTTGACTTTTTTGTTGTCATTAAGTTTCTGCATGCAAGCTTTTTTCTTGTTTGCACACAATATGATTTTGCTTTGCAAATGGAGATGCAGTCTTTTCCTTAGGATTAATAAAAAACACTTCAAAATGCAGCTGTTTCAGATATTTTCTTCTCAAAATCAAATCAATCCGTAGGATCAAAGGAAAATATTTTCAAATTAAATTTGTAATTAATAACCTAGAAGTGTTTTATACTCTTATGGTATGCACAGTATCTCAGCACCAGCAATGCTTTATGGTATGCACAGTATCTCAGCACCAGCAATGCTTTAATGCTCTGAGTTCCATGTGATAGACCTGCACCATCTTTTCCTACACTATGCCTTCTGTCCTTCGCTAAAATCTTCACTGTGATTGGGTGATAATTGGGTGATAATTGCCTACATTTTAAAAGGTACTTTTTGAATCCATTGGGTGCTTTCTTGTTTGGGACCTGGACATATTTTATAGACAGTCAAAGCCTAGTTGTGCTCAGTCAGGTGTGCAAAAAATACATTGTTAGTCATTGGTAATCCCAACCCATGGTGGTCCTACCCAGTGATTATGTGGCAAGATGTGCTTATTTAATCACAGATCGGGTGCCAGGCCTGAGGGTCTGACTACAGCCCACTGCAATCAGTTGGAATCCTACCATAGATTTTAATGGCCGTAAATATTTAGCTATGTATACAGCTCATTTTTATGAAGAAATGCTGCTAATTAAAAAAAAACAGCTTCCTTTTATTTTCCTCATTCATTCCCTATTTTCCTCAGTGGGAAAATCCCCCACTGTACACTAAGTAAAATAAAAGCAGTTTTAAAAATTTGACAACTATTCTGTCAAGGAAGTGTTATTATAGGAAGCTGGAATTTGGTTTTAGAGTGCTGGGGTGGCTATGGCACCTTTTTGCACTAAGAACACTTTCTGATAACACTTTGGACGGACAGGTTGATGTGCTTGCAGGGGAAGGGAGTTTATATACAGTGTGGACTCAGGGCTACAGGGTAAAAATATCTGTATAGTCAGTATAGCCCATTTGTGAATTATAGCAGGGGAAAATATTTATGAGCACCACAGGACATGAAGCTCAAAGTGCAGTCATTTCTAAACGAAAATTATGTGACAGTTCATCAGTATTTAATGCTAACATTGCTTGATCTAGACATAAAGAATTTAGCAGCCATTTATCATAACATACAGTACTGCTCATTTCCTGATTTGCTTAGAATATGTTGGTGTTTTAAGCTTAACATGAGCCACAGGTCTAATTTTAGATATTTAATGAAAGGAAAACCCAGAGAGGGAGAGATTTCTCACATGGCTATTAGAAGCCTACTCCCACCACTTGAATTGGTTGTTGGTCTTTTTAATGCAGACTCTGAGAAGCTGGTGCCTGGTCCCTGCACCAGATGCAGGTGTTCCCTTGTGCTGTCAGCCAGGAATGATTAATGAGGATTTGCCCCTACTGAAAGCAGTCTTTGGAGCATTGTTCAGGGCATCTGTGGAACTGTCGGGGGAGACAAGGACACAAGTGAACAACCAATTATTTGGCCATCACTGAGGCAGCATGAAAAAGACATCAAATTGGACAGAGGAGCAAAGCTTTTGTTTCATGATCATATTTTCAGGTGTTAATAGTAGCAGAGGAATTCTATCTGTTTTGTTTTTTCTTTCCGTGGAGGAGAGAGGAAGGGCTCAGACACTTCTTTAAATCTTGGGAGGGATGTATAAAAGAAACAGAAGCAGAAATCTGATCACAGTTCTTTAAAAGCGTAAAAGGGAGGAAAACACACGGAATTGATTTCTTGGCGGTTGCTCTGTGTGTATAAAGATATACTGTTTTGCTCGGCTAACATTAGGAAAGGAGGACTAACAATTCTGAGAGTGGGAGGATTTCTCACACGGGGAGCTGCTTAATTTCTGGTCAAACACAACAGCTCAGGAGCTGGGGCTTTAACAAGTGATGGTGCAGGGAAGTATTACATTAGGATTCAGAAAAAGAAAATGTGAGGGAGCAAAACCAGGAAGCATTTGCAAGATTGCATTCAGCATTCTGTGTGCATTCCTCTTTTTCCTCTTTCTGTCTCAAAGAAAATGCTCCAAGGTGCAGGAGAATGAAGGAAAAAAGAGCAGCAGAACTGAAAAAGCTCTGCTCAAGCTTAGACTTCTGCATTTCTGAATTTACTAAGGCTTGTGATTATAAATAATAATTTTAAACCAGAGGGAAAGGATTATATTTTCAGGACAATCCAATTACAGAATGGATTGTTTATAAAATACATTTTATGCTCCATTCTGTCAAGCCAGTTTTTGCCAGAGTATTAGGAATTTAAAAAAAGTTAATTATACAGCTTGATTCTAATGAAGAAAATAACATTTTATTGACTAACAACAAATATAGTGTCATTTCTACCAAAGTAGCATGATTAATGTTTGCAGTGGCTACTTCCCTAACCTCACAAGTTCCTCTGTCCCTACGTATTCATGCAAGAAAAGGAGTTCAGATTCTTGATTACAAATTTAAATCCCAAACTATTCCTTAACCAAGCAGAAATCAATATTTCTAAATTAACAGCAATGTTTAGTGTATTTAACTACATGACTTCAGTTTATTTTATATATTATTTATCCTTTTATGACTGTATTTTATCAAAGACTACCTGTGGCCCGTGATTTCTCATCATCTGCAAAATTATGTGAATGTCCATAGGAAAAAGCCCTACTGGTTTATATGAAGTTTTTGTAAAAAAAAAAGATTTTGCCTGCTTCATGCTTAGGATGACTTCACAGAATCACAGAATCACAGAATCACCCGGGTTGGAAGGGACCTCAAGGATCATGTAGTTCCAACCCCCCTGCCTAGCAGGGCCACCAAACACACACATTTAGATCAGGTTGCCCAGGACCCCATCCAACCTGGCCTTGAACACATCCAAGGACGGGGCATCCACAACCTCCCTGGGCAACCCGTTCCAGGGCCTAACCACTCTCCTTGTAAAGAAGGAATGACTTGCTGAATTTAGCAATTGGATTTTGAGAATTCTACATCTCAGAGTCAAAAGCTGAAATCTGAACTGCCAAATACTGCCTCCATTTACTACTGGATTTTGTAAGAAAATAAAATGTAAAAATTAAGAAAAAAGTCATTTCAATTTACCGCTTAATCATAAAGAAAAAAAGAGATACAGTGCATATATAAATGTATTTGTTATATTTTAAGATACCACATAGTATTTCTTTTCTTCCACTCAAGTGAAAGTGTCAAGCAGAAGGAAATCACTAAACATCCCAGGAATCCTTAGGATGTTCCACCATTTCTGAAAGCTGTGTGGAAATTGTACTCGAGAGTTTTTACGCTGGGAATAGCCTCAACAGCAGCCCTGAACTGTGAAACTCATCCACTTAGTTCTGCAGGTCTGTCCTTCTCCAGGGGTAGGGATATGGGTTACTCACTGCAAAGGACTGTGATGTTGGAAGCTGAGCTTTGTCCCCTCTTGCACTTGTTATATGTGCTGGAACATTAAATGACTGTATTAGAAGTTAAAAAACAGTGTACAGACACACTCAACTTTGTTTCCTTCTTGTCAGGAAGAGACGATGGCATAAATAATGTGCCCCCATGTCTGATAGACATAATTACTTGGCAGAGGAACAGGCTGCTCATCTCCTCCTGGGCAGGATGAGAATGGTGCCGGTCAGGAATGAAAATACTTCCAGGAATTGAAGGAATGATTAGAGCATATCTAAAGAGGACATTTGCCTGTGACTGTTAAAGTGCTGAACTGACTTTCTTGATCCTAGATAAGTAAATAGAGAGGCGGCTTTCAGCTACTGTAGGCTGATCTGAAGGCTTTACCTTTTCTTGTCAGATGTGGACTTTGCTACAGCATTTCAAGATTTGTTTATCCCTGTGCTGGATTGCTTCAGACTGTTCTGCAGCCGCAAAACAGAGAAACATCACATGTTAAAGCTTGATGAAATTTCTAAGCAATATAAAGAAGAGTGCAGCCTATTATTTAGATGTGGCAACAAAAAGCACTGAAATATCTCCAAGGACATGGTCTCTATCTCTAGATCTCCTAATGGGGAGATTTCTTGAGGACGGAGTTATAGGGAAGCCCTGTGTGACAAAGCTCAGGATCATGCATTTAAGCAAGAAGTGAGTCTTTTTAGTGCAGGCTCTCTGGCCTGAAAATTGGGATGGGATTTGCACTAGCACATGATGGAACCATTACTTTTTTTAAATAACATTTTCTCCAGTGCAGTGGCATTTTCTTCCTCCCATTATATTCCTCTGAAACCCACATACTTTCCAAAAATTTTTTTTTTCACTATTATATATGCTTAGGTTTCAGTATGATACCTGATACATGTTAGATTGTGATGTTTTCACTGTAAATTCTTATGTATGTCATTTTGTGATGCTTCAGTAAAACCATCAAAATTGAAAATCAAAGAGAAACAAAAACAAAGGGGTAAGAACATATGGAGTGGGATAAACCAATTATCATCTTTATTATGAGTGTTGTTTGCTAAAAACTTCAGCTTTGATTTAGCTTTATGCGATAACTCCAGTGGAAATTTCTTTTACAGAAATACAAAAAAATTCTGAAATTATTACTTAGGTTCTATAAAAATCACTGACACTCAGTAGATTGCATAAGACTACAGAACAGTGGATTAGCACGAGCAGAAAAGGATTTCTACCTCTAAGAAGGCTTTCCCTCCTGTTCCAAAATATATTCATGGTGTTGTGTAGCTAAATAATAAGTGTGTCCTGTTCTAAGTTGAACACACTCTTAAGAATTTTTGCAACTCTTTATGAGGTGTTTCTTTGTCTGTAAGTGGCATGGCCACTTGTGATGAATTGTTAAATATATATATATATATTTAATAACAAATACATAAAATAATTGAATTTCAAATAAACATATTTGAAATTTGTTTTGACATGTAATAACTTTTATTCCACTATGGAAAGCATGAATCTATAGATTCATGTTATGATTAAGGGTTAGCATTATTTATGTTATTTCTATGGTAAATAAAATTAAACAACAACAAGCTCCACATCTCAGGCCTCACCTTCACAAAATTTTTGACTGTCAGGATTTTCCTCTTTGTTCCTGCCTTTGTCAATATAATTCAGCCTGGTGATTTTTGTCTTTTCAGCCAGTCTACCTCTGGTGAGGGTGCACACAGGGGCACTAAAAATTCCTAAGATTTTTGTGCTTCTGTTATTGTCCCCAGACCTGAGATGAGGTGAAGCTACAGGCGAGTAGGGTAAAGTCATTAGAATCTCATCAAAAGTTGTTGTTAATGAACCATTTGATGAAACAGAAGGAAATGTTTTTGCTGCTTGTATTGACAACAAATATAAGACAAGGGAAAAGATTTGGATGTAAAAATATCCTCCTTTGCAAGAGCAGCATGAATCAGCTGCAGTCTGTTTTGCAGTCACATGCACGTTCTGGTGTAGGGGTAGGCAGCACAGGCAGGAATTTTGCAGAGGACATTTGTATGTTTATTTTGTAAAATAATGCTAAACCTGCTTGTTTTGGGCTACAAATTTCACATTGTGAACTAGTTAAGTTCTGGGTTTTGTCAGTAGAGAATTGTGAGGCTAAAATAAACTTGAGTTCCTTGATAGGTCATTTCTGCACATTTCTGGATCTCGCTTTCTTCTCTCCAGTCCCACTATTCCTCAAGGTTTTTTTTCTTTGGACTAATAATGCCATCTTGTATACGTAGTCTTTTCCCTTCTCTCTGCTTTCTCCCCACTCTCCATTTCTTCAATTCTTTATTCACGAATTCCCTTCACTGTTTCTCCATTCTCCTTTCCCAGCCTCCTTTCAGTTGCTCATCCCCCATTCAGGCTTCAACTGGGCAAATAATATTCTCCTCTTGGAGAACTGGATCTTCACTACAGTGAAGTTCCACTGTGAATATTCACAAGCTGGAAATAAAACATGGTTATGTGTCACTGACTGGTTTTCTAGGAAGACGATCTTTAAATTAAGAGGCTTTCATTAATGTCCTTTGTAATGTAAAATGATTTGGCTTCAAATTACTCAGTATCTGAATACGAGTTAGACAAAATACTTGTCAGGATTTCAATGGATTATGAAACCTCACCTTATATATCTTAATTGTTCGAGTTTTCATTGGATTTGTGTGGACTGTCAAGCTTTATAATTTGTGTGTATCTATTTCAGCATGAAATCCTTGGCTGCCTCAGCTTATTTTATGGCCCTTCATGATGCTCTATCAATGTTAAGCATCATGACACTAGTTGAGTGCATTTGTTCAGATGAAGACTACCCATTGCATGATCCTTATTTCAACTTCATTTTAACATATTTTTGGAAGCTTTAAAGAGGCAGATAATGTTCCAAATTCCAATTAGAAACAAACAACAGATTACAGAGTATTTTGGTCAAATAGGAAAGCAGAATCCTTTACCAGAGAGAGACATAACGTACACTGGAGTGTAGATGGCTTGAACAAATGGCTGCCTGTAAGTAATAACAGACAACAAAAAGTACAAGAGCATCATTTCTTATAAATTATCAGAGCCTAGCCCTTTTGCAAATTGTAATCTTGATCCCAACTCTTGCATAGTAATGAAATAATGACTGTATTTAGATATTAAAAAAAAATATTGAAAGAACAACTGGTAAGTTTTATATTGGCCAATTCCACCTAGCAGCCAATAGGAAATAAAATAACATATTAAAATAAGTTTATTAAAATCCACTGCATCTGAAAAGACATGGATCAACATTCCTGCTATCACAGACTCCCTCAGCCTCTCTCCTGTGGGTACAGATTATGTTTGTTTTCAAAATTGCTGAAGACAGAAATACAGTCTGTGAGTTTGTGTGAACTTTTTTCACCTAATTTCAAATCTGCTTGAACTTAGTGACTTCATATATTTGATTTAAGCTTTTTGAGTTTGCATTCAATAAGGGAAAAGAAAGTGAAGGGAGAAGCGACAGAAAATCCAATGTAGAAATAATCTAAGGAAAAAAATGAGTTTGATATACATGCCACATGTGAATTACTTGTTTCTCTTTTAGTACCACCTGTATGTTGTAGCACAGAAGTTTTTGTTGCCCCTTCCAAAAAATCAAGTTGGTGTTTTTGTTTTTAATTTAATCATGCATAATGAAAAATGGAGAGGTTAGAAATAATTTGTAATGTTCATAGGAATAAAGTTCCATAAATTTGAGACGTCATGAATGTCCATGAGACAGAGAAGACAACTCAGTGAATACAGATATCCTGACAATAACGTTCAGTATCTGAGACATGAAGAAAATTCAGCAAGTGTTTTCACTTCATCAGATGCAGCCTTAGAGGACGAATAGCCATTACTATTTATTTGCGTCCGGCTTTGCAACATATTATTCCAAAAGAAAATCATGCTGTGACAGAAGACATGTGAAACAGTGATCTATGTTGCTCTCCTATTGTGTTCTGGAAACACTGTCCACCTCTGATTTAAATCCACTTAGTGGCCAAGCTTATTCACTTGCTGGCCAGACAATCTGGTTCAGTGTCCACTGTTGTTATTGGTGGAAGTCAAATTTTTTGTCTGTTTTCCCAGATTAAATATTTCTTGCTGGGTGTCTTTGGTAGAAGCAGTAAAACTTACTGTAAATATCCTAGAAGTTAGTAACATATGCCTACAGGCACACCTTCATGATTTTTCCAGTTTTTGTGAACTTAAATAAAAACTTTTGAAATGTCTGCTCCTTTGTTAATTTATTTATTTATTTTGTACCTGTGCTATAAGAAAAGAAGGCTGCACGGTGACCTCATTTCAGTACCTAAAGGGAGCCTACAAAAAGGAGGGGAACCAACTCCTTGAAAGGGATGATAACTGCAGGATAAGGAGAAATGGCATTAAGTTGAGGAAGAGAAGACTGAGGTTGGATGTCAGGAGGAAGTGCTTTACAGAGAGAGTGGTGAGGTGCTGGAACAGCAAAGGGGTTGGAGATTCATGATCCTAGAGGTCCCTTTCAGCCCTGGCAATTGTGTGATACTGTATAAATATCTTCACTGCTTCAAATCTGAACTGTGAATTGTCAACTCAGTAGCTTCCAAAACAAGAGCTAAATTTCATTTTCATCTCATTTTGATTTCTGTAAATGGGAATATAACCAAATCCGACTATCAACATTATGTGTGCCTGCGTATACAGATAGTCTTTTGCTGTACACCCACCTTACCTTGCTTGTTACATTCTAGAGATATATTAAAACACCCTGAAATACAGTGCATGTGGACTTGACGAGTGCCATGCTCCCTATGTCTAACAGCAATTCCTGGAGGTTGAAGAGTGGTGATTTTCTGCCTGTGATCTATAGATTCTGAGGTGTCTGCAGTAGGTAACTTGAAAGAAGTTTATATGTGGTTTATACTGTAGTTTATGTGAAATTCGGCATTTATAGTCAAAACCAGTAAAGCCCCTAGCATACAACCATGTAATGGCTTATGCGTTTCTTTGTCTCTTACTGGTAATTTAAGACACAAGGTTAGCATTTTCTAGAGCCTTTGTAGTTACCATGAAAATGTGCTGCATTTTGGGCAGCATATTGAGCCAGGAACCTGATTAAATGCTTATCATATACTTCTTTCCCCCTCCCTATTACTGCATTAAATACATCTGGTCATATGAAACTGAACAATTGTTAACAGGTCAGTTTATAACAAAATTTAAAATTATTTTTATATAATATATAGAAAACTACGAACGCAACTTTGTTATATTAACAAAGGCATTGCAAGCATAATTATGTGTCCAACTGAGAAATTGTCACAGAATTAGAAGCCAGGGGGATCCCAGTGCAGGTCATAGTTGGGTGAGTCTATGCACATTATTATTATTGTGTCATGTAGACTAACTCTGGTTGGCACTAGCTAATTCATCACATTTAATTGTAGAGGTTTTAGGATTTTTCTGACAGTGGTTACCATGCAGTCAGCACTGAATGTCCTCCCAGCTCTTTGTTTTTCCTTACCACATGTTGCATCTCTTTCTGCAAGTTCCCATAAACGTCTGTAGGTGTCATCTTCCCTTTCTCCATACAAATGTCCCAGTTGCACTGGTCGTGTATTCCCTTCCCAGGATCTCCTCTGCTTTCACCAACACTGCATGAGGAGAACCAAGGCAAGAACTGCAGAACACCTGTCTGTCCACCTTTCACAACCTGTGATAAAAGAATCTTGTCACTGGTGAATCCTTGGAATATTTTTTGAAGAAAGATGAGACAAGCAATGAGTTAAAGCTAATTCTTCCAGCTTAAACTCAGGGATAAACACTGACTTTAGTTGTAATCCATGAAATGGAGGGATTTTCTCATACTTTTTGCAGAGGTTTAACTGATGTAAAGTAACATATATTTTCCAAAAATAAAAATGTAGCCAAGATTCCATTTCTCCTCTGTTGGGAACCAGCCAGCTTAGTGGACAACAGGCACTGCAGCTCAGCTATCATTGTCCTATGGCATTGTCCTGCCATATTTTCTGAACTGACTCCAGAAAGATCTTTTTTCTTTATTGACTCAGTTCCGTAACTGAAAAAGGAATAACAGATTGTCTTTCTGTCCTTCTTTTCTGTAACTTTTCAAAGGAGTCTTTAAGGCAGTGTGGATTGCCCACCACACTGCATCCCAAGCAATTAGCACTGAGAAAGAAAGTAACAATGAACTATACGTTTTAAAACATCACAGAACTCAGAAGTTTTTTTTTCCTAAATTATTCTTTGTTATGTCATTTTGAATTTATATTAACATAGGCTGAGAAACTTGAATAGACTGATGTTCTGTATATTGATTTAATTGTATGAATTCATGTTGAGACAAATATAGTAGTAAAAATTTGATAAAAATACACATTTACTTAAAGCATGTATTCTTATAAATAGTGAAAGGCGTTCTCATAATATTTTATATTATGAACTAAAAAGGATGCTTTGTGGAAGATGTGCTTTTCTCTTTCTGACACCAAGAAATTATTACTATATGTATATAATTTTTTTTTTTTTTTTTTTTTTTTTTTTTTTTTTGCATTATATGCATTTGATTTATTTGTTTATTTTTCTATTCTTTATGAAGTTGGTAGTGCTGTGCTATGACTTTTAAAGGTGACTTTTTGGTAATGGAAGTACACGATCAAGTGTAATTCAAACCTTAGATACATATTATCTCAGTTACTTTGCAGATTTAAGTGCAATGGCAGTGAGAAAGGAGAGAGGTCCCAGCTCTGCTGCAGACAGCTTTTGTGACCTTGGTCAAACTGCTTAAACTCTCTGAGTGAAATCCTACCACCACGAAAGTCAAGAGGATTTTTGCCATTTATTTGAATGGGGAAAGGACATATTTGAAATCTGAATTGTTAATAAGAACAGGATAACATGTATCTAACTCTCACAGCTCTTGTGAAGCTAATTAATCAGTAGAGTACTTTGGGATCCTCAGAAGTATAATAGAAACTGCAAGTACTATTATTTATTTGTCATGTAATTGGAAGCTAGCAGGGTAAAAAGTCATTGATAAAAATCCATATCACAAGGTCATTTCTTTCAATGTTGCAAATCTCTTCTTCAATCAAGAGCTTTGTAACTGATGAAAAGTACAGCCTAATCATAACATTATCAAGTCAATTTAATTGGTGCACATGAGATCATAATGAAGTCATTTTTGCTAGTTACAGGCTTAAAAATATTTTTATAGCACTCTTCATCCTAGTGGAAACCTCACAGATAGGATTAAGCTTCTCTGCCTGTGTTATACAACTGCCTTTGTGTGGCAGACACCGACTGATTTTATAATGTTTAAACATTTTACTGGTAAGTATGATATTATGGTGTTTATACCTATAATCTACTAAGTCATTTACACTTTTAAAATTAGTGTTCAAATATGTCAAAGTACAGAGGCTTCACTTGTGGATTAAAGGAGGTTCTGAAGTAGTAGATTTTTCTTGTTTGTAAGTTAAAACACCAATAATTGTCACCATTGTCACCAGTAATTTTCACCAATCAGTTTTTAAGCACATTTTGTGTCTGTGGAAAGATCTTTCCTGCTGGCTGAAATGTCTGCATGTTTTTGCACAATATTCTGTTTCATTTTGGCAGAAACTTGAAGCCCAAAAACTAAAAATTAGGTTGGAAGTGAAGATTTGGAGTAAGAGCAGCAAGGTTTCTATCAGCAAGCTCTGTTACATTGATGAGATTTCTTAATTTACCTTCATGTAAGCTTCTTATTGCAGCATGTGGAAACAATGCTATATATTTTCTTTTACTTTTCCACTCATAGCCTATGTGCATGTAGAACTGGTGTGTCAGTGTCAGGGCCCTCCTGCTTCTTGCTCCTGCATGGCTCCCCTCCTCAAGCACTGCTCTCTGTGGCCTGTGGCTGCAAATCCTCATGGACTACAGCCACATTATTATTCACACTGAAGTCCATTATACCACACTGACAATGTTAAAGGGACATTAAAGGGAGTGCTAAAGGTATCCTTCCATCCACAGTAGTTGAAGGATCCTGCCATGTAAGAGCTGCCAAGCACTGGGTATAGTGCTTATTTCCATTGGTCTCCAGCACCAGTTGGTGGCATTGCTGTAAAAGTCCCGTATATCCATTGGAATTTAGTTTAGCCCAACCAATGCCTCAGGTTGACCATGAATACAAATAAAATCAGGATTCCAGTCT
>NW_024884142.1:32448247-32491710 GCF_019232065.1 Centrocercus urophasianus
TATATTTCTGATCAGATCAATTGTCTGGAATTAGAGGAATTACTACTTAGGGAATTTCAAGCAGGTGGAAAAGCTAAACTTTACTGTAAACAGACAAGAGCATTTTTATTATTTCTTCCAAAGGAATCCTGGAAAAAGTCTGTAAGCTATTCTTATTGTTAAAGCAGTAAATAGTGAAATGAGAGTTCTGGTTGAACAAAGTTGTATTCTGATGACAGATATCTTTAAACGTTCTAGAATAACAACTAACTGTGCAGACATGGAGATCTGTGTATATATTTTGTAACTGTGTTAGCAAAAATCTTGTTTTATTTACTTTTCAAGTGCTGCTAACTGAGCATGGAGATCTATTTAGCTCGCCACAGTGCTGGTATCACACTTGGTGAGTTCTCTGAACAGTATGGACTGTTTTGGTAAGAAGACTGATTCAGCTGCCCCCCTCATGGAGTCTAGCAGTATCTGAAATGCCATGGAATGACCCACTGTGGATGTGAGTCTTCGTTCATCTTTGAGATGTCAGATGCATCTTGAATATCCCAGGACATTTCGCATGACATTAGATACCAAACCATGGTCAACCAAACTAAACTCCATTGTTCAGATGGTATTCAGCGTGCCGGTAGACACATATGTAAACAGGTCACCTGTAGGTGTTGAGCTCTCACTGAGTTCTCTGTATGCAGACAGCTATCAAGGGAGATAATTCCCACTGCAAAGGCAAATAGAACGTAAATATTTGTACTGTTCTTCAACTGAGATGCTACAGGTCAGCATCTGATGGGTAGCTGCACAAAGAGATGTGATGTCAGGAAAACAGAAAGACCATTGCTTCTCTGCCCATGAGTATTTTGATAGGAATCATTGATAAATAATGGAACATTATCATTTTCTACCTATGTCAGATGTTGCAGACTCTATTGTATTTGAGTATCTACCCAAAGATCCAGGAGGAGCAAAAGCACAAAGACAAACTGGGAAATGTGCACTTGACCAATAGCACCTCATTAAATGGTGACTGTGCCATGAATCTCATCTCAGGAAAGGTATCTCAAGAATTATAGTCTGCGGGGATATTTTTTAATGGTAGTAAAAGTGCCCCATCTGAATTTCCCCAAGCTATTTGTCTTAAATCTTTCATTTCCCATGCTCAGTGAGAGCAATTAGATCATTTTCCATCTGCTGCCACATCTTCAAGGAGTAAGTGCCCTGTCCAGTACGATAGCTAACAGAGCATCTATTAAACATCTCCTTTGCTTTTGAAATTTTCCTTATAAATGTCCATTTATATTAATCACACAACTTGCCAAGAATACCTTTTTCCTGCATTCTCTGTCCTACACTCACTGTTTTTCCCCTTTCCTTTCTCACAGTAACAGCAAAGATGTTCTCAGTTTGTGGGTTTTTTTTTTTCCTTGTAAGTAATATGAAAGGAAATAGCAAAGTAGCACCTACAGTATAGGATTTATCTCCATGATATAGGACAAAACCTTAAATTGGAAATCACACCCACTGGTGTATGCTGCTTCATACGTTGCTTCAAGAATCTAAATAATAATTCCTCATATACATTTTTACATCTTTGCATAGATCCTTAAAATTCTTGCTGTGGATTTCAGGATTAAGTCAGGTGCAAATTTTGTTACTTCTTTGTGTTATGATTTTACGTTTACCTATGTTAATATGGGAATGACAGTATCTACAAAGTATCATAATTTAGATTTGTATTTTAAGATGTGGAAAAGTTTAACTTGTAGAAATATAATTTCATTTGCCTCTTATTCTAATGTCTTGAAAGGAGGCCTGAGAAATGGGTACTCAATATTCTCTATACTGATAGAACATATACAAGTATGCAAAACTAACTCTCCTTCATGAGAGATTGAAGAGTGGACACTGGGTAGTAGGTAAGTAGGCAAATGCTTTCTATTACAAGTTCTTCAATCTTTTGTCATAAATTTCTACAAACTCCTATTGCCTATGGTCTTTGGATCAAAATTTTAATTTTTCATGGGTGCTCTTCACTACCAAAGAAATCTTCAGTGAAATAATTTCAGAATTTTTGAATTAATGAAGCGTGTAAAACATACTGTTTCCATTGTGTTTAATGGGCAATGAAAACAAACCACAAACCGACAGAGAAACATACTCCTTTTAGAGAAAATTGCTGCAAAGCAACTGACAATGCTTGTTTTTGTCTTGGCTGATTATTTTCCTTGTTTCTGGCTGTTCCTTCTGTTCTTCCTATACAGAGGCATTTTAAAACCAAAGCAATAAATTGTCTAAAACAGATCATTCTTACTAATTAAGGGTGTTCTCAAATTAGCGTTGAGAATGGTTACTTTGAAAAATATGTTGTCACATTTTAAAACTTTAGGAAATCAGTCAGGTTAGCTCTTAAAACCTGTTCAGAGGTAGAGGTGAATCCTAAATGGAAATCTATTAACTTATTAGAAAAGCTTATTGAGCTTCAACACTTTTCTGACATTATTTACCTTTTTCTCCTCCTGGCTTGAGGCTTTCAAGACTTAAAGCAGCTGATTTCAGATAGCTGCTATGTGTATAAAGGAAATTTTAATTACTTGATTGAACTACTCAAAGAAGAACAATAGTCTTCAGCATCACGGAAAGCTGAAAGGTAGAGATATAGAGATTAAGACTTCCAGATTTCTGTGATGTTGTAAACATTTATTTTTTTCCATAATAATGAGGCATCTGGCTTTTCCACAGAACAGTTGTAATGCCATTACAACTAGTAAATTTTTTGTAGTTTTTTTTTTAGTAGTAGTTTTTTTGTTTTGTTGTACAATAATTTTGTTACAATAGTTGCAATGAGCTATTTATCTGCTTTGTTTAGGTGACCTTGTCTTACAGACCATTGCCCAAACCATCTTCATGAAAGGTGAGAACTAATTTATCTCCTACATATTTTATCTCCATAGTTGAGCTTCAAAGTTAAAGGCAATACAAAGCCAAAAATATTTTTTTCACCTAAGAAAATACAGATTTTATTATTATTTATATGTTATTTAAGACTGCAAGTTAAAATTGTGAAGAATTAAGGAATGGGAAGATATTTGCTTGTTTGTAACATCTCTCCTTCTTTGGAGTGTATGTATGTGTATATATATTTATTATTAAACGTATAGACAGCTTTCCTTTGGAAGACCTAATATATGTTTTCAACAAAACAAAATTTGTTTCCAATTTTCCCACAAAGTAAACTTGGAAAGGTAGATCAAATCTGATAGAAAATAAGATGTATGCAAAATATGCAATTCTGTGTCCAACTTTTGTGGCTTGGTTCTCGAGCTATATCATAAAATTATGCATTGACGGGTACTTCACTTTACGTTATTTAGTAGACTTCGGTGAGTTTCAGTGTCCTCTTCTATTTTCAAGTGAAGGGAATGTGCATTTTAAAATGCATCCTCTATTAGCTGGTGACAGCCTCCACCGCAAGGGGCTAAACTCATTTCATAAGCCTGAGAACATTGTGATGGATACTTGGAAGCACTTTTGCTATCTGACAGTGCGTCTTGGCATAGTTTAGAGTAGAAATTTACTAATACTTTTTTTGTGTGACATTTTGTCAGATTTTGCAGACATCGTAGTCTCCAGTAACTTTTAAGTCACGCGTCCGCTAAGTCCTAAGGCTAAGCTACAGTCTGTGGGGAAAAAGGCAGTCTAATTGTAGATCATATAAGCTCCAATGGTAGATCATTCAAGTTCTGTTTGTAACTTATTAATATTGCACAGATATTTTCTATCCTTAGGAACAGGTATGTGTATCAACGTCTCAGTAAATCTAAAATTTTGTTAATTTTAGAATAATGATGTGAACAAATATCGGTAGTTTAAAAGAAAAACAATGCAATTTTTTTTTTTTTTAATTTATTTATATTTTTTTTTTTTTTAATTTATAAAACTGCATCCTTGGAGATATTGAGATCTGAACTGTACAAAATACTAAGCAGCCTGATCTCTGCTGGTCCTTTGTTGGACTAAAAATCACAGCAGAACATGTCCAGAGGTTCCTATCCAATCAAAATTATTTTAGCATGTTGCACTTTGAAGAAGGTAGTTGCAGTTGGTACGGTCTAAAATTACAGCAGGAAATTTGTGACAATATTGGATTTTGCTGTTTGGGCTTCTCCATCTGTCTTACATCTCCTGCATGAAGCAAAACTGTAATTTTGCAAGGTCAGGGGAGGCATTTATGATCACCTAGACTGATGGTTTTCTTGCTACTACTTCTATCTGGTGCACCAGTCACCACCAGTGTTGTCTATGTGTACTTAAATTTGTGTTGTAACCCACTGGCACACTCCCACATCTGTGTCAACGGGGACAAGAAAACCTCAGTTTCTATAGAGAGTAGATCTGGAAAGATGTTCAACTGGTCTGTGGTAACTAGGAAAGCATACAAATTGACTGGTGACAGGAGTTCATTTTACGTGGGACACCAACTCTCTTTGAAGGTATCAGAGGAGCCAGCTGGGTCAGCTGAAGACCACTGAGGGAAGTTCAACTCAACATTTTTACAGGTTTTATATATTTGAGATGCAATTTTTAAAATTTAGATTTAACTTCATTTTCCTGCTCTATCAATATTAGATTTAGAATTTAGAATTCAACTTCATGTTTCCATTAAGAATATGTATACTTATTTAGGATCCTAAAATAAGCTAAATTAACTTTTTGGTTGAGAATATTTTGCAAACTTTAATATGGCATAAACATTGTCTACAAGTTTTATTCTGTCATATTTCAGAAATGGCCTTTATACCTTGAAAATCAGCATGTGGTCTGAGGCTGTCCAGAAGACCATTGGGTTTAGGAAGAAATTCATCAGAAAGCAGGCCTGAAGGATAGGGTTAAAAGAAATAAAAGCTCTTCTCTAATGTTTTCAGCAATTCCTCATGCCAGTAAAACCCTGCCTGGGAGAAATAACAGCTATACTGAATTGACATGTGAATTGGAAAGGCTAGATTGCTATTATGTTGTGGGTGGGCCTTTCATACTTCTGAAGTTATAATGTTTTTATTTAAAGAGTAAATTGGATTTCTAGGCATGTATGGTATACATCAATTTAAAATTATTGGAGTTCTTCATATTGTTAAGAGTGCTTCAGTTTGAAAGAGTGAGGCTTTCCTGCAAATGCCAAGTAAATTGCTCTGCAAGTCCAGAATCTTTGATCACCTCTGAATTGAAATGCTTAGGAAAGATGCTGTAGTGTTCCAATAATTTTACAGCTCTCTCTGATTCGTATGCCTAGAACCCCAATCATTTCTAAATTGAAGAGCTCTCATTATTTTCAAGTTTTATGTGCAGTACAAAATGATTTAAGATTATTCTGCAGCTTTTCATTTTTTGTTTTGCAAAAAATAGGAGTTTTTTTTTTTCTTTTTTTCTTCTTTTTTTTTCTTTTTTAAAGATCAGCTTGTTCTTTTTTCTCTGCACTGGGAGATATTATGTGCTAATTCAAACATTTCACATTTAAAATGGAAATTAAACCGAATTCTTTCCAAATAGCAATGATGATGGCTGGGGGGAAACAAGGGGGAAAAAAAATCACTGCCTGAAAAGCCGAGAATACAAAGTAAGAGGCTGTCAGTGATCCTTGCTGGGAAAAGTGAGAAGAACAAGAAACATATTGTCACTGTTCAGATGCGGTCAAGGTGAAGTGGGGAGACTGAATGAAAGTTACAACAATGTGACAAAAGAGAGACACAGATCCATTTAGTCTTGGAAGGAAGAGAGCAGGAGGCACAGAAGGCTAGTTCACGTGTTGCTTCTAAGCTGATTTTTGCTGTCATTTTATCATACAATTTCAGAGGGAAATGATGTATGCCCTTTTACATCTCCTGACTTTTGTCTTTTAAGAATAACATTCGTTTCTTTCTCAGTAGTGACCTTGTTCTTTTTGAACACATGGCAGTATTATAGTGTTTATAAATCACATAGCTTGCAAAGAAAATTCTCATCACCGTCGCTTATTAGCAGCAGAGCCTTCCCTTGTGTTACTTCCCAAACACACACATTGTATGTTCTTTGTTCCCAACAGCTCACAGATTTAAGAGTAAATAAGATTTTTTTTTTTTAAAAAAAGAAGCATTATGGGAAGGAAAGCAGATCAACCAGCTGGGGGGTTCTACAGCTCCATCCTACAATGCCACAAATTGTTCAATAAAATCACTCTTACTACCAGGAAAGATCACTGGCTCCTAGTGGTCCAGCTTGGAAAGCTAGACTAGGATCCAGGCACAACATCCCCAAATGAAAAGGGAGAAAATTGGTCTAATAAGTATTGCCATCTAGATGGAATAAATTTATGATGTCTGATCTAAAAGTAATGCCTCCTATTTTATTATGTTGGCTCACAACTTCAAAGGCAGATGTTGGTGGTATGGTAGTAGAGGTTGAATCTTCCTTCTCTCCAGTATCCTGTTAAATGCTGTTGTTCTGTGACAGATGGCAGCAGAGGGGGCAGACTGACAAAATATTGTCTGACATGGATGTGTGTATAAAGCAAAGGTGTGTCACTGAATTCCTCCATATAGAAAAAATTACACCTTTTGGCATTCATCACCATGTTATGAATGTTTATGGAGACCAAACAGTGGGTGTCAGCACAGTGAGGCTGTGGGTGGGTCTCATGAAAGCACAGTAATGGAAAAAAAACACATATTCATGTTTGTCAGGACCTACTGAATCAATATGAGGTTGAAGGGGCAGTTTTCTGGATCACATTATTACCAGTGATGAGATGTGGTATCACCACTACAAGCCCGAGTCAAAACAGCATTCCATGAATTGGTGACACGTGAATTCCCCATGTAAGACAAAACTCAAGATGCATACCTCTGCAGATGTGCATTGTCTTTTGTGGTAGGAAAGCAGTGATCTTTCTGGATTTCCTGGAATCCAGACTAACTACCAACTTGATTGCTTGCTACATCACAACACTGGCTAAGCTGAAGGCTGAACTTGCAGATACAGGCCAGAAAAGAAGACACCCTTTCTCTTGCAACGCAGTAATGCTGGGCCCCATGCCAGTTTGAAGACATTGAGCACATTGTCAATCTCAGCTGGACTGTCCTGCTATACCCACAGCTTAGTCCAGTTTTGGTGTCTTTGAACTTCCATTTGTTCAGGCTGATGCATGGGCAACATTTTCCTAGTAATGTTGCTGTCATAGCAGCTGTGAAACTGTGGGTCACTTCCACTGTCACAGATTTTTACAAGCACAGCATGCAGGCTCTTGTTCACTGCTAGTGAAAATGCACAGCTAATGGTGGTGACTATGTTGAAAAATAGTGTTTAGAATGCGAGAATTTGCTCAATCAGGTAGTGTTATTGTGTTCTTTGTATCTACTTTTTTATTTATTTCCACGGAAATAAATAGGAGGCACTGGTTTTAGAGCAACATACGTTCATGCAAAAAGATTAGAGATTTGGAGAACCCACCTGTTGTTGCGCAGGTACATCAGTAGTGAGGCAAAAATTGGTGCATGGGTAGGACAAAGAAATAGCAGACCAGTCTAGAGAGGTTTTAAATGTTTCTTAAGTATGTTACCAATAAGGTAACCTTGAAACATTCCAGTCTGAAAAATAGCTGCTGAAACAGAAAGCAGAACACCGCCAGTCACATGTGTGACACAATCAATCATTTGAGAGTAGTAAAATGAAGGTCTGCATTTAAAAAAAAAAAATATTATTACTTAAAAAAAAAATCTCTTAAGCACTTGAAGAGATCCTTTGATAAATACAGCTGCCATGATTTTGTTCTCTGGTTTACAGCTCTCCTGATGCTATCATAATGTGGCAAGTGAGTCTGTTCTACTGCACCTATTATCCATATAGCATATGTTTATGTCCACATAGTGAAGAGCTTATACAGTCTCAGAAACTGAGCTTATGTTAGTGCAGTGGGTTTACAGCCAGAATGAGAGAGGATGGGTTCACTGCCAACAGCTCAGCTTTTGCGCATGTTTCTTGCAATGAAGGGGCAAGTTGATTTCATGGCCTCGTGAAGCCAATGTTAGCAGTTCACATGTTTCTTAGCAATGGAGAAATGATGCAGAAAATAATGTGTTCCCCAAGATTTCCTGTGAATAATTCATCTTAAATATATTTATTAGTTTATCATTTAAAAATAATCTTAAATACATTTATTAAAAAAAAAATTATAAAGCTAAACACCCAATCTGCAAATCTTTTAGAAATAATCAGGCTCAAGCACTTTTGAACATTTTGTGGCAAGTACTTGAACCCGTAGGGAGAATGATTTGCTTCTGTGCTGTTGTACTGTGATGGGAATCGTTCAATGAATCTTGTCTTTCCCTTGCTCCTCTCTATTCAAGATTTCTGATGTTATATTTTCTTACTGTCTGCTTTCAATATCTCTCCACTCATAAACAGCTTTTCTTTTCACTTTTTTCTTAGCTTTCATCTGAAATCCTATTCTCTTTTCACTGTTTCCAGCCTTTCTGATGTTCTTCTATTTCTTCTGAACCCATTCCATCTTTCCTGGAGAAGCTCCCTATTGCAAGTCTTTCACAACCTTCCTTCTTCTTCCTGCATTGGCTCAGTTCTGGCTGAAATCTGGTGTTGTTGCTAAAATATCCATAGGTTTTTTTGACAACAGAAGTTACCATAGTGTACCTGTCTCTGTTTGTAACATCAAATAATTGCATTTCAACTTTCTGATTGCTTGAGATTGTGGACTGTCTGATGGTCTACTAAACAATACTCAAACTACTGGGTAACTAAATAGTATTTATGTGAATTAGAAAATCATTGCTCTCAGTCAGCAATTAGTATTTCACTAATATCCGAATTTTTTGAATTACATAAACCCAGTTAGAAGTCATGTTTTCTTGTATGTGGAGGTCTGATGGAGGGTATATAAATACATTGAATTTGAGGATCGGTATGCCTACCAAGTCTCAGTTTACATAGATCCGTAAAATGTAAGTTGAAGATAATTCAATACTTCTTCTAAGGGCATCTCACACTATTATACAACTTGATGCTACATAAAATAGCCAAAAAAGGGATTAATGTGTTGGATTCATTTTTTCAGACAAGCTTCATAGACATCTTTATAACATCTCCTGAATTTTAAGATAGTGTTCCAAAATGTGGGTTAACTATTAGTACATTAGAACCCTCAGCTGTTGCTCCTAAGAATTTGTGAAAGGCAGCTGAATTAGAGCATGTTGTTTTCAGCTGGTTCCTGCAGTCTGCAGTCCTTCATCCTCAAAAGCTACAGAGACACCATATGCTGTTAATCATCACTGTTGTATTTAGTACTCAATCGACTGAAATTTGTTGTTTTCAGATATTACACACCAGTACGAAGCCCATTTCGTGTGCTGCACTTCACTGTGAGAGGAACAGTTAATCCTGGTTTGCTGTCTATCGTTTATGATACATTTATAATGAGAGGTCTTCCTATGGGATCTATTAATCACGCATTACCTTTTAGCTATGCCATGGTTTAACATTAACATGTTAAAATAAAGGTTTGTGTATTGTTCACAATGCACATAAGCTTTTCTTGCCGTGTTATGTACAGAATAATCCATATACCACCCATACTGAGAGAAGCTATTAAATATGCTGGCTCAGTTTACTAGTGGCTTTAATACACTTCTGTAACGAGGGACTACTTGTAACATCAAAGCATAGAGAGACATTAGCTCTTTTCCCCTATAGCCTCTGACCCGAAAGCTTTTCTTTTTATCTCTGTATAAAAGGAAAATATTCTTTTCAAAGAAGCCTAGCTTGAGTGTGGATATTTTCCCCATTGTAGAATGAGAGCCTGTGAAAGTAATCTACAATTTTTCATCTTTGTTCAGAGTATTGTTTCTTTTTGGACATTACGCTTCTTTGAGAGTGAAAACTCCTGCTTTCAAGTAATAGTGATTGGGAAATGCTATCTAAATCATGTGGTACTTTTTTTTTTTTTTAATAACCCTCTTATTTCTATTTTTAAAAGAAAGGAAGAGAGGTATATTGTGTGTGCTGTCAGTATAAGGGAAAGAAAATGAAGTCTGGGAAATATTTTGTACTCAAAATAATGGATAACACCCATACAGTGTTAGTTGTACACCATGCTTGTCATCAAAACCATATTTTATCTTAAAAATGTGTATACTTTTTTTTTCATCCTTCGGCTTTGAAATTATTAACTTCAGCCGTCTCAAGGGGGCCTTGATCTTCAAAAAGGTGCTCAGTACACATCCTTATAAAATTTGGCTTCTGTATGTCCTGAACAAGTTTGATTCTCTGATCCTTTCTTTCCACCCAATTACAAGAAATGGAACTGACTTGACCAAACTTGAAAACAATGAACAGAAAAAGAAAGGGTAAACATGAACGAGTGTATCCCATTATGGCTTCATGTGCTGAATTGATGGTATTCTGTTTGTTATTAATACATTTCAAGCCTAAATTTTAAAATAACTTCAAAATCATAGACATTGTTTCAGATAGTGTACAGTTCCATTCTTGTGACTCCAAGGTTTCTCATAGTGCCTGAAACTTCTTTACTATCTGTGCTTCCTGCAAGGACTCTTTTCTTTACTGCAGAGAACAAAAATAAAGATCTTAGTTTCTTTGCTTCACTAAGTCTATTTTAGAGTTGTGGGGCTGGGTTTTTTTGTTTGTTTGTTTGCTTGTTTGTTTGTTTGTATGGATAATTTGGAGTATTATTTTTTTGCATTCCATGATTTTTGACTTCTGAAATGGCATTGAACAGGATTTGTTTTATGACACCTGACTCAGAGTTGTGTTAAGTCAGTAATTGAGCCAATGAAAACTCACTGATTTTTGTATACTCTAGCCAGGCCATCTCATAGGTGTGAACATTCTTGTGATGTGTTTTGAAACTTACCTTGGGCTTTATTGCTTTTACAAACACCTTCTTAAAATTGTTTACCTGGAGGAAAGATGGCAGAGCCTGATTTTGGTATAATGACATAATTAAAAAGAAAATAAAGCTACTCAATTTTCTATGTAAGATTATACATGAATAAATAAGTTTCAGTCTTTCTTGTTCTGGAAACAAGCTGGTTCACTTGTTTTGTGTCTTTAATAAAGGTACATCATTTTACTATACTTGCAATAGTGTGCAGTGCATATTTTCAAGTATGTACATATTTATTTAAAAAGTCATTACTGAATTGCATTAGTTTAAGCTTTATAAAGTGTCCTATAGTGGGTTGTTTTTGTGGGTTTTTTTTGAACTGCTTTCTATACAATATTTTTTCCTACTTGTTCTTTGAATTAAGAACAGAAAACTTTTCTCACAAATAGGTCACAAGTAACACATATTTTATTCTTATTCTATATATAGTTGCAAGTGTTTTCCTAACATACTTCTTGCAAGTGGGAAGACGGAGAAAAAAATGAACAGGATTTTTTTTCTTTTTTTTTTTTTTTCTGATTGTAATTTTTAAAAATTTAGTAAACATAAAGTGTTTTTCAAAATGTAAATAAAAGTAAATTATGTATTGCACTTGTCTAGATAGTTTAAAGAATCTAAAACATTCTGCCAAGAAAATGAATATTTTAGCTTGCATTCAACTAATATGCCAACTTATGGTTACTTACGTTTTACTCCTGTTTGCTACAGGTGAAATGGGTGAATATCAGACAGCTCATTATAGAGACAAGAATGCTGCATTCCCAAAGTAGGATGACAGAACAAGTCATGCTACGTATTCTAATTTCAGTGCTACAATACATCTTTAAGCTGTCTGAGGTAAAGTGCTTACTAAGCACTGCATTGTGTCTGTCAGATTGCTTCATGGGCTGGTAATTAAATTGAGACAGTTACACCATTCATTTTGTGGAACTAAGCCAGAATTATGTGTATCTCAAAAATATTCTACTGTAGCCTGCTGAAGGTAGCAAGAGCACAGGTGTTTTGCATATATATTCTCTGCCACAAAAAGTGTCCTATTTCTCATAGGCTATGAGGGAGGAGGGCTGTTTTGTCACTAGACCAGGCTAAATCAGATGGAAACTAGCTTAAAATGGCAGAGAAGCCAATGAGAACTGAAACTGGGGAGAAATAGCGTGGACATGAAAAAGGTTTATTGTGTGCATGAGGAGTTTAAAGGAGTTGTTGACAGACTATTTGAAATATGGTATAAGAAAGCATGATGACAAATGCTGAAAACCATTAGTTGTTGCTTTAGCATTCAGAACATAAGAAGAGCTCTAAGGAAGAAAACCTTTCCTGAAATAAAGTGCTAAAATGCTTGTATCTTCCCAAACTACAAAGAAGAAAAAAAAAAAGTATGGAAGTACTTAAATAAATATTCAATAGTTACATTAACCAGAAATCTGTTACATAGGAAAGAAATGGTGAAGGATGACTTTACTTCATTTGTTCTCAACTAACTCATCATGGTCTACTCATATGACTATATGTGAAAGAGAGAGATGGGGGAGAAAGAGAGATGGATTCCTATAGAGTAATTCAGAATAAGAACCTCAACTGACTTGGCTCTCACCTTGAAGCATAATTTGTCATCAAAGGATATTGTGACAGGAGACACTGCAGCTGTTTCATTAATAAGATTTCTTATGCCATTCTCTGATTATGAAAAGGCTTTTTATTGTTGAAATCTTTGATTTATCTTTTTTTTTTTTTTTTAATGTGTGTGTGAGAATCTGGCTCGTATATCTTGTACATTACAAATATAACTTTTGGGAGATAGCATTTTCTTTATTAATTCATAGTTTTCTGCTGATTATTGAATTGTGAAGGACATTATCTCCTTCCTTATTTATCATTGTTTCTCTTCTGGTAAACCATACTCTATATATGTTCATATCCTTCTAGTTTATTGATTCTTTTCCTGGTTTTCTTGTATTTGCTTCCTTCCATTTGATCTATTATACTCAATTAACATCAGTTTTCATTTAGGCTAACCATTATTTGTTGTTCTGTTTTACTTTGTTTTTAATAATATATTATAATGGTATTAGTGACGTTACTCTGAAGTCCCTAGTCCTGCAAAGGTTTGGTTGTGTTTTTCACTTTGCACACTGTCAACAGTCCCATTGGAATTTAAGAGTTAGACACATAGACATAAAGTTTTGTGCACTAACTGACTTTAGCTGAACTCATTTTTGGTACCACAGAGCCTCATTTTAAAGACTGTTGCTCAGATCTGGAAATGCACTTGTCATTGGAAACAATTGTAAAAATACGCCCTTAGCTGGGAACTTGGCAAACAGAAATTTAATGTGGAGTAAATTAAGCATACATATTGGAGGATACTTCTTGACCAGCACTATTTTATGACTATCTTACAATCTTTTATACTTCTGAAACATAGAAATATCTTTTTTTTATTATTAATATTTTTTGTGGTCGCAGTTCATAGCGCAAAGCATGAAATAGTAAAATCAATGCATGTGATGATTTTCCACTTTCTTCTACTCACAGGAAAGCAGCTAAAGTAACAGGCAGTAATTAGCTTTCATCCAAATAGGGTATGAAATTTTGGTCTGTAGACTCATTGTGTCTGTGTCAGCCTGAAGATTAAAGGCTTCTTAAGTACATAGTGACACAACAGACTGAGCAAGCTGTGAAGGAGCCAGTGTGGTTTGTTGTGTAATCATTGATCTGTGGATCACAGGAAAAATCTGGATTTCTGTGTCCAATCCTGATAAATAGAAGTCAACCTCCTCATATCTGTTATAGTGGGTCACCATATATCCTTAAGTTCACATTGTGATGCAATTTCTGTGTTGCTGGAAACATTCATTAGACACATAGAACACAAATAAGTTAATCTTTGCTTGGGCAACACATCACAGCTTATTAATTAATTTGGTTGTTTTTTGTACATTTTTTCTACCACTATGGATACAATCAATGGATTTCAGGTGTTCTACAGTTCATACAGGAAGAAAGCTGTGCTTAATGTAGTCTAAAAATACAATGGGATTCTCCTTCAAGTTTTGCTATTGGCACAAGAAATGAAAATATTCTAATGAAATTATAAATAGAGAGCTTATACACACTAAACTTATTCTTTTCCACTGGAGGAATCCTAAACACAGCCAAGAAAATGTGAAATGACCTCAGATAATAATTTCACCTTTTCAGATTGGGATAGTTAAAACTTTCCTCAGCTGCAGCAAACTGACATCTTGGCTTTCCATCACCTAGTATCCAGGATGACAGTCTTCAATTATCCTTTAAATTATCCATTCACTGTTACAGTTGCCTTCTGTTACTTTTTCCTTCTGGCAAACCTACAATTTGCATCTAATTTAAAATTATTAATTTTTGTTTCTAACCAATCTGTGAGTTTCACTAGTTTTTGGGAAATTAGTGTCTGGAGAGCAGCTCAGCAGAAAGGAACTTGGGGTGCTGATTGATCAGTGTGAGCCAGTAGTGTGCCCTGGCAGCCAAAGGAGAGGCTGCACTGTGGTATTCCTTAAATACAGCTTAGTCAGCTAGTCAATAGGTGACTCTCCTACTATATTTATTGTTGTTGCAGCCTTACCTTGAATATTGTGTACATGTTTGGGCTCCGAAATCTAAGAAGAATGTTAAGGTCATTGAAAGCATCCAAAGGAAGGCTGAAAAGCATGTGGTGCGAGAAGATGCTGAGAGCCTGATCTAGTCTGGAGAAAAGACTGAGAGGTGAGAAGTTCTTTACTGTGAAAGTTTACTGTGAGAGTGGTGAGGTGCCCAGAGAGGTTGTGGATGACCCATCCCTAGAGGTGTTCAAAGCCAGGTTGGATGGGGCCCTGGGCAGCCTGTTCTAGTATTAACTGAGGAGGCTGCATGTGGCAGGGGGGTTGGAGATTCATGATCCTTGAGGTCTCTTCCAACCTTGGCCATTCTGTGATTCTGTGATTCTGTGATCACACTGCTCTCAGCAGCTCTCTCAGAAGGGGTAGCAAAGGAATGTGCCAGGTTCTGCTACCTAGGAACTAATGTCAGGATGCTTAAGAACAGTGTAGATCTGAAGAAGGATCAGACTGGATATTAGGAAAAATTTCTTTACAGTGAGTGTCATGGTTCTATGTTTTTGTTTTTGTTTTCTTTATGGTTTCAGTATTCCACATCAAAACATCATGTAGTGCACGGGGCATTAAAGTGTCACTGCCCCAATTCCAAGTACCTATCCCTGTACATTACAGCAGTCACGGGATCTGGCCCTTCTGGGTGGGGGGGGCGCTCTCTTGCTGCCTTGCAGTGGGTGCTGGAGGGTGCTTTCCTGGCCGTTCCAAGCTTTTCAGGTTTGAATCGGTCCCGGGAACTCTCTCTCTCTCTCATCTTGTCTGATTTATTAATCTCAATTTCAATTAAATTGTACATATTGTGTTATCTTGTATTCCAATATTATAGTAAAATAAGTTTTCCTCCATAGATTGTTGCCGCTGCTCTTTTCCTCCCTTCCTTCCTTCCCATTTTTGTGGGACTGGGGTGGGGGGGGAGGGCAGAGGCCTGTCGCCCCCTGTCACGGACATAGATTGATCTGATCAACTCCGTGACAGATTTTGGCGCCCAACGTGGGGCGACTGCTTTTTAGCTTTTAGAACGAATCTTTTTTTGCTGCATAAATTCCAGAACAGGCTTTCTAGCAAGGTGGATGATGCCCCATACCTGCAGAAATGGGAGGCATTTGACCAGCGCTCCCATTGTGGCATGCTAACTTTCGGTTAGCCCTGAAGAACTCAGGCAGTTGGACTGGATGATCTTTGCAGGTCTTTTCCAACTCAACTATTCTATTCTATCCATCTCATATATATATGTTGTTTGTTTGTTTAAATAAAATTAAATCAGTTCTATTTTAGTTCAGGTAGCATTTGAATGAGTTTGATGGTACACACATTATTGAAGTTATCTGGATGGTCGGCCATCTGAAGATCTCAAAATTCCTTCACACCAGACAAAGGAAAGTTCCAAGCAGTCTCACTTTCTCATTTTATATGAAAGATGACTAAATCAGAAGTTTAGCTGATAATATTTGATATTTAGCTCTGATATTTATTGTCCCTATTTCTTGAAGTTGTCTTCTAAAGGATCCCAAGTTATGGGGATGGAGGAAGAGAAGAAGTAAAATTATAGTTCATGTTACAATATTTGTACTCAGACTGTTAGAAAGAAGAAAGATGGTCAGAGTCAATGACTACCACTTATATGTAATTTCAGCTTTTCAATTAAATTTTCAAAATATTGATGAATTTTGACAATATTTCAAAAATCCAGCATTGCACAAATACCATCAGTGGAAGTAACGCTAAGGGGAACTCAGTGGTTAAGCAGGCTTTGAAAAATATTTTGAGGAGTGATATGAGAGATATTCTGATGGTTGTCATGATAGCATGACACCTTTGACATCATGATGACATACATCTTTTGTGTATACGAGACTGTAAATTTATTTATTTGTATCCCTTAGATCAAAGAGATAACAAGACATACATTTGGCCTAAAACTTGAACTGTATGGAGTTCCATACAGACATTTGGAACTTCTTTAAGGTAAGGGTGATGAAGCATTGGAACGGATTACCCAGAGAGGTTGTGATGTCTCCTTCTGTGGAGATATCCAAGACTTGTCTGGATGCCAACCTATGCAACCTATTGTAGGGCACCTGCTTTAGTAGGGGGATTGGACTCAATGAACTCTTGAGAGATCTCCAGTGCTTGCAATTCTGTTATTCTTTGATATGAATGATAGCATTTATGAGTTTTTATACCACCTTTGAAAAATTGTAAGAGTTACACTGGGTAATTAATTTAGCTCCTTGACACTCGTTATGCCATTTATGAATTAAGGATGAACCGGAAATAATATACTGTAAGCATTTTTGCACTTTAAAATTTATTTAAATGAAATCTGGAGTTATTTCTTCCTAATAGGTGCTTTGCAGACAGAAATCCATTAGTCTGATAGTGTTAATATTCTCCAAAATGGAACCTTATTGGACCGGTTTGATATCTTACAATTGCATACAGTATGATTCTTTGACTCTTATCTCTAAGTCTGTGAATTTGAAACCATCAGAAAGATGTCACATTGGTATGAGTATTCTTCAGAGATAAGAACAGTAATTGTTGTATGGAGACTTCTTAATCTTGGGTCACTTAAATCCCTTTTAGAGACAGCAGGTGCTCTCCAGAACAAGCATTAACAAGAAGAGATTATGAGGTAACATGTTGTTCTTTATATCTCAGCATCTCATGACAAAGCTTACCATCAGCCAGTGTGTTCAGAAGCCAGTTATCACAGGAAAAAAAATCAAATGTGACTCAGGAAGGAACTTATATTTTCAGTACCAAAGAGTGGATTCATTTTAAAGCCTGAATACTGAGAACTGTTACTTAGAAGATGATAATTGTATGAGTGAATTACAAAAATTAGAATAAAAAATGCTAGAGGCTAAATACACCTGAGCTGCAGATATTTATGAGGTGCGCAATCAGACAGAAATTCTCATCCTCAGAAATCAAAATCCACAACTACATTTCCAGGTTCGTGACACATTGCAACTGTCCTTTTTTCGTTCTAACCCTCGTCTTCTTCCCAACTGTGATAAATGCAGTGAAAGTAAATTATTCATCCTAGCACTGGTAACAATATGACTTCATACACATGAGCTCGTGCTGTGGGCTGCTTAGCATTTACAAGATGAACTTTTGAAGCTGAACATGCTCAGAGTCTAGAAGAGCTCTCCCAAATACAATTATAGCAAAACGTGTTATTTTCAGCTCTTAGTCATTTATTATTATGATTTTTTTTTCTGATCCAAATATCAAGTAAACTTTGATAAAATGAGATTTTGTTATCTAATCCTGCCTGCTTCCATCAAGATCATAAGACAAAATTATTTGAGTGAAATACATCTATGGCAATCTTTTTGAGGTCAAGAATTAAGAACAAGTCACTCGGATGACAAAGCTGCACTTTCAAAAACAATTCAAGAAAAGATTTTGAGAGATATTTAAATGCAGAAGTGTATCTAGCACTTTCTAAGATCACACTAATCTCAATGAGTGTTACAGACTTAACCTTTCTTCACTCTACTTTGAAAAAAAAGTCAGCTAGGCATCTATTTCTCTTTCTATATTCCTAAATTCTTTAAAAAAATTCTGGCCTTTGATAACCCAAATCCCCCTGACTTTCAATAAGGCTTTTCATCCTAAATTCTAGCTTCTCATAGGTTTTGGGGTCCAGCTCTCTTAAATTAAAACGTGAGTTAAATGCCCAGGTACTTTTGAAAATTTGAACCTTAGTTCTCAAATCAATTCTGAAAATGTATTAGACTATAATCCCTGCAGATACTTGTGAAATATTTTCCATCATTTCTGAGCAGCTTCTCTAGATAAATTTACTTTGTTAACTGCTCACTTTGTCCCAAAGTTTCCACTCCCATCTTGTGTAATATTTATCATGGAGAATATTTAAAACACTTTTTTTGACAAAGAGAATGTAAAAATGTAACAAAAGTATATATTTATGCTTTCAGCAGGCATAATGGAATTTAAATAAATGGAATTTTTATGATGAAAAAAGCAAGAGTAAAAGCAGTGATTATATTTTTCACAGTTCATTTACCTTCCTTGCCCTGCAGATCTTTTACAGAAGGAAAACGAATTCCTTGTTGAAGCCTTATCATCTCTGAAGAGGACTCAGAGGCCCATTGGTGTTTAACGATCCCTTTTGGCCTGCACAAAAGAAACTGGCATGATCTACTCAAAGAAAGATATGGCTCTTTAGAAATATTAAGAAATACTATGAGGGTTGCTCTGAAAGTAATGCCTCCTATTTTATGATCTTGGCTTATGATGTCAGAGGCAAATGTTAGTAGTATGTCAGCAAAGGATAAATCTTTCTGACAGTATTCCATTACATTTTGTTGATATGCAACAGATGACAGCCCAGGGGCAGTCTGACAAAATGGCACCTGACATGGATGTGTATAGGAAGCAAAGGTGTGTCCTTTAATTCCTCCATGCAGAAAATTGCACCCATTAGCATTCATCTACACTTGCTGAAAATGTTTCTGGAGACCAAAGTGTGGATGTGAATGCAGAGAGGTGGTGTTTGGTGTGTTTCAATAGTAATGACAGCAAGAGTGGGTCACCTCCACTGGAGCAGATTTTTAAGAGCACATCATGCAGGCTCTTGTCCATTACTGGAAAAAAAAAAAAAAAAAAAAAAAAAAAAAGCATAATTAATGATGGTGACTATGTTAAAAAGTAGTTTTTTTTAGGTAAGAATTTGCTCTATCAAATAGTATTTTTGTATCTGTTGTAATATCCATGGAAATAAATAGGAGGCATTGCTTTCAGAACAATGTATGTACATGCAAAATAATGATAGATTTCAGAGTGATCTGTGTATTTCCTCTTTTGGTACACCTTGCATCTCTAAACAGTACTTGTTTTTAGAGGACTGCTTTTAAAACAGTAGTCCAAATTTGGTGGGGAACTGCATGCACCTGACCAACAGCAGTGGCATTTTAGCAATGCCATAGTCATGTGATTCTAATGCTATACAGAATCATGATATCAAACTAAATGAAACAAAACAGGTGAGAGAGATAAGCAAAAAAAATGAAGACTAGCAAGGCTGGCTTGCAGGGTATGGTTGCACTGTATAATATAGTTATGCAGTGATAACCCATAGTTATGGATAAGTGTTGAAATATTATATTTCTGTATTAATTTCTTCATTGCAGCAAAATATACACTGTGATATTTAATGTACTTGGAGATGAAATAGTGGGAACTCAGTGAAATTATCAAAGTGAGAAAGGGAAGGAGACAGAAGGAAAACAATGAAATGGCAAAACAAAAAATAAAATAAAAACTTTCACAATAAAGAGTTGTGGAGATTCAGTTAGGATAATTTTTTGTGTGTACTCAGAAAAAGAGCATCTGTACAGAGCTTAACTGGTGCCTTTTAACTGTTGTAGAGACACCATACCTATCATAAAACTAAGGCAACAAATTACATTTCATGAGCCTTTTTGAAAACAGTATGAACTATTTCTGCTAGTTTATAATTTCTTCCTACTTAAGATTACTTCCTAATGTTCCAATACAAGGGATGGAATTGAATCTGGCCATTTTTTGAAAAATTTCATGAGGAATTACAATTCATGTGAACCAAGATTCCTCTTGAAAATCAGTTCAGCAGCTTGAAATAGTGTACTTTTTAATATAGGAATATTAATATGAAAGAAAAATGGCAGAGATATACAAGAAATTAAACTAGCTGCCTGTGAAGAGTTATCAAAAAGCAAAACTATGAACCTTGTGAATGTTTGTTGCAAGATTCTGCCATACTATGGTCACCAGAGATATAAATGTTTGAAATGTTTTTTTTTTTCCTAATTACCTAACAATGATTTAGAAAGACCCTAATATACGTAATCGGAATCATCCACATGGCACCATCTTTACAAGGCTGGTTAGATTTGTCTATCATGGTCTGTCTTGGATTTCATAACATCATAGTGGGAGGAATGGAAAAGGTGCATCTGCCTCTACTCACTGTGACTGCAGGAGATTCAAAACAAACAAACAAGAATTTCTAGCAGGGAATGTCAGAAATTTTGACTTCCCTGTGATGAGACTGATGAAATGCAACATGGACAGTGCACTGTCCACTGGGAAGACAAGTCACTTCTTCTTCCCAGTAAGTGAAGAGAAAACTAAGAAAAATTGTTGTTCTCTGAGTGCCAGTAAGATATTTTAAACATATTCTGCTAATGTAAAAGCCTTTAAGATGGATTTACATTCATTTTTGAGCCCCCTTGCACTAATAGTTTAAACTCGTCATTTTCAGTCAGAATTAATTCTCTGGTCTTCTCCTGTAGTAGTTTACCTTCTCTTGAATCATCAAAGGGCTGTTCTTCAACAACCCGTCTGATATTGGAACAAATCTTTAGTGTTACATATCCAAAATATTCAGAAGACATCAATTAACCACCTTGTCTCTTCTAAATTGTTACCCTCTAAATGTTAGTGTTAATATCCATAAAAAAATGTTATTTTGAGAGAGAATCACGGCAGTTTGAGCATGTTGCCATACAAAGACCAGGGGGAAGTACAGAAGCATTTCACTTCAGAAAATCTAGCTCTGATGTATTTTATTCTTTCTACCATGTTAGCAATGAGGTGACTGAAGAAATATGGAAAAATAATATGTAAAACAGAATCAAGTAAAGGTTATCCGAAAATATAAATATGCCTAACACTCTAATCTGTAGTTCAAAAGTAACCCAAATTTGAATTAGAACCCTGTTTTTCATTGTGTATGCTACAGAAACATACAAAATGCAAGGAAAATTGATGGCATAATAATTTTGGTAGATTGGTGGGCTTGCTCTATGGATTTATTTCTTTCTGTGTTTAGTTTGTCCCTTACATTCCACAGATGGATAAATGGAGATAAATGAATAGTTGGGGTTGGTCTCTTCTCTCATGTTTCTAGCAATAGGACTAGAGGGAATAGCCTCAATTTACACCAGGGGAGATTCAGTTTGGATGTTAGGGAAAATTTATTCTCCAAAAGAGTGGTTAGACATTGGAACAGGCTGCCCAGAGAGGTAATTGGGTCACCACCAGTGGGGGTGTTCAAGAAACATTTGGATGTTGTACTGAGGGACGTGATTTAGTGGGAAATACTCATGATATGTGGGCGGTTGGACTGGATGATCTTGGAGGTCTTTTCAAACTTTCATGATTCTATGGTTCCGTGAAAGAAGCATGACTAAGAGAAAATTAAGGCAATGATAGTAACAGCCTTGAGTGACTCATGATTACATAGGTTGCTCTGAAAGTAATGCCTTCTATTTATTTCCATGGAAATGACAACAGATACAAAAAGCACAATAACACTATTTGATAGAGCAGATTCTCACCTACTAAACACTATTTTCCAATGTAGTTATCACTATTAGCTGTGCATTTTCACTAGTAATAAACAAGAGCCTGCATGCCACACTCATAAAAATCTTTGTAATCATGTACAACAAGGCTTGCCTTTCACATTTAGATTGCCAGTGCTGAAACACACCACCCATCACCATACTGTGCTGACATCCACTGTTTGATCTCCAGAAACATTCAGCAAGTTTTGATGGATGTGATTTTTTTCTGCATGTAGGAATTCAAGGTCACACCTTTGCTTCATATGCACTTCCATGTCAGATGCTGTTTTGTCAGACTGCCCCTCAGTTGCCATCTGTCCCACAGCAACAAAGTGTAACAGAATATTGGTGGGAAGGTTCAGCCTTTACCGCCATGCTACCAACATTTTCTTCTGACATCATGGACCTACATCATAAAATAGGAGGCATTATGTTTGGAGTATCCCTCATAGAATTTATATTAGTTGAATTACTTTACAGTGATATATAGTATGCAACAGGGTTTGAGTGTATGTAGGGTAGAAAGAAAGCAGAGTGATCGACTAGAAAATACAAGAGTAAGGCTGGTTATCTAGGTGAGGCAATTAGAAGGTGTGATACCTCTGGTAGATATTGTGCAATTTTTACTGGGTAAACACTGCAGGTGTTTCCATTTAACTTTTGACAGTGAAGCTGCAGGTCTCATGCTATCTACAAGGACAACAGAACAAAACTAACCCTGCTTCAAAGAGCATACAGTAAAAGGTAAGATAAATGGTTGAATACTCTCAGGGTACAGAGCCTCCACATCAGGAGGCAGTGAGACAGTATCGATCTGCTGGGTAAGCAGCAATCACATTTCATCAGTAGCTTAGTCATTATTGAGTTTCTAGTCATCATAGTAAAATAATGATTTGGTATGTGACTGTATCTGGTCATATACTCACAAAAACAAAACAAATTGTTCAGCTTCACTTTGCAAGACTGTCTTTTCTGTCTGGATGGAGATTTGTGAAGGTATGCAGATAGGAAAACTTACTCTATTCTTTCTCAGACTGAGTGAAATATAACGGCGTTTTAAGGATAATTCATGTTCCTGAAACCATTGCTACACAAAGCTTTTAACTATCATAAGACATCATTGCCATAGAGTTAGTTTCCATAACCAACTGCTATTATTTCTGTTTCTCATATCCCTTGTACAAATACAAACATGGATGCTGCCATATAGTGAATCTCGAAACAGATCCCAGTTAAAAATAATATGATATGATAAGGAAAAAAATATGTTTTTAGCAGCTGAAGTTCTCCAACCTGTTTGCTTATCATGCAACTACAAACATATTTGTGAAACTAAAGGAAAAGAGGTAGGTGACTCAGAAGTGAAACTGTCACCTCTGAGGAGTAGCGTGAACTTCAGATAACTGAAAGTATCCCTATGATTATGAAAGTAGAAAAGCTTTCTCCAGAAATATAATGAACATTGGTTGCAGTATTACACCCTATCAAGTCTGGTGTACTGAGTTTATTGAGTATTTGTCATTTCCATGAAATTTCATAGCACAGTAGTGTCAGTAGTTCATTAAATATCTCTGATATCCCCAAGAATTTAATGCATTTGTTATATTGTGTTTGCAACCTATGAAATGACATACAGAATGCTGTACATAATTATGTTCATAAGAGAAAAGTATTAGGATAGGACAGCTGCTGAGGTGAGATTCAATTAAGTGCTTTTATGATAGCAAAGTGAAGTAAGAAGAGCTTACTTGTGCTGGTTGTTAAAAATGGCACATTATTCTGAAGGAATTTGGAAAACATCCTGTGTCTCCTAGGTATAGAGGCTGCCATTGAGCATGGCTATGGAAAACATGAATTTTTGTTCCTACTGCTGAAGAGGAACCTCTTTCTTTCTTTCTAGCCCCTGTCCTGAAGCTGCTTCAACAAGCAGTTTGTGCACGTGTTCTATTGTTCTAGCTCTTCTTTTAGTCTTGTATGCCTTGGAGAGAAATATCCTTGTTACGCTCAGCCTCCAAAGGTATGCCCATTGGGAGAAAAAGAGAAGGTAGGCTCTTGCATCCTTTGCTGGTGAATCAAGCTCACTCATCTGCAACTGAACATGCAAGGCAGGTACAGTCCCATCTTTGGTGTACCGCCATGTACCAGAGATTGGCAAATACATATCAAATATAGCCAGACAAAATAAGCTGCAGAAATCTTCTGATCTACATGTGAAGGTACATTTTATTTTATCCAGACATGCTTGGACAGTAACACATGCAAATTTATCTTGAACAATATGGCCGGGATAGATTTGTCCACTGTTTTCTACCACACCCTTTATAAAGTATGAATCAAACCAAATCTACAGCACTTTTGGTAAATAATTTCTCTCACTCTTTCCTTCCCCCTCCCATCCCAGCTGACACACAGTGACTATAGGGGGCAATACAACCTCATCGTACAGCCTATGTATATCAACTTATGACATTAATAGCTGAAAATTTTAAAGTCTCCGATTGCACTCCTTGCTTTTGAATAATTTGTATCTTAGTAGAGATAAATATAGTGGTTTTAAGTTCAAATCTGCTTTTACTAGTTAGACTTTATTTCATTTGTAAATGAAAATAATAAGTACTGATTTTATTTCATACTACTAATTGAAATTAAATTCTAAAATAAAACAAGACACAAGAAGCAAAAATAATTTTGAAATTCATTTGACATTGATCACTAAGCAGAACTGCTCCAAGTCTGTATGTATCTCACATTTGTGTAATTCAATCTCTAGGTCTGTCAATATTTCTGATGCAGTTTAATTTCTTCATATCGGTTTCTTTCTGACATAATGCATGCGTTAGATGCTACACCAATTCAGAACGCTTAAATGGTACTCTTATAATTTCCAAGATCATATGAAAAAAGTGTTTATATATTAGAAATCCAAAATAAAAAGGTAATTGCTACAATAAAATATTTGTATATTAATTTGGTTGCTTTTTTCTTTCATTGATTGAAGTGCGCTTAACAGTAAGCAAGTGAAGAATGATAACAATGATAATTTCCATATATGATTCAACAGTATACATTTGTGTACTTGACTTTTACTTCCTCAACCTTTCTGTTCTTAGTAAAGAAGTAGTTTGAGCATGCAGAGCTGAACTTCTGTTAACCTGAAAAGCTGTTATTGCAGACTACTTTCTATTATTTTAACTTTGTTTCATTACATTTTTTGACAGTTAACGTTTACTAAAATTTCCCTGAAGCAAAAATAATTTAATATTAAACACATGCATTAAAACGTGTTCTATTTTAATTTGTTAAAGCCAAAATATAATTTACGCAGAAATCTATGCTTAGCAGTGGAGCACATAGAGCCTCCAAACACAGATGAAACTGAAAATTTTATTTGAAGGGAAAACAAAGCCAGTAGTAATCTATCTTCTTACTTGCAGTTAAGAGCTATGTGATAATTCTGTAATGAAATTCAAACCTAGCTGAAGATAACGTAATGTGAGTTTTGGTTGTGGAAGCATGGCATAGTTTGAAATCTATGCCTTCATACTTGGGAGCTTTATATGACTTGCAATCAAAATCAGTTTTCAGATGAAGTTCCTTTTCAATTTTCTCATCCACTCAAATTCAGATCTGAGTATTAAAGACTCAAATTCCAAAGGAAAGTCCATCGACTTCACCAAATGCTGAAATTCAGAGTTTCTAATCCTCTAGTGTGAGCATTTAAGGTTTACTCAACAGCTTGCTGACCTTTGCTTAGCCACGTACACATTTCAGTGGGAATTTTCAATGCTTTTTCACTAAAAATCGTGTTCAACAATATTTCCTAATCATTAAGACCTGTGTACTTTAAACAGAGATGAAGAACACTCCTACAATCCCAGAATACAAAAACCATACCTTTTCACATAAGCACATTCTTTTTATATCTGTTATTTGCCAGATTATTGTCAAAGCTGGTTTTAACAGCTCCTGGTGTTAGATATTGCTAGTGTGCCTGACTGGTTATTAATGAATGGTGGAAGGATTTGATTCTCCCTTCCCACTTTTTCTCCAGGAAGTGAGGATAGCAGATAATTCATTCAGGTTGATGGGCCACCCACGTCTAACCACTAAAATAAAAACCCAAAGCCACAAAAGCTGCCAACTAGATTTAATAACTTTGGAATGAACAGTTGCTCAGCTAAGAAAGTGTAGGGGCAAAATAATTAAAAAGAAAAAATATCAATTTAAAACCATAGTTAACCATGATTAAAATTCACCACAGAAGAAAGAGTATGATTGAGTTGAATAGACTTTTTTTTATCTTGTTCCTTCTTCTAGATGACAAGTGAGGATCAAAACACAAATTGACAATGTCTTATTTTCAGATGAGGCTGTTATTTTCTGCATAGTGTCTGGTGTTATGCTATGCTTTGATTGAAAAACAATGCTGATAACATACTGATGTTTCCAGTTGTTGCTGCCCAGTGTTGTGCAGAGCCAAGGATAATTCAGTTTTCTCCTCTTTTGCCAACAAAGGGGCCTGGAGGAACACAAGGATCCGTGAGGTGACACTCCAGGACAGCTGACCTAAAATGGCCAAAGGGATATTCCGTACCATATACAGCACATGGAAGGAAAGTTGGAAGAAGGGGGAAGTTCTGAGGGTTTTCTTCCACTGCCCAGAGACTAGCATCAGTCAGTGGTTGGTGAGCATTTGCTTGTGCATCTCTTGCTATGTATATGTATCAGTATAATTGTTATCACTCTTTTTATCCCTCTCCCTTTTCTCTAATTTAGTAAACTTTTTATCTCAACCCATGAGTTCTACTTTGTATTTTTTTCCCCATTCTCTGGGAAGCTGAGGGGAGTGCGTGAATGACTGTGTGGTACTTCAGTTCCTGCCAGATCAAATCACAACAGACGAGTAGTACTAGCAAAGGCAGTAGTCTTTTACATGAGAAGTACTGAGTAATTTGATAAACTCATGTAAAAATGGAAAATCATCAGATGTAACAGATACTAGAATGAAATATGAACCAGAGGAAGCACTTGTTAGAAGATGTGATATAGAGCAGTGGTGGTAGGAAAAATTCTAACTTGATGACTGCTTTAAGACAGGCCCAAATACAGAATTGGGAATTAAGCCCAGTGAGCTACATCTTGTTTCTGGGGAAATAGATTAAGAATATAATTAAGGATAGAATAGCTCAGCAAATGAATAAGTATAAGCTAAAAGGGTCAGAGCTTCACAACATCAATAAAGGGAAATCATGCTCCCCTAACCTGCTGAAGTGCTTTGAAAAAGTTAATAAAATAGTAGATAAAGTTGACCTATGAACATAGTTTGTTTGTATTTTCAAAAAACCCTCAGTAAAGTTCTTCATAAAAGACTACTAAAGGGAAAAAAAAAAACAAAACTATGAGGTAAGGGGTCAAAATCTCATAGTGGATTAAAAACTAAATAAAAGATGGCAAAAAATGTGCATGGAAATTCTTACTTAGGACTGTAGAGAGGTTAGTAGTAGGATGTTCAAATTGGAACCAATGTTACTTAAGATAATTTTTAATGATTTGCTCATCGTCTCTGCTAAAATGTACATTAAATACTGGCTAGACAAAGGACAGTGAAACCAGGGGAGATTGGTTAGACTGACACCAGGTGCATTTTGGATCTGCATAAATTTTGGCAATCAATTTATGTGTTATTTTTTTTACTCCATCATGGTATTACATGGCAGGTTCTTTTGGTGGGAATAATTTTCCTGTAAGTCTCCAGTAGGTACCTCTACAGCATCTGTATGAAATTATTTCCCTTCTCTAGTTGTAGGAAAAAGAGGGTTGCATGAGAATGAGGAATTCCCATCTGCCATTTCATTGAACATTTTCCACAGACTAACAAAAATGCATGGCTGGAATAAGTTGTTTTTTTTTCCCACAAGAAATACTCCTTCATAAACAGTTACAGGGAACTCCTACTCCTTTTGGGTTTTGGGTCTTGGAGCTGTTCTGAGATACTGGCAGCGAGGAAATCACTGGCATTACAGTCTATGATAGTCTGCAGCCCAGAAGACTGTAACCCACCACTACTTTTCTTCTCCAGAAGATCTTGCCAGCTAATTCTCAGCATTCTCAATCTTACCTTCTCCTCATGAAGTGTCTGTAGAAGCTACATTTGATTTTGCATCTCTTTAAGGTACTGACATCCCTACTGACTGGAGACTACTGTTAAATAGGATCAGGAACTTTCGCCCGATCAATTTCATTCTTAAATGACTAAGCTTTGGGGCTTGTGGTTTTTTTCTTTTTTGATTTTGTTTTTGTTTGTTTGCTTCTGTTTTTGTTTTAACTGTCTTACACTGTAGGAATAATTAAAACATTTTCCACTGTAGGAATAAAGTAGCACGTGGTGATACCATGACCTTATAGAATCTCAGAGTCATTAGGGTTGGAAGACCTATAAAATCATCCGGTCCAACCATTCAGCTGTGACCAGTATTCCCCACTACAACATGTCCCTAAGTACTACATCTACCCTTTCTTTAAACACCTTCAGGGACTGTGATTCCACCACTTCCCTGGGAATATACTAAGCATATTTTATGCCGTATATGGAAGATAATTCATGCTATTCTGCAGTTGTCATATCCACTCTGTTGAAACTGAAGTCCATTCAAGTTTTTTTAATGACAAAAATTAAAAAAAAGAGAGCTAACAGAGGATATCTCCTACAGATCTCATATGGCTCTAGCGTTAGTGTAAGCAGAATGAAGAGAATCTTTCATGTTTCTATAATTCTCAGTAAAAACAATCTATTTTACCACTTATGTTGTGGCAAAAATGCAATCTCTGTGAGATACAACATTTTGGACTATGAATAAACACAGTAGGGAAAAAAGGATGATTTCCTGGCAAAATAAATGTGTGCACACTAAAGTAGCATTTATCTTGATCAATAACTAATGCTTTTAATTTTTGTGGAAAATATTAATAGAGTTCTTTAAACAAAAAATAAATAATGTCTTTTTTTTTCTCTTTTGTTGTTGCAGCCCTGTTTGTATTTACATCCAGTCATTTATTGCCCATTAAAGAAGTAATGCTATGTTAATGTAAGGGAAAAAATCAATGCTACTCAGATCAGTAGCTGTGGGGAAACAGTGCAGCAGCTGGTTTGCAAACAGCAAGCCCACATAGATCAATGAAATTACAAGCTAAATCTGCTGATGCTCACAAACTGCTTCAGCATTGTGATGTCTAACCTTTCTCAAGTTCAAGATCTTTGGTAAGCCAGCAATAGCTAAATGGAGAAAAAAAAAAGACAAAAAAATAAAGACAAAAGAAAAAAGCATGCAAGAAAGAAAGAAAGAAAGAACATTACAGTCTAGTGGAAAATTTTAGCATGATATGTGATATTCAACTTATGAAGTCTTTAATATAACTGCACATTTGTAACATATATAAAAGCCACTGTAATCTCCCAGTGAGCAAAGCTGAGCTCTACACACTCAGAAGATTTTCTTCCTTAAGAATATTCATATTTGTCACATATTACCTTAAAATGTAACACTGGAGGGCTAAAGATCATCTTAGTAATGTGGTTTTTAATGTGAATTCCAGAAAATAATCTATCAATGAGTAGCAACACTTCAGTGGTGTGCAATGTCTATTTTATGGTGTGGTTGTAACCTTTAAAATGGTTTGAAATTTGTTAACTTCTGAATTAAACATAAAATATTTGACTTGTTGAATGCAAGATTCATTTGAATATTTGCTGCTTGCTTTCTATTTATGAAGTAAGAAAAGGATCTCCTTTACCCCAAGAAAAACAAAACCAAGATTTATTAGCATCATGTAAATAGCATGCCTTTTAAATGATTACTTTCAGTGTAGTCTTCACCCTATTTTTCACACTTTTTTTAAGCACAGCAGTACTTTTCAGGTTTTAATCAGCAAGAAGATAAATAGAAGACTGCTGTGAAATAGAATATGCTTTAAAAAGTGAGTATGTTCCTTCTAAAATAAGAAAAAAAATAATCTTGCATTTACTTCGAATATTGACATATATTTTTAGATGGAAAATAATTACTCAGCAACTACATAATTCTGATTGTCTGTTAACGTCCAGTTGGTTCATATACTAATTGAATATCGCAATTTCATTCTCTTTTACTGTATTGCTTTTGCACATTGTAAAGTAAAAAACACTGAGAAGTTGGAAATATTTCCTTGGTCTTCCAGCAAGGCTATAGTAGAGCAGAAAATGGAAGTCAAATCCTTATTAACTATATTCTGCTGTTGAATTCTTGAAATATTTTACAAACTAAGCACATTCAAAATATTAGAGAATGTTCAAGATTATTTCCTGTACTGCCAGCTGTTTCTTCTGGAAGGTCCATTTTAGAATCTGACTTGAATTACTTGTATAACCTTCTCGGGTATCTAATAATGAAAAGAATGACAGGAAGTTTCCATTAGATTTCTTTTTCTTTTTTCCTTATATGTTTTCCCAAATACAGCATGTTTTCTTTCACTACTGATCTTTATGTTGATTTGTTTCTTTACAGTGCTGCTCGTCAATGCTGATGACAAGATATTTCATACTTGATACGGAGGAAATACTGATTGTGTGATAGCTGTGATAGATATTAACAAGGAGAAAGTTGTCTGTATACAATAATGTTGCTGTTGGTGAGTGAATTCTGATGAAAATCTCTCCTTTGTCTGCACTTGTTGGCAAGGAATGAAAGAGAAGTTCAGCAAAGGTTAGGAGTTGCTACTTCTGTGACCTGAGATCAAAAATGACTGTGAGAAAACACCAGGATTTTTTCACACCTTCTTATGTCAAATACATGGGTGTGCTCACATTCAATATAGGGTTTGTGAGCACTACCTGTTCAGACTCTTTGTCTTTAGAGTAAGGTATTTTTCTCTATTTGGTCCTCAATGAAAATTATTTTGTCTGAGCTAAAGAGAAGAGGTCTATTGATATCAACTTGACCAGGATTTCACTAAAGGTCTTTTTTGAAGCAAAATATGACTTGTGATGATGAATTTTGGATTCATCAGACATAGATGAACAAATTCCTACAAGAAAATCTGTTTCCATGAAGTAACTGAAATGATACAAGTATAGGAAAAAAAGACATGAGCCCATTCTGTGTCTAGCTCAGGTTTGCTTTGTCCACCTTACAAGCAGTACCAGTAGTGGCTTTGTTTTTCTTGTTTCATGCATATTAGTCTGGTAATCAAAGCGTGCGTGTTGTAGATCATAAAGGTGTGTTGTGGGAAAAAAAAAAAGGTATTGTTGTGGGGATGAAATTGCATTGTTCATAATTTTTTTATTATAACAAAAGCACTGCCATGCATGGAGATTTCCAGCAGTAATTCTCTTTACTGCAATAAGTACCTACTTTTGAGGAAGAGAAAGCTGATGAGTAGCAGGCTTCCCTGCTGCTAAGTTCATCTAACAGCCCTCTCCTGAGTTTTATGCTTTATAGACCAATAGGAACTTTATAAACTGACCAGTTGCTCCTCTTTTCAGTCTAGCTCAGATTGTGATATTTTTATGTTGGAATGAAAAGCGAGTTGAAATTAAGTCACCAAGCAGCATTAGATGTGAGTGTTATTTAGCTACATTATCACACTTGCCATGGTAATATACATAATTATATAAAGATTTGTAACTTTAGTTCTGTTTAATCACCCTGAATGAAAAGATCCTAAATGTTCTGTAGTTTGACCTTATGCCTTCAGCTGCATAACGCTGTGGGAGTCTGTCTCTATAAAAAGCAAATCAAAATCGTGAAATAAAGCAACCTGAAGTATCTTAGAGCTTTAAACTGCGCTCAGACCAAATCTGAATTTTGAGGTTTTGGTTTCTCTCTTGATTATCGTTGCTAATGGAGTTCTAAATGCAAAGCGAGAATTTAGATCTAAGTTTTATAAATAAAAAAAAAAAAAAAAAAAAAAAAAGACCAGGTTTTCCTTTGACAAATAGAAATATGTTTGGGGTATACTTTTCTCCAGTCTCTCTTATTGTCAGCAGTGTGTATGTGCTAAATCACAACTAAGTGCTATGACAAAAGCTGTACTTTTAGTACATGAAAACATGTACTAAACATGAGTACATCGACAGAAAGTACAAGGAGATACCACGAAAATGCAGTTTTGATGAGGCAGCTAGGCCTCTAACCTCAAAACATATATGAACTGGATGCTCATTTGGAAAGAGCAAAATGTTTCACATCCGCCTATTGATTGCATGAAAAATAAATAATTCTCAAGAGATAAATACATAAAACTTGTATAATGCCTGTGGAAGATATATGTGGAGATATTAAATGTGTTTGTGTAAGATCTACAACATTTTATATTAATTAAATGTCTGTTATGACTTATATGCACCCAGAATGACATCACTAAAGATGTAGGCAAGACTTCCCTGGATTTTAAAGCCTAAATGTAATGCTTTCCTGAACACTACAGAACATATTTCTGTTCTTGACGTATGCCAAATGTGTGACTAAAGGCTTCTTGGCCCTTTTGTTATCTCCTTCTTATACTCATGTAGTTTCCCATCTCTGGCAGAAATATTTCATAGTCCTCTTACTTCCCCTGGTGAAGGGAGAGGATGGTCTCATGCCTGGTGCATAGCTGGGACACTGAGATAACTTCTCCCAACTGCTTTCATTTAAAAGATTCTTCTGGAGTTTGGTATTGGCATTATATGCCATGATGAGGCCTATTTCCACTAAAGTGTGACTCTTTTCTCTTTACTTCACTGCTGGTGAAGAGCACTCAGAAGTACTTTTCTGTTATTTTCACCAAAGTAATTTTAGTGTCTGTAATGGCTGATCTTGCAGGCACCTTTGTTTCCTGAGTATGCTTTTCCACTTACACAGAGCTGGGTTTCCATTCTGCTTCTCTGTCAGTATTCTGTATTTCAAGTCATCAGTTTCAGCTGATGGTGGCTCAGCAATTTTGATCCCATGGTGAAAGGGAAAAACATTACAGAAAGGGACAGCACTGTCCTTCCCATCACCAGCAAGGTTCTGTTCTGAAGCAAGGCTAATTTGCACTGAGAGAAATTCAGATATAGATAAACAGAAGAATGTAAAATCACTACCTACCAAATGCTGAAAATATCTAAAAAATATTGTAAGAGATGTGATGTGTTAAATACGTGCTATATATTTATAGGAGTAGGGCTTGTTTCTCTATGTCTCTCTCTGTGCACAGCCTGTCTCCCAGAAGCTGGAAATTAATGTGTTCGATGGGCTGTCTTTGACATTCATTTTCATCATTCCAATGTTTTGTACTCCAAACCAACTTTCTGATAATGAAGTTCACGCTAGAAGGACATAGTGGATATTTATACATTAGATTGTCTAATTTGTGTGCAGAATTAGTACTCCCTACCTTATGCTTATTGTAGCAGCAATGACAAATTTGCAGTGGTTAGTGGTCTTGTCAGCATTTCTGCTATGAATCGAAGTATTTTAGGGCTTAAAACTCAACTATTGCATTTTAGTAGTGGTGCTATTTGGTACATATTTAGTCAGCAAGAAATTTTTTTTTTACCAATTTTACATTTAAATTACTTTATCAGTTTGATTTTTCATTGCAATTATACCAAAAACAGGAGAAAAAAAAGTTGGTAAATGAGAAACAGATAAGTTTACAGAGCATTTTTTTAAGAGCTTGAACACTGAAAATGTGTTAAGTAATCATTCATTTTTCCAGTTTGTGTGCTTGATGTGTTTTATTCTATTAATATAGGCATTTATTCTTGATGAGAATAGCAATCCTCTAATGGGATTTAGGTGGCTCAGTAACGACAAGCTCACTTTCAACCATTCCCCTATTACTGACACTTCTGTGCTCTCTTGATGATGAGCAGAAATTGGCATGTTTAGGGGCCCAATCTGCCCAGATCTCTGCACCTCAAATTATGAAATTTTGCCTCAATACAGAACTTAGCATTGGGCTACACATAACTGGGTAACCTCCAGCATCTGCTGCCTCTATCAGCCTTCAGCACTACTTTTTTCTGAGTTTGCCTTAACCTTCAAAAACATTAAAAGCCACCCATCCACGACACTATGGACAGAACAACTTCACCTTCGTTTGACCTTCAGCACAATGTCCTATTTCTCAGAGTGGGTTTCATGGATTTTTTTGGTGTTGTCATTATTTCTGCTAGAGGTACATTATGAGCTGCTGCCTGTTATTTGGGCTGTGGAATGGTAAGGGATTCCACGTAGGGCAGCTGTCCAAGTTGGGGCTCCAGGCAAGAAGCCAACGCCTCTTCTTTCTAGTGTTGTCACTTTCTTTCCTCTCTGGTACAAGGTCTTCGTTCCTCAAACTGATACAGAAAGACTATTAGAAAATTAATCATACCTCAGGTGTCTTGGGGAATATACTTGATTTCCCAGTTACTAATGTGTGAAAATCTTACACTGGAATGGTGCCATATGTCAACCTGTGACAATATCAGGAAAACATTGACCGTGTTTCATTAATGAAATGCTGTGCTTGAATAACCTGTAAGCTAAAAATCCAGGCTACATAAATTTAAAATGGCATCTCAGATATCGTTTGATCTAGGATTCCTGCAACAAGTATGTTGTCTTTGTGGTCAGCAATAAAAAAGTGTTATTGTTAGGAATGCTTGCCCAAAGCCTTAAACTAGGGAATCTCTCACATTGGTATGCTAATAAGGGGGAACTTTCTCACTTCATAACGTCATTCTTTTTCTCCTTCATGTCTCAAACAGGGTTCCAAGTGGGATCTCCCTTAAATATATTGGGTCTACGATACATGTTGCCAAGTTTAAAATTGTCACTGTGAATTTATCCACTGATTGTGTCATGTGTGCCTTTACACTAAATTCATGGCAGAGTAAGCATTATAATCTAAAAACAATGATTAAAAAAGTTATGTTTTCCAAAGGTTGCTACTGACAATTTCTACCTGTGTGTTTTCAAAAGGATGAGAAGAAGAAGACATAAAAAGCCAGCATAAGAAGTTCAAATTAAGCAGCACAGCAGAAATATTAATTATGAAAAGTTAATTGGGTTGGGGGCAGGTTGGTGGGAAATGCTCTAATCCTCTGTGTTGCCATGTGATGCTATAGCCCTTGATCATTCTCAGGGCCAGGAAAAGAAGAGGCTGAAAATTACAATGCGTAGCAGGAATGACAATGTAATCAGCTCTTAAGTTCTCAGTATTTTCCAAATTTCCAAAGTGAGCAAGTGTGCTTGGGCAGCTTGCTTCATAAAGAGGAAGAGAGTATAAACAACACTATAATCACCCAGGGTGCGTTGGTTCTGTCTTATTCAGTAAATCCCCATGGCCGGCCCAGAAAGGTAGCCAGGATGGTAAAACCATTAAAACAGCTCTCGAGTGAAGACTTTGTATCTAATTTTTTGGCCTTTATTTTGAAATCTATTTCCCTTATTTGCAACTCTAAATGTTTCGACTTTTTCTTTAATAAAACGAAACAATCGCATTCTATGATCTTCTCCTTTTTTTCATAGTGACCTGATATACTTGAAGATTTATTTTCCTTAAGCAACAGCAAACAGTATCAGAGTATGCACAATGATTTGCAGAATTCTTTCACCACACGGATTTTGGATTCACAGTAATGTAGTGTGTCTTCCTCCAGTATACTTCAAAATTCTGTTTGTTGAAAGGAAAAAAATCAGTGCTTGAGTTTTCTAAACAACCGCCTCTCTACAAATATTAGCAAGCAACATGAAGACAGTAAGAAGCACACACTCTTCATAACCTGTCACTGAAATTCAAATCTGAGTCAAAAAATGTTTAATCCACCAGCTGTAAAATTACATTATAAATTGTAGTGAACATAACAAAAGGTGATGAGTTCTGAATTGAGGCATTTGTAAGAAGGAATTAACCTTCTAAGGAAGCCTCCTGTTTTCTGTCAAAATATTTTAGCAGTTTTATCTAAATGTCTGTGTATGAATCAATATGGCCAAGTTTTTATGTAAAAGTCTTAATATTCTTCGTTTTCTTAGATGCATTTTGTGTGTGTGTGTGTGTGTGTGTGTGTTAGGATTTTTAAAATGCGAAGGGTCCTCTGTCATCTCTCTGTAGTGCTGATGCACAGCTTTTTTCAGTATCTCTTGGTGCTCCAGTCTGGACAACAAGGCATTCTGCATCATGGCTAGAAAGCCAGTGGTGAAATATGTCATGCACCTTTTTTTTTTCTGGGCAGCTGATATTTACAGAAATGGTGGGATGAAAAATGATACTTCACAGCACAGAATAATATAAAGTGTTGGTTCTCAATTATCCAATATGAAAAAAAGCATATTCCCAGATTAAACAGCCAGATTAAGACTAATGATTTATCAGGAATCTGACCACAGGAGCACATGAACTGTCCTGCCATATCTCAATATATACTGGAAATTAAGCAGAGGGTGACAATTTAACTTGAAGTTTGTTTTCCTTTCCCCCTGCCAAATTTGTTAAGTTCCTCTTAACCCTTCAGTGCTGCCAACTGGTGTTTTGTCAGCTACAGTTTTAGGAGAATGTCAGCACATTCTTAACACATTCTTGATGATTTTGGTTGCCATGGATAAGTATATTTCTTCGATTATTTTTTTCTGGTACATTGTGTATTAATAAGCACATCACTTTACGCTGTTATACACGTTTAATTTCCACAGCCTATTCATTACATTTATCTTCAATAGAACAAGTATTCTAGTGTGTGTTGCTACTTTAAGGACTGTCAAACTTCTGCCAACCTTTAAAGGTCAAAGAAAACTGTGACACCTACAGTTCAAATGTAATTAGTTGGAGATTTACCAGGATTTTATGCCAATCTCCCAGTAGCTTAGGAGTGACATAGTACCTAACCTTCTGGGATCCCAAGAAAAGTTCAGGTGGATGTGGGAATAAACAGTAAAATACACTAGGTAGCTCTCCTTACCTTTTAGCATGTCATGAGTCAGGAGCAAGAGTGCATTCAGTGTATTCAGTATTTTTCTCTAAACAAGTAACCCACCGGTCTTTGACATGGTCATCTAGAAGGAAGCAGATGTAATTATTTAAAGCTCAGCTCATTTTGTATGTTCTTGGATCATTAAATTGAAGGACTTGTACAATTGTGATTTTTAATGAAGCATGTTTGAATAATTATGCTAATTTACAAAGCACTAGAATCAAATCAAGTGATCAAAGTTTTCATGATTATTATCATGTATTTGGAGTCTGCCCATCACTGATTTCTGGGTAGACTCTAGTCTTGGCTGCGTTTTTTCCTTGCCATTTGTTTAGAAATTGCCAATAATCAATGCAAAACATTTTAAAAAAATGCACAATAAAAGAAACACATTTTGCTTTATGTCTCCATAGTGAACTTTGTATGAGTTTGAAGGTAATACACCTCCAGCTTATACCAGCCTAAATACAGTTTACAATCAATACTGTATTCTGCTTTGACAGAAAGCTGAATTTTTATCTGTTAAATGTGTGAGCTTGGGGCAGCTCCATGTCTGAAGTGGTTTAAATCTGAAATGTGATGTGCTGCAAAGAAAGTTGATTGACATCTTTGTTTATTGAAAAGTATTACATGAACAACAAAACATGGGCAGATACAGAACACTCTATTGCAAAGTGCAGCTGTGTTATTTTTCAATTCTATGTGTTCTGCCCCTTTGATGCCTGTCTGATGTAATAAAACCGCAGGATATAAACCAAACAAGAATCTTCTTTGATTCAACAGTCAAAAATTTGGACAAGGGTAAGATATGGGTATTCATATTAGTTTCAAGGTTGATGAATTTCTTTCAAAAAACAGTTGCTTTTTCAGTTCAATGTTTCTGAATTTGAAATAAATTAGGATACGTTTAATAAGACAATTGTCTGAAGTTACTTGAAATATTTTTAAATATATACTGGAAGAGAGGATAAAAGAACAGTGATGACTAATCTTAAAGCATTAAACATGCGGAATAGAGAATTAAGTTACATTTAAATTTCATGTTAGAATAATTACGCTGTTCCCTGACATTTTCCCATGTTTTATTAAATCTTTATTATGTCAAGGTAAATAGAGGTTAATTCTGCTGTTGCCTCTCCCAGTAAATTATTATCTTTAGTCTTGCACTGATAAAATACTAGCAAATTGCACAACGGGGGTAATCACCACAGACTAATTTAAACCATCTTAAAATTTCTTAAAAGTATGTTGTCATTCAAAATAGAAAAGAAAACATGAAGTATAATATAACTTAGAGAAAGTAGTGTGTTTTTCTCTTTAATAAATTTGGATGTACATTTCTTCCATGTATTGACTTTTCTGCAATAAGTCAATAATTGGAGGGCTGCTCTGAAAGTAATGCCTCCTATTTTATTATGTTCGCCCAAAATGTTAGAGGCAGATGTTTGACGATATGGCAATAGAGGTTGAACTGTCCCACTAAAATTATGCTACATTTTATTACTGTGTGACAGATGGTAGAAGAGGGGCACTATGACAGAATGGTGTCTGACATGGAAGTGTGTATGAACTAAAGGTGTGTCAGTGAACTCCTCCATGTGGAAAAAATTGCACCCACTGACATTCATTGATGCTTGCTGAATATTTCTGGAGACATGTCGTGGTTTTATGGTTTTCATTATCAGTAGTCCATAATGTCATGTAATGCACTGGGAGTTAAAGAGTTAATGCTGTAGTTTCATGGCTTGTTGATTTTTGACTCATATTCATCTTGACCCTCTAGGTTCTCTTCTGCAAAGATTCTTTTGCCTGTGGCTTTCTTCTCCAGGACTTTGTAATTTTTTGAATGTCTTGTAGTACTTATTGGCATATTTCTCCAGCCTGTTCAGTTTCCTTTGAATTGCAATAAAACCATCTTGTTTATCAACCATTCCTCTGTGCTTTCTATAAACTGCTGAAGGTGCACCGTATACCATCATACAGATTATTAAGGAGTGGATACACAGCTGGCTGTTTCCAGCTGAATTTTGCTCTGTTGCAGATTGCTGTTCACAACCCTATGAGACCAACTGTTCAGTCAGTTTTCTGTACACCTCGCAGTCCACTTACCTTGTCCGTACTTCATCAGTTTGTCAGTTTATTGTGTAATGGGAAACAGCATCAGAAGCTATGCTGAAGTCAAGATAAATAAGATTCACTTCATATACCAAATCAGTCATCTTATTGTGGAAAGCAATCAGGTTGGTCAGATAAGAATTCCCTTCTGTAAATCCAGGTTGACTACTTGCAGTTACTGTCCAGTCCTTCAAATGATTGGAAATGATTTAAATGTTTATTTGCTCTATCATCTCTCCAGGGATTGAGGAGAGACTGACTGGATAACAGTTCCCCATTTTCTTCTCCTTCTCTTTCTTGAAGAGAAGAGTGAAAGTTATTTTCTTCCAATACTCAGAAAATTCCTGTAATTGCCACTATCTGATAGAGCAAATTCTCAGCTATAAAACATATATATGTTTATTCAACGTAATCACCAGTATTAGCTAAGTGTTTTCATCAGTCGAATCTTCATGCCATGCTCATTAAAATCTGTACCAGTGGAGGTTACCCAGTGTTACATAGCTGCTATGAAAACACTGTTGTTAGGAAAACATTGCTTGCAAAGTCCATCTGTCATCAGTCCAAAAGGTAGAAGACAGAAGGCACCATATCCAGACAGTAATGGTTGGTGTGGTAAGACAGCCCAGACAAGATTGACAGTGTGTTCCTGGCCTTCAAACTGGTATAGAGCCTGACACTATTGTCTTGCAAGAGAAAGATTGTCTTCTCTGGCTTGACTCTGAAAGTATGAGCCTTCAGCTTAGCCAGTGTTGCAATGTGGCAATCAGAGTTGATGGTTTCTTTGGGTTCCAGGAAATCCAGAAACACCTTTCCCTTTCCAAAAGACAGTTCACATCTCTTTACCCACTGAGGGCTGTATTTTGAACTTTTTCTTCAATGGGGAATTCACATGTCACTGCTCCATAGACTGCCATTTTCACTCCAACTTGTAGTGGTGATACCGTGTCTCATCGCTGGTAATGATGAAGTTTGAGAAAGTGTCATCTTCAGCCTTGTGTTGATTCAGCAATGTGTGAATTTGCATAAATGAGATGACTGAGATTGTTCTCCATTTCATGATGTGACAGCGTGGCTGTCAGAGCGTGGCTAGTCCATTATGCCACTGACACCTCACCTGACACACACCACACACTGCCTCAGTATGCTCACATCTACTGTTTGGTCTCCACATATTCAGCTGGCATTATTGAATGTCAGTAGGTGCAATTTTTTTTGTCATGGAGGAATTCACTTCCACCGCTGTACTTCATATGCTCTTCCACGTTAGATGCCATTTTGTCAGACTGGCATCCCCTCTGTTGCCATCAGTTGCACGGCAATGACATTTAATGTAATGTTGATGGGAAGGTTCGGTCTCCAACGTAACTCATCACTCATGGTTAGTCAGAGCTTCATAGATCCTTGCAGGGGAACTCCCTCTAATTGCCATTCTGTTCTGTTCCTCTGAATAGCCTATATGCACTCTGTGTAGCACTGCAGTTATACAAGCTATCCTAAATTTTTGAACCCACTAAGAGCCTACCCTCACAAGTGCAGGCAGATTTCTAATTTCTCCTCTTTGTTCAGTATTCTGGATGCTCGAGTCCCTGTTAAGGATCTCCAAAACCTTCAATTTTTTTAGCTGTCAGCAAAAACAGATTTCTTAAGCCAGAAAAACATTGGTCTGTGCATGCAGTCTGAACAGTTTTTTCCCGCTTTGTTCAACTTAAAGAAATCACATGCCTTTATTACGTTTCAAAATGCATGCTGTAGTGGTTAATTTATGTAGCTTTGATTTTATGTATTTATTTATTTTTTTACAAGCTTTAATCTTTGTTTTCATCAGTCTACAAAATTCCCATTGAGTTTTGTCTGGTTTGCATAACAAATCACTCCTTACATTACCCCTGCCCATTGCCAATCCATTTTGCTAGCTTATTACACATATGCTGTAAAGTCTTTCTCAGACCTACAAGTAAGTTAATGCTCAGTTACATTTTGCCATGAACTCTATTTCATTATCTGAAGTGTCCATAAAGTTATTATTTTAAAAGCATGAATGTCAATAGATCTGTAAAAGACAGTTACCAAGCAGCTTCTCCGTTGTTAGGAAAGAGTTCATTTTGAAAGTGCACCTGAGAACTGTGTAGAGTGGGGTAATTCCTTACTTGCATACTAGTACAGAAATATGATTGTACTACCAGGGAAGATTTACTATTTACTATTGCACCCAACAATAATTTTCCAGTTTTTATTCCAATACACGTTTTTAAGCTAAACCTTGACTGAAAAGCATCCAGGTAGCTATTCAAAATGTCTTGACTAGACCTTGAAAGATGTCCAGTGTATCAAATTTCAAAATAAATCATTTTTTGAAATAGTAAAATTGGGTTTAAATTTTTTGAATCACTGTTAGACTACTTTGAATGGTTACAGTGTGGTAACATGCAGTCTTAATTACACATTTCATTAGACATGTACATTCTTTGCAATATAAGTGGAAGTATATGAAATTTATTAGACTTATTCTCAGGCTTGAAACACAGATATTGCATAGTGAAACATTCTCTAATCATAGCTTATTTTCCTGAAATTTTGTCATGGTTTTATGATTTTTGATTATCGCTATTCCACATCATAACATCATGTAGTGCACTGGGAGTTTAACTGTTAATGCCCAAGTTCCAGGTACCTGTCCGGAAGAGAAGAAGAACTACATTCCCCAGGGGGCTTTGCAGTCAGAGAGGAGATAGAACTCCTGGCAAGGTCATCTGATGAGCTCTTCTTCATCTGCTACTCTTCTTCATCTGGTCTTTTTTCGTCTCCCCGCTGCTCAACTGGACTGCGCATCTCACCTCAGCGTTGTGGTGACACCTATCCACCTTTTGGACATTCTCTCTCTCATTATATTTGATTTATTAGCTTCAATTCTAATTATATTGTATATTATTGTGTATTATATTGTGTGTTATTTCGCATTCCCATACTATATTTAATAAATTAGTTTGTTTCTCCTCAGATCATTGCTGCTGTTTTTAATTGTTTTTGGAGTTCACTGTTCCCTTTTTCCAGAGGCTCAGATTTTGCAAAACCCCTCCGCCCTGCTAGTCACGGAACTGAGTTGCAGTCCATGAACTCCTATCATTATATTGAACTGTGCTACAGAATTTAAAGACAAAAACAAGTGTGCAGCGGACACAAAAGAAGCTGGTTGAAGCTTACTTTGTTTGCTCTAGCTTCTGTTTGGAGTACAGGACCTGCTTATACCTAAAATTCAAATGCAAGCCCCTGAAGTCTGAATCAACTGAAAAGGAAGCAAATATTTCCATAAATCTCCAATGTGCTGTTTATATGGTCTCACTCTTCTCTTTGTTTGGGGGGGCTGTGGGATGACCTGAAGCAAGATTTTACTCCTTGGAATTATTTTTTTGGGGGGGGAAAGGCAGGAGGGGGCAAGGAGCCATTTCCCTTAGTGTTTTACAAGCTCTGGTGCCAGAGAGGTGGCACATAAAGTCTCAGGAAGTACTGAAAGCCTTTTTCAAAGTGGAAATATTCAAAGCATGCAGAGTCTCTAAGCGTCTGTTCCAGGGACATATTAATGCATTTGAAAAGATACGAAAGCTTAACACAGGAAAAAAAGTCCTAGTAGCAAGATGTAAAACTGCTTAACAGAATTACATCCAGAACTTTGTGTATTTGATCTGAAAAAAGAAATCATCTTATAGTTGCTCACACTAAAGATGCATGTTGGTTTGGGAGCTTTTGGGATCTTGGACAGGTTTGTTTTTCTGGTTCACACAAACTGTGTGTTCATTTGTGCAATGGCTGAACCTCAGATCAGGATTGCTGGTGACCCCATGCACTGTTTGAGGATTTGTCTAATGTGCAAATTTAAGACAATCATTATGTATAGTAAAGAAATATTACCCACTTTTTTTTCCCCAGTACTCAGTTGTTAATAGCAGTCAGGGCTTGATTAAGAATCTCTCAGTTTAATGTTTCCAATTAACTTTCATGGTTTTGTGTCTGACTTGATGGCCTAGATAAAGCACAGGCGCTTTTGAGAGTGACACCAAGCTTCATTTCTGGACTAAGGGATAAAGGGAAGCCTTGAGCCACAGTTCAGCCCTACCTACTGGTGGATTAGGAGTGTCATTCAGGCTTGAGTAACTCTAAACTCTGCTTAGGTTAATATGCAGAAAAGTGGAGCACTGTGACAGAGTGAAAGCATCTTGCTGCAAATGTATTGTCTAGAGACTTGCTGTGGGCTCATGCTGTAGGTATCACCCACTGGTAGACCTGAACAGAGGTGAAGGACCGGTGAGGTTCTGAGGCCCGTTTTCCTCTGCTAGGTGTTAAGCTGCTAGCTGCAGAAGCAGCAAAATCATCAACGTGTTATTAAAGTATGTTTAGGTAAAAAAAGAAAAAGAAAAAAAACAAAGAAGGAAGGAGGGGAGGGAGGGAGGGAGGGAGGGAGGGAAGGA
>NW_024884142.1:32497541-32547541 GCF_019232065.1 Centrocercus urophasianus
TTCCTTTCCTTTCCTTTCCTTTCCTTTCCTTTCCTTTCCTTTCCTTTCCTTTCCTTTCCTTTCCTTTCCTCTATCACTCACTTCTCTTCCTTTCCTTAAAAAGCTGTTTAGATTTATGTTGATCTCTGTCCTGCTTTCCTTTATTCAGGTAGGTCACCTTGAGCAACATGAGATGGGCAAACAAATAAATTGCATCAATGCTTCCTGGAAAGTGTACACTGCTTTCAGTATTTAAAAAAAAAAAAAAAAAAAAAAAAGAGAAAAAAGGGAAAAAAGACAGGAAAATTAAGCTAAAAGTTGAGAGAGAGGGAAAGGTGGAACTGTAACTAGAGACGTGAAATCATACATAACTCTATGATTCTAGAGATATAGATATGAATTATTACTTCATGCTCATAGTAACATATGAAATTATTTTTATAAGTTTTTTTCATGGTTAAATTGTATTATAGGGAAAATGTTATTTTTCATTTCAGTCGAGGAATACATATTGATATTTCAAGTAAAACAATGAAATCTTTTGGCTTTTCAGGCTCTCGGGGAAAAAAAAAGAAAAAAAGAAAGGAACTTAAGGAAACAATAAGAACTTTATTTTTTTTCCCCTTATAGGTGGATAAAGAGTCATAGATGTGAAAAGAGAGTTATTAATCAGGCTGTTGTGAAAGATCTGATACCAGCTGTGGTCAAAGGGGAAGAGCATTGTCTTGAAAGTATTTCTTTCCGGTATGGGAAACTGACCGAGCAAAGCCCTGAGAACATGCTGTGGCACTTCATATTCAATCCACAGTCCTATAAAGAGATGAAAAATGAGCCTTGTCCAAGGCTCTTACCTCAGCACCCAGTGGCAAAAATAAAACGCAAGCTTGGGACCAGGTCTCTTTGAAGCTGAATTTTTCTTTTTTTTTTCTTTTAGCTCAGCAACAGGCCTCTGGTGGTTGCAGGTATTGATCGTCAGAAAGTAATCTGTTCAGGTTTGGGGGCATGCCAGACTGAATCCTGGAGTACATTCTTTCCTCTCCAAGGACATGTTGAGCTTTTTGTATTGTCCACACTGGCTCACTTGTCAGCTGCCTACCTCCTTTGTCACTACTGATTTCCCTGTTTGTGGGAAGCATATAATTAAATTCCCAGATAAATAAATAAATGAACAAAAAGAAATAAAAGAAATAAATTTGAAAAAATAGCTAATCTAGAGTTTTCTGTTTGTGTCAAAGGTTTTTTACTCCATTTTTTTTAACCCTCATTTTTCTTCTATAATCATTATTTGATTCCCTCCGGCTGCTTGCTACTTATTTGTAGTAGTACCATTCATCCATTAAGACCTTTCCATCTGTCACACATCTTTGCTTTCTCTCCCCAGAAGCTTTCTTCCCCTACTGTGCCATGCTTCATTTTTTGGGGGGGTTTAGTTTCATGTTTCTATGCTCTTTTTAGTATTTTAAAAAAATGATTCAGTATTCAGAACGTATGCAGCAAGAAGAAAAAAAACGTAGCACAAGGAACAAACCTAACATGATGCAAAGAGGCAGAATGAAGAAACTGAGATTCCTGATGAATTAAGAAACCAACAAATGTAGCCAATGCGTAACTGGTGGATAGACCCTACTTCCTCTGAATTATTGTGTTTGCCTTCAAATCTTCTCTGTTTTGCATTAGATAGACGTATGATGATGAGAGGAAATGTTGCATTCCCTTTGCTGTACTGTTTCCCTTTGGTGTATTGGTTATAAACAATATCAGAAGGAATCCAAACATACTGCAGTAAGATACTGTGATTAGTTGGGGAAAAACTGATTTAAAGAGATAAACATTTCCTTAGTAAAATAATACCGCAGTCACATCTGAAATTGAAAATTAACCAAGCAACTTTTCTATGCAGAAGTTTGGTATTCAAAAAGCACTACAATTTTAAGGTCTCCTTTGTGAAACTGTGGAAGGGCTAATACTGACAGATAACTGTTTGAGTACAGCTCAGAAAGTAGGAATTGAGTTTGCCCTGTGTATCTTCAGCTGATACATTTAATTGTAACTGTGGGATGTTTACATTTTAGGGAGAAATTCGTGAAGCCAAATGTTTTTTCATGCGAGCCAAACTCACAAATATCCTGCGTAAGTCCGCCTTGCAATTGATTCAAAATCTCCAGTTCTGTGCCTTGGAGAAGGTCTCATAAAATTCTGTACTTCTAAAAATGCATTTAGAATCTCATCTTCTCCCTTAGACCTTCCATTGTATGTTCTCAAAATCTTTGTTTCAAAAGATCCTTCAAATCTACCATGATTTAGGATTTGTAACTTTGTGAAGCTCTGGAAAATTCTTTTTCAGTAGAAATATCTTCACTATTTACAAAATGATTTACGTGGCTTTATGGGAAATATTTGGTCTCCAAACTGAGTGTCTGTCTTGTTTGAATGGTGCTCCCTATTTAGTTTCCTTTGCTATCAGCTATTTTGTTGTGCTATACTGAGAAAGAGAGTGGGAAAAAAGTTAGAAGCTTGTGTATCTGCAGGTATCTGGAAAAATCTTGTGTGTTAAATATTGCTCCTGCAAAAGTTACCCACATTCTGACCCTCTGGAAGGTGATGGCAAAGGGAAAGGTAAACTTTTCCAGTCTGTCCTGATCAATGAAAGCTCTTTTATGCTTCTTCTCAAGAATAAATGTTTCTATGATTGAAATCAAAATGGGTGAAAGTGTTTTTAATGTTGGCTCAAATGTTATGGTCCCAGGGCAGAGTCTGTTTATATTTATGTCATTTGTCTACTCTTTAAAAGCCTCAGTTGCAGAAATTTCCCTATTGCCCAGGGAATCATATCCAGTGCTTCAACGTGTTTAACTTTCCTTGTAGAAGCCTAAGTGTATTTATTTCTGTTTTACCCCAAATAGACTTGGCAAATAGAGAATTCTCTTCCACATTGCAGCCTGTGCTCAAGATTCCCCTTCCTCTTCTTTTAGTCTCAAGTTCTGTTAGTTAATGTCTCAAGTAAGTTAATGTCTCAAGTTCTTTCAGACTTTCCTCACAGGGCTGATGATTCATGCCATGCTCCACTGGATCCATCTTTCTCCAAAGTGAGGTCTCAAGACAAAGCTCATACAAAGCTTCAGATGACAATTTTTTGACTTAGAAATATTTATCTGTTTTGCAAATGTCATATTTTTTCTTGCAGTCACATCATGTTTGATATTTGTCAGTAGTGTGAGATTGTGCCTGTTCTTAAATTTTACACTAATTTACTTGTATTGGCTGGAAAGCAAATAGTAAACTTTTGTGGCAAGCTTAGAAGTGTGGTGATAAAACCAAAGGGACAAGGGCCTTATAATCATGAATCATAGAATCATAGAATTGCTCAGGTTGGAAACCCAAATACAACCGATTTGGTGGTTGTAGTAAGCCAAAAGGACCATTAAATTTGTGAAAGAGCTATCGGGGAATAAAAATATCAGTGAAATTCCCCAGATATATAGGAATATAACATCAGTGTAGACTCAGGAGCTCGAATGAGTGGCTTGATAATGGATCTTTTCTGAAAGTATTTTGTTCCCATACATGTGAATTTAATGCAGTGGAGAGTACAAAGGGGTGAATTGTGGTTATTGCTTAACCTAAGGCAAGAGGAATTGGTAGCACCAGATGAAGTTATTTCATTGTGCACTGTGCTTCTATAGCCTTGTCAAAAATATGAAAACAATAAAGAGAATCCTGCAGACATAATAGCTGAACATGTTTATTTTTTCTTCGTACAGAATTTAGCAATTCTAAATCTGCGCTAATAACTGGATGACCAGTAATGGCCAGGGTCTTCAGGGAAAGTTGGACACAAGGATGGTTACATCAAGTGTATGACTGAGCAGAATTTTTTCATGAGGGAGGTTTTTCTAAGCTTGGTGGGTTTTTTTGCTTTTTCTTTTTTTTCCCTCCATATAAGAACCTATAACCCTTTGTACATAATATTAATTTGGAAATTGGAGTCTTCCTTTGCGGCTAACACTTTCTCCTACAGTGAACCTTGGTGGCTGTAGCTATTAACAGATTTTCTTTCAGAGCTACTGTCTGTTTTTCTCTTTCTTCTTGCTTCACACCAACACTCTAAGACATTGGAGTCGTAGACCAGAATGCTTGTGTTAAATGAATATATTTGACAGGAGTTAAGTCTTTTGGGCATTGCAATAGGTTTTCCTCATCTTGGCATGTGAGGAATGATAGTGTTCTTTGACACCAATAGCAATGGATGTGAGCACAGCAACTTTCAGGGCATCAGAAGTGTCAGCATAAGGAAAAATCAGCAAAAGTAGACATTGCTGAGGTAATTTTCCCACACCACACTATGGATTTAGCCAAATACTGCTCCTGTGAATTCTAGGCTGACAGAGTTTCCCTCTTTGTTGCTAAATATCACATAAAGTGTTCTGTCAGTATCGAGACTTGTTCAGGCCCCTTGTGTAGTAAAATAAAAATATCCTTATGCCCACGTTTGAAATTTGAGCATAAGTTAAGGGAAAAAAAGCCTCTTTTAGTAAACCTTACCAACAAGCCAAGACTGCATTTTTAAGGTTCATTTTTCAGAACATCATGTAGTCAGTGCTGTCGAGAAGAGCTGAAGGCGAAAGATATGTAGGGCACAAGCACTAAAAATTGAAAAATCTTACTCCCATTAAAATGCATGGGATTTCTGCCAGTTGCCATAGACATCAGTGGCAGGACTATTCTACTATTTTTTTCCTGTTTTTACTTTCTGTCTTTCCTCATCTTTTTATTTATTTTTGAATCCAAAGAAAACGAAGCAAAACATGCATTATTAGAGTGATTTCCATTAGATTTTCTAATGTTATTAGGATTACAATTACTTGAGAGCTCCAGATTCTATAGTGAAGATTAGAGCCTATTGTCACGACAAATTCTGGTTGCAGTTGGGTTAGCAACATCTGATCCCACAAGTACTGATAAATGTGGTATTGCTCTGAGTTCTTTTGCATGCAGCTGGATTTTTGTTAAGGTACTTGAGGGCTGATGTGTTTGAAAGTCTGGGCTCTTTTTTTGTATGGAACCAACATCAGACAGGAACATGAATGCTCTAAATCACCAAAGAGTACTTCCAGTTCTGACAAAGATTTGAAACAAAATATTTCTGCATCTGAATACCTTTACATATATATGTTAATGGGGAACTGTGACTACATTAATTTTCCTTGCGCAAGATTATTTCTTCTGCATTTCTTGTTCTATTTTGAAGTTACACCACCTTCTGGGAGATTTTGCATGGAATCAGAATGCAGTATTGTTTCTCAGCTGTGTGCCATGGTTTCCTGTATGAGGAATTCTCCAGTTACACCTTAGGATAAAGGGAATCACTGCATCAGTGCAAATGCCTCAGAGATAGTAGAAATGACAAGCTACATAGGGCTGTGAAGCCCTTTAAAAAAGGCTTTAAAAAATCTTCCTATCCTTTTAACCCCTAAAATAAATGTCAGAATTTTTGTCCCTAATGTAGTTTTAAAAGTGGTGTTAAATGCACTTGTTGTGTGTACCAATTAAGGAAAACAAAACAAAACAATCAATGGATGAAACAACTTGTTCTGAGCAACCTTTCCAAGAAATTGGAAGAGAAGAAGATTATCAGGAGTAGTTAACATGGATTCACCAAGGGGAAATCATGCTTGACCAACCTGGTAGCCTTCAGTGATATCATCATTGGCTGGGCAGATGGGGGGAGTGTAGTGGATGTTGTGTACCTTGACTTCAGCATTGTGCTTGACACCTCCCACAAGATCCTTGTTATGAAACTTATAAAGAGTAGGATAGATGAGTAGGTAAGGTGGACTGAGAACTGACTGGCTGTCACAGCTCAGAGGATTGTCATCAGTAGTGCAGAGTATGGTAAGATTCCTGTAATTAGTGAAGTTCCCCAAGGGTAGGTGCTGGGTCTGGTCTTGTTCAACATCTTCCTCAATGACCTATTTGAAGGGATAGAGTGCATCCTCAGCAAAAAATTGGAGAGTTGGGCAGGAAGGAACTTGACAAGGTTTAACGAGCAAGTGTAAAGTCCTGCACCTGGGGAGGAATAATTGTGTGCATCAGTACAGGTTTTGGAATGACCTGCTGGAGAGGAGCTCTGCAGAGAAGGACCTAGATGTTCTGTTGGAGAACTGGTTGACCATGAGCCAGCAGTATGCCCTTGTGTCCAAGAAGGCTAGTGGTATCCTGGGTTGCACTGAACAGAGCATGGCCAGCAGATCAAGGGAGGTGATCCTCCTCTTCTATTCTGCCCTGATGAAGCCACATTTAGAATATTGTGTCCAGCTCTGGACTCCCCTGTTCAACTAAGACAGAGATCTCCTAAAAGTAGTCCAATGAAGAACCATAATGAATATAAAGAGCCTGGAACATCTCCCATATGAGCAAAGACTGAATATCATAGGGAAAAGAAAGCTGAGGGGGAATCTGAATAATATTTATAAATATCTAAAGGGACACAGGAGGCAAATGGATGAGGCCAGGCTCATCGGTGGTATGTAGCAACAGGACAAGGAGCTATAGCCTATAACTCAAACATAAGAATTTCCTTACAAACATGCAGAAGAACTTTACAGTCACAGTGACAGAGCTCTGGAATAAGCTGCCCAGTGAGGTTGTGAAGTCTCCTATGGATATATTCAAGACCTGTCTGGATGCCTACCTGTGCAACTTATTGCAGGGTACCTGCTTTAGCAGGGGGTTGGACTCAATAATCTCTTGAGGTGTCTTCCATCCCCTACAATTCTGTGATTCTTTGAAACCTAGATAACATCCTGGAAAGCATAATTTCCTGAAAGTACAGTATTTTTCTGCATTTCATAAATATTATACGGGATCAAGCCTAGGAAGTAAATAAAACGTAATTATTATTGATGCTTTATACAACATTCAACAGCTTAAATAACAGCTTAATCCAGATTTAAATCTCCATGTAGACTAAAGTACTATGAGTAATTTTGCCATCGGTGTGCCTTTTGTTTGAATAGCAACATAGGCTTTTTTTTTTTTTTTTTTTTTTTTTTTTTTTTAATCAAATTAAAAATACAGAGTGAAACAAGCTGCGAGCACAGAAGTTTAAGAATGATTAACACAGCCCTTGCAGTGCTTCTCGTTTCTTTTTGCATGAAAAGGTCAGCAAGGAAGTGTGAGGGATCAGACCTGAGCAGTAAGTTAGCACAGAATGTGCAGAAAACCATGAACCATACTGTGGCCCTTTCTCATAGTAAATTGCCATACTATTTCTGATGAATGAAAAGGACACCCAAAGCCTCTCTGCTTTAAATGTAATCAGTTTTGAGATTGCATTTTCAGGTTATGGCAAGAAATTTGCCCCTCCAGCTTCCCCTCCTCTTTTTTTCTGTCACTGGTAAAACTGTAACTAGGTTTTCTGGGAAAATACATCATCCAGTGCTTCCCCACATCTTTCCTTGAAGTATTTCTTTTGTCTGTCTCCATTACACTGGTGTGCAGTGACACAATGTTTCTGCACAGTAGGAGCTTGCAATCTCTGAAGAGGCTTTCCAGCATTGCTTTTTAGACTGAAATCATTACAATTTTCAATAGCTACTTGGATTTGAAAAACTAGCACATTATTATTCTCAGGCCTGTCTGGCTATTTTCTTGCTTCCTTTTATACATATATGTCTATTATATAAATTATATATATATAAATTAATTAATATAATGATATTTATATTAATTTTTTTTGTTTGTTTGTTTTGTTTTGTTTTGTTTTTGGTCCCTGGGTACAGATTACCCTTATATCTAACTTCAGTTTGTTTGGATCTCAATTGGAAATCCAATTCAAATGTCCTGTGTTGTCTGCATTTTTCTTTTTTGTAGGGTTTTATATTTTAAATGAAAACTCTGATTGATAAATTTATGTTTTGGTTATACTTAATGTTTGTGAGTTGCACTGTCTTTTTCATCTGTGTAATTATTACAGCTATTTTTATCACTATTGGTGCAACATATTATGAAGTACATTACAATAAATATTATGATGTGTAACAGATGTTTGATAACATGTCTGTGATTTTAAAATACGAACAAGTTTCTTAGTTTTGAAGGGCATTCAAATTATCCACTCTGATAGATACCCTATAAACCCCAGTCTGTATCAGGTGCACCAGTATAACATCAGGCAGAGCCCAATAACTTCAGTTAGGTTAATTCTTCACGGGGAAAGAGTTGCTTTTTCCTCCAGTGAGATGAGATCAGGATGCTACCAACACCTGAGGACTTTGAAACAAATGGAAATCTATTAGGAAAGACTTGCTCAGACATCTTGGCTGCACTCTCCTGCCCTTAGTGCAGAAAAGGGTTCCAGATTCCTGCTGAACTGAAAAGAAAGGAAACCCCTTCCTAACCCCAAGTCCAGTGTTTGACCCTGGACACGTGAGGAAGTGATGGTCAAGCACCTAGGAAAATAAAGGTAATTAAAAAGGTGCAGCACCACTGTATAACAGAGAACAACACATTTCAGCCTTATTTAACATGTTTTGCCCCTCTCTTTCCTTTTGGATTTTTTAAAGAATGTAACTCAAAAGAACCTTTGTGAGTCCTGTTATAGACGTTTCTAAAATATGACAAAGTTACATTTGTGGACTGAATAGGAAGGTAAGCTCACATATAACTCAACACATACAGTCCTAGTTTGATGCATTTATGGATTTTCTCTTAAAATATTTATTTCTGAAATTCAGTGAAATGGCAGAAAACAGATATGGAAAACTGATAAGCAAAAGTTGGGGAATGCTCTTTAAGACACTGAAACTCTGCAAGAGTGCCTTGGTTCATCTGGAGGTAATGTAGTCTTTAATAGGCTTTATGTTGGCCTTACCAGCAGAGGCTCTGGAGGAAGATGCAAACCTCTAAATAAGTTTATTTACTGATAATCAGGAAATTTTTACTATAATAAGACAATTAAATATACCTAAACTAAAGAAAAATCAGGCAAAAACTCCCACAAGTGATTTTTAAAACCAATTAATAGTCTTGTGATGCTCTCCTTGCCATTGGGTAACATGAGATGTGGTGTAAGGAGCTATTTTATTCCTTGGCATCTGTTTGATCTCTAAAAAATCTAGGGATATTTCTAATGGAGAGAAGTGAGCAAGATCATTTCTTTTATCATCTTTTGAATGACCAAGCTTTTTAAAGGACCAAGCAAAGAAGAACAAAATGCAGTGTTTTCTATGAAAATTAGAAAGTTGGTCTTTGCTGAGCTTTGTACAGGACCAAGACATCTATTGCATATATTGATAAGTGAATTATGTGCCTGTGTATCTCACCAAGCATCAGTCCTATCCTTTATGTTTGCATTCAGCCTGTGCTCTGGAAGTGTTTGTCTAACATGTCTGAACTTTGAAATTCAAAATAATCCTGAGTTTGCCAGAAACTCTGCTGAGCCACACAAAAGTCATTGCATAATACTGATCCTATGTCTCATTACAACTAAACTTCTGTAAGGCCATCAAGAGTCCTCTTGAAGATGGAGCATGCTTAAATTTTGCTCAATTAACATTAGATGACACAGAGCATAAGTTATCAATGGTATTTTGGTTCTCAGCCAGGTTTTAAAAAGCATTAACACTGGCCTGAATCTAAGTCAACACCTGCCTTGTTGTGTCTTATACAAATGGATGGTATAACAATGTATAGGATAATATGCATCATGTTGTCCTAACAACTTGCTGTTACTCAGCATTAACCTGCTGGGCACAATGGGATTCAAAGGGACTTGGAAAGAGAAACAAGCTGCTACTGCAAACAACACAGGGATCAATAACTTGTATTACTGTAGAAATCCTTCTGGGCTTAAAACCTTATTTTCTTGTGCTTAGTAGGGAGTCCCAGAGTGCAACAAGGAGGGTGAATCATAACAGCTGTAGCAATTGTGTTCCAACAAAAAAGTGTTCCTGGATTCAGGGATTTTTTTTAAGGCCAGGAGGAGTTGTTGTCAGTCCTCCTGTTTGAAACAAGACATAGAACAGCCTGGTTTTAATCCCTGTCTTATGTTCAGTAATTCAAGACAGACAAGGCTATAACTTTCAGAAAGCTAACCAGTTCTGATGTAACTTCTGGCAGTGCTTGCACTTATTCTGATGGCTCATTGTCCTTGCTATTAAAGATGTGTACCTTATTGTCTGTTTGCTTGTCTTTGGCTTCCAGAAATCAGGTCTTGCAATAAATTCTAGTCTAAGGGAACTTCTACAGTGAAATTTATGATTGCTATGTGATTAATATCTTAGTCTCTTTGATACAAAGATACAAATTCTCTCTTTGATACAAAGAACTCTCAAATACTAAAACAAACAAACAAAAATTCTCCTTAACAATATTAAATAACTCAACTTTGACTTTCTATATTCCAAACATCTAAAAGGTATGTAATACATTCAAAGATATTTTTGCAATCTGGAGAAGAGGAGGCTCAGGGAGATCTTATCAATCCTTATAACTACCTGGAGCAAGGTTGTAGTGAGATGGGAGTCGGCCATTTCTCTTGTGTAGCTAGTGATAGGACTAGAGGGAAGAACCTCAAGTTGCACCAAGAGAGATTCAGGCTGGACATTAGGAAATACCACTGTTCTGAAAGAGTGGTCAGGCACTGGAATGGGCTGCCCAGGGAGGTGGTGGAGTCACTGCCCCTGGAGGTGTTCAAGGAATGGTTGGATTTTGTGTAGAGGGATATGGTTTAGTGAGAACTGTTGGTGGTGGGTAGATGGTTGGACTGGACGACCTTATAGATCTTTTCCAATTTTGGTGATTCTATCATTCTATGATTTTATAGCAATAATTAAAAAAAAAAATTTAAAAAGGCTATATGCTTGCACGAAGTACAAACCATTGTATTTTCCCCTATAAAATCAAGTTATAGTACTCACCAAAAGAAGGTGACTGCGTTAGCTGAAATAGTAATACATCCCTCAGTCATGTGTGGTTAATCAACTAGACGAGTGCAAGAGAAAAAGGCACACTTTGAACATACACGGCCTGGTTCTACTCCTGGGACCAGGAGTGCTCCACTGGCTGCACCAGAGGTTGGATCAGGACACTGCTGAACAGGATGCTTCTTTGCAGAGATGATACATTTAAATATGAAAAGTAATGAAGTAAGCATAGCAAACTGTGGTTTAGTTGGAATCTAATTTTCATAGCTTTTTTAAAATTAGAGATTGTATCTCTATTGCAAGTATAGAAACATATAAAAGTAAAGTACAGGTAAAGGAGATGGCTGCATAAATTATTCTATGCCTGCTGAAATTATTAACATCACAAAGCTGTGTGTTAGAGGTAAAATCCTGACCTCACTGAAGTCAAAGAAACCCTCTGCCTTTAGCGATATAAGATTTTCTTCTTGATTTGAATGGGGTAAACCTATTTTATCGCAAATGTAGCTGAAAGTATAAACTCAAGAAAGAATGAATTCTTATCATAGATGTGTGGAAAAAGGAACAGAGAAAAAGAGAAATACCATTCAATGTTGGAAGCATGCACAGTGTTTTAAGGATGGAGAAATCCAGACTCTTGGGTTATAGAAGCACCATGCTATCCTGGATAGGCAAGGATATTCTCACCTATTTTTAGAATGCATCATACTCAGGGATGTCCATGGAAAAAACGGGATGGAGAGGAGAAATCCACTTCAGGATGTTTTCTAACTTGTATTCAGGACATAGGAAACAAAAAAAAACCTGCTGTCAATATATCATCACTGCAGATGGTATTAGATGGCATTTTTTACTGGTGACAATCTAAACATGGATTTTTGTACTGTCTGAGGAATAGGAATATGTCCTCCTAACTTCTGCATGAATATCACTTAAACATTCACAGTTGTAACCTTCTGCAGAAGAAATCATTATATGTTGAGCATCAAACATTTCTGAATCAAGGGGAAATTGTTCTCAAATCCTTTCCTAGAATTTTTCCTCATAAGGATGGTGGGGTTTTTAACTTGGCATTTAAAATAAGTTAAATACTTATGGCTGGTATACTGAAACATAAAACAGAATCCTAAATGCTGTTCCATTTCCCATTTTGGGCTGTATAGGGGGGAGAAAGGAAAACACTCCTAAGGTGCTTCACTCTTATAGTCATACACTGAGAATTTTTCCAAACAGCAGAAACCTTTTGCTTACAGAGGTCTGGATAATTTCCCAGCACATCACTGTTTTAATGTCTGTTTATCTCAGTTTATAATAACCGGAATATGAAGCAACTTCTAATGATTTCACTTTTAACTTTTAGCTTAGCATTGCAGAATGTATTATTCTGGGTCTGGAATCACATGCCATCTCACAACCCAGCCAGTGCTGTGTAAGTGCTTTGAATGATGACAGATCAAGAGAAAGTGGACCTGAATATATAATTACTCTAACACATATTTAATGTTAGTTGATAAAGCTATGGACACACAATTAAGAAAACACGCCTGATAAAACATTTTTTTTTTGTTTTAAATAGATGGGAATGAACTAGTTACAAAGGCTTGTGAACTTCCCTTCTCTTTCTGAATGTCACTGCCTCAGATTGCCTTGGCAGCCTCATGTATAGCGTTTGCTTCATGCATAATGATTTCCCTTTTTCCCCCTTCCTTGAACGGTTTTGCCTTTTTGACTAGTTACTGTTACCACCATTTAATAAGAAGGCTTTCCTTGGCTTTCTAATCGAAAACTTGCTTTTATCTTTCTTCATAAAAGAATTGAAATGGCTTCTCTCAGGTTTCTGTACCCTCTGGGGAGATAAGGACCCTGCGGTTAACAGGATGAGAGATTTTTGTTTAGAAATTTTTATTTAGACAATGAAAAATGACCTCTGTAAACTCAAAGCTATCTTATTTTGGGGCTTTAGGCTTCTGGCAGATAAATCAATTGGGCCCTTGGGACAGCACAGGAAAAACCTTTGCAGTAACTGTGTCAGGACAACGCAATAGATTTGTTATGAGGATGCAGTCATGTTGAAGGTAGAATGCACTTAAAAATAAATATCATTTTATTTTCTATAAAATGTTCAAGATTTGGATAGTAAGCTCTTCAACTGCTAAAGAAAATTTATATATATATATTAATATTTATTTATTTATATATATATATAATTTAAACTTGAGAAAAGACCTGATTTCTTTTGGAAAGGGGGTTGTGGAGGAGTGGTGTGGGAGATTGCAGAGGAAAGATATTTTAGGGATTAAATATTAAGCTCGAGAATGAAGCACTTACTAATTTTTATTTTCTATATTTCTATTTTAAAACTCTCTTTCGATTGATGTGAAAGACTATTTTCTGAATACATTTCAACATTTTTTTTTCTTTTCCTCCAAATTATTTAATTATTATCTAGGTAAGGCTATGGCTTCAACAGATTATTACAACAGTTTTCACACCTATGTGTAACCCTAAAGAGCATTTCAGATCTTCACAGCGTGAACTTGCACTTTGTATTCACTCTGAAGAACAAGTGTAGCATTTTTCTGTGCATTCGTTACCTGTTTCATGCAGAGAGCATCTACAGAGTGAAAAGTTATGTGGACATAAATTGCAGATTTGACAAGAAAGCAAATGAGAAGACAGATGCTTAACTAAAATGTATTGATGTGCAATTGTCAGTGAGCTGGTGGGTGTTGAATAATGTGGCTAAGATGCATCAATGAAGACTTATTTCATCTAAGATAAAAACTAATGTAAATAGAATTGGAGATTGTGATACAAAGTAATGAAAACTGATAAATGCATGTGAAGGTATTGTCACCCTGTTCAGGTTGAGATTTGTTCAAAACACCCAAACTGACAGTAGGCTCTTGTGATGCTCCAGAGAGGACAGGTCTGTGAGGAAGGTTTGCCATGATTCTATTTTCATGTTAGGAGGCAACGGACTTCATTTGGGGGACAGATTATGTAGGGTATTTGGTAGTGCTAAATGCCACCCAACTTTATTATATTTGCTTGGTTAAGAAAGACAACATGGCTCAAGAGGAAATGAGTTTGCAAGTTTCCTCATTCTATTTTACATGAACAGGTAAGAATATACATCCTACTGAGGGTTGCTATTTCATTTACAGTCTCTATTTCAAAGGATCCAGGTTTTTTAATTTATTATATTTTTCCTCTCAGGAACATATTTGCATTTCTCTTTAAATTTTTCTCCCCCAGGATCAAAACAGCTTCTGATAAAAGTCTCAGAAAAAAAACCAAGTACCTTTTGCACCGTAATGCTGCCATATGACTATTTAGCTGTCAGTTCCCTGCAGTTTTTTTCAGAACATAAAGTTAGCCACAAAGCATCACTCACCTGGAACCAGCAATATGCCTCGACTGAACCAGTAACACTGCCTTTCTTTGACATTAGATAAGGTGTCTGCTATATCTCATTATCCCTGGAGTAGTATGAGGTATGCTTGTAAATAAGTTATGAAATAATTTATCAGAATTATAACAATCAGCATAGCTGAAAGATACACTCAGAGGTATTTACTGTGAAACAGTAACCATGAGTTCTCTGCAGTGAGTAAAATAGATATAAAGCAAAGCCCCAGAAAAAAAAGAAAATAGCCCCAAGTGACAGTCCTGAAAATGTTATTTATAGATTTTTAAATACAAATATTCGAATCACTGATGTCCCAATTTTTAATGTGTTAGTATGTGAGGAGTGAAAGCCTTTCAGAGAATATTCAAATGTTTCCTAAGTTTTCAAATGTTAACATAGAGATTCACAGAAAGGTTATACTTTTAAACAGCAGAATCTCCCTAGAAAGCTTGGCAATGCAGTTAAAGGCCACCAAAGATGTTGATACTGGCCTAGTTCAGATTCATCATGCTCATCTTTTTTTTGAAAATTACATTTCTGAAGGCATAATAAATGCAGTAGCTAAATATGACAGCAGAAGGAAATTTCTGTGATTGATGGTCAGAACTTAAAAATCCTTCTAGATCTTACATTATGAACCTATATCCTGTTGGCTATATCAGTGTTGGAGTTCCAGAGTTGGATTTCTTTGTTCCCTACCTGCTGGAAGGCCCATGTATTTCATTTCTCTTCCAGGAGACTTGGTTAATGTGCGGCAACTTAAATCCAGCATTTGAGCTATATGGATGATAGGATGTTTGGGCAGAATTTATGGTTTAGCAAAATGGATTCACCAGACCCAGATAATTTCTTTTCTGGTAAACTTTCTTGTCGGAACATCCACTTCAATATCTCTGTATCGCTAGAAAAAAAAATAAGAGATGTTGGTATAGATAGAGTAAATGGTAATAAAGCTCTGCACTCCAAGGAGGTAATTCTACAAAGCTCCATCTTTGGCTTCTAGTCTCCAAGTAGGAACTAAAGAAGACTGGGTAAATGGCTTCTCTTTTCCAATGGAAATTGAATGCTCTGTAACTTCAATGGCAGATGAGAAAACGGTTTTAGGTCTCTCAGAAAAAGCCATAGTGGACTGTAACATTTGAGGCAGCTAATAATTTCTAGATTTTTGCACATAAACAACATGTTCTTTAACTAAAAAAAAAACCAAAAACAAAACAGTTTGTCTATCTGAACATTTGGCTTTCTCACGAAATCTCAGATTTGTCTGAACTAAGGCCTCATGCTGGTTCATGTCCACATAACTCATCCTTTACAGTCATAGTCTAATGTGACACATGGTAATAGAAAGTGATGCATTGCCTGAATTTAAAGGAACACGGACTATTTCAAGATCGGCTGTGCAGTATGAGATCTGTATCAGATTTGAAACAAAGCTAACCAAGCAGACAGAGTGGTAAGATATCTATAGCATCCATTAATCAGTATATACTGATACATATGCTGAATTTTTTTTTTTTTTTTCCTGTGTGTGTTCACCATCTGATGTTGTTTGCTTGGAACCTTTTACAACTAAGACAAACATAAAAGGTTAATCCGGTAACCATGTTCAATTCTTTTCTCAGTTCTTTTTTATTTCAAAGCCCTTGCTTTCTATCTTCTATAATCCTAAATATCCCAGTAGAGTTGTAGGAGACTCATACGTCTACATATTCGGATAGGTGTTAAAATACAAAGGAGTCAGTCTCCTTAAGTGTAATTTTTGTATGTGTGTACATGGACTTTCATGCTTTTACCTCCATAACACGGGATCTAATGAGTGGAGCATTCACAGCAAAACACGATGAGAGGCTGAGAGTGCAGGGATTATTCTGCTTGAAGAAGACTGAGAGGGGGGATCTGGTCCTTGTCTATAAATACCTGAAAGAAGGATTCAAAGAAGATGGAACCAGGCTCTTTTCAGTGGTGCCCAGTGCCAGGACAAGAGGAAATGAGCACAAACTGGAGCACAGGAAGCTTTCTCCAAAAATCAGGCAGCATTTCTGTGCTGTGCTGAAATGGAGCACTGGCACAGGTTGCCCAGAGGCTGTGGTATCTCCTTGGAGACCTGCAAAAGCCACCTGGATGTGGGCCTGGGCACCCTGCTCTGGTGTCTCTTGTTGGGCCAGATGGATCCAGAAGGTCCTGCCAGTCTCAGCAAGTCCATGATTCCTACAAAAACAATCCTACTGCCAGTTATAGACAATGGTGAAATCTGCTTAAATTTCCTTTCACAGTAATAAACTCCTTGAAATGGATTAATATTCTCAAAGAATTAACATTGTTCTTCATTATGCACTTTGCTCTGTAGTGTATTCAGACAAGACCTTACCAGCTGATTTTTTTTTTTTTCAATGATCACACCTCTGAGAATCGCCACTCCTCTGCTCTGCTGTCCCCAGATTTTCTCTCTGGAATCTACATGAGAGAGAGGACAGAAAATCCAGAAGCACATTATTTTTCTCCTAAAAGAAGCTATCAGAAGTGATCTTCTGAATGCTTTTGAATGGGTGGATAGTGATAGAACAAAAGGAATGGTTTTAAACTACAACAAGGGAGATTTGGGTTAAATATTAGGAGGGAGGTTTCCATGCAGAGGGTGGAACCTGTTGCCCAAACATGCTGTGGATGCTCCATCCCTGGAAGCATTCAAGGCCAGTCTGGATGTGGCTCTTGGCAGCCTGTCTGCTGGTTGATGACTCTGCCCATGGAAGGGGGCTGAAAGTAGATAATCATTATGGTCTTCTTCAACCCAAACCATTCTATGACTCTATGGTATGATTCTTTTCTCCAACGTATTATGGATCTCAATAGAAATATTGTCTCCACTTATGTCAGCTTTCATGCACAGTATGTCAGTAAACTATTTGTATTAGCAAGTGCAGTAATTTGAAACAAATAAGTAAAACTAGTTTCACTAGTTCTTATTTTAGCTGGATAAATGGGGATAACTTTCAAGACTCTTGTTAGAAATACCATACCAGAGAAAGCATTATTTTGATGTTTTATAAGACTATTTTACATCACATAGATTTTTAGGAAAAGTTTTAGAACAATATTCCTTTCCTCCATTTAGAAATTTCATACCCTGCCTCCTCACAATTCCATTACCTTCTGTCATCCCTTTCTTGTTATAGTATATTTTAAATTTTTTTCCTAAGGAAAAAGAAAAGAAGTGCCTCTTACGAGCATCCTAACACTGTTAATCTTTACATGTTGCTTTCACCAGCGGATTATTTAGATTGTCTGAAGTCAAAATAAGAATCAGCCACATGTCAGCATAGCTGATTTAAAATGGTAAAACTTTTTTCAGTTTATTAAAGTGTTATGTAGCAGTGAGTTTGCACGTTAAGAGTCTTTTTTTTTTTTTCCTGAGGTTTTTGAAACAGAGATAGATCAATCTTTACACTTAGCAGAATTTATGCATTTCTTAAACACACAAACAAGTTATGTATCTTTAAAAAGGCTTTCACAACAGAGTGGTTCATATTTCCTTAAAGAAAATACTGCTACTTTCTCATAGTAACACTGTGACATTGTGTATGATATAAAGTTTTAAAGCCAGACACCTTCTAGCAATGAGAACTTCAGAAGCTAAGCCTGCTGAAACCATCTGAACTGCTTCAAAAAGAGCATCCTCCTCCCAGGAATCAGCTATTTTTCCCAGGTTTGAAATTCTAACCTGGTAAATAGCATCAACAGGGGACTTTTCCCCCGACTCTTTTGGAGAACCCCACAGATATGAATATCTTCAAAGGAGGATCTGTTAAAAAATGTAACAGTCTTCAAAGGGGAAACACCACCCTCAGCAATGTGAAGTTCTTTAAAGTGGGAGCCCACCAGCGCTATGAATTCTCAAAGGACTAACTCCCAGAGCACTGTGAAAATTTGTAAGAGAACAAGCCCTAATACCCAGTAGGCTATTATTTTCTTTTAAAAGGACTCTTACATGTGTACATTTATAATTACAGAAAGGGTCTTATTTAACCAGAGCCTGGTAGAACTCTTTTACTTTTTAAAACAAATATTGATACAAAGAAAAGAATGACAGAGGAAAACAATTTGATTTCACTATTTTCCTTTTTCTTCTTTTATTTATAACTGCTTTCAATGTAATACACGAATAACACTTGGCTTGTGTAGCTCTTTTGATCTCTGGAACTTGAAGTATTCTTCAAGAGTTGTGAGGAAATATTTTCTGAGCACAGTTATGCACTTATATGCTGGTTAACTGGGCATCCGAATAGTCTGTCAGGAAGTACACTTCTCTCTTTTTTGCCATTGCTGTTATGTTCTTTCCAAAGCAACTCTTTCTAATGAATATTCAAGTGGTTTCTACTTCCTACCCACCTCCTTGCATTCTAGCATTTTGTTAGGTAGGAATAACTAATGTAGATTAAATTTATTATTAATTGGTAGACTTATCATCAGGGCATGCCAAGAATGCCCAGGTCTGTTGCACATTGGCTGGGAAAGAAGTGAGGCTGAGGTGGCATGGGCTACCCAGAAGAGCTTCAATTACAATTCTGTACATAAATGCAGAACGCATTTATCCTTCAAGAAAGACTGAATTTTTTGTGAGTGATTGGGAAGAAGAGCCTAGTTTTGCTGAAATGGAGAATGACTGGCCTGGCAGAAGGTGACTCAATCATAGCCAAATACCTGAAGTCAGTTATGAGTTCCAAATTCAGAGGTTTTTTGTTTTTTGTTTTTTGTTTTTTTTCTTGCAGGCTTGTGCCATATCAGTCAGTGATGTAACCATGAAAGAAAGAACTCTTCCTGATCCCCAGGAGTTGCGAACACTCTGAATGCTGAGTTTATTAGTAAAATTTCTGTCTGGCTAAAGAAAGGATAGGAATAATTTACCTCTAAAAAATATATATATATATATATAATGCTCTATTCATGTATTTATTATCTGTTTTTCTTTCACAATGCTGTATGATTTATGATTTCTAATGTAACTCTAAAACCTGAACCTTTCATATTTACTTTCAGTAATGCTTGATGGTTTGATTTCCTCTTTCTAAACTGATCCAAAGTGTGTGCCAAGAATAATATGCCTGATAGTAGACTCATCTTCTGCCATCTGAAGGGAAGAAATCTTTAGCAGCAAATGATAAATATCTGTACACATTTTTGATGAAAGAATACTCTGATATTTGTCATCTTTTTCTTACTGAAAATAGTATCTTCTGTTTGGGAGTTACTCAGATGTATTAGGTAGGAGATGTTTTGGTCTGATACCAATAAACACATTTATCCCATTCAGCAGGCTAACTGTATTTCACTGTGAAGCTCTGATAGTTGTAGTAAAATATATATCCAGCAGCACCATTGGGTAAATGCACTAAAAATCATGTGAGGAAAAAAAGTAGATAAACAAGTCAAAAAATACTTTGCTAGCTCAGGGCAGGCTGCAATGAGTCTTTAAACAGTGGGAGGAATCTCCTTGCATTATGAGATCTTGCAGTTAATCCTTCCATCACAGTGTGATGATCATTTATTAACTTTTTTTTACAAGTGTTTAGCCCAAGTGAGAGAATTTGGTAAAAGAAAGAATTATGTTCAGAGCAAGTTTTCTATTGCTACAAAGCTCTCATCAAGCCTAATTGAGGCAGGGCCCCACAGATATTTCCAGATATGAGAAATGTGGAAACAATCGCAGATGTAACTATTGCTTCTGCTCTGTGAAATCTGTTTTCAGTTGTGAAATGTACCAAAAAAAAAAAAAAAACAAACACAAAATTAGCAGTGGTGTGTATAACTTGCTCCTTTTAAGGAAGGATGCTTATATGCAATATTAAGGGAATGGCTTAGTGGGGAAATATTTGTGGTAGATGAATGGTTGTACTGGATCTTGGAGGTCTTTTCCAATCTTGATGGTTCTATGATTCTACAATTTTGTGTTTAAAATTCTTTCTGAAAACACCTTGTTCTCTGCAGGAAAACTCTCTATTCCAAAATATAGTAAATTGGTCATAAGAAAACAGAATTTAAATATATATTAGGAAAGAGCTATATTCTTTCTTACTGTATTTGCATTATGTGGAGAGGTGTTATACCGGAGCAAAACTTGATCTAGTTGCTCATCAGACCTGGGAAGAGTTTTTTCTAGTCTTTCTACTCAAAAATTTAAAAAAGCAGAGGAGAATGGTGCAGAAAATGGCTGTGATACCTGTATTTTTCTAGTCCTGCGTTAACTGCTTATAGTGCAGCAATCTTAACAACAGTTGTGAGCTGCATAGCATTTCTCAGTTTAGAACAAAGAGCCATCACCTTTAAAAAATGAAATATTTGAGACAGACTCTAATGTTTAAGCCCAAAAGGAAAATAAGAAGACTCTAAGTTTCCTGACTCCCGTCCCAATTATATTTTATTTAATAACACTCAGTGAAATATCTGGTGGCAGGGGAAATGAAACTACATGATTTTATGGGATCATTCATCAAGAACTAATTGAAGCTTTCATACAGTTTAGTGCTGATAAAACACTGTAACAATAAACAATAACAAAATTCACCAGAGAAGGATTTGTTTTGCCGTGAGGAAAATGGTTCAGTTTCATCCTGGGGATTCCTGGTTAAAAGAGTCTCCAATTTAAAAAGGGATAAGCACAGGCTCCTGTGCATAATGACAGAGTAGGAGCTGTGGCAAATGTATTAGCATTGCTCCAGTGGAGCTATTCTCATTGTAAGTATTTGCTATTGTGTGTGGCTGAGGCAGGATGCATAACGACCAATAGGGTTTTTTTGAAGTTTGATTTTTTTAAAGCAGTTCCCATGTAGTTTTATGAAAAGTAAATTATAGCGACAGCACAAACAACCAAAGTTCTGATTCTAAATTTACTAACTAATCTTAGATTCATTGACTTTAGAAAAATGGTTCTTCTTTCCTATATTTCTTTAAAGAATCAAGCTAGTCTTACTGTGATAGATCTTTTAACCACATGGTAGAGTGACATCTTGTCAATTCTTAAATTGTTGAGATAAAAAATGCTGTCCTTTTACTTCTGATTTATTTTCTCAGACCAGAACATTTCAGCAGTCCAGAGGCATAACAAAAAATGTTGAAAATGTGTTACTTTTGATTTGAAGAATAGAAAAATGAATGTTTCATCTACTCATATTGTTAATCCACAGCCTCATAAGAAGGTGGCACAGCAGTTCGGTGTTTTCAGACCTTGACATACCTCCAGTAGGCTGTGCCACCACTACTGCAGTTCTAGGAATTTTCATGTTACCTGTTTGTAGTATATGGTTCACAGAACACCATCTATTATCTGCTATTACTGTTAGTAATAATGATATGGCAAAATACTAGATAAACAGCTTTATCACAGAATCACAGAATTGTAGGGGTTGGAAGGGACCTCCAGAGATCATCGTTGGAAGGGACCTCCAGAGATCATCGTGTCCAACCCCCCTGCCAAAGCAGGTTCCCTACAGCAGGTCGCACAGATAGGCATCCAGGCAGGTCTTGAACATCTCCAGAGAAGGAGACTCCACCACCTCCCTGGGCAGCCTGTTCCAGTGCTCCGTCACCTCACTGTAAAGAAGTTCTTGCGCACATTTGTGCGGAACTTCCTATGCTGCAGTTTATGTCCGTTTCCCCTTGTCCTGTCTCCACTCACCACTGAAAAGAGTCCGGCCTCGCCATTCTGCCCCCCACACCTTAGATATTTATAGACCTGGATCAGGTCCCCTCTCAGTCTTCTTTTCCCAAGGCTGAACAACTGTATCCTAGAACATACAACAGAAATCATAATGCTATACATCTATATCTTTCCTAAGAACTCATTCTCTACTCACTTGAAAGTTGCCTATGTATTCCCACTAATTGATCATACTGGATAATGCTGTCAGAGAAGGGAGGGAGAAGTAATCATATTTTGATTATTAAGTTTAATTCAGTTTTACTTATTAGAAATGTAAACAACATACATCTATAAACACACTTCATGTTTTAGTGATTTTTTCTTCTTAAGCGAAGAAAAACTGTTAAATAGTTACACTGAGGCCCTGGAGCATTGTCATGGTTTTGTGATTTTTGGGTTTTGGTATTCTACATCATAAGGTCATGTAGTGCACGGGGAGTTAAAGAAGCATGTCCCTGTATGTCACCGAAGTCATGGGATACTATCTTTCAGAGGGTTGTTGGAGAGTGCTTTCCTAGCTATACCAAACCTGAAAAACTTGTTACCTGGAATTGGAGCGTTAACACTTTAAATCCTACTGCACTACATGATCTTATGATGTGGAATACCGAAAACCAAAAATCACAAAACCATGACAAGCATGTCCAGTGAAGGGCAATAAAGATGGTGGGACTGGAACACAAGTCTTATGGGGAGTGGCTGAGGGAACTGGGGTTGTTTAGTCTGGAGAAGCAGAGGCTCAGAGGAGATCCTAAAGCACCGTACAACTACTTGAAAGAAGGTTATAGAGAGGTAGGGATTGGCCTCTTTTCCCAGGAAACAGTGATAGGACAAAAGGGAATGACCTCATGGTACCAAGGGAGGTTCAGATTGGATATTAGGAAAAAATTCTAAAAGCTCAGGAGTGGTCTGGCACTGGAACAGACTGCCCAGAGATATGGTGGTGTCATCATCTTTAACAGTGTTCAAGAAACATGTAGACATGGTACTTAGGGACACGGTTTAGTGGGAAACAGTGGTAGGTAGACAGTTGGACTAGGCGATCTTAAGAGACCTTTGCTAACCTTTATGATTCTATGCTTTTTTTGATTCCCTGTGTCTGATACCCAAAGTAATGGAATTGATAGCACATATTTTTTCTCCCCAGTTACCCATGTATATTTTCATCACCTTGAAATAGTTATTGCAATATTTTAAGCTATCATGTTAACCTTTGATACACTCTCATTTCTACAGAAAAGGGTTATGATGATAATCCTCCAAGAACAAGCTGTAAAAGAGGACTAGCTTGATCAGAGTGGTGAATCTAAAGAATAGTCATTTATACTAGGTGTTGGATAGTTTTGATGGACAGACTGCAGTTATAGAGGTGCAAATGTGAAAACAAGGTTCCAATTTTGGTCACTCAGAACTGGTCACACTTACCTAGATTTCCCAAATGTTGTGAACGTTCTTAGACTTTGGAAATATGTTATGTTGGAGCTGACATGTAAGTGAACTAAAAGTGTGGGCGCAGGATAAAACTGCCTTTAAGTCACCAGTGTGCAGAGACTGGATAAGCTCTGAGCTTTTGGTTGTCAATTGCTGCACAAGACATGCTGAAATGATATTTCTCAGAATAGGCTACATTATCTGCATTTTACCTCAATAGAGTTTGTTAAAAATATTAATCTGGTATTTACATTATAGTAATAGAAAGAAGCTGCAATGTATGGATATGATTACTTTCTCCAAGTATGTAATTTTAAAAAGTTTGCATTCAACAGAGAGCCAAATGGTAGATTATATCTTTAGGATTGCTTTTCTAATTATTTTGAGGTTTGATCAAATATTCCAAACATTTTCTTCCTCTTGCACTTCTACAGTCTCATTAATTTATCCTTTTTCTCTTCATCTTTCAGTGCCTCTCTTAACCTTTCCATATTTTGTGTATAATTACTATCATTTTGGCCAACACGGGCTCAAGACCATAAGATTGCAGCAGATTCTCAAGAGGGGAGATGCACCAAATCTGTACACCATTAACTGTGAATAGAAAGGATGTGGTATTTTATATGGTATTGGGCACTACTTGTGCTCCAATTCTCTGACGATATATCACTCACCTCTTCCATTATCCATACATAAAAAAATGGAAATTGAACTAACAGATGTGGTAGCCAGCACTATCATCCTTTCCTGTTCTATGTTACATAACTGTGCCCTTTAGGAACGTGGTCCTCAAAGAAGGGAATAGACATTCCTGTGCTGACCTGAGCTTCTGACGGGTTTTGTAGCATCTTGTTATTCCACTGAAGTAAAACTTACAGTAACTCTTTACATCATTCCCATGCATAGCAAGCAGAACTTTCTATTTATTTCAGTGAAAGTGTCCCTAACAATTCAGATACACTTTCTAAAAATGCACAAGCCATCAATTTTTTTCTGAGTGCAGATTACTTCTGAGGTCAGTATGCTCAATGACTTTTTTACTTTTAAATTCTACGTTATAAACTATAATTGTTGAATTATCCTCTTGTTTATTTTAGTGCAAGAAGTAAACTCTTGGCTTTTGATTATTTTTAGCATTTGTACTGGTTTTCAGTTTGCCCAGAAATGTCTGTGAACTGAGAATTAGAAGGAAATGTCTAAAACTAGAAGAATATTTTCATATTGTGTTATTCTAATAGTCTGTTCTAATGTTAATTTTTTGTTAGTGTACTCTTATAAACTCAACTTGGGAAATACATTAAAAAAATAATAGCTGCATGAAGTCCTGATCAGAATCAGTATATATAATTTATACACCACTGTCATCACTGAGGTTGCCATTGAATTTTCATTACTGGGGTGAGTATCCTCAAATTTAAGCTTGATTCAGATAAGCATTTATACATACTGCTAATTCTCACTGAATTAGTGGACAGGTGCCTGATTTTCAGGTTATGTTATGACTACTCAATTGTTCTAAATTGAACACAGGCCTAAATGCTTTGCTGAATAAACCCTTGCAATATGAAATCAAACCATGGAAAAAAAATTCAAACACACTTTTCTACTATATAATGAATGGAAAGCCCTTGTAAGAGTAGTAGCTGTAGCACTGATAACACAGATATTTGAGAAATGATTTCACCAAGATGTGCATATATGTCTACAATATTCTTTTATGTGAAAAATAGGAATAAAATTATACATAATGGGTAAAAATAGGGCCCGATTTTGTATAAACTCTTCTTGTGTAAAAAGATGAAACAGAAAGAAATCATTTTTACTTACGTCTTTTCTATAAGTACTACGTTACTTCTAGTCCAGCAAATTTCTATAGGAGAAATATTTAAAAATTATCCAGTGGGGTATCTTTCTATATTATTAATAAATATATTCACAGAGTTTGTTACATCTGCCATTCAGGCATATGCACTTGAAGATTTCTATGGCGAATGGGTAATATCTCAGAATTTAAGCCGTTCTTAGTGTGCACTGTTCATGCTTGGCAAGATAGTAAGAGAAATTTAGACGAGCTGTTTATTGGTGTTATTTACTGGTATAAAATTTCATCTTGGGATCTTGATGCTGCTCTAGCTTCAGTTGTCTGTTTCCCTCAAGTGACTGATATTTCCTGAGAAAAGAATTGTGCTTCTTCCATTGCTTGGGTCATGATTCTTAAGGCAAGGCAAGAGGTGAAGAGTTTTGGTGAAATACCTGTGTACATCTTGGAGATTCTCCCAAAATTTCTCCTTGGCCAGATAAGCCAATTTTACTACTTATTGTCAACATCAGACTGTATAAATTGGATAAAAAGAGGTGCAGGAGAATTAAACATACTGTATTGTGTTATATTAATGTCTCCTGACATGGTCAGCAGTGGAAATCAGGATTAGATTTAACTAATCTAACTGTCAATGTGTGCAGTTACTAATGTTTAGATCTGACTTAATCATCCCAAACTCCTTCAGTAGTGGAAGGACACTTTCATGCCAGTATTGCTCTGATGTACATTCAGCATGTATTTTATTGTAATTTGTAAATATCTGTATTTAGTCAGATGTAGTATATCTCTTGTATCTTGCTTTTATCATAAAGCTTTTTGCTTTTCTACCCAAAGAGCTATCTGTGGGAAAGTACAAGTTCTTCTTTTATAGCATTTCAGCTCCTGTTTGTGCATGACACAGGAATAGCACTAACATTTGAGGTGGTAGAATAATAAGCAAATCAAATAAAACAATTCCTTGATGTTACCTGGGATCAAAATGCCTCCCACTGTTTTGTCTGCCCTCCTTTTTCACAGGCTGAACATGACTGTGCTCTTCTTGTTTCAAAGGTATTCCAGAATACTTAAGGATGGAAATAAAAGACGGAAATAAAATACTCTGCTTTCAGTAGCAGAAAATTTAATAGAAAGAGAAGACGAAATGTCCTCACTTTCATTTTCTCAGTTGTACCATACATGGAGGCAACTCCACAGTGGGTATCTGGTTCAGAAAAGTCAATGGTATAATTCAGAATATCTACTAAAGAAAGAAAGCCTGACCATATTGTACCAGGTGAAGATAGAAGGTAAGGTCAAACATTTCTAACAAAGTCTCACCCATTAGATAATGTAGTTAAACAAAATGCAGATAATCTATAAAAATCAACTATGAAAGAAAAGGAAAACTATCTCAAAGAGTACCTGCCTGACATAGAAAACTCATTTTTGATGACTTAAAATTTGTTATTTCTTTTAACCCCACGAAAGTGAGCAGGACCCGAGCTCATCTTATTATTGTAACTAGGATTACCCACTCTGTTTTCTGCCTTGGATTACAGTCATTTCCCAGGCCTCAAAAAAGTTACAAAAAAATCACAGAATCACAGAATCACAAGGTTGGAAAAGACCTGCAAGATCATCTAGTCCAACCACCCTCCCATTCCTATTAGTACCACAAGCACTAAACCACATCTCGTAGCTCCTCATCCAGGCGCCTCTTGAACACTGCCAGGGACAGCGACTCCACCACCTCCCTGGGCAGCCATTCCAGTGCCTGACCACCCTTTGAGAGAAAAAGTTTCTCCTAATATCCAACCTAAAACAAACCATAGCAAATTCACATGTTGGAGATTCTGCACATTTCTGACACCTACAAACCCCATAAGATGGATTAATAAAAAATAAAGGTGTTATGAAGCAAAAAAATTACAAGTTCATTTCAAATCCTGCTAGTGATACCACAGTATCAAGCACCCCTCACCAAGTCCCACTCCTTTTTGACTCAGGGGAGTATTGACATTGAGCCACAAGTTACTGGAGAAGGGAAAGTACTAAGAAAATATTACTTATTTTCAGACTAAATTTTAACATGTTCCTTAACTTGTTAATCTGTTGGGAAGACTGTTCCACCATTTTATCCAACAGTTCAAAAAACAATGTCAGATGGAATAGTTTAACTTCCAGTCTGAATTTATTTGTGGCCAATTTGTTACCATCTAATTGTGTGCCTCCACCAAGCGGAAGTTTTCCCATGGAGTTTAATTGGATTAGACCCCGTGTCGTGAAGACAGCTGTTCTTATTACAGCATGGAAAAAAAGATGTGGACTGGGTGTTACTGCATAATGGCAGTAGTAAATTATATTCCAAGGGCAAGATCAGAGCTGGTGTAAATCAATACTGCTCAACTGACTTTTAGGAAAAAAAATCACTGTGCAGAAGCAGCTAGTTTGGCCCAAATATTTCCTCAGAAGTTTTTAAAGCCTGGCCTGCTACATAATGCATGCTGCAGGGTGACATCCAACAGCTCCTGCATCAAGCTGTAAATGTCTTGGCACAAACTGGACTCGTGTCTTCAGAAGTCATCCAAACCTGATTTAGAGTGTATGTATCCTGGAGAATCTACCACACTCCCAGAGACATTTTTCAAGTGCTGTTTACTCTCTTTGTTCTTTAAAAACGCACTACTTTTTTTTTTCCACTTCTTCGCTAGCCCATTGGGTACTAGCTAGCCTTCTTTACCCCTTTTTGTACTAGATGTACAAGTCTCTTGTTTCAAATGTTCTCTTCTAGTATTTATACTTCTGGAACATTGTTGCAATGCCTTTCAGTTTTTACTCTGGAAAACTTGAGATGATTGAGCTTTTATTTAGTCACTATTTGACAGTTCGCCAGTTCAAACATTCTCCAAGCATTTTCTAATTGTTCAAACTCCACCATACAGCTTGTAATGTGGGCAGGATAAAGTGTGGCTTCCAATGCAGAAACATTTGGTCTCAGAAGTTTATCTAAAATTAGAAAAAATACTATTTGACTCCTTTCTTAGAAAATCAAGTAAGCATCAACTGCATTAACTTGACTGTGGTTTAGCATGCCTATAGAATATGACCTCATGTCAGGTGAGGTTTTAAAAGGCATACAGCTCCAGTGCTTGTTCTGAAGATCTAATCAACTTTGCTTTCCCCTAAGATAACATTAAACTCACTAATTTCAAGTTAAGGCAAACAAGATGCATTGCTTTTTTTCTGATAAAAATGCTAAGTATGTTATTCTGTATTTCTTTTCACAAAGGTACAAGTCTTGATAAAAGTCTTGATGACTAACTTCCATGACTGAAATGACTTTGCATATGTTTTGAAGTTGACTGGGAGCTCAAGGAAAATGCCACTCCGGGTCTTCAATAGTAATGCATATGAGTGCATCATATGAGTGTTAGGAAGACAGTGCAGTGGCAGTTCTACTACTTTCATTTTGTTTCAAAAGGAAATTTGGCCAGAAATGCTTCACTATCTTGAGTGTAAAAGGAACTTCTAGCCTGAAAGTACAACTAATGATGTAAATGTAATTCAAGTTCAACATAATAAAATTTTTGGATGTCCTTGTGGGTCCAAAACACATGAAAAGTAGTAACAAACATATATATATATTTACCGAACTGGAAAGGGGAAAAACATTTTTAAAAAGATCAAATATTAAGAAAAACAAACAAAACCATGATAAACCACCTCATAAAGCATAAGACTTTATTTATAAAACAAAGGCTTATATTTATTTAATGCTGTAAGAATAATCTGCGTATGAGTCCTGTTAACTCCAGTTGTCCAAATCAAGGAGGATCTGTCAAGGAGGTTCTCATCAATCTCACTTAATGACTACAGAAGCATTTAGCTGATCTGAGGGGCACAGCTGGATTTTCATCCAACCCTTTCATTTGGAAGCTCGAATTTAGCACTTAAAGCAAAACTCCTGTGTTGCTCTGTCGAACTTTGTCTGAATAAACATTATTTTGTTTTAAGATGAATTCTCTTGGTAAATAGACTTATAAGAAGTTAGCAAAAAATATATTTGTGCAAGTTGTATTAATTTTGCAGTAGTGAGGGATGCATCCCACAGAGATGGGTTCACTAGGCTACTCTGATAACTCAGCCTTGCAATGATATGTTGTGAGATTCAGATAAAGATTAGAGTATGTCTCATTAAAAAGTGTAAGAAAATTATATTTTCTCCCAAGACTGACAAGAGAGTAAAGAAAAACAAAGACCAGTGTGAAACCATCAGGAAAAGATCCTAAAAGGTATCAGATTCTTCACACCATGAATTAAAAGAGGGGTAGGAGAAAAGAAAGATTTAAGTGTCTGTGTACAAGATATTTCTTCAAGATAATACAGGAAAAAAACAAGAAAATTTAGGAATCTTAATGCACGACCAAAATTATAAGGGATGTTGTAGAGTAACTTTCATGACTAGAGTAGATATGTAAAGTAGATATGCTTGTTAAGGATGTAAAGGAGACTAAGAGATTTAGGATGTATTAGGATTGTACAGGAAAAAAAGAGAGAGATTGTGGCCTCAATTGTATTGTGGAAGATATAGTTGTATACATAACAGAACTGCAGAAAAACAAACATGACATTGAAACCATCCTAGGGACAACAAATATCAGTAATGGTATGAAGATGATCTAGAAAGTTTACTGAAGATATTTTAGTATAGCCTAGTCATGTAACCAAAGATAACAGATACATAATACACAGGAAGGGTTGAAATAACCAATTTCTTGAATTTATTTCCAGTTCTGATTCTAGTGTTAATTATTGTTAAATTTGAAGATGATCATTTCCTGGAAATTAATAAAGAGAGGGAGAAATGTAATCTGCAAAAACTGTCAACAGAAAGTCCAGATAAATTACTTATTTTCTTCAGCTAAAGTCTGCAGTAAGATATATGAATTTATTTAATTAAACTTCCAGTGATATTTCTGCATACAAATCTTTCTAATACTTATTGTTTCACATCCACAGGTTTACAAACTCACTTTCATTGCTGGAGTACTTTTTGCAGTTTAAGGTTAAGACATTCATACCTACGTAAAATGAGTATTTCCTATTAATTTTAGGAATATTTAGTGCTGCATCACCTTTGAAATTTGTAGCATCTTTTATTTTCCAATAATTTTATGCAAATACATTCTCTTAATGGGTTTTTCTTTTCCAGGCCCAGGGTAGTATATGCTTGTCTTCTCTGTTCATATATATGTATTGTGCAAGATTGTTGGTACGCTATTTAGAAAGTTTCTATTTGTGAAAGAAAAAATATTGATTAACTGTCTTAGCCTTGAGAACAAGATTTTGGTTCATTTATTCATGCCACACTGAACATCACCTGTAGATGCAGTAGTCCAAAGGAACTACTACAGAGACAAACATTTTTGTTCAGATAGAAAAGAGTGGGGAATCATGTTTAGAATTAGGTGGAACGTTTTAAATAATTTCCAGTGTATTCTATTCTTCATCAGGACAAAATATAGATATTTCTGAACTTCTTGGAACTTTTGATGCTTTCTTCCACATGGAAAAACATACCTAAATCAGGATAGATGGGTGTGAGAAGTATAGGATACAAAAATTCAGGTCTCTGTTGCTTTTTGTTTTGCATAGAAGTACCCCAACCAATAGGCTATCAGTTACTCAGAAGTGATTTTTTTTTCTTGTCCAACAATTATATTCAGATAAATAGCAAATAATTCATTATAAATAAATGTCATTTTGCAATTGAGCTTAACCTGAATTATCTTACTTCCCTAATACACAGCTTGACTGATCATTGTTCCGCTTGAGATTACATGCTTTTTTTTAAAAAGAGATGACATGCTTTTTAAAAAAAGTTATTTCCCCACAATTTTTTTTTTTTTTTTTTTTTGAGAAATAGGCAATTTGTATATATTAATTATTTTGTCAGGAATGTATATATTTATGTGTATATTTTACAGGAAATATATATATTACAGGAAATAACAATGCAGGAGGTATTCTTTCAAGTGTCTTTAGGATCTTTAGTGAAATGACATTTATTTATGAAAAGTAAGAACATGGTTCATACTCAGGGACTCAGTCAACATCTGAGAGGATTTTGGAAAGCATAAATATTTTCCTTGCAGTTGTTTCCTTTGGCATTTTTTTTTTTTTTTTTTTTTTTACTGCATCAAAATGTGGTTGTTTATAGCTGTTTTATATTTATAAGAAGTTCCTTGCTAGAAGGTTTAAAGTGTAAATCCTCAGGTAGGTCATCTTACAAATTGCACGTCTCTCTCTCTCTCTCTCTCTCTCTTTGTTTTTTCAAATCACAAAATAGAATTTAAAATAAAATATAGTATTTTAAGATAAATATGAGTTATGAGAATGAAAACAAAATTTAGGCACTGTAATAAAAAACCTAACAAAGTAAACCACAAAAAACAAATAAAGAACAACAACAAATAAAAGTATCCCTCTTCTGTATTCAATCTTACAGTGCCGCATGTGTCCAGACCTTTTTGTTATTCTGTGACCTGTTATCTTGCCTTTTTGTTGTTTTAGTTTTCCCAGTGTCTTAACTAGTGACAGCTGAAATACAAAGGCTTGGGTTTCTTCTGGGAATGATGTATTATAATTTTGTATGGTATACGTAAATATTTGTGATGGAATGAGTTATAGGAGCAGGCACTGCAATTTCTTTCTGAAGTACATAAAGCATGCAAGTTAAAACACAGCCAACTTTTCTGGCCTCTTCTGCCTATATAGATGCACTGAAAAGGCATCTGCCAAGGAGTATCACATTCTTGGTTACTAGCAAATATTTTTATTGCTATGTAAGTCATGTTAGAACTTCTACTTTCACACTTTATGCTAAGGTGATCCATAACTGCGGCAGCACGTTTAGCTTAAGAGGAGCTTGTTCTGGAAAGCACTGTTCTCCACAAAGCTTTAAACATTGCTGTAGCAAGTGCAGCAGCCAGGGAAATGACAGCACAGAGCAATTTAAATAGCTGGCATTTAATACCTGTGCTCTGTTTGATATGAAATATAATGGTGTTTTGGGAAATTTCCAAGGCACCTTTTTTTTTTTTTAAATCAAAACTTTCAGGTTAACTGATTCTGCTGCCTTAACTTTACTATATAGACTACATGACATTTGCCTAATGAATGAAATAGAAATTCTGCTAAGAGGTAGTTGAAAGTTGTGGAACCGCAGACAGAGAGTTCCTTGAGCTCTTGAGGTTTGTAGTATTTTTTGTCTAGCACAGATTATCAGTAGAAACCTCTTGTTAATTCTGACATATGACATTCATTTGGTCAGAACACTTGTGTGGAGAAGAAAAGCCTAGGAGGAGAAACTGCTTTATTTTCTGCTCTCACATTCATGAGCATAATTAGTTTAATTGTTACCATTGTTACCAATTGTTACCAATGTTACCAATTACCAATTGTTACCATTGTTACCAATGAAACCATTATTTTATGGTTTCATTATGTATTTTGAAGCATGCTTTTAAAATGAGAATATTTTAAAGTTCATGCATACTAGAATGCTATCTGAATGATAGATTTCCTATCCTGAAAAGTTTTTTCTTGTAAATTGCTCGGTAATTACATTTCAAAACTGCATTGATTTCTTATATGTCAATAGTTATTAGAGATTATATGTCCAATTCCTGTCAGCTAGGTGGCTTCTTGAAGCTGAAGCTCTTCTTTACAGATTCTTTCAGCCAGTCCTGTTTTTCGGAGCCTTTCCTTTTCTTTTAGAATTTTACTTCTGCTCTCTCGGTGTTTCTCTTTGGCTGTTCGATCGCTTTCCTATTCATTTTCACTTCTCTACGGTGCTTTTTAGAGATGATTCAGTGAAGCAGCACTGGCTCCCTTGTACAAAATTCTCAGTGTACATTGAGAATTTATCTTAGTTCTCCTACATATTATAATTACTAGTTCCAATCAAAGTACATCTTTTGAGCTACAAGTTTGTGTCAGTGCTTTAGTAGAAATGCAAATGTTATGTATTTAACATGCAAATGAAGTGAAATAAATAGAATGCATGAAGTCTGTATTCCATCTCAGAAGTAATTGTAATGTGTAATAAGAATTCGGCAGCCAGGTTTGACAGGAGAGAAGGCACAACAATTTTTATTTACTGCAAGAGCACTCACATCTGTCTGTCCTTTCTTGATTTTGTTGACTTTTAAAGTAAATTTGGCACTATGATTTCTATATGTGACAATGGGCCCATCTGGATCACCTCTGAATTATCTTGCTACCATAATCTTAATTGTCTTCACAATATGATGCTTTTGTAGGTGGTGGAGAATCCTTGTTCATATTTAAGAACTACAGGGCAGTTTTAAAGAACAAAGGTGTATTATCTTGTAGATGATGCTTTTGGGGAACACTAGCAGTAGGGTACTGACAATCCTTTATTAGGCAAACATCTGAGCTTCTAGCACATTATAAATCAGCAGTGGGTGTGTGGGGATGATTGTGCAGTAAGTAAAGAAGTCTTCTAGGATCCACCATTTTAACATACATAGAACTGCTAGTCTCAAAAAGACACTCTAGCAAAAGGTGCTTTCTGTAAAACACTTCTATCTTTTTTTGATGCTTGACAGTTTCATCATCCTCCTTTCAAGATTTCTATATATTAAGATTGGGTGACTGTAGCTCTATTCATTATTTAAAATGTGGAGTTATCTTGAAAATGTAACAGCATGATTACCAAATTTGATTCAACCTCTGCTATCTACATGACTGGTAATGTAGTACAGCTAAGCTGATTAATTACTATCTAGTTATAACTAGTTAAATACTGCAGGGAGCTTTTTTTTTTTTTTAATGGCTGAATGAAGGAATTTACACTGCTAGTACAGACAAATTTCTTCAGGATTTCATCTGTAAATGTATCTCAGTTCTGTGTTCTTCATTTTTGTTGGTAAGTTTGTCTTCCATCATATGTTTTATTTCAAGTCAATCTGAAAGCTCAGGAAAAATGAGATTTACTTCCTATCAGATTTGCTTTGTTTAAATCTTTATAAATATCCAATACTTTTCTTACACAAATCTTACTATATACCCCTCATTGCTCTTGTGTCATTTTAGATGAAAAGTTCCTGGTATCTAACAAAGGCAATGTTCTACTTTCTGATACCAGTGACTGTGTGGACAACTGTCCTTTTTGGCACCTGGTACATTTTTTAATTAATTTCCAGGAGCAGGGAGAAGAAACAGGACATACAAAATAAGAAATAAAGAATTTTCTGATAAAGACTATGTGGAAATATAAGATTTATGTATTACAATTACATAAACAAATAAATAAAATAAAATGGACAGCTGAAGGTCTCAGTCAAAACACAGAGTGAAGTAAATAGTCGTATTCACTTTATAGCAGTAAGCGAGCCTTTATGTATATTTATTTGTTATGAGAAAACTGTTAAGAACCATCTGCTGTTTCACAGGAAGCTAGTGAAAGTATTTCATTATTTCAGAAATGTACTTTGAAACAATATTAATAATTAAACAGCTAAATTTTGCACCAGAAGTAAGTAACTAAAACAAAAAATAAACAAGTAGACCAGTGAGTAATGAATTACAATAACCCAGATGAGAAATAAAAGACAAATGCATCAGTGTCGTGGCATCCCCAGGAGAATATATGTCTGGAAATGGCTTTGTAGTATGATTAAAATAAACACCAAAACCACACTTTGGAATGAAAGCTGATCTCTTCAGGAATCTGAGACTTTTGAGTGGTATATAAGTGTCAGAGAGAAAAACCTGGAATCTGAATGTCAGATATAACCTCCATGTTTGGAAGCTCAATAAGTAGAAATTTTTCTTCTGCCTATGTTTTGCTCAAGAAAAGTGGGTAATATCCAAACCTACATGCTACAGCGCCATTTCAGGAAGATGGGTTTATGGACTCAACTCCCCTTACTTCTGCTATATGAAATGCAGACTGGATTGCCAAAAATATTGGTTAGAGTGCTATCCCCTCTATGCTCTGATAGAATCAGATATCTTTGGGATGACTGAGAATCAGAGAATCTTAGGATCTATATAAATAATAAATTTGTATGCAGCTTCAGCATATTAGCTGATGCTAATCAGTCCAACAGCAGAATAAAAATGAGATGGATTGAGAGCAGAATAATATTAATTCCTGGAAACAATTCTTTTTAGAAATATAATTTTTCTGCATGTAATTGGTCCTCCATGCAATTGGGAAAGATAGTCCAAAATATCACTATTCTGGATGGAAGAGTACTGTGATCTGTTTTTTTTTTCTTCTCCTCCTCTTGTTGTGGGAGTTATTTTTACTTATTAATTTATTTTCAAAGTAGCTTTCAACAAGTGTTCTTGGGAAATATGTTTCAGAAATTTCCATCTTTCACTGATCTTCAGAAAAATGTGCATTCTGACAAGGAAATCTTGAATGATATTAGAGTATTAGTGCATGAATGATGTTAGTAGTTAGTACCTCACTGGAGCTGTTATAGTATAGATAAGGAACCCAGTATTAGGTGTGTATCAGTTGTCATGGTTTTATGATTTTTGGTTATCAGTATTCCACACCATAACATCATGTAATGCACTGGGGGTTTGACTTCTGATGCTCGGGTTCCGAATGTTTGTCCGACAGAGAAGAACTGCATTTCCCCAGGAGACTTTGCAGTCAGCAAGGAGATATAACTCTGTGCAAGGTCACCTGATCCTTCTTCTTCACCTGCTCTTCTTTGCATGTGCTTCTCCGTCTGCGCTTCACCGTCTGCTTTTCTCCATCTGCTCAACTGGACTGTACTTCTCACCTCAGCGTTGGTGAGGCCTATCTACCTTTCGGATACAATCTCTCCCTCTCATTATACTTTGCTGATACCATATTTAGTAAATCAGTTTGTTTCCACCTCAGATTGTTGCCGCTGTTTTCAATTATTTTGGGATCCCCTGTTTCCCTTTTCCGGAGGCGTGGATCCGCGGATCCCTCTGTCCCGCTGGTCACAGAACTGGGCTGAACCAGCCTGTAAACCTTTGACACAGTAACATAACATTTTTTTAATGAACTTTTTTTCTGACAATTATATTCTGACATACAAACTACTTTACAGTAAGGGTGATGGAGTACTGGAACAAATTAACTAGAGAGGTGGTGAAGTCTTCCTCTATGGAGTTATTCAAGACCCATCTGGCCTCCTACCTCTGTAACCTATTGTAAGGTACCTGCTTTAGCAGCAGGGAGTGGATTCAATGATGTCTTGAGGTCCTTTCCAACCCCTGCGATTCTGGGATTCTGTGATACGTGGCTGTCTATGTATATCAGTGTGCATGACTTCATATGTTTATGTGTGTATGTTTGCAATGTTTGAGCTAACACGTTAAATATTTTTGCATTATTTGTATACATAGATCAGTCCTAAAGCAAGGTCCACTATTTATTTCCATGGAAACTGCAACAAAGAACACAATGATACTGTTTGATAGAGCTAATTCTCAGCTACAAAATACTATTTTTCAGTACAGTCATCACGATTAGTTATGCATTTTTTCCAACTGTTTAACAAGAGCCTGCATGGCAAGCTCTTGAAAAATCTGCATGGATGTTTCAAACATGGCTTGTCTTCCACTTTGCTGTCAGTACTGCTGAGAGAACCACCTACCACACTACTGTGCTGACATCCACTGTTTGCTCTCCATAAACAATCAGCAAGAATCACTGAATGACAAATTTTCCTGCACGGAAACCCTCATACGTAATTGAAAAAAATAGTATAGAAAAATACACTAACACAACAAATACCTTGAGCAGCATGGAATCTGCTTAAGCTTTATTGCTTTAAAGCGTATGTCCATTCTCTGAGTCAGCATTCCAGTGTTGCTCTTTTGGATTAAGTCCCGTTTTACTTTAATTCTGGTTGTATCACTTGTTGATTTAGAACAGGTATTCAAAAGAGCCTTCATTTCCCAGGGTATAATCTTCGTCTCAGGTAGGCAAATATTGTGGTGAGTTTTTAAGAATAATTATCATCCTTAAGAGAAAAGTATGGAAATGTTTCTATACATCACGTTGCTCTCCTCCACCAAGGTTTGTTTTAGTCTTTCATTTAATTCACTGAAATTCACTCTTGTAAAGTAGGGAAACAGGCTTGCATTGCCTAAATACTTTGTGTGAGTGACACTCTCTGAGACTCTTGGTCGAAGGAGATATCCACAAGTTAAAACATAATGAAGCGGTCCTTAATATTTTCCGTAGATGATCCAGGACTGCTTCCACCAAGGCAAATTCTGATGCATGATTTTTTTCCCTAAATTCTGTCTTCCAGTAGTTTTAAGAGAATGAACATGCTAATACAAACCTCGATATATATTTTTTGGTCTTGAAAAGATCAAGCATATACACAGTTTGCATTAAATTGGATATGATATTATGCACACGTGTTGTCTATCCAGATATTATTTCTGCATTCTGAAAATGTAGATTATATCCATAGAGCAGTCAAACAAGAGAAAGTGTTTGGATATCCTTGGAAAACTTTTACTTTTCCTACATTGTGCAGTTGTGTTTCCTCCAAGATGATTATTAACATCACTGTAGCTTATTTTGAAATGAAAATACTTTAGGCTTGTACAACTTAGAGCAGGGATATGATAGAATCAGAATTCTCTCAGCCATTTCCTTTGCCTACCCTTTCCTCTTTCAATCATCCCTTGTATTGATAATGAGTCTAGGAGTGATCAAGAACTGCTTGTCAACTGGGCCGCTGGTGTGTTCAATTCCATAGTAGGGAAAAAGTATTTTGGAGTTACTAATTTATGCCTTTTCTGACTACTTCTTTCAGCTCTTTAAAACGTGTCTAGCTTACTTCCCCGGTAGACGTTTTTTATATAACATAGTTTGAGTAAAGCTGCTACAGCAAATGCAGCTGAAGCTGCAGCTACCGTTCTGGATTGTAGCTCAGAGTAGCTCATTTGCTGCTCCCTGTTACAGAGACAAAAATGCTACAAACTAAGTAGAAGGAAACCTGTCATTTCAATGCAAATTAAAAATATATTTAATAAAAATAAAGTGGTATCATATTTGTTTGTTCTCAGGAAATCTCACCTTGTTTAAAAGCTTAAGCCTTAAGTAGGCTTATGACTACTGAATATTATTTTAAAAGGCATGCCATCACTCTATGGTTTTCATTTCTTAACATTAATTGATCCAGACTAAGTGCCTTCTGCCAAATTTCAGTTTGAGAGATAGTGCCTTGTTTATTTATTAATTTATTACAAAACATCAAAAAAGCCCGGCAGGCTACCAAAGCAATAATAAATGACGTTTAATCCAACATTACAAAGATGATTTTATCTCTTCCTTTCCCCCTTCCCCTTTTATTTAATTTCTTGGATGAGCTGCAATGTGGGAACTGCCTGGAACAATTCTAAATGTATACCTGCGGAGTGTTCACACCTTTCAGTGCATCCTCTGATCTCAGCTGCACACTCTTATGTTTCATGCAGACCTAGTGTTCTGGGAAGCAATAAGGAAAATATTATCATCATAGATGCTGTTTTGCTTTAATGCCTCATCTTTCAGAAGAAAGACTGTATCTACCTAAGAATAGGAAAAAAAATTATCAGAGGTAGATCTTATAAGCTAAAAATACACTTACATCATTAAAAAGGTTCTTAATCTAGTTTTTAAGACCTCAACATACAACTTCATTTCAAAATAAAGATAGAATTGACACTATGAAGTGTTCTTAATACACTGTTTGACATATCTACAAGTGATTTCCTAGCATAGCTTTCAGATAAATGAAATTTGAAGAATTCAAATTTTGAAATGAGTTAAGACAGATTTGGAGTCATGCATTCATATGATTGGCTAATTGCATTTTCAGTATCCTAAGTCATTATGCTGTTGACTGATATTGAAATGAATTGGACAGATTTTAGAAAGAGCCCTTTACATAGGTGGCTATAGCTACGATAAACTGTAATATTTTCTAATTCAGATTTTAACTTCACTGTTGCAGTTGTACTACTTCTTTTTGTACGTGTTCCTGGAGAACTGTGAATCATTTTTTAACTAATATGAAATCTATACCTATATACTGTTAAAGTATGTATAAGGTGAATTGTTTAAACAAGTACAGATTGAAATGGCAGAAAGGAGGAAAAAAGATGGCTTTTAAGTACTAAATGGAGTTGTCTCAAAAAAAATTGTGTTAACACACTAGACCATCACAGCAGGAAGATATCTAGAAGAACATTATGTCAATTCATCGCGTCTTTTTTTTACTGCAGACATAACATTTTTTTTTTTAATTTGGGCAGACCATGATGATTTTACAAAGCAACTAGTATTTTTCTCTTGTTCTCTTGAAAGGCTATTATGAGATATTGATTCTTTAATGATTATGAATATCCTTCTAGAGTTTTCTGACTTAAGAGTTTTGAAAGAAAGTGTAAAAAGAAAAAAGTTGACATTTGTCTTTAAAATCGTATATGATGTATAATCTAGAATTACAGCAATGCAGAACATTTTCTTTTCTTGGGTGAAATAGGAGAAAAAATATCTCCAAGTCACCTTATTGATGCATGGAATTTTATATTCAGTATTCCAAAATGAACCCATTGAACAACAGATGATACAACGTGGACAAATCTGTTCTATGTTATGACCTGTGAAACCAAACAGAATCAAGGTGAACTTCAGTGTTAAGAGGCTGCATAATGACTCTGGGAAATGTATTGCCTGAAGGAATTTTCCCGAGGTAATAAAAGATGATTGAAAACATCAGTAAATATTTCGTAGAGAGGATTAAAGTTTGGTTATAAGTACTAGAAATGGTTTCACCTGAAATGTTCCACCAAGCCATTTATATAAAGTACATATCAATATTCTTGCATGTATGCAGAGATGGAAAGCGAACAGCATATACATCACAGATGATTCAAACCAAGGATGTCCAGCCTTTTGGCTTGCCTGGACCAATTGAGTGGAGAGGATTTGTCTTTAGCCACATTTGAAATGTATGAATAGTGATGTAAATAACAAAACTTAATTTATTTTAATTTTGTTAAAACATTAACAAAGTAGACATAACTAGTCGGATATTTGATTTTATTTTTGCGAAACTATTGCATCAGTATGGTTTGATGAAAATGGTTGCAATTCTTTGTGACTTCACAAGATACTAGTCAGAGATTTTTGATCTAATTTAACTCTTCTTCGTCCTCAAAAATATTTGTTCACAAAGGTACGTACTGCCAAAATATGGTGATGTAAATAAGGTGTGATTGTGAAGCAAGGAATATTATTTATAAGGCTTATAAAAGTCTGGTAAATAGACAAGATCATTTTTTTTCTTTGAATTGAACATCTGATTGCAACTCTACACATTCTATCTGTAAGTCTGCAGGTTATGTATTTATTTTGACCGAAAATAGAAAATTGCATAATAATATTAAAGGCTTATGATCTTGTTGGATAAATCATTAGCTGTCCAGGTCTGCATGTGGCCCTCAGGCTGCAGGTTGGACATGCCTGCTCTAGTTGATGTAGTATATTTATACAGATAAATATAAATATGCATGTCTGTACTATTTACACGGGGCACCCATGAGTGCAAAGAACAAAGGAACAAGCTCAGTAGTTGTCAGTATGCTATTTGTACACAACTCACATGCATTTTATCATTTTGTTTTTGACCAAGTAAGAATCACACTAGCAGCATAAGTCATGCCCCATCATGTCTTATGCTTGTCTGTATATGCAGTATTATTCTTGTCTGTATATGCAGTATTATTCTTGTATGTATATGCAGTAAATTTTATTTTTAGAACACCTTCCATTCAAAAAAATAAAAAGGTATAATCCAGACGCTTTCTAGAGAAAAAGCATGCTATCATCACCACTTCACACTATCTATAACTACGATCCTAAGCATTTGTAGGATATGCGATCAGTTTCATTACACTGTACTATACTTTTAGATGTAAAACATCTACCAGTACTATTCTGAGACACAAAAAAAAGAAAAAAAAAGTGTTTTCAGTAGAATGCCTTATTTCACCAACCTATTAGGAAAAAATCCTTGTGCATCACTACATCTGTTGTGCTCAGAATTGCAGTAGTTGATAACAACCACATTGAGACACCCAAAAAATCCACTTAGAAGACAAAATGCAGAGTTGCTGATTTTAGAATGGATTGATTGATGGATTTTTCTGAAAAAAATTCCCTTTCTCTTGCCATTTAGTATTCAAAAATCAACATAATGTGCAGTAGAAAGGATGGAAAAGGGAGCATTTTATTACATAGTCTGACTTGGAAAGATAAAAGTAATAATAGCGTCTTAAACAGTTTGATTATAATTTTACTACTTAATTTCAAGAGCATGCTTTTGTATTATTTTAGACACAAATTTCTATCTCTCATTCATTACATGAGGGACTGTAGTTCATATTCCACAGATCTAGATGTATTTAAGCAATGATGATAGTCAAGCACTCCAAAAGTTTTGTGGAGATATTGTGATTTGTTTCTGTTAGCAGTATCTGTCAGCATTCCTTTTCTTGCATTGAGATCAGTATTGCTCTTCACAGCAAACAATGACTGTGCAGTCTGTGAGTGAAGAACAGAAAATAACTGCATTGCTGACACCAGCATGTTCCTTTAAGAAGGACATTTAAGCAGATGAACCAGTGGCAGTAAAATACAAATACTTGAGTTTGGGTATGTTTGTTTTTCACGTTCAAGTGAAAGTATCAAAAAGTATCAAAAAATTGAACAGGCCAATTACAAGGTAAGGAGACTGGGGACTGCACTTTTCTCTTGATTATGATATTTAAATGTATTTTCTCTCATGACTCTATGTCTTATGAATTTATAAATTTGTTAAGAATTGATAAGTTCTCAGACTTTAGTAAACCCTCAATGCATTCATCTCTCTGTCTCTTACACATAATTTCTTCTTGCTAAGTCCCCTGTGTTTTATTCAAGAATTGCCTTATTTATTGTGAGCCAATAATGCATTGAATTACGTGTGCACTGGCACATTATCTTGTTGAACTATTCAATTAAATATGATAATGTTGAAAACAGTGACACTGTTAAACACTCAGGTGAATGAGCAACTCACTGTGAAGCATAGAAATATTTAACATTGTCTGTGTGCCTTCAAGCAAACTGTTTTATGTAAAAGAAAAATTCAGAATTCAGAGAATGGTATGTATCTAAAAGCACAAAAATGTTGTAGCTTTCAAAATATGACTTTCATGGCTGAAAACTGTAGACCAAACCCTCCAAAACAGAGGAAAGAAGTGAGGCACGCCACCTTATTGTGAGTAATATGCACAAAACTATGATGTGAGAGTCCACTTGCAATTATAATATTAATTAGCAGCAGCATTTTGATTTATAAATTCTTTCACTCTGAAGTAACGTTATGCTACTATACTACTTCTATGGAATATCCCACTGCATAGGGCTGAGAGGAATTCTCTGAGACAATGTGAAACAAAAACATTTGTAGGTGAAACTTCAACATCTAAACTTACCCAATTCTCAATTGAAGACTAGACGTGAAACTAAGTGAGAAACTGGTGTTACACACTCGGTACATGGAGTTTCAGATGCTCATAACTAAATAACATAAAAACCAATTTTCTTCAGAACACTCAAAAGCACTTCTCCTTAGTGCTGTTTTCCTGCCAAATTTAAACTTTCATCCCCCAGCTGTTTTGGCGGTAGAGTGATTACAGTAAAAGTCATAGTAATTGTTTACTGTCAAGAGTGTCTTTTCTCATCTTTTACATGCTAGAAAAGCCTAATCTTTTTTTTCTCCTTCAAAACTTTACAAGAGAATAAGAAAACTCCAGGCAAAGTCAAGAAAGTTAAAAAAAAAAAAAAAATCCTGAACGATGTCCAATACATACTGGCCAAAGGTAAAAGTTAAAAAATTTCTGTCTGGAATTATTGAATACTGGTGTCATCAGGTTAGAATGCAAAGCATTATTCAATGTGATACTCAGTTATTACTTCTATTGCTATTGATTATTTTACTACTGGAAGAATGCTGGATGGAGTTCAATTGGCAGATGCTCACTTGACATTCAAGTTGGAATGAAATAAAAAATATTGCCCCCTCAGTTGTTTTTTTTTTTGATTGAGGATAAGTTATCCCAAAGACCACATTTGAAAATGGGATGAAACTTTTAATTTTGCTTACATCAGTGAGAAAAAAGAATGCTCAAATTCTTTCAAGGAGTATGCATGGTTCATGATTATGTTATGAATTTTCTGAGAAGCCAAGGAAATCTGTAGTTTTAACAGAAAATATTAAAGGAAACAGGATGCTTCTGACTAAATATTGTTAGAAAGCTTTATCCAAGATCCACATACAAAATGAAACCTCTGTTGAGGTAGGTTAAACTTCAACAAAGATGAAACCTTTTAGTTACTCTCAGCTGTTTGCTGTAACAACATTTTTTCTTCAGAGGGACTTTCCAATATCTTAGATACAGGGTGAGAGATCTTCATATTCACCCAGCATTTCAAGGTAAGTCTTTAAAAAAAAGAAATAATTTAGTCTTAGCATACACAATTTTTAAGACTCCAAAATCAGATGCATCTCATTACAAGGGTGATGAGACACTGAATGAGGTTTCTCAGAGAGGTGATGGATCCCCGTCCTCAGGGATATTCAAGATCAGTCTGGATGGGTCTCTGAGCACCCCAATCTAGCTGCTGATGTTCCTGTTCGCTGAAGGGAAGTTGGACTAGAGGACATTTAAAGGTCCTTTCCAACTTAAAAAATTCTATAATTCTCTGATTTTATTACATCTGTTTGCCTTCCTTTGCGCATAAAATGGAAAACAACTTTTCTGATACCATAAAATAATCCACTTTCTGATCATTTGGCCGTGCATTAGCATTTCTTTGGCCCTGAAGACCTTTTACCATTCTTTATGTAGTAACTGTTTTTCCCTCACAATCTTTCTTAGTAATGCAAACCTAGAAGGAACCTGGGGCTAGGCATCAGCACTTGCTTTAAGTTGAAGGTTACACTAACCTCTAGGAATACACTGACATCACTTCAGATATAACCCCTGCATAAAGATGATGGAGGAAAGGTTTCTCATAAATATGTGATAAAAAGAGAAAACAAATATGCAAACAATCCTAGAAACATGATGCTTTCTTGAAATGTCAAGGAAAAACTCCAACAATACAATGAGTTAACCAAAACATTGCATAACTAAATGATTCACAGAATAGAGATCATGTCAATGAAGAGAGTGCTTGTAAAATTAAAAGCTATTTTAATTCATATTCTGTACATACAGATAAGATTATATGGAAATCATATGCAGTGAAGCTCTTAGCATCATCGTTTATAATTCGTAATATTCTAGTGCCAAGGAATCTCAGTTACAGAGTAAAACTCATGGTGCATTTTGTTGTGTAGACAGAGAGAGAAAAAAATATTTTTTTGCTTGGCATATGATAAATTAATTTTCTTGTAGTATGGATAAGTATCAACAGATTAAAATACTCACACTTTCAGGAGAAGTGTGTTATATAGTAAACTCAGGTCAGGATGCCTATATTCCACCCAATTAATAGTTCACTACATGTTCGAACAAATAGTATAAATAATGAAAATGAAATGCTCCAAATTTCCTTAGGAAAAGAGCAGCTAAGACTTCATCCCTGGAGTCCTGTGCTGAGTGAAAGATACCTACTTTGGTGGACCAAAGTCTGTTCAAATTGTTTAACCTACCTCTTTGGTTTTTGGATTAAATTAATGCATTCTTGTGCTGTAACATCTTGCTGGAGGATGGACAAGGATAGGAAAAAGAGATCTGTAATCCATGTCACTTTGGACCAATTATGGATAAGAGAGGGATTCTTCTGATCCTTAAAGTAGTGGTCATGCAGACAAACAGAATTTAAAGAACTGTAGGTATAACTCTACAGCACTACTTTTTATTACAAAATTCCTATACTTACATAAATACTTTAAAGAGATTTCACCTATATAAAATAGTATGTACAGTTTTGGACTCTTATAGGAAGGACGTCAGTAAAATTCTGGGGCACTTGAAGAACGACAGAGGAAACTTGTCACGTTCAGTCTAGGAAAGAATCAGCTTCAGCTTTTAAGCTGCTCACAGTGTACCTATGGGGCAGTCATTGAGAAGACAGAGCCGCATAATCACAGTAGTGTGTTGTTTTGAAGATGAGAGGAAAAGGCATGAGCTGAAATAAAAGAGATGAGAAAAAGCCTCTTCATCAAGAAGAGAGTAAAGTAATAAAGCAGATCGCACAGAGAGGCAAACGCCATCCTCGGAGGTTTTCAAGATGTGATGGGACACAAATCTGAGCAACCTGGTCTTACCTCAGCATTGACCCTGCTGTGAATTCAAGATTGGTCTGGAGGCCTCCTGAGGTCTCTTCCAACTTGTTGTTTCCTATGATGCTGTAATCATAAAGGAGGTGACTATGAGGCATGTACTAATAGATGCACTAAAAACTGCCATAACACTGATATTATATTTTTATTAAATAACTGCTCCTAAGGAGCCAAACAATGTAAAATAACAGTGAAAAGTGGGAAATACAGTCTCAGACATACATTATTTTATTTTCTAATGATACATCTTCAGAAAAGCGTTATGCCAAGGATTGTCATAGAGTAGACAGACAGCTATACTATATTCCTTCAGGGCACTTGAACTGTGCTTGTAGACACAGCAGCTTCTTCAGAGCCAGCTCTGTTGTCTTTGACACAGTGCTCCACTTTTTAATGTAGCTACATCTTAAACAATGAGATTTCCAAAGGCATAGATGCCTATTTGTCACCTTGCACACTTCAATTTCCAGTGAGCACGGAGCCTAGGTTTTGTGTCCTCAAAAATCTGATTCTTCAGTCTGTGAGAGACTAATTAAAGGGTCTCATGCTTCCAAGGTATCTAGACACTTGTGAAAACATTAAATTAGACTTTAACATAATATGTTGTTGCAGTATGTTGCAATTAAGTGCACTGCACTATATTTTAGCAAATAAGACAATGAGGAAGGGTATAAATTTATAAATGAAGACTACTTCAAATTATGAATAATAATGAATTTGAGGTGAAAGAAACCATTTTATGTCATTTTTAGCTTTTAGCACAGGTAATTTATTTTAATCCTGCAGCATATTGCATAAAACATGTTTTCAAAAATAGATGGTTATTTGGACTTGGCCTTCCTCGGTGTAACTTCATAAAAGCTCAGCTTCCTGTCTCCTGATGATTAACGCCAGATATAGTTTACAGTTTGATGAGAGACCATTATTGTAAGTTTACAGACTGATTTCCCAGTCTATTGCAAGAAACTGCAGTCTGTCAAAAACCAGGAGTGATATAACATAGAAGGACCGAGAATTAACTCCAACAGTTATGAAATATACTTTGATAGTAAAGAGTTTTTAGCTTCTTTTGTCTTCTGTCTTTTCTCTTTTTTTTCTTTTTTCCATGCTGCAGTGTTGGCTCATAGATAGCTAGATGCAAAATGAGACTGACATATTGGACACATGGATATCAAGGATGTGGTTTCCGTAGCAACAGTAACCACATAAAAGGTCTCAGAACTTACTCATGGGACATTTCAGTTTTTCACATAAAATGAATACTGGTGGTGAATGTGATTGGTTCAATAGAAGTACAGTGAAAGTACCACAGAACTGTAAGGTAATAAAATATTAGCCTCTTCTGTTTTCTGAAACCAGACTCAAGAATATTTTCTTTATATCATAGGAAAGAAGATCTCAAATCTTGATAGCTACAAAAAATGAGAGGCATTAAATGTAGTAGATCTTTTTGCTCAGAAATGTTTGTAATTATTTAGCACCAGACAACTAAAATTACAAATAGGTAATCTTTGTCAGCAAGAAGTAAAACAGCAACAAAAACCTTCTTTCAATCAGACTGACTCAGATTAAATCATAGCACAAAATCTACATATCTCAAAATTCTGGTCTAGAATTGTTTCAGTTTTTGCATCAGTTAGCTTTGCTTCATTTCTTCTATAAATACATCAAAAAGGCTTATGAAAAATATTGATAGCAAAGCCACGTAAATAAGTTTAAAGAGAGGGATACAGTTATAAAATAATATCTGGAACTGTGAAGGAAATCTAAGAGGAAAGATATTCTACCCTTATGATGTAGCGGTAAATAAACTTGGGTGCACTTAGTGGCCTGCATTGTTCCATTTCCCATACTGTGCCCAACACAAGTGTATCTCAACAATATCTTGTGGCCCCAGGAAGTCTGAAGAGGTAAGTCAAAAAGTAGCAGGATGCTTTCAGTGCATTCCTTGACCCTCAGGTTTGTTTTTATGGCAATAGAACTGACTAAGAAGTTGTTTTTGTTCTGAACAGAAAGCTAAATTGTCTTCAGTGTGCATTCACTTAGATCAAGCACTGCAAGGATGTAGGCTAGTGAAAACTGCACTTCAAATCTGGAGATGCTAGGAGGTGAACTTATGTAAAAGGCATAAAGCTGTCAATTACTTGATAAACAGGGAACCTTCTAAATATAATATTTCTGCAAGCATAGAAGAATTTTTTAGTACAAACTCCAAGTTTTGTAGCAGCAGATGAGTGGCCCAAAACAAAGAAAAATTCCTTGAACAATTAAGGAATGAGAAACGGAAGAAATCTGTCTTTGAGACTTGAAAGATTTTAACATTCTATGGAGACTCTTTTCTTTCCTGTTTGTCCTCAAAAGGATGTGTCCTCAAGCCCAAGACAGTCTACATTTGTGACAATCTCTGTTGCACTTCAGCTCTTCTCTTGTCTAGTCAAATTATTTGAAATGTAATGGTGGTATTTTGGAGGAAATTATGTAAATAATGTAAATGTAAATAACTCTTACATAACATCCAGTGGAAGGCCATAAAGATGATAAAGGCCCTGGAACATCTCTCCTATGAGGAAAGGCTGAGCAAACTAGGTCTGTTCAGCCTTGAGAAAAGAAGACTGAATGGGGATCTTATTAATGTTTATAAATATCTTAAGTATGGGAGTCAAAGGGACATGGCCAACCTCTTTTACATGGTCTGTGGGGACAGAACAAGGGCTACACCCTTGGGTGCTGAGGGAGCTGGTGGGGGTGATTGCTGAGCCCCTCTTGGCCATCTATCAGCTCTCCTGGTTAACTGGAGAGGTCCCAGAGGATTGGAGGCTTGCTGATGGGACTCCCATCTTCAAGAAGGGCCATAAGGAGGATCTGGGGAACTATAGGCCTGTTAGCCTGACCTTGATACCAGGGAAAGTAATGAAGCAAATCATCTTGGGTGAGATCGCACGGCACGTGCGTGGTGTCCAGGGGATCAGGCCCAGCCAGCACAGGTTCATGAAAGGCAGGTCGTGCTTGACCAACCTCATCTCCTTCTTTGACTGGGTGACCATTCTGATAGATGAGGGAAGGGATGTTGATGTAGTCTACCTAACTTCTGCCTTTGACACAGTCTCTCACAGGCTTCTTCTGGGGAAACTGGTTGCCCGTGGCCTGGACAGGTATACACTTCTTTGGGTAAGGAACTGGCTAGAGGGCAGTGTCCAATGGGTAGTGGTTAATGGAGTGAAGTCCAGCTGGCAACCCATTTCAAGTGGTGTCCCCCAGGGGTCGGTACTGGGACTCATCTTGTTTAATACCTTTATTGATGACCTAGATGAGGGGATTGAGTGCACCCTCAGTAAGTTTGCAGATGACACCAAGCTGGGAGGTGGTGTCGATCTGCCTGAGGCTAAGGAGGCCCTACAGAGGGATCTAGGTAAGCTGGATCACTGGGCTGAGGTGAATGGGATGGGGTTCAACAAGGCCAAGTGCCGGGTCCTGCACTTTGGGCACAACAACTCCATGCAGCATTATAGGCTTGTGGATGAGTGGCTGGATGAGTGTGAAGAAGAAAGGGACCTGGGGTGTTGGTTGATGCTAGGCTGAACATGAGCCGACAGTGTGCTCAGGTGGCCAAGAGGGCCAACAGCATCCTGGCCTGCATCAGAAATAGTGTGGCCAGCAGGAGCAGGGAGGTGATCATCCCCTGTACTCAGCACTGCTGAAGCCGCACCTCGAGTATTGTGTTCAGTTTTGGGCCCCTCACTACAGGAAAGATGTTGAGATCCTGGAACGTGTCCAGAGAAGGGCAACGAAACTGGTGAGGGGTCTGGAGCACAAGTCTTATGAGGAGTGTCTGAGGGAGCTGGGGTTGTTCAGTCTGGAGAAGAGGAGGCTCAGGGAAGACCTCATGGCACTCTACAACTTCCTGAAGGGAGGTTGGGGTGAGAGAGGTTTGGCCTCTTCTCCCAGGCAAAGAGCAGAACCTGGGGAAATAGCCACAAATTGTATCAGAGGAGGATTTAGGTTAGACATGAGGAAAAACTTTTTCTCTCAGAGAGTGGTCAGGCACTGGAATGGCTGCCCAGAGAGGTGGTGGAGTCACCATCCCTGGCAGTGTTCAAAAGGCGTCTGGATGACGTGCTGCGTGATATGGTTTAGTAGCTTGTGGTAGCAATGGTAATGAGAAGATGATTGGACTAGATGATCTTATAGGTCGTTTCCAACCTTGTGATTCTATGATTCTAAGGAGAAATGACCATAAATTGGAGCACAAGAATTTCTTCACCAATATGTGAAGGAACTTCTTCACACTAACAGTAAGGGTGACAGGACAGTGAAAAAAGTTGTTCAAGAAGGTTGT
>NW_024884142.1:32552541-32564232 GCF_019232065.1 Centrocercus urophasianus
AGAAATGAAGTGGGGATCCAGGAGAAGTGATCCATAAAAAGCATCTTCAGTCTTGCCTCCTGAAAACATGCTTGACCTGATTTGGGATTTAAAACCTTATTTAATGGTGAACTAAGACTTCAGATAATGAATATACACATGTGAGCATGTTTGCCTATATATCTATATTTATATATCTATGTGAGAGTAGTTTTTTCATCCCCAGACCTCTTATGCTACAGTAGAAGACTTGAGATGCTCAGAATTAAGAAAAAATAAGAAGAAAATCTAAATAAAAAATATAAAATATGGATAGCCACTCTCCTTCATTTGCTTTTACTTGCGTGCTCTCAGTCAGAGGGTTGTGGTCAGTGACTCTGTGTCCATGTGGAGGCTGGTAACAAGTGGAATTGCCCAAGGGTCTACCTTGGGACTGTTAATCACTAACATCTTTATGAATGACGTAGACAATGGGATAGAGTGCACCCTCAACAAGTTTGCTGATGAAACCAAGCTGAGCAGTGTGGAAGGAAGGGATGCCATCCAGAGGCACCTTGATAAATTCAAAAGGAGAGTCCCTGTGAACCTAATGAGTTTCAACAAAGCCAAGTGCAAGGTTTTGCACTCTCAGCAGCGTGTGGAGACAGGACAAGAGGAAATGGCCAGAAGCTGCAGCATAGGAAGTTCCGCACAAATGTGTGCAAGAACTTTACAGTCAGGGTGACAGAGCACTGGAACAGGCTGCCCAGGGTGGTGGTGGAGTCTCCTTCTCTGGAGATGTTCAAGACCTGCCTGGATGCCTACCTGTGCGACCTGGTGTAGGGAACCTGCTTTGGCAGGTGTAAGAGATTATTCTTTTACATCATTGTCTCAAAGCTTGCTGGGGACACAGATGAACAAATCCAAGCAAGTCCTGGGCAAGGGTTGAGAAATCCTTTGTCTGAGGGGCACAGATAGACAAGGCGAGGGGCAACGAGAGAGAGATAAGCTGCAGGTTAATGGCTGTGAAGCGGTCTTTTGTGTGGCCTTATCACAGGGAAGATGGTCATCTCAGGAGGTATTCACATGACTCTTGCTCAAGCATCCAGGGATGTCACATAGGCAAGAGAAAAGAGGAATCAAAAACCATGAGTTTTTCTGGCAACAGATTCCTTGTGAAGAAGAAGAGGTTTATGACATGAGAAGCCTCACGACTTCCCTCTCTCCCTCCTGGACATGCTCTGCGCTCTACCATGATGCTGAAGAGAACAAAGGTTTCTGCCATCAGATTCCTCACTACAGAATTCCTGCATGCTGAGGGACTCTCCTGGGCCTGCTACCTGAATCCTGCTGCTCCCAGATTGGCTCTGTGACTTCTTCCTGCTACTTGCTTGCTTCCCAAGGCTGGCCACGCTGCTGCTCTTCAACCCCTCACCCCCCTCTGCTTTTGCCTTGGACCTTCGCAACGTCGTGCAACGGAACCGCTACTGGATCCTGGTGCTGACTATCCCCGCTTTACGCGAGTTCTTGCTTCTTTCCTATCTTTTCTATCACCCTCCTTCCCTTCCCCATCTCCCTAATTAGGATTTATAATAAACTGATTGGACCAACATTTGAACCATTGCTTCTTAATCTCACGCTGGGTATACAGATATTAAAAGAACCTCATCTCCTTCCTATAAATTGGAGTGAGATAGCAGGGTGGTTAGACTTAATGATCTCTGGAGGTCCCTTCCAACCCCTGTGATTCTGTGATTCTGTTTTATACTTGGTTGGGATAATCCCAGATATGTATACAGATTGGGAGAAGAACTCCTTGAGAGCATCCCTACTGAGAAGGACTTCAGAGCCCTGGTAGATGAAAAACTTCACATAAGCCAGTAATGTGTGCTTGCAACCCAAAAGGCCAATGGTGTTCTGGGTTCTATCAGCAGGGTGAGTAAGGTGATTGTCCCTTCCTACTCTATCCTCATGAAGCCCTAGCTGGAGTACTGCATCCAAGTATGGAGTCCCCAACACAGTAAAGTTGTCAAGCTTTTAGAGAGGGTCCAGAAAAGGGCCATGAAGATGATCAGAGGGGTGGAGAACCTTTCCTATGAAGACAGGTTGAAGGAGCTGGGTTTGTTGAGTCTGGAGAAGAGAAGGCTGCAGGAAGACCATATTACACCTTCCAGTATTTAAAGGGAGATTATAAAGAGGAGGGAAATAAACTTTTTGCACTGATAGATAGTGATAAGACAAGGGGGAATGGTTTTAAAGTAAAAGAGATTTAGATTAGATGTCAGGGCAAAGTTTTTCACTGAGAGTATGTGGAGGTGATGTATCAGATTGTCCAGAGTGGTTGTGGATATCCCATTCCTGGAGGTGTTCAAAGTCAGATGGGATGGGGTCCTGGGCAAATTGATCTAGTGCTTTGTGTGGAGGTTGGCAACCTTGCCTGAGGCAGATAGGTTGGAACCTGATTATGACCCTTTCAACCCAAGTCATCCTATGATTCATTCCACATTAGCATATGTGTCCTTGTAAAGCACTGAACACTGGGTAAATTTGTTGAACAAGATAATGTCCCTGCCCCGGAGAGATTACATTTCTATCAGTCAGTCTGATGCAGAACAAGCACCTAAAGAGGTTCATAGCTTTTTATTATAACACAGGTGACTGCATCGCCAGATGTACTCTGCAGAATTACCTTTCTTATTATCATAACTTAGGTTAGAATTGAAAACACATTGTTGTAACATTTTCTCGCTTTTAAATGGAACAATTATTGTTCAAAATTAATACTAACCCCAGAGATGCCACATGCACTAAATTTCACAAGTCTTTCTTTAAGGCTCTCTTTTCTATGCATAAGTTTTAAACTTAACCTCAAAGAGTTATTTTAAAGAGAGAAGGACTATATTATCTTTAAATTTGCTAGAGTCTGGATTTCACTAATCCTGACTTCAGACATCAAAGAGTAGGGATATTTTAGATTCCCTGAGGAACTCATTTAATTGTGTAAGTATCTTTAAGATATAGTTTTTCTTTTTTTCTTTTTTTTTTTCTTTTCATCTCAGAAATTTTCTGTTCTGAAATTTTGAAAATACTTAAAAAAAAAAAAAAAGCTTTGTGCACACAGAAAAAAATGCAAAAAAATCTCTTAAGTTTGCATAAGAAAAATATGTTTTCTGAACTCTGTTGAGGTTTATACAATATAGTTGAAGAAACCTGTTAAGTTACAATGAGTTCTCTACCCATCCATAGTTCTTCTGGTAACCATTCTTCCTCATGCAGACTCTTATTTTGAATACCTCAGCTTTTTCTCCCTGAATGCTAATCCTAAGGCATAGCAATTTCTTTGTTCTTATAAGGTACAGAAGGTGATAGAGAAGCTGAATAGGAATTACAAAAGTCAATAGTGAAATCAGAACTCGGAAAGATGTGAAGGATGTGGTCATTAAGAGTAAGGGAAAGGGAGGGTATTTTGATTATGATAAGGCTATGACAGACTGGACTTTGGGTAACAGTGTTAGTGAAGCTGATAGAGAAGAAATTATTTATATGAATAGCTTGAAAATCTGAGTAGATCCTTGCAATCTGGATCATATTTTTGTATATAGGAAAATTTAAATAAAAAATTATCCTGCCACATAATCCAGTAGTTCTAAGAGAAATTCCAGTACCTTTTTAAATAATTGTGTCTTTAATTAAAGAATTATCTGATTTCTCTGTAAGGCTTCCAGTCCTGTCTCATTTCTGTCAATGAGTCAAGGAGATGGCACCATTGATGAGTTTCTTGATTTTTCAGACAAGTGTTTGTTACCTCTTCTGATTAAAAAATTATAACATTCAGCTCTAGCTATCTGGTACCACCTAACCGAAAAGCAGAGAATGCATGTTTATCAGAAGTCACAATTCATTTTTGTTTTGTAAATTTTACAGGATAGATGGCTTACAAGAAAAAAATATCGAGTTTGTGCATTTTTTTTAACAGGAACTACTTTGTTTAATAGGTAAAGTAGCTTAAAATTTTCAGAATATTTTACAACTTACATCAGGAATTATTTTTGCTGAGTTCCTGGCTTTTGTTTACAAACTTCTTGAAGTTACCAAACATTTCAGTATTTCTTCTGGTACAGACTTCTTTGGAAAATCACAGCTGTTTCACTGTTTCAGGAAGTGAATCCTGCTAGTGAAAATACAGTATTCATCTTACAGTGGTTCCTGTTAAATTAGCTGTATCTAAAATTCAAGAAGTCTGCAGAATTCATTTTGATGATTATCTAGTCAGTCTCCTAAACAAGGAAATTTGAATTAAACTTCAGATACATTTTTATACAGCTTTTTTCCCCACATATTTGAAATATCTAACCTTCCTGAATTTTGGCAATTGATGCTTCAAATCATACTACAAAATAATTCTAGAATAATTTCAGGTAATATTATTAAATAGCAAAAACAAATAATGATAATGAAAAATAGCAACTTGAAACACTTCTAAAGACTATACATTTTGTGGCATTTCTTAGTAATATAGAGCAGTATTATGTTTGCTTCTTCCTGCATTGTTTTGTTTAGTTTTTGTTTGTTTGTTTTTTAACAAAGACTTGCCCAAAATCAGAAGGAAAATCTGTAGTTTAAGGGAGAAAAGGCAAATTCATTTTGACCTTAGAAAAAGCACTGGTTTGGGCAAATATCTGTGTGACGTCCATCCCATTTTTCCAGGGCTTTCCTCACCTTCTATCCAACATATTCACTTCTGAAGAAGTCACAATTAAAAGTGTATTACAGCAATAAGGTAGTCCTTGTACATTTTCAGATACCTCCTGGTTTGTGTCAGAAATGAATGGATAGTTTGCAGCTTCATAAATTAGTTACACTGAACAATTTCCACTTCTTCAACTTGTGCTGTGAGGAATGCAGTGACAGATAGATTCTGTGCTGTGTTTGCCTATGAGATGATTTTCTTGAAGTCTCATAATGAGTTGTATTTGGCAGGATTAATGAGTATTATAATGGCAAATGGATGTTTGCAGCTCTGTTGTGTTCCATCACATAGTAACATGGGGTTTCTGGTCCCTTGGAGGCCATAATTGGTGGCATTAATGCAGTTTTTAATTATGCTTCTTGAAAAAATGAATTGGAACCAAAACAAAAGCTAAGTGATCATCTCTCTGTAGTGCTGTGTGATGTAAACACAGGGCCATTGCTGCCTCTGATATCCACATTTTGAATTAGGCTAATGGGAGAAGAAACATACAGGAGATTTGGCTGAAACTTGATTTGGGAATATTCTTATTTTTACATTGTTAAATAGCTTTTAATTATAAGATGCAAAGGGTATTTTTCCCTAAAGAGACTGCTCAAAATAGTATGTGTTGTGCTGAACTGCTTGCAGAGATTTTCTTGTTCTGAATGTAGCTCTGTAGCTGCAATTGGAGTCTTCAGATCTTCACTGATTTAACGAGAGAGGATATGGCTCTTCCTACAGTGTCCACATACGAAAGCATTTTGATTAGTGCTGACTCATTGACTGTAATCCTGTACCACGTGACAAGATAGATTTGTGTGCGTGCTCTAGTGACCAACATTTTTCTCAATAAAGTAGCTCAATATTTTCTACAGAGCAAGATTCCATCATCAAAACTAAAGAGAAACCTGTGTAAGAGTGCAAAAAAAAAAAAAGATAAAAAAGGAAAAAAATAAGTTGAATCATAAGGAAAATATATCAGTAAAGATATTTAAGTAAAATGGTAAAGTTATTTGAAAGGCATGTTTCATTTAAAATGAAAGCAAAATTATAATTTTCATATTATCACTGTTATGGCATCTGGTGGCTCTAATAAGAGCAATGTCACTTCTGTTTCGTTCTCTGTGGAATATGGATAAATCAAAAGGTAAAGCAGAGAGGCTTAATTAAATGGTTAATTACATAGTTACAAGATATTTATTTAATTGTCTAGCTGCCTTCCTGCCGTGCTGTTTTACATTTTCTTCCAGTCTGCTGCGATATTACAGAAGAGATAATGTAACTAGAATTGCCATTTTTCATGAGATACATTAAATTGGGATTAAATCCTGATCCAGGGATCTCTTTTTGATATCAGCCATGTAGAACATAGCTTACTCACTTGTTATCTTAGTAGTTTTCCATTAAATCTACAATATATCAACAGTGATACAAGCACCATTTATGCAGGCCCCAATCACTGAACATTGTTCCCAATCTCACCTTCATGCAAAGACAAAAGTCTGTGCATGAAGGTGAGGTTTCCAGACAGTTATCTTACTGCCTGTGATGAGACCTTTTAAAATCTTTTTCTATTGAGGAGAGATAAAAGAGACGATTCAGATACATTCATGAATTTCAGGTACATATATGAATTTCTTTGTGATATATCTGTGGTCATATATAGAAAACTTAAAATTAAAGTAGTATACATATCAGAATGAAACTAGATCAAAATATATTCTAGATGACAGCCTCTGATAGAAATTCAGATGATTCTGTTCTCTCTAATGTGTTTACTAGATCTCCATTGACAGTGTAATGGGAACTTAGACACCTACGCTTGCAGAAACCTACAGGTAAACACCTACATTTAGTTTTCTTAATGTGTAACTTATTCTGAGTAAAATTTACTCTCTAGCATCTGACTTGCAAATATGCCTGTTCCTTGAATGACAATAATCAGAGTTCTTATTACTATTACACGTTGCTTTCTTTTCAGCTTGGTTCTCTACATGTTGGTGATATGGCTCCTTATCGCACTGTTCTATTGAACTTGCTGCCTCTGAAGTGACTTAATACTGCAAATACATTGTCTTCACAGTTCCTGTTTGTTTAATTCATCTTTTCTTCTTACATTCAGAAAAACTTGATGGAAAAACACAACAGTTTATTTCCATGAGCTTCAGCTATAAGATTAGAAATAAAGTCACAGATGGTAAATATGAAGTTAAATATCATTTTCAATTACAGCTCTCCTGTCCCACACCAGGCCCCAAGAAATTTTCACTCCTACTTTCTCTCTCTGTTTTTCTTGTGTTTCAGAGCTTCTTCCTGCCTCTTAACCAGCACTGATGCAGCTTTACCAAGCTGTCGTGTTTCTTGCATATAATGTTTGGTTTTTTTCCACTTTTTCCAAAAGAGCATGGCTAACACTCAGAATCTTTCCCTACTGGAGTGGGGTTCTCACCAAAAAATACAGAAGCAGTTGATGAAGCTTACCTTTCTTCTACTAAAATAAGGCTATCACTCTTTAAAATTGTCGTTTTAGCAAGATAACTTCTCAATTTCCTTGATGGACAAAAATGAGTCCTGATAAGCGTCTCTCATCCCTCCCATGTATGTTCATGTTTCCTTTCTTTGGAAGAATACACAGTGGTGAGTGATGCTGTGTCAGTGCTTGCAGATTTTCTTGGATTGCAGCATGGAGCAAAAATGTTTGTTTTGTGAGATGTTTAGTGGAAAACATATTTTGATCTTTTCTCTTTCCATTTCTCATCTCCTTCTTTCTCCTTTTGGCAGGACAGATAGCCAGTGAGGGTTATTATTTGCTGCCTACACCTTCAAGGAAAGGCAGAAATTCGTGGGGACATAGCAATGTTTAGGTTGAGGCAGTTGGGCTTGTTAATCTTGCAGAAGAGAAGGCTCCAGAGAGACCTCATTGCAGAATTCCAATACTTGAAGGAAATTCAATGATCTTTAAGGTCCCTTTCAACCTAAGCCATTCTGTGATTCTATGATTCTATGAAATGTTATCTAAACTGGCCTGTGAGCTCAAAAAATTATGAGATTAAGCCACCCAGTCTTTCTACTTTTGCACACTGCTAGATTAATATAACTTAATGTAGAATATCTCATTGTTAATCACAAACATTCCGTAAAGTATGAACTATCTAATATTTATTAAAATCTAAAAACTGCACTGATTTTCAGCACCTGGCTCCCATCTCCAATAGTTTGCAGGTTGAGATTCCTGAAGTTTAGTTTGAATACTTAAGGCCCAAAGGACAAAACCAAAAAACATCTCTTTGAATGTAATGTTATTCTCTAAATATACCTTGACTTTTCTCAAAGGTCATCGTAGATCCCAGCACTCTCTGCTATTCCAAAAGGTTATTTTCACTTCCATTATTGCCAGAGTGACTTAATGAACCGTACCAGCTGTGGAAGCCACCACAAAACTGCTATCACTCTTTTTTCCTAGATCTTCCAACTCTATACAAAAATGAACTTGCAGAAGAAACTCACTCTCCTTTTACAGTTAATGATACTGTAAAATGGTGAAAGAAGATAAGGTGTCCTGAGCTATAAAAGTGATCAATAGTATGCAATCAGGAAGCCAAAGCTTTTAATGTTTATTTTACTGGATAAGAAGTCATAGAGAATGCTGGCTAGCTGGATAAAAGCACAGTCTAGCTGTCAGGGTCTTTTGCAGTAGTTAATTCGTCCTAGAACTGGATTAACTTTGAAAATCAAAAAGTTGCTTCTCTAGTCATGGAGGATGGTTTGTAGGCCCCCGTAAATCAGGCAGAAAGCTGCTGAGGTTGGAGAGGCTTATGTATATGAAATCCTCACATCACGAGACTTGTATCTACTTATTAGAAAAAGAAAAACCACAACTGAAGTTGAATAAGTCAGCTACATACAGAAAGAAAATATATGATAATATGTACTGAGCATAAATAGAATCTGAGGGAATGAAAACTTGTTCAGTACATTGAAAAAAATACATATCAAAATGAAAAATATTAACTGACGTTGGGAAGGGACTACAGCAGGATTTCTTTCAAGCATAATGCAATATTATTAGGTCTTCAGCAAAATGACCTAACTTTAATTACCAATGCCCTAGTCTGTCTGCTCAGTCTCCGCTTTGGTATGCATAATGGAGTCAAAACTCTGCACATCTTTTTTTCGGTGTGTTGATTCCATTGTGTATATTTGAGCAAAATCAACTGCACATTTTTTACAGTGGGCTGGATCTGTGTGGTCTTTACGCTCTCATCAGGAAATAAATCTCACACAGTATCAGTAGAGTAGTCTACGATAGAACCAGTCACCTCCCATTTGCATTAATAATGCTTGTTTATTTTATCCAATGCCTTTTTCACACTTAGCATATTTTAAAGTATACGACAGCCATATTATAACATTTTCCCTCTACACAAGTACCACAGATATAAATCCTTTATACACTTGCTCTGAACTCACTTATAAATACCCATTGAAAATGTCCATTTAAATGATGGTAATGATAGCGGAGTCTAATATTCGGGAAGATTTTCTTATTATCTTATTTTGAGAGTATTTTATTAATAACATATTGATATGAAAGATAAGAACATTTTACCTCCATAAATTTGTATCTGCAATTTGTTCTTCTCACTGCACAAACAAATTTAGGATGCCACTCAGTAGTACTGATTGAATATTTATTTAAACAAATATCAGTATTACCCAACTAGCTGGAAAATCCATGAGTTTGGTTTTGATAGCAGAGCATTTCTCAAAAATTTATGTGTGCATGCAAATGCTGGTGCTTTGGATATAGGCTAAAGTATTTGCTTTATATGTATTATTTTGTTTGAATACAAGAAAGCTGGTTTGATTTGTATGTTTCCCCCTTATAGAATTGTTCCAAGGCTCTGTCAGAGATCACGTAGAGTAATTTTTCCCATCAATCTTTGCTGTGCAGCCATGCACGAATGCAGTAGGAAAAAGGGGGCAGAAATCAAATCACTTAATTGCAGCATTTTTCATCTACATCTTTTGTTTTATGGTGGTAAAGGCCCCGAAGTAGCCTACCATGATTCATGGCTGTCACTGCTGCCGTTAGCAGTTCAATCTTTCATTCTAGGCATTTTGGTACTGAAAGTACCTACACAATTACTTTGATGAATATGACTTGTTTGTTTTTTCCCCATTTTTAGCAGAGAGTGGTTGTGCTTAATACAGACATTTAAATAAGATAGTATTCATGCCTGCTGCAGCAACGCCATTTCAAAAGTTGTGTATCTAGTTCATGAATAAGATCATTCTGCCAAGGAATTTAAGTTCACTAAACTTAATGATTTTTTTTTAACCCCTTCCATTAGTAAGTTCATATTATAAAATTTTGTTCATATTCCTTCTCTACAAAAGGAATAATAAACTTGGCTCAGACACGGTTACAACTTCTTTCAAATCTTTGTATTTTAATTTATTTTGGTGGGGATGCGGGGGAGTGGGGTGGAGAGAGGGCATCGTGACAAAGCCAGTGAAACAGAGTACACACTGTTTGTCATAAAGAAAAGAGGTTTGTATCTGTGGTTTGTGCACATATCACAGAAAGCTCTTAGTAATGCATGCATATTAGGAGAAACATCATTGATGATATTAAACATTCCAGGCTATCCAAATGAAAAGATTTTGAGGAATACATTTTTTTTAAATGTTATATTATTTTTTTTTTTAACTTCACATTGTCAGCACAAAGTATACTCCTCTCTTTGAAGATAGGAAAAAGGCTTGCCTATTTGATTTTATTATTGCACAATTAATAACATTTCCAGAAATACGCTGAAAATTTAGATAGCCATTTTTGCAAAACAACAGGAAAGATTTTTGTGTGAAAACTGTTCTTCATACAGATCCTCAAACCAAAGGAGTCTGGCCTTCATCAGTACTGATGATTTCAGTTCACCAGTAGTAGTTCTGTGCCCAGACTTGCATCTTAAATTCAGGTCTTTATTTTATTGTTTTTATTATTTACTTATTTCGTTGTATTATTTCATTCACATTACCAAATTCTAGGCATGCACTCACTGATGAGTAAGCAATGCCTGTTATCATTGTAACAGTGGTCAACACACAGAACAGAGTGCTGCAATTATGTAGAATAATATTTTAAAAAGCCAGCAGCAGAAGTCCTTAGTATGTTAGACTTAAATTTGAGGAACTCCTAAAATGAAATGAAAACCATATAGCATAAAGTCAATTTAGTAACTAATACTAGGAAAGGATTTTAAAGAAAATTTATCATATCTGGGATTGTACAACCTGCCAGCCTCTGACCCGTAGAGTTATAATCCATTTGGACAGGCATGCACTGGAATTTTCTTTTTTTGGTGTGGTATTCAACAAAGAATGAGTGAGGAGAAGAATTTGGTCAAGACTGTTACAGAGACTCAGTTACATCCATTTGGCATGCAAATGCTGAATGAAGTAACTGCATTTTCTTTCTGGAACAGAAGGGAATGAAAATGGCAGGCTATTACAGACCTCTGAAATTCAGAACTTTGGGGTATGAGAGAAATTACAAAGTTAGAAAGATCTGTGCCTCTCTCTTTCAGATATTGTTAGGATACAGCACCATTCTATGAAGCAGCTTATGTATCTCTGTGAATCAACACCTTAATCTGCTCTGGTGGAGGCTTCACTTTCAATCTTTCCATACAACAAATGAATAGATAAAAAATATCTTGATACTATACAGACAGTGAAATACATGGTGAAATTTAGCGAATGACAGTGAAGACATGGTAAAATACTGAAATGAGCAAATATTTAATCAGGTTCATCATAAAATGGTTGGGTATTGCCTTCCCATAGCTTTTTGGTTCACAGACTACTGCTGGGTTTAAAGAAGCAGCAGCCATCCCATCTGTGTGCACATTACTGCGTGTACACCATCAAAGAAGTGTTAGGATAAATGGGGGTAATAGTACACGATACAAAAAAAAAAAAAAAAAAAAAAAAAAAAA
>NW_024884142.1:32564332-32649085 GCF_019232065.1 Centrocercus urophasianus
ATCAGCATTTATCTCTTCAATATTATCTTAATTATTTTTTTAAATAAAAAAAATTTTTTTTTTAAATTGGGTTTAAATTATAAAAAAAAAAAAAAAAAAAAAAAAAAAAAAAAAAAAGTAATTAATTTCATATTTCCTTTATTTAGTGTAGCTTTTAATAGGTTGCTAAGAAATATTTGATTATACCATATAAAAAACAATAAACCCCATCCAGATCCTTTACAAGAACAGTTCAGATCTTCCATCTGAACAGTTTGAAGTTTGGTGGTACGGAAAGGTGGCTAGAAATTACTGGCAGCAGCTAGATCTTTCTGGGGCAGTGGTTCAGAGCCAAAGGAAATGAAGAGCTTCCCAGGCAAAAGCACCTGTCAGGAGAAAAAAAAGCACACATGCAGTGGGTATTTCACCCAGGGCTGTAAGGCATGAAAATTAACAGCATCACTGCTGTGCACAAAGTAATAGCAGCCTAGCCCTAGCTGGGCTAGTTCAGAGTTAATTAAACTAATTGTTTATCTTCCTTATGGCATGATACAGATATTTCGTTTCTCCTCATATAGTAAATGTTTTATACTTTGTGATCCTTGTCTTCTAAGGACTGAACTCCGGTCTTCATTCATTTCTCATTTCTGTCCGAAGTAGGAGCGCAGTGGATACTACTTTATGTCACTCTGAACAAAGAACTCTTCCTACCAAAAGCCACTGTAAATAACTACTGCTTTTGCAAGATTTTCAGAATTTAGAATTTTTCAGATTAAATTTCTGATGGTAGGAGAAATATCTAGTATTTTTTTCTATGTTCTTCAGGGATTTAATCTCTGCTAATTTTAATTACAGTTAGGAATGTAATGTGATTTTGACAGTTCCTCTAGACATCTCTCTCCTGATGCTGCTTTAAAAATATATCCTGCATTATATGCCACTTTAAAAATATTGTTCTCTAAAAAAATCTTGATAACCTCAAAATATTTTATGTTTGTGATAATGAATATGCATCCAACTATTAGAGTAAAGCATGGTGATCCACAAGTATATGCAGAAGTGTGCAAATAAACTTATACTAAGTTGTCAAAATGAATTTTCAAGAGCAGAATAATAAACATTTCTCTTGTGACTCTCTAAGGGACAGCTAGTCATCATTCTCTTGTAAGCTATTTTAAATTTGCTGTTTTTTTTTTGTTTTGTTTCGTTGTTTTTTTTTTTTTTAAGAAAACACTTAAATGCATTTCTGGGAGAAAAGCAATTACAAACATTTATTTGCTTGAGTAATATCTCCAAATATCACTTACATGATGTACCTCCCCAGTCCTCAGGCGAGCAATGACATGTTAGTTATATAATTTTCTTGATTTTTCTTGAAATCTGAAGAATGATCATTCAACATGGTAACAAAGCTCAAAGCAGTTGGGAGTTAAAGTGATTGCTGAATGAAAGCACATGAAATGTAAGTAAACAACAAAGTGTTTCTGTTGATTAGAGGTCAAGCAAAGGTCAAATAAATATAATTTTTCATGAGGGAAAAAAAAGGTAGGTCACACTGCAGAGAAAGCCATTCTATAGCAGCAACTCTCTGCAACAGCTTCTTATTTCCAAGTGAATAAGCACAAGCCATGGAACTAATGAAGCTACAGTCAGATAGAAACCTAGTTTCCCTTCAGGAACAAACTGCTATGGACCTGAACTCTTCTGTCTTTTTGTAATTTCCCAACTGGGCTCTACCTCCCTTTTCCCTTTACTGGGCTCTACCTTTTGAGGTGGAATGGGTAAGTGTGAGGGCCTGGAGGAGCTAAACTTTGATTATACCTTCTTTTGTACTTCCAAGTGTGAGTTAAATGTCCCATCTGTGTGCAAAGGAGTTTGCCTTTTCCTATTTTGGGTCCACATGTGAATAGAAGAGGAGGGTCAAAAGTGTTTACAGTCATGGATAAGGACAGTAATACAGTGTTAAGATATTAAGTAATAATATCATCAATCTAGCTTTACTTACTGGGCTTAAAACCCATTTTCTAGATATAGTTAAGTAACCATTCATTGAATGGCACAGAAAGGTTTGGATCTAAAGTAAACTTGCATTGTACTCAAATATGTGAGTAAGTCAAAGCATGTGGACAGCTTTGTGAAGCAGATGGGTAAAAATGTGGTTAAGAGAGGAAGACGGTTTGGATGTTGGAGAGGGGGCTGGCAAGCTGCCTATGTTAGTAATGCTAAGGAGTGCTGGAACACTTGATAATTTCAGAGCAAGTTAGTTTGTCACAGCTTACAACCTGCTCAGCACTAGGGAGAGAGCTTGTTCTGTCTTCTCATCAGTATGTGATATGGAATAATCACAGTGGTTACCTAACAGTGCTGAAAAGCTTCAGCAGCAAAGGGTAAGAGACTGCAAATCTGATTGAATGTGGGCATTTCAGGTTTGGAAATATGTGCTACCTACTAAAATGAGCTATCGACTAATTCTGAAAGAAATGTTATATGGGCTTAATGTTCATCTTCATCCACACTATAATGAGAAGGATTAGACTGGCTTCCATATGTGCAGTATTTATTTCAGCAATACAGGAAAATGTATTTCCCTAATATTTTTTCTGTATGCACAAAGCCTTAAATTTTACAGATGTGATTAATGTTTTAATTTGCTGTTCTAGTTGGATACAAGTTTACCATACAATATAAATTACTTACAAAGAAATTTGCTTATATGGAATTTAATTCATATGCTGTTTAGCCGCCATGTGTGGCATAGCTTTGCCTTCTCTATAGAACCAAGCAGTTGTGCAATTGATTTGCAAAATAAAAGCTATCAGGTTACACAAAGCATTTCTTAACAAGCTAAACTAGAGCATTTATGAAGAAAGAATGTGCTATAATTAGTGTTTATTTTAGCAGGAATTGGTAAACTGAATATTAATTGTAAATTGTGGATTGGATTTCTGATTGAAATTGTTCTGATTAGTCAACTTTTTAAAAAATATTTATGTTATTGATCATATATATTTATGTAGATCTCATTTGTACAGCAAAAGATAAACAATTAAACATGTGTCAAATTATATGAATCAACATAGTTCCAAGATTCTTTCAGAATCCATGGAATATGAAGCTGGCTGCTGATTGTTGAGATAACTGAAAAAAAATTAAGAAAAAATATTTTCTCAGAACTTATTTTATTTACTTTTCAACTAATGGATGGAAATAGCACATCCTTTGGATACTGACATATCCTCTATGGTCTACATGTGCAAAAATAACAAAGTCCAGGACTATTTTCAGGGCACAAAATACATCTGGAATCTGCAGGTACAGGCAGAAAAGCTGCAGACAGTGAGGGACTTTGGGTACATATTGACTGTATCATACAGTAGTTTTGATGTGAGGGATATCTGACTAACACTTATTTAGCACTTATTTTGTATTTTAATATAGCTTTCTAATCCCCACATTTAATACGAAGTCTCTGCACCAATTATTATCTTTCAGATGTTAAGGGAAGCAAAATTGAAAACGCCTAACCAGAAGTGCTGCAGACACTTCTGAACTCCTTTACAAAGAGGGAAGAACAAAACATCAAATGTTAGCTTTCAATGCTATTTTAATTGAAATCCATAGGACTCTTATGACTGATTTCAGCAGAGAGAATTTCTTGTTTTCTTAGAATTCTCACACTTTAAAAAACTCCCCTGCAATCTTGCATGGGAAGAATGGATTGACCGATATCAAGGTACATTTCATCAGGTAGAGATGTTGTTCTGGTAGATGAGCACATAGAAGATATTTATTTTGTTTACACCTACAATAAATTTCCTAAGTCTAATAAATGTGGTAGCAAAGGTTCTGACTTAAATGCTAGATACCCCATTAGAACAGATAAATCTAATAGTTAGAAACAAAGTTTTTCCCTTGCCCACCCACAATAAGTACTACTGCTCTGATAGGCCACAGAACCTACAACTTTCTCCATTCTCTTTTTTAAATGATTTATGAACATCAGCGTGTTCATTTGTGCTGCAGCCAAAATAATCTGTTTTTATCTATTCATCATGTGTACAGCCATTAAGTGTACAGAGTAAATAAGAAAGAAAATGTGGTATAGAAAATACAAAATAGAAAAACCCTTTGTTTATGCAACTGTTTTCCTAGGGAAGAGGAAGTTGTTTTCAAGCTTTTTCCTGTGTAATGCAATGTAAATACTGTATTCAGCATTTCTGTCCCTTTCATTAACCACCATTTCAATATAAGCCTTATTAGCTAATTAAACTATTTAATTAGTTATACTTGAGTAGCATTAAATTGCAATCACTTGCATCTGTTTTAATAGAGGACGTGTTTTATATGTGTCCACAAATGCAGGCAAATATATTACTCTAGCTTGCATTCTATGTAACCAAACAGCTCCTCTGAACACCTAAGCAAGTAATCCTACCTCTGTCCAAATTGCTGTATGTTAATAACTGAATTGCAGAAATACCATGTGAACACTGACATTGAAGACTAAATTCACAGTAGAGATTTTGGCTAATTTGGACAGGACTTGAGTTAAAATGGATTTTACTTTTTACATTTGAAGATGTGTGGTACATAGGAATATGTATTTTTATATATTGAAATTTCTCTCTTCTCAAGCTGCAGTTTTCCTCTACTTTTCTTTTTACTTGGAAAAAAAAAAAAGAAATCCAATTTCCCTGGTGTCCTGCAAAATAGGGCACTTCAACAAGGGTGTGAGTCACCACTTTCATTTGGTAAAAACTGAACAAAATTTCAGCCACAAGGTTAATATCATTTTATTTTATTTTATTATCTTAAAACAGGCACCCCACCCACTCAGCCAAGAAATACGCACAGAGTCCTTTTACAATCCTGTTACATGAATGCAGGCATTAAAAGTCATTAGAAATCTCTAATTGTACTCCACCTGGCCTGTAGCTCCCAGACTAAATGACTGGATTGGTTCATATTTTCTGTCCAGTACAAACCAGTCCCATGAGCAGGTGCATCTAAACCTTAATTAGAGCTCCTGGAAATTGTAAGCTTTCAGCCATATCATAACTTCAGAAAGACTAATTTTTACCCTCAATTAATACCATTGGTATTTATTTTCTTTAGTGAAATCTCTAATATTAGTCTTTGAATTTCAGAATTATTGCATTGCGCATAAAATACTTTCATAATCTGAATAAGATATGGCTGTGTATTATTTCTAACCTGTGCACAAGCAAAATTTCTTCACAGTTCATACCTTCCATACCCTCAGAATCTTGAAATCAGGTTGACTTCTTGTTTATTCACCTCTGAAGAATTTTTGGCCGTACTGATCTCTTTGCTGTGGATAATATAGACTAACTGTTAATGTAGTTCTTATTTCTGACTTGAATTTATTCCAGTATATACTCAAACGTTAGAATTTCAGCTGCAGAAGTTTGGGGTTTTAGTAGTTTTCCAAAAACTGTGTGACAAGAATTGTCTGAATTTCAGTGTCATTCATTTCACTCATCCCTCAGTGTTGCAAGTAGGAAACACGAGGGCACACAAGTAATTAAGAAATACAGTCCCCAGTGTGTAATCCAAATATGAATTCTCCTGCTCTCTTTGGAGTTACATAATCCTAGATGCGTCAGTTTTCAAGGGGCATAGGAAAACTGCAAATTGCCTAATGGCATAATTTGTGTCTTTCTAAATATCTCCTGCAACTTTTCTTGAGAGAAGAAAGAATTTTTTTCGAGGATGTAAAGATAATCATCCCAATCCCTTCCTGGCTGTACATCTTGTCTGTAATACTGCCATTAACTAATCCTTCACGGGGAGGTAAGCACTCTTGTGTGCTTTTTCAGTGGACATGGTGTTCTGAAATTGCTTTTTTGCAGTAAAATCTATTTTTCAGATCTGGATAATATGTAAATATCTTAAATTTTCATCTTAAATGATAGAAATGCCATTACATTAAACATTTTAAGAACTTTAGGATTTGGAAAGGAATGAACATCCTCTTTGTAATTTATCCTCTTTACAATATCCTCTTTATAATTGTCCAAGTAGGAAAAAAGAAACCTAGAAATTATATGATATATACAAAAAAACTGCATAAGTGTATAAATTCCATGTAGAGTATTCTAACTATGGAAAAATATGATGCATATTCTAATGAATTTGTGGCATTGTATTTTCTTTCTTACCTATTTACTTACTACAACAAATGTTAAAATGATATTACTGTTGCTTCTGGTCTAATAATAAGCTACCAGAATAACTCCCACTGACAGAGATGAGCTGTTGCATAATAATCTCAGAAGTTAACATTACTTTTCTCTTTTAAGAATGTGAATTTTTGCGAACAGGTGTTCACAAGAAGCAGATAATAATGGAAGATCTGTTTACTGTTTCAGAGATTTGAAAGAGAAGTCTTCTACTTGTTAATTTTAGTAGTCTTTACAGGAACTCAACACCTAGGACTACCATCAGTATACAAATATGGAAGCAAAGGTGGATGAAACAGAATTCGTGTGACTTCCATATGAACTTATAAGGAACAGAAATAATGAAACTCACATATTTTCACAAAATTCATGGCTATATCCAAATTTGTTGTGATTCACTCATATTTACTCCAAAACTGGTGCTAAAAAATAATTTTATTAATCATAAGAATTTACGTTATCTAAAGAATAATTCTATACCTACAAAAAATAAGAAAAAAACCCGCAACAAATACAAGTTCACAACCAATGTACAGCTTGCTTTTTCTTATACTTTCTCCTTGTTTCATCTTTCTCCTTCTACTGTAATCAATATTAAGGTATAGGTTAATGTGCTAAAATTGGCTTTGTAAGAAAAGAATAAGATTTAATATAATCAGATGAACTGAAGAAATGATGTGGTATGGAAAAAAAATATGTGCACACATATACAATACTTTGCCATCAATGGACTGTAACTGCGCACTAGTTAGACCTCTCTTGTATTTAAGCCAGGTTACTAAGATGCCCCTGATAAAGATTGAACTGTTGAGTGTGAAGAGCTGATCAGGTCACTACTGATTATCTAACTTGGAAATTCAGGCATTCAGTATGATGCAGAAGATAATATGTCCCTCTTTAGCACCATGGGGTCAGCAATAATCTAATGCAATGTCTCTATATTACAAGGCAATTCCATTTTGGAAATATTACTGTGTAAAAGACAAAATTAAGTGCTACTTTATAATGATCACATTCTAACTTCTCTAAGAATTGAGCAGCAAATGTATTTAATTACAGGCATTTTCCTTCTTTCAAAGCGAATTTGATCCAGAAAAACACAGTTGTATCCAAGAGATCATCCTGTTCTGATTTATTAATTCTTTTATATAGCAGGCAATCCTTCCAATCAGAAGGAACCATTGTGTTATTTATGATTTACAGTGTAATGAAGTAAAGCCAAGGAGTACATAGGGAACACATAGACCGTGGTCTTCAAGCATTGCCTCTTTTTTTCCCCAGTGCAGGAAAGTACTGGAAAAGAGCTTTTTTTCAATAACTATGTCTCTTTGAAAACTACAGTCTCAGTAAGTGTAATGCTTAACTGCCTGCTAGTGAGAAATATCCCAGCCTTTTGTTGTTGTGGTTGTGTTTTTTTTAATGCTTTTTTAATTTTTTTTCTCTCTCTTAAAAAAAAAGAAAAAAGAAAAAAGAAGAAAAAAAAAGACAATAGTAGTAGGGCTATTTATGTCTTTTCATAAAGAGATATTGTCTGGTTGAAACATTACTCATACTGAGAGGATTGTGCTAACATTATACAAAGATTACACAGGGGTCTCAGTAATTTCCCTAGGACAAGAGCAAAATCAGGAATTCTTAAATGCAGAGTTGTATAATTATAGTCATGGCAATACGTTCAGTTTTGAGCAGTTTTCCAGTTGATCTGTGCAGCACCTGGAATGTTAAATACTCCAAGGAAGGTTATACTTAAAAAAAAAGAATACCACGGCAATCTTAGCACTAATATAATAAAATGTAGTCCTCTAGACACGTTAAAATTACAAATTATTTTATACAATATCAGCAAAGAAAACCAAAATGTTCAGGCAAGGATTCAGCTGGGATGCATATGCTTGCATTTGTGCACAGATCTGAAGAACCCTGGCTTGAAAGATGAGAATGAAAGAAAAGTACTCTGTAAGAGTAATTATTTTAATGTAAAGATCACTCCAGTTGCTGCATAAACTTGCCTGTAACTTCATCACAACCAAAACCTTCTTGCAGCTAGCTGAAGGACTGATCATAAAATGTCATAAACTCTCTGTACTGACTCCTTCCAAATCTGAAGTTTGAACAAAAACAGAGTCTGCTAACATGGAATTGAGGGTTCCAATACTTCTCTCTGGCCAAAAAAACAAACAACAAAATTCCCTAATTGGTTTGATACTGTTGCATAGATTTTAATAGTAGTTAGTGATGCTGTCAATGTAGAAATAAAAGTTATCTTATGTATGCAGTTAATGTCTTAAGAACTTAAAGGGGCATAACATAAATAGGCTTCTCACTGCAGGAAGGCATGAAGGGGAAAATATTTGTTGGTTCTTGTTATGATACTTTTTTGGCTTAAGTATTTTTTTCCAAGGTTTAAATCCAGAAAGGGGCTTTTCTTTAGCTGTTTTGGGAGGGACAAGTTTGTAATTCTTTGAAGCTTGTTAGTAGAATTAGATGCAATGATTTAAGCAAATGTCTTGTGTTCCCTTTTGAAGCAAACTGAACAGGAAGACAATTTAAAGAGATTAATTGTATCTAGTAAATTTTAACATTAAGATATATCGACACTAAAGGGAAAAGTAGTATGGAATATAAAGTACAGGCCTACTTATTTCATTCTTCTATGACCAGCAATGCATTTTTATATGGCTTTATAAAACATATCCTATCAGGGGAATCTTTCTTGAATGGAAATCCTCTTTATTGTCATTCTTTAAAAGTATTTTCTCAGACTTACATCATTTTGTTTTCTGATCACAGAATCACACAGAATCACAGAATTTTAGGGGTTGGAAGGGACCTCCAGAGATCATCGAGTCCAACCCCCCTGCCAAAGCAGGTTCCCTACACCAAGTGTGTCAGCAAGTCAGTTTTCAAAGCTGTGCTCCTGGTGTCATGAGTTTGATAGATGGGAGAATACTATCTATGGTTCAATTTAAAGATGGCATGTATAATAATGAGAGTTGGTAGAAAAGTAATTAGGCAAGATTGCACATATGAACTGGATTAATGGAATGCTTCTTCAACTTAAGAACTACAAAGCTATTACATTTGAAATATACTTTATCCATAAAATAATTATTTTCACATGGGTATGTATCCTTCCTAATCTTACTTTCACATGAAAGCTCTAATAAGCTATCACTTTTGTTGTGATCATCCACATTCGCAAACTATATGTTATTTTTGAATTACACGTATTCTCTTCTGAAGTATAAAATATAAGTAGCATTTTTTAAAACCAGGCTTCTTTTCAAGGTCTCTTTTGACATGAGTTATTGAAGATAAACACTGATATGTCAGATAGCGTAAGATCTAGGCTTTTCTATACGTTTCAGATTTCAAAACCACTTCCATCCCCCATTTCCTTGGACCCCCTGCTGTTTTATAGAAAATAAGGAGAGCTCGATCGTTTTTTTCCCCCAAGTTAAAATAGATCCTCTCCCAAGACTTTGGTGATGGTGGTGTGAAAGGAACACATGGGATTCATAGTCCTATTCCTTCACACCTGTGTTTTAGAAGGGTTAAACAGGGATCATAAAAGGGAAGTCCCATGAAAGAGGTTAAACTTACACTCAACAAGCTGATGTGTCTAATGTATGAGGTATCCTCTTTGAAAAAGGTTGTTAAACATGAGTTTTGTTTACATATAATGTCATGCAGTTATCAGCATAATCAAAAACTTATTTAATCCTTTTCTAATTCTAAAGTGATTAGCAAGGGCTGAGAAATCACCTTATCTCGCTAAAACACAGGTACGAACACAGAGTAAATATTTTGGTAAACAATTATTCTGCCCTTGCATATTCAGCAGTGTGCTAAATTATGCATAATCTTGCATAAGTAATAAGTGAAGGTAGCTTAAATTCAGGGTTTTTTTTTACCTGACCTATTTCTTTCAGTGCTGTTAGCTTCTTAAATCATGTATGAGCTTTCCGTAAGGCTTCAATGAGTAGTTCTAGTGGAGAGACTTCAGTAATAAATTTCAGGAGAAGACAAGTTTTTTGACAGGCATAATGCAACACATACAGAGTTTGGAACTCACACTCTGGGAATTTAGAGCAATCCTTGCAAAGCAGCTTTTCCCTGTTACATTAATAGAGAAAATGAAGTATGAAAGTCCTCAGGAATTACTGCTAGGTGTAATTTAAATAATTTACCAGAAGACAGTTCAGCACATGCATAGAACAGGGGCATACAGAGTTTGCCATAAGCAGTTTATAAATAAACTATATTCTGCTGAAGTAAGTCAGGCATAAATTATAACTACTCCTTTTGTGGCTATACTCTGTTCCTCATTGTAATAGTTATTTAAAAAAAATCTGGGTTATGACCTTCTACTAGAAATCATAGTCTGTGCCTGCCTTTTACCTTGCTTATGAGCATGCTTACATTTAATACTTTGGCTGCTGTGAGATCAAAGTAAAACTGCTATTACTGTGGGAGAAAAAAATTTTTTTTAAAAAAAGAACGTGCATTACATTTCTATAAACAGAATCTAAGTAGAATTTTGTAGCTCAGTGGAAAAAAAGAGTGTTTTGTGCCAAAGACCATTGACTAGCATATAACCATTTCACAAAACCTTATTCACATCTTTAACGTATTATTCTATTTCTAGCCTCAATTGCTGAGAGTTAAAATGACAGAATTACTTGAAAGCACTAATAGGAAATATCAAATTAAGATATTAGGCACTGTGCAGAGGGTAAAGAATTTGTTAAGCATACTAGACGGCTTCTACAACTGCATAGGAGCTGCAAACGTAACCATTAGGGCTATTGAAAATTGTTAGTACCTACTGAACAGGTATGTTTTCATTCATCCTGTCAGAATGAAGTAATAAGCCTCCTAGATGAGAGATCAGATGATTCGGAGATGTTCAATGCATTTGAATATTAAATCAAAATATATTAAATACATTTTATTCTGACAGCTATAAGTACTGCATATAGAACATGATGTAATCTTATTTTCCCATTTTTAATATTATGCAAATTACATGATCTTTGATTCATGTGGAGCACACATGCCCACAAATATTGTCTCTTATCTTATGCATTTCTCCTTAGTGTTTTTTCGTTAATATGTATGTTTCATAATATGTTTTTAATTATCTTCTCTTAGCCACGGCCACCTTAAGATGGGTAAAACACCACAGGAACCAGAGCTCGTAAGCAGTCATAAGTCAGAAAGGCAGTCATTTTATAAATTTGACCACTAAGTATCCAACTCATATGATTATCTGTGAGCAGTCCTTGCAGATATTTTTCTCCAAAAAACACAAGTTCTAATATGAATTTAGGGCTTTTTTAAGATGAGATTTACTGATATGATTTTAATGTAAGAATGTGTAAAAATAAAAAAAAATTGAGACTGATCTGACATTTTTGTAGACTTCTATTGGCTAATTTATTACTTAAAATGTTAATTTTTACATATGGAAATTAAGTTATCCATAATAATCTCTCTATATCTTTTACTTAGTTATGAATGTATATAATCATGTCAGTAATTGCATTGATTAAATATATATATGTATTAATAGAGCTACACAATGTATAATGTTTGCATAAATAATTCAAGCCCTTATTAACTTAGCATACATCAGCTTGTCCAAGTGCTCACTGCAAAACTCACACTACTGTAAAAATTAATGTGGGGAATAGGTTAAAAATGCCCTTGGTTTTGCTTCTCTCCTTCTAAAAATGTTTATGTAGAGGGAGTCGGGAAATCTGCACACTGGGAGGAATCCTGAATACGCCTCCCAGCCTGCCTCGAGGTAAAGCACTGCTTCTACTTCATCTCCCTTTATCCTTCACGCTGTGGGCAATTCTACGAGCCCTCCTTCATAAGGTCCAGCATCCACAAAGTTTCAGGCTTGATTGTGCCCTCATTACTGTAATAAAACCAATCAAATGTTGTTCCTGTTTATCATGCATATTTTTAATAAATATATATAATCACTCTTAGATTCAGCTGGTCACTGTGGTTGTATTATTGATGTTACCAGTAAATTTGTTTGTTTTACAGATTTGTACTTGATGTTTTTTGTTACCTTCTAATTTTGCTTTCCCAGAGCAAGTACCAGGACAGGGCTATATGACAATGACCTTTTGGGCTGGCAAATCCCCAGTGCTACTTCTTGATAAATGGAAAATATTGTCCATGTCTGATACTGATACTCATGTGCAAAAATTCTGCATACTAAGATGTCTTCCCAAACTATCCTTTGAATGTGCTGTAAATTTCCTTTTCTCTTCCAAGAAAAAAATTCCTTATTGTAATTCTGTTTAGAGTAGTTGCCTTTCCTATAAAGGCTTTTTCCATTATTAAACAGAACTGTTAGAAAATTAAGTAATGCTAACAGTAAATTTCTTCTCAATATACAATAAATAGAGGTTGTTAGAATGATAAAAACAATTTAGTTTAAACAATGTAATTAACAATTATAAGAACTGTTGAAAATAAAGTGCAAAATAAAATGAAATCATTGTCATGATCCTGACCCTGTGTTGCAAATTAAAAACATAGTAAATTGTCATAAATTTCAGCAGCTCTATTTGGGTTCACTTAATAGAACTATGACAAAAGCAAATGTTTTGTCACTTTTAGACTGTTGCCAGGAAAAATTGTAGTACATAATTAATGATAATCCACTCTTTAATTTGTATATATAAAGGCACAGGAAGTTGCCACTGGTAGCACTGAAATGATATCATTTTCAAAGTTAAAGAGGTAGAACTGTTTCATCTAAAACAAGGAGTCAGGGGAAGGATAATAGAAGATGTCAGAGGCACAATAAATAAGATTAGAGTGGACAAGAAGTGAATAGTATTAACAGCATTGAAATTTTCAGTTAGAAAAGCAAAGCAAATCCTTTATGATTCATCCCCTTTACCTTCTTTTAAATCTTTCTGAATAAGTGTAGCTGAATTGCCTGAATACTAGTTAGTATAAAATTTAGATTTTCAAAGAATTGGATTGCAATTTTATACTGCTACTCTAGACATTTAAGTCATTTTTAAAAATACATTTGGGCTTCAAGATCTAGAACATCTGTGTTTGAAAAGGTTACTCATAATTAGTTGGTCACCTTTCTAAGCATATCTGAAATATCACAATATCAGCAAAGCACAGACAAAATAAAATTTGGTGGATACAAAGGATCGCATTGCTTTCCTAGTTTCCTCATTTGGATGATATTTCTGGGTAATGCATCCAACTAAATATGGGGACTACAGAAAATCCAACATGAAAGGAATGATGAGGTGAAGGCACTTCTCTTCAGCTCACTTCTGATGTACTTGTTGCATCAATTGACACTGAATTTTCTCCATAATGAAGCAAGTTTATTCACATGAATCCTCTTTGTTCGTCTTTTTTTTTTTTTTTTTTTTTTTTTCTTTTTTTTTTTTTTTTTTTTTTTTTTTGCTTAGAAAGTGTGACAATTGTTTCTTCTGTCCAAGGACAAAGGACAAACTCATCTTCCAAGACATGAGGGCAGAGTCAGTAAATAACACAGACCACAGTTTTCAAAGCAAAAGTGTAAAGAAGATGTGAGGGTCCAATCAACATTTGTTACCATACCTACATGCTGGATTTTTTTCTCTTTTGAGGCAGTAGTCTTAGGATCACCATGGTTTTGAAAGTGTACAACCTTGAGTCTTCTTCTTGAGACTAGGATTTATACCGCACCTTGATCTTCTAAGTGAACAGAACCCATTCTGGATCTTGCACCCCACAAAGCAAAACCATTCTGTTGTTAATTCTCTTAAGATTTATGTGGTGAATAGATCCAGAGTGAGCCATTTTATGGCTGCTTCTAAGTGAGCTTTACACCTTCCAATTAAAAGTTTTTATTTTATTTTTTTTTAATGTTGGTTTTGGTTATTATTGCTTTGTTTTATTTCATTTATCATTACCTGTAATGTCTTGGATTTCTGAAAATAATTGTCAACGTTTCTGTGAACCACATATGAGTCATGAGATAGTAAAATAACAAGTCTTTAACAGGAGATATTTTGGATTCCTTTTAATATCATTAATCAATATTAACTCCACAGCATTTCTAGGAACTACAAATATTTTTCAGATTCTTCACTCTATTAGAATCTTTTCTTTAGTGGATATTCAGTAGAGCATTGCATTACCAGAATCCTGCACTGGAAACACGAAATTCCCCTAAGTTATGTCCTGACTGCACAAAGTAATATCCACAAAATTTTCTCTTCCTGCTGTGAAGAACTAAGTGTTAAAGATTATTCACAAGTGTCATTTTTTTAATAAACGTGATAATCCTGAAATAAGTATGCCTTCTAAATACAACACTTAAGCCAAGACAAAATTCAGTCCAATCTTTCATTCCTCTTGTCAATACATAAGGACAAACTACTGTGCCAGAGACTCAGCACTGTTGGTGACCTGAAAGTAAGAGACAATCCAGAACATGTTACTTACAGGTGTACTATGGCTTTATCAGTGCTAATAAAGTCAGAATGCACTCTCCCTATATTTATGTTCACAGTGTAGTGCATCATAAGAGGAAACAAATGAAAGCTGTGGACCTCTTATCCTCTCCTACAACTCATTTCACATTTGCATCATGAGTCTTCCCAGCCTGATCGAATGATGAGGCCATGAGGGCATGAGGACATGAGGCATTTCTTCAAAACTTACCTTCAGAATGAGGGCCTCCAGAAGCAGGGTTTACTAACCAAATTCCTTCTACATTTTACCTTTTAGTTGTCATCTTTGCCACTACCATTAGAATCACAAGCGATTAGCTTCTCTTCATGCCATATTTACACTGCCCAGTGTTTTTCTGCCCAAATGAAGCCCTGAAGTTAGTTGCTGATGCCTACATTTGACAGACAGATTCCACCAACACCAAAAGGATCAATCTCAGTATATCTTCTGCACTCACGTATAAGAATCATTTCACTATCATTTAATGGTCTCTTAGTTCTTTCTGGCTTTATACAATTACTCAGAGATTTCCCATTACATTTTCCTGCAGTTCTTTTAACTACTTGATAGCTGCAAACCATATAGGAAATGTTCCTTTTGCTGATCGTGAAATTCATGACAGTGCTATCACCAAAACAATGAATCGTCAGAAAAGCTATTATATATGGAGAATATGTGTACAGCAGAAATGTAAGGCAAACTATTTTTTTTTTCTTTAAAAGGGTAGAACAAAGCCTTCATTAGTATTGGCAACTAATCTGGCTTTGTAGACTATTGGCTGGCAAAGTGCACTCCGCTCACTTGCTACACTGCAAATGAATTTAGTTTTGTCTTGATTTTTAATTCAAAGAGTAACTCATCAATATTTGAGAATAAAGGTAAAATTAAATAATACTGTTGCTTTGTTCATCTATGTCTTGATAAAATATGGTAAAATTGATTCTCTGTTGTAACACAGTGATTAAGCTTTCTGTTACCCAAAGTATCATAGAAAGATTATACAAAGCAAACATTTTATTTGCAGTAAACATAATGTCAGATAACAACTTGTGCACAATTCTTATCCCAAAGAGGTTGTCTTCACTGTTAATTCTTTTTTTATCTGTTGTTACCCAAAATGCTTATCTGTTTCAAATTTAATAATAAAGATACTGGATAGTCTGGTAACCCACTTCCCTGATTCATGTGCATTCTGAACTTACAAAAGCAAAGAACAGTATTAAAAACTTGACAGCAAATAACCTTCAAACCTGAAATCTAACAATTTAAAACATTTGAAAGGTACAGGAATAAGTAAAATCTGAATTCAGTACTTTAGGCTGTTTGCAGATGATGGGTATCTTACCACAACAAATTTTGTGTGAAATTTTAGGTGGAATGAAGAATGCTGAACAAACTTTCAGTAAGGATCAATATTTTAATTTACACTGGGCATTTACATGGTGGGTGAGATAAATGGCTGGATATTTCAATTTTCTTGATATAGGAACCATCTCAAAATGGCTGGAATGCAGGTAATAAGTTTCAGTGTCATTGGTAATCTTAAAAATGATCTGCTACCCATGTTTGTCTTTTATTCTCACTACTCATCCTTAGCATTTAAAAATTATCTGTTTAGTTGTTTATCCATGAAAGCACATATACATCATGTGATTCAAAATCAATTACAAATACAAGATATTTCTGTGAATATACTTTAGTAACTCTAGTAAATGTTTCTATTTTTGTAGGAAATTCAACTTTTTCCAAGCAGCATTTACTTGTCTCAGAACCTACGTGAAACTGTATCTCATGTCTCTTCTTGAGAAGGGGCATTGAGTTTCTTCTGCTGTTCTTATATGTGTATTTATGTATGCAGTAGAAACAAAAGTGCACTACTAATGACAAAAATTTCCTTTAAAGAACACAACTTATTGGGCTTTTCCCTAGCACTATGCAAGCACATGAAGCAGTATTTTGTTGGAGTGTTTTGCCCAAGTGAAGGTTGCCCTAAAAGTAAACTTGGAAGTCTCAAATATCAACATTTACCTTCAAAATTTCAAAATTCAAAAAAAGTCTGATTTTTTTGACCTAACTAGCCTGGAAAGCAGGTGGCAGCAAGTTCTTTATCTCTAACTAGCTCTCCTATAGAACTTGCAAAATATTCAAGTCCCAGAAAGCCCCAGGATGAGGAAGAGAGTAGACATACTGCTTGCCACACATGTAGCCACTGCTGTGGTGGTGAGAAGTAAAGACCTCACTGCAGGTTTGCTGAGCAACTTCTCATGGTCTAACTTGCCAGCCATTACCAAATCGTTGGGCTTCTGCGGTGAGACCAAGTTATGTTATGTACAATGAACTGACTGCAGGAGTCATCTGATTGTAACTAAATTAATAAAGAAAGAAGGGAACGAGGAGAGGAAAAAAAAAAAAAAAGGAGGGAAAAATGCATTGATAAATGTTCCATACTTGTAGGAGCCCAACCAAGAAATGTTTCCTGTGATTGGCATGCTAACGAAGCTCAGCATCAGAGAAGCTAGCAGATGGTTACTCTACATGTACTTACCAGTTTATGCCATGGAGAATAGTGAAGCTATGGGGCTGGAACAGCTAGTACATAAAAATTTTAAAAGTGTGAGTAACTTGAAAACATAAACATTGTTTTTCTTCTGCTCAATCCCAGAGAAAATGTATGCAGAAGTTTTGTTATTTCTGTGTCTATGTGCACGCATGTGTTTGTAAGTTCGATACATGTAACAGCTTTTATCTTTCCAAAGTACAAAATGCTTTCCTTCTTCCTCAGTAATAGTGACACTGCAGATAATTATTTTAATTTTTTTTAAATCATACTTTGTTTCTGAAGCACATTTTAATACCTAATGTGGATATAAAAGGATATGCAGCATTTGTGTATTACTAATTTTTACGTATATAAACTTTTGCAATTGGGAGGCTTCATATATTCTGGTTACTGCATCACACTTTGCATAATAGGGTCCATAAAAAGGTTCTTGATGTTACTACCTCTTTTTAGGTGTTTTAGGTGTGCATGCCTTTCAGTTTTCAAATATATGTAAGGGACTCTTGTTACATCTCCACAGCCTTCTATAGTAATAAGCAATAGAATTTACTGATTCATGGAAGAAGAGTGATTTGAAATAATGTTTTGCATTTCTCCTTTCTATATGACCTGCAGAATATGGGGAGATGGGGTAGAATCCTAAGAAACGTTCCACAACCTGGGCTGGATTTTTGTTTGTGCTTTGAATGAAGGTTGGGCTGCACATTTTATGGCTAAGGGTAATCTTCAGTGAGGGAGGGAACAAAAAGGACTCTAAGCCACTTTGAATACTCAGGCTTTCCTGAATTCTGTTGTGAATGAGTCTCCTAACAACACTGATGTAATTGTGATCGCAATGATAGGGGAAAATGAGATTTTCAGTGTTGCTTTAACTCAGTTCCTCCACAGCCAGCCACCTGGTTCTTTACAGACATTGCATGATGCCTCTGAGAAACACTGGATTTGCAAATTTTGCTCCTGAATTTATCCTTGCAATTTAATTGAGCCTTTCACTTTCATCATAATAAAGATATTTGTTATACCTTAATCCAAAATCCATACTCTAAAGACTCAGTAAACTACCTTTTTTTCTCAGGATTTTCAGAAGGATTTTATATCTTTGTGTGAATAATACCTCTCTGCAAAGTGGCTGATAGTTTCATCTCCTTTTATATTAGTAGTAATAATAGTGTTGCAAAAGAAACTGATTTTTGCAGTACAATTGAGAACTTTACAGTTTTAAGATCCCAGTTCAACATTGCATTTAAGCACACACAACAAATGATCTGAAGAAGCGACACTGGGGCAAAGTACTGGTGGTCCTTTTAAACAGTGTCTCCAACCCTTTGGAGAAGGTCCATTGCTTTAAGTTGCTTAGATACTTATTACCTGGAATAATGATGTACAAAATTCTTTAGTTTAGGGCCAGATCTGAGCTGGTAGTTTGACCAGTACATGGTCAAAGAAGGTATGGCTAAAAACACTGAAGATCCCATTAAGCTACACCAATTCTTTATAGGTAATTTTCAAAGACAGAATTAGTAGACAAACACTGTATCTCAAACAAATGCAGTGCCAACAAATCATTTGAACAGTGAAATCTTGCAAAATCTCAGTTCCCTTGTCTAATGACTTAGTTGTCCCTTTTCTACCAGTGCTTTTCTGCCACAACTCTCCATTTTGCCCATGATGCAAAGCTCATGGGTTTCAGAGACTACCTTTGCTATGGGATTCAATAAATTAGAGCCCACAAAAATATTCTGATCTTTCTGATAATACACTGAACATTAGAGTGAAATACTACGTATCTGTCAAGGCAGACAGATCTGTTAAGAAACTGAGTCTGTGTACATGCTTGAAAAACGTAGAAAATCATAAAGTAGCTACAGATTGAAGAGCCTGGAGAGTGAAGAATAAGTGGAAAGTGATTAAATGGTAAGTGATATCTTAAAAGCATATGAGAGATTTTAAAAGGATCCATGCAGAAAACAAAGAGCTATTAGTTAAAAAAGGTAAATTACAGATAGCACTATTCTAATATCAGTCCCCCAATAGCCATCAGAGATGAACCAGTAATGTAATTTCTTTTAAATGGATGCTATTCTAGTCACACTTATCTGCAGAGAAATATTTCTAATATCTGTACCAGATGATAAAATATCTATAAAACTATTTTCATTTATATTTTTTCCCAAGGTCTTTAACACATTTTACTTCCTTTTGCATGTCATTTTTTTCTTCTATTACAAACATTGATCTTACAAAGTTGCCTTGTTTCATTTTTTTTTAATGTAAGAATCAAGTGATAATAGAAATTTAAGAAATATGAAGTACTGTCTTGCTTCAGAAATTAGATAATCCTTTCTGAATTTATGCTTACATGTAAATGGATATAAATAATCTATATGTGATGTATATTTATAATGTATACTTCAGATATATCTAGAGTTAATATTTTTAGTTATTCCAGTGATAGTCAATAGTCCTTTACTCATAACTTTCTAACAAAAGAGACTATGGTTTATTTAGTTATAATTGAAAAATAAAACCTGAATGATTTTCAGGAATAGATTTCTGCTGAGTTAATGAGTGATGAATCATGATGAAATAATGCAATAAGAACACACCATGGACTTTTGGTAATAAAGCAGATATTTGTTCCATTTTGTACATTAGAACCTCTTCGTAGATCAGACAATCTCTGCCCATGGTGGTGTTTAATTCCACTGTCAGATTATTTTGCTTATAAATACACCAAATGTTGATAGCATTGGTGAAGATATAAACGAAACCCAGTATTAGTGATACAGTTTATAAAAAGTTTTCTATACTGCCATTTGAGAGGAGTGATTTCTGTTTTCCCATCTGCACTAGGAGAATACGATGCACTATGTTTTGAGCTCATTTTATAATTAAGCTATCTAAAATTTTTTATTTTATCTGGGAGAAATTAGAGACGATGGGACTGTGATCTATGAATACCTGTGTAAGGAAGATATTTCCAGTTGTAAAAAGCTCTGTAATCCAGTAGAATAAAGTGTAATGAGATTCTGTGTTTGAAAACTCAAAGCCATACACATTCATACAAATATTACAAGAGAAAAGTCAATTTACATTGGAATAACTAAACTAGAGATCTCTTGGATTCTTTATCACTACGTAGAATACATGCGTTGCAGTGAAAGAAAATGATAACAGGCCTCACTTCCTGAGGGGTTTATTTTATGGTCTTGTGCCTATCTTCATGAAACAAGCCTTACTCTTCTTGCAGTAAAGCATTTGAACTCACTGAGGCAGAAGGAAAAAACAGTCGACCATAGTTTCCACCTAAGAGATTTGGTATTTATATATTTATATAAAAGATGAATGCAGACAAGATATTATTTTCCCTTAACTAAGTCTTCCCTGCTGCTCACTGTATGACTGCAAGTACAAGATATTCAACTAAAAAAATTCTTTGGTTCTTTAACTAATAGCTCTGTTCACTGACATTTCTGCATTGATAATTTTAATATCTGAAGTTGCTAATTTGATAGCACTGCTCTAATTTAAATCAGCTATAAGCCTTTGTATTTGTGATTTTTTTCTGGAAGGCTTACAAAGACATTTCAATTTGTGACTTTTGAGTATTCTTAAGAAAAAAAAATCACAAAAGAAATTACTTATTTTATGAATGAATACAATTCTGCTGTTTCTAATACATACATATATTTTTTAAAAAATGTTACGTCTATGTTTTAATGAGTCTTTTCTCAAAAGGTATGTGCAAAGCATTTTACATCAACTTAACTGTAAAGCAAAAACAAATTAAACAGAATAACTGAAAGTACAACAGAAATTGATCAATAATGCAGAATGGAATATTTTCTCAAACAAATATAGGTAAAGTATGAACTTTTTTATACAAACAAATATTTTAAGGTAATTTAAAGAATAAAGAGAGGATGCTTTACTCTGTAAACTCAATGTGATAACATTTACATGAAGCATTGAATTCATTCTACAAGTAATCAGACATTTGTTTTAAAATTACTATAATAAAATTTTTCTCCGTTCAGAATGTAGATGCATCCTACTCACCTCCCTCAAGATTTTGTTTAAAAAGTCACAATCACATTCCTTAAAAATAAATCTGGTGTTTCCAATTTCATTAACTGGTTGGATAGAATAGATAGGTCCTTGACCAGATATTAGAATTTATTTTAGATTCACTTTTTTTTTTTTTTCCTAGATTGGACTACTGTGAAGCTGTCTCGTATAATTATGAAATAATTGGTTTTATACTGTGTAAAATATACAAAACAGCAGTTTCTCAGAGTTTATATTGCATGTGAAAATGTAGAAGTCTGTGTGATAGAAGACCTTGTCAGAGAATTTGCTTTTTTAGCACTTCCTCTAACAGACTCTGATAACACATTCCTAAAAAACATATACCTCTAAAACACTTTTAAAACATCATTTCAATTTTCCATTAATAAAGCTTTAAACACTTTTCTTTGAGTGTCTTCTGAAAAAGCAAAAGGAAAATGATTGTAAATTCTATAAAACACAGATCTTTCCTTACTCCCAAATCATAATTCAGTTACAGCGACATTTAAAAAATTTTACAGTCTTGAGAAATTAGAAAAAAATAAAAGAGTTGTTTCTGAAAACCCTCCACCAGTGTAGGCTGCAAAGAACACAGAATCATGAATGACATGAAGGACTTGTAATGGCAGAAAGCATAACTTCCTTGGCAGATCTCAGGAGAAGGGCTGGAGGAGCTGACTGGGACAGTTTGAGAAAAATGGGCAGAGGATGTTCACTACTCAGGTGGATTATGTACAGGCTACACAGCTTTAGAACATTCAGGAAAAGAAATAGGTCTTTTAGGATTTTGACAGATTGAGTAGGTACAAGGGGAAGGATACCAAAATTTATTGGATACAAGAAGCAGATTTCCATATGTAGTGGTATAAAATGCATGCCTCGGTAGTTTTTACATACACATGTACATGCAGACACATGCGTAAACATATTTTGCAGCCTGCCAGTGAATCCACATCAAGCAGCTGAGCCATCCCTTTCATTTGCACATTTAAGTCAATGCTATGGAGATACTCTGTCTTTTTAATCACTTTTAAGCCAGTTTCCTAGCATTATGTTAAAAAATTTAGGTTAAGCACCTTGCTGAAAGCCATGTAAAGAGCATATTTATCTGAATACTGGACAACTCTTAAAATTTTTTGTGGAAAAAAAAAAAATATTGGCTACAGTGAAGTGACATTTTTCCAGCTGAGTAATTCCTTTCTGCTTACTCTATTTCTTATTATTCTTAACGGTATTTTTTGTATATATATGTTAAAACCTTTATATCACTCTTGTGACTATTTCAATGACAGGCTGAAGAAAGTTAATCTTTACTTATCTGCATCAACAATAAATAAATAAATATGCAAATAAACAAAGCCCAAATCCTGTGTAATGTTTTAAGCTTTCCCTTGAAGAATTATATACAAACAATGGACGTTTCTCTTTGTTCATTTATTTGCTTTTCTGAACACTGATCACCCAGTACTGCTGTAAAAATTAACAAAAATAAATAATGTAAATAATGTGTTCCAATTTTTCCTTTTGATAGTAACATTTTATTTAACGTGTGTTTAGACATTCTTACAACCTAAATGAAAGGATACTGAAAAACGTACCAGTTGGCCTGAAAGTTACTTGTTTTGAACAGTTGCACATATTAATTTAGCTGCAGGAACTGAACTAAGAGGAAAGAAAAGTGCTTTTTTATTTGCTTGATGTTGGTGTCACCAAAGATAACAGCATTGCTGCATGACTGATGTGGCAAAAAACCTGTAAACATGACTCAAAGCAAGTTCAGATGGAAAATCCGAAGTACTCAAATGGATTGCATGTCCTTGAATAGCAAAATGAGTGTAAATCCGGAGTGATCTGAGCTTTTCAGAATTGACAGTTGAAGTCCTCTTACTCTGTAGTGATAGGACTTGCAGAATAGGCAATCATTTGACTGTGGAAAATACCTAAGAGTCTTGGACCTATGACAGATCCATCTCTGCCAGAAAGATGGTCTCTTGCAACACAGCCTTAAAATTCGGCTGTATGTCTGACAGAAGACATGACAAGTTTATTCCACCAGTAAACTTTCACCAAAATGAGAATTTTTCCCACTTGTACTGCTATAGAATATAACATATAGAAGCCGAGCACTGGTCATGAGGTCTGCACTTACTGTTCTCTCCCTTGCATTTAACAGTGTACAGAAAAAAAGTATTTCCTTTCTTTTTGACACTCTAGCTATGCTCAGCTATTGTCAGGAAACATTCAGGTTTCTTGTTATTAAGCTGCACTGCAAGCCTCTGAAATACTTCAACTTGCAAGACCTTTGTAATTCATCTGTCTTGGAAACTGTTGAGGGACAGAGCAAGTTGTGGTTAATACCTACCTATGAAATGGTTATTAAAGCTTTCAATTTTCTCTTTCTCTGATTTTATTACACTTATGTTGCCATATTTTCACCAAAGAATGGGATTCATGCACCCTTTTTTTTTTCTCCTCCAATTAGGAACCCTAAGATGTGCCTTTATGAGCAACAGCTGTTTACTGGAGGTTGTCTGTGACGTTGTACGGCTGTCGAGCTGTCCCAGAGAGTATTCTTCACACTGTGTTATTGTCTGTACTTGTCCCCAGCCACAGAACCAGTTATCACACTGGCCCCATGAGGAGGTGAATTGTTAGCGTTTTAGTGTCATACGTATTACCCTGCTATAAAAAGAGTAATTTACCTATTCAGTTAACATGAGCCACGGTTGTAAGGGCTGCCATTTGATTTTCTAAACTGCATGAGCATTCATAATCAACTTGTAAAAACTGGGCCATGATGCATTAGGAGCTATTAAGCCATCATTTACAAACACTTTGAAATACCGACGAGTTCCTTTATGCTTAAAAGAGGAAATAACTGATGTTTTTCAGTTTGGAAACATTTGATAAATTCATGCAAGAAAAGCCTAAAAGCACTGTTAATTAATAAAAATCAAACTAATGGAGCAACTGCATTTGTGAATCAAGGGGGAGGGGAGATTTTTAATGGAACTCAAGAGACTTGGAGTCCCAACTTCTGCTGAATGTAAATGGGAATTTGCTGCCTAGATGCCTTGGGTGTTCCTGGAATCCCCAGCCTGAATTGCTGTATAGTCTTTTCTCATCTTCATCCACAAGACACTGTTGATGAACAACTATTATTTAATGGTACAAACTGAGTATGTAGTTTTAGCATGCTCTCTGTGTCACATTAAAAACAAGTTCTACTTCTTACTAGAGTTCCTTCAAAATAACTAGATTTTAAGATACTCCCTAGCTTTTCATACATACCTTTCTAAATGAAGCTTACAAGAAAAAACAAAGGTGAATTGTGATGTTGTGGGTAACAGTATGGAAACAATAAAGAATTCATCATTTCCAATGGAACCTTAAAGAGTACTATAAATGATAAGTTCCTAATATGGATTAATTTAAATTTGAAATGACTTTGTTACATTAAAACTTAAAATTGGCACAATTATTGAAAAAATATAACACAGTCTGAGCTAAAAGTGACTGAATCTTAATTTTTATTCTGAAAGTCCTTCAAAAATTTAAAACTGTTAGAATTTGTATATAAATATTTGAGCCCATTTACAGTGACACTATTAATTTTTATGAAAAAATATTTTTTTATAAGGAAGGAGTTTTTTCAACAGAACAATGTCTGCTACAAATTCTATGCTAATTTATAAGAAACACTTTGGTTTCCATCTCAAAAAACAACATTATGTACTACAGAACTGAAAAGTTCATGGCTGCCAATCAAAAAATTAGATTTTTGGTAGAAAACGAAACTGAGTTGTTGTTTTTTTTTAACATGTATTATATGTAAATGCCATTGTGGCTCTTGACAAGGGGTATAAGAGAAGTGCCAAAGCTGTAGAGCACTCTCATTGCTCAAGCTACAACTGACTGAATCCACTGCAAATGCTTTTCTGTTCATTCAGCAACCCTACCACGTTTCGAGAAAAGTGAACAGCATTTGTGTAATGGTAATACCTGGAGGTACAGTAGTAGTTCTAAATCAACAAAAAAAAAAAAAAAAAAAAAACCCTGGATCTTGCATGTTTGAAACCACAAACTTCTAAACTTCTCATTTTTCTCAGAATGACTGGGTGGAACAGCATGGGGATGGAATATTTCTTTTTCTTTTTCTATCTGCATGAAAGATCAATCTGAAGATTACTCCTGTTTTGTACTGTGCCTGCCACATGAAGTTCCTTTGCCTTGATTTCAAATGAATTTCACACTACTAGTCGAGCTTTTAGTTATATAATGGACTTCAGAAGTATGACAGACTAAATTTTTAAAGCAGTGATTACTGGTTATTTTTATAGACATTGTTTCTATAATAATTAAATGCAAATGATGAAACATGCTGGTCAAAACTTGAGCTGAATCATACGTTTTCAGCACAAAATACATCCTCCTTGTAGGTATCTGAAATGACTCTAATAAGAATAGGTTTTGGAATTCAGGAGTTGTTAGCTATGTGTCTGTGCTGAATATCTGATTCAAATTCTACAAAAGGCACGTAAGATTCTGAAGGTCACTCATTTGAGAAGAAATGTAGTAAGTACTTCTTAAGACATACTTAAGACATTTTTCAAAACTTTTTACAGAGGTCAGGACTGGCCCATATGCTAACAAGTAAAGCCAGTTTTAGTGATTTTGGGACATACAATGGACATACTCATTAACCACGTGACAGACACCAGAACAGAGGTGCTCATTTATGGAACAATTGTCTCTAATTGTGCTTCGTGTTGAAATCATGTTAATTTATAATTAGTAGCTTCAACTGAAACCTTCACTAACGCTTTTCTGAGCTGCTATACATGTGAATTTAAAATATGCTAATATGATATTGTTTGTTTGTCAGGACGTGGAATATGACAAACACTCCTCTTAGATTTTTTGGTTTCACAAACACCCACTACCATCTAAAAACTAAAGGTTAACTGAAAGAACTTGCTAGAACTTTATGATTTAAGTTGTTAACACAGAATTTGGAAGGTCACTTGTTTCGGATTAAAGGTACCAAACTAACAGCTTTTTAAGATATTTGAAACTTGTTTGAGAACTGTAGGTGGTGTGCTTTTGGATAACACAGAACAAACAAGAAGTATGCTGAATCACATGCATATGTTCCAAAATTGCATATGTACTATATTCTTATGCCTGCTGCTATGAAAATTTGCCTTTGAATCTCTGAACAGTTGCAATTGAGAATCCAAATTCAGCTAAATAAATTATAATTCATGTAAACTAATAGAGCAGCAATTAGCATTTCTCAGGCAGATTGTAAATAACTGTTTGTCAGACAACTGGACCAAGGCTTAAGTAGATGATTTGCCCGTATCTACAGTCCTTTTTAAGGATACTAAGCAAGGGAATTTAGTGATAATTGTTCATGAAGCTGGCATTGTTTACATTTTTTTCTTTCAGCAAGACAAATAGAAAGTAATCACATTCAGGTTACTCTCTGGCTAATTTTGTACTGCAGGGACATGCAGTATTGAATGTTGGGTATCTAAATAAGAAAGACACAAGCAAACAGAAAAACTGGGGATTTTCAACAATACTTTCTATTGAGTAATTTAAGATCCATAATTCAGTGCTGCATTTCCACTCTAATTTACCATGGATAAGAACCATCCATGTATAATATAGGGACAGCGAGACATGAGAAAAAATGATAGTTTTACAAGTTGTTCTCTCAGCCTTCTCACTTCTCTTCAATGTCAGGAGAAACTCAGCTGAAATGTAAAAGCTTTTGACATTTGAACAACAGCAGAGAGAAAAGACTTGAGGGGTGTGGGGTGGGATCGAGACTGAATACTGCCGTATCACTCTGCTAGTTAACGTTCAATAAAAGTTTCACAAACCACCACAAATCACTCTACACATTTCATCATTTGAAGCCTTTTTTTTTTCATGTTTTCTGAGCCCCCGAAGAGTCATTTTATTTCCTTTCTTGTGACATTTTCCTTTGAGACATAGAAGTAGGAGAGTAAACTTGAAACCCTATAACAAAAAAGCATGTTTGTATCCTTTGTTTTTTAGAGGAAAGTAGATAAAAAGAATATATATGTACATAAAAACAATATTGTATTTGTAATAATTGTAAGTCCAGAAAATACCTGCCTAACTTGAGTTACTCTTTTTTTTTCTTTCTTTCATTGTGGGAATAACTTTGCAGACCCAGAAAGCGCTACATGTGAAAGTCCAGCAGCTGAATTTTACAGAGATTTAGGTTCAATTTTTCTTAGATGTGTTGATGAACAATCCTAGATAGTATGTTTTTCTAGCATCACTCTCTTCCTTCCCTCCCTACCCTTCTCCATTTGATAATGGAAGAATGAAATGGAAGAATGAAACAAGTGCGCAGCATTTGCCTATCTCTGAAACACAGATCACTGAGATTTTATGTATTTTATTTTTACACAGAATTGAAATTTCTACAAAACTGCATTTTTGTTTGGTTCTGTGGAAGAATTTTCTGACTGAATTTTTGAGTTGAAAAGTCAAAGCATCTCATTTTAAGTCAGAAGTCTGAATGCTTTGGAAAGGCATTCATACCTAAGATGTGTAGTTCTAACCTATTTAACAGTGCTTAGCTTGTGTGTTTCCACAGCACAAGTACTACAATGGGGTCTGGCAGCTGTAGGTCAGACTTCAGTTACAGTGATGGGTCATGATCTCCAACTGTTTACATTGCTCATAGAAAAACACACATTTTTAGAGCTAAGCAAATTTAGGAACATCATGTAACATAAAGCATGGAAGTAATGTGAAGTCCAGAAACTGAGCAGGAAAAATCAGAGACTCAGCTGTAATTGTAAGATATAGGTAACTGAGATCAAAAAGAAAAATGTATTCAACTGCAAATTCACTTGAAGTTAAGTCTTTCAGACTGGTTAAATATGTCAAAATTAAAAATCTGAAGTAGTAATGCAAATAAAATATCCAAAAAAGATACACATTTGATTTTGACATTTTAGTCAAAATATTGGAATTTCAAAATCTCAGTTTGAAATCAGATCCCAAGAAATTCTGAAATCCCCTGCAGGACAAAAAATGCTGTATTTCATCATGAGTGTATAATCCTAAATGTTTAAGTTTGCTAAGCATTCAATTTACACTTAAGCATACAATTATATATTAGTGGCTTTGCTATTTTTGCATAAATCCTTATTTTTTGTTATAACCTCTATAAACATATGTAAAAGGAGCTGTAAAGGCAAATCTTACAATACCTCATCAAGTTAATAAATATTCCCTTTTTATTGATTTGGAAATGTGGATCTATGTCATGATTCAGTATTAGGAATACCATGTGTCATTTGAAAATTCTCAAGTGCTGCTAAGACATAGTTTGTGCTGATCTGTCGATCAGTTGTGTCTTCCATACACAAAGGACCATTGTTTTCGTATTAACTGTCATATCTTATCAGGCATTCATGGTACTTGTGTAAAAAACTCAATGAAAAACTGTTTGTGGAGATGAGGAATTTGGCCCCAAATAGTGATTTTTGTGGCTATTAACTGAGGGCTTCAAAGAAGTGGGTTGCCAGTGTTCCTCATGTAACTAAATAATCGTCATCATCATCATTCTGGAGGACATAGATTCAGAAAAATAATTATCATTTCCAACAGTTGGAAGACTTGTACCTGAAAATGGGAAAGGCTTGTTAAACCACTTTTCTGACCAGAGAGATTAAAACATTCTCAGAAGAGTGCTCAAATTATCAGATAAGGGGATCACACTGTCGTGGTTTGACACATACACTCTACCATCTCTACAGAAACTGGGCTGCTAGACAACTCTGAATGTATGGATTAAAGAGGAAGACAAGAAGTTGGGCAGTGAGGTATATAACCTGTGAGAGAAGGCTGTTTTTTAGATTCTTCATTTTATTTTTAAAAAGTAGGAGGATGAAACTAATAAGCCTCCAAGCAGAAACTGAAATCTTTTTTTTTAGATTAATTTTCCTGTGTGAAACATTGCATATTCTTACTTGCTTTTGCCCAAGCGATGCTATCTAACCTGTAGTCTAACAGTGGGGGCATACTTTAAAGCGTATGCTCTAACTGTAAGTTTATTACCAGCTGTTCTAAAAGACAAAATTAACTCTTTACTCCTTCCAGAGGGGGGAATTTATACATTTAGCTCAATGAGAAGGTACAAAATTACCATCCAGTCTTGTGATATGAGAGGAGCCACATCTTAGAGATCTCCACTACCCAACTGTTGGTAATAGGTATGCTTACGGTTAAAATATTTTGCTGTGAGTCTCATGTGATCAAAATAACTGGCTTGGCTTACTCTAAGGAAAGCTAGAATAACATCCTTCAGATATGTAATAAATTAGCAAAGATAAAGTCCACTGCCCCACTCTTGATGGGACTAGAGAAATAAATATGTTCTTAGAATGTTCTTAAATATTGAAATGAAATGCACAAAAAAGTTACAGTATCTGCATCTTTAAATGCTAAAGCAAGTCCAATATTGTTTTAGGATAATTTAAGCATAAATTATCATGTCAGAGGGATTATCTGATCTTTAGAGCTGTCTCCCAGTTTTTTACACTGTGTTTATTTAGGTTTCTATGTTGGGCTTCTGAATGCCACGTAATTTCTACCTCTTGTCAATGTGAGTTCAGGGCATTTCTTTGCAACTCAGTGTGGGGTACTTCAGTACAGATAATTAGCCCAGACAAACTACCATACTAATTTGCCCATACAGCTTCCAGAACTGTTGTTATGCTGCTTCTGGGATTCTTGATGCTACTCACTTTCCTCTATACTACAGATTTTCTTGCTATTTAAACTTCTGTACAGTTGCCAGCAGGTAATTGATGTTTCTCTACCCTTCCAAGTTCCCTGCTATACATTACCTTTTTTTTTTTTTCATTGACACTAAAGAATTATTAATAAGCTTATGTCATATTTTAAGGACTTTGAAAAATGTGGAAAAGGTGGGCAATTATTAAAAACATTAGCTGGCTTAAATATTTTTGACACCTTTTTTTATTTTTAACATATTTATGCATATTTTGCATATGTAAATTTCACTACACATATTTTAGGAATTTAAGAGGATATTTAAAAAGCAAAATATAAAAAAAATCTAAACAAGCAGCTTCCTCTTAATTTGGCCCTTCATTAAAAATGAATAAAGAAGGAAGGAAAAATAAAAGCCCACAGCACTGTTTATTTTTGTAAACAATGTTATTTGTTTTGTGCTTTTTATTATTCTGGCTAGAGAGAAGTCAATTTACATAAGTTGATGGCACATGACTGTGTATATACACTTCACATAGGCATTTGCAAGTAAGCAGTTACATTTATCCTCTCATTGTGAACTGACAGAGGTTACATGCAGTGCGCAAGTCTAAAATTACTGTATGGAAAAGCAGCTAGAGGCATGTTTTTATTCAATAAACATTCTATTCTACTGCATGGATATTTCTGTGGGTTTTGAGCTTCTTGGATAAGTGTCACTATTATAATCTTTTAATTAATATTGTGTTGTAGAGTGAAGGCATGAATGGATGCTACTGGCTGTTATTGCCATAGTGCCCAGAAGGATGCTACTATTTTGCCAAAAATGTTCTGTCACTAATGTGAGGCCTGTTGACAGACTGTTGTTTATACGTGTCAACATGATGCCAAGTCGATTGTTTCACTACAGGAATCCTGGCTTGGCCCCAGTGGCTGTCTGAATCTTTGAAGACAAAAAGATACTTTCATAGCGGCAAATGAAAGGAAACAGCTTTTTGGACTTTTATCTTGATCATGTAGCAGCTATTTTACCGTATAGATACAGACAATGAATCGGGAAATTTTGCAAGCAATTTGGTACATCTTCATGTATTCTGGACAGATGAAGGACTCTGAATTTTAGTGGGGATGTTACGTGAGTCTAGTCTAATTATTGTACTAGATTTTTAATCATATTAGTCAGAACTGAGCATAAGATGTTACAACATGTTTCAAAGTGCATTTTAGTGCAAAAGTGCCTTTTCAAAATTGCTTCCTAATTATTCAGCATAAATAAATAGAGTCAGCTTAGGTGAAAACTACACTGCAAATTTCCTAACATGTACCTCTTTTCCTAGAGCCGCTGGATTCCATGCCCAGGCTCCATTCTATTATTTGATTTTGTTTTGTTTTATTTTATTTTATTTTATTTTATTTTATTTTATTTTATTTTATTTTATTTTATTTTATTTTATTTTCGTAGTATGTGGAAAGAAAGAGATTGCAGTATTGCGGAAGGATAAAAGTGATTCTTCTTATTTTTCCAAAACTTGTTGATATATTGCTAATAGCCTTTTTTTTTTTTTTTTTTTTTCTTCAAAAGAAGCTAATTGATTATTGCTCAGTATGAAAGCTTGATACTCAGGTAAATACGTTAATTGCATGGGAGAAATCTTGTACATTGTTTACAAAAAATCATCTGAAGAACAGTATTATTTTGATTCTGTATCATTGAATTATCTCAATTTCTCACAATCTAGCACCACTACTGGAAAAGTATATTTAATTTCCTGCCCAAACCAGCGGGATGTTTGTTAGCAGTAGATTGCCAACTGTCACTTTTGGGTAGAATCCTTAAATACATGGTCTTGTCGTCTAGTCAGAAAAATGTCTCCAAATCTCACATGAAAATGCCAGAAAAATCCATCACAAGGATATAGAAACTGTGTGAAAAATATCTCCAGCTTTTGATCATTCTGCCCAAGGCTTACCACATGGTATCCCAAATATTCATTGGAGATGCAAATTCTGTATGGCTGGTGCTTCCAAATAAGTCAGTGATAATAATGAGGATTCTGTGACTCAGAAATGTGATCAATCATATTTACACATATCTCAGAGTGAGCTACACTGTTGAAGAGTAGAATGACAGTGTCAAGGACTGCTAAGTCTTTTGAGGTGGGATTCAAAGTTCCACCTAATAATGATATGAGGAGTGCTACTAGTAACAATAATTTGCCAGTGCCAAGCCTGTATTTCTCCTCAAGAAGGTTGGTTAGACTTTCAGATACATTTTTCGGACAAAATATACTTTCTCTATAACCCACACACACAATTCAACTGCTTTGATCTTTTGTCTCCAGTCTTCAGGGAGAAAAACCTTTTCTCCTTTAAATGCAATGGGCTTGGCATGTGAGAATCTTTTCCATCATGTTCAGGAGACATTTATTAGACCCTTCTGCTCGGTACGTAAGTGAAAAGCCTGATTTAGTACCCAATTGACCATCTCCCACATTCTCTGTACCCCACCTACAATGTGACTCAATATCATAGAATCATAGTATTATAAATTCATTTGACTTTAAAGGAACCTCTAAAGGTAATTGAATCCAGCTCGCCTGCAATGAACACCTCTATCTGGATCAGGTTGCTCAGAGCCTGGTCTAGTCTGACCTTGAATGTCTGCAAGAATGGGACATACTAACTTAACAGGTTACTCCAAGTAACCTGTTACTACCCTTATTTTAAAAAACTCTTTTATTGTACCAAATCTAGATGTCCCCTTTTTTAGTTTGAAACCATTTCTTTTTGTCCTGTCACAGCAGACCCCGCTAAGGAATCTGTCCCCTTTCTTCTTATGGACCTACTTTAGATACTGAAATTCTGCTGCCAGGTCTCCCTGGAGCCTTTCCCTCTCCAGGCTGAGCAGCCCCATCTCTCTCATCCTGTCCTCATAGGGAAGGTGTTCCAGCCCTAGAATTATCTTTGTGGCCATTCTCTGAATGCGCTCCAACAGGTTCACAGCTCTCCTGTCATGAGGACTCCCCTTTTGGGATGCAGTACTCCAAGAGAGGTCTCAATAGTGTAGAGCAGAGGGGCAGGATCACCTCCCTCAACCTGCTCACTAAGCTTCTTTTGATGCAGCCCAGGATATGGTTGGGTATGTACTCTCCACAAGTACTCTCAAGTCATTTTCAGCAGGACTGTCCTTAATCTTTTCATCCTTCAGCTTGTATTGATAGTGAGGTTTTCTACATCCCAGTTAAAGACCCTGCACTTGGACTTGCTAAACCACATGAGGTTCATCTGGGCCTTCTGCTTGAGCCTGTCTAGGTCTCTCTGGTTGGCATCCCCTCCCTCATGCATGTCATCTGCACCGCACAGCTTGGTGTCAACCGCAAACTTGCTGAGGGTGCACTTGATCCAACTGTCATTGCCATTGATGAAGATATTAAAGACAGCTAATCCCAATACTGATCGCTGAAGGACAGCACTCATCACTGATCCCCATTCAATCACTGAGCCATGGATCACCACTCTGGATATGATCTCACAACCAGCTCCTCATCTGCCAACGGTCCACTAATCAAAATCGTATCTTTCCAATTTGGAGAGAAGGATGGTATGGGGACTGTAAAAGGCCTTACTGAAGTCCAGATAGATGACATCAGTGGTTCTTTCTTTGTCCATTGATGCAGTTATGCCATCATAGAAGGCCACTAGGTTAGTCAGGAAAGACCTGACCTTGGTGAAGCCGTGCTGGTTACCCTCTATCTGCTCCCTCTCTTCCATGTGCCTTCCAGGACAGCCTGCTCTGTGATCTTCCCCAGTGCAGAGGAGAGGCTGACAGGTCATTAATTTCCAGGACAGCCCTTTCTACCCTTCTTAAAAATAGATGTTGCTTTTCTTCCAGTGATCATAGACTTCCATGACTTTCATTCATTCCATAAATGAAATATCACTAAGAGTGGCTTGGAGACTACATCAGCCAATTCCCTCAGGCCTTTGCAATGAATTTCATCAGGACCTATAGACTTATGACTGTTCATATTCCTCTGGTGTTCACAAACCTGATATTTGCTTAAAAAGGGAGAGACTGTTTCCCACAATGTTCTTCTAGAGAAGCTGTCAGTCTGTATCTTGAGCAGGTACATTCTGCTGTTTGAAGGACTGGGCCCAGAGAATGGTGATGAATGGAGTTAAATCTAGCTGGCGACTGATCATGAGTGGTGTTTCCCAGGAACTGACCTGTTTTGTTTAATAACTTTACTGAGAATCTGGATGAGAGAATTGAGTGCACTCTTGGTAGGTTTGCAGATGACATCAACTTGGCCGGAAGTGCCAGTTTTCCTGGAGGGAGGAAGGCCCTTCAGAGGGATGTGGACAAGCTTAACTGCTGGGTTGAGGCTAATAAAATGAAGTTCGGGAAGACCAAGTGTCAGATCCTACACTTTGGCCACAAAAACCAGAGGCAGTGCTACAAGCTTAATAACTTCCTGAAAGGAGGCTGTGGTGAGGTGTGGGTTGGCCTCTTCTTCCACATAACTAGCAAGAGGACTAGTAAGGGAAATGATTTAGTGAAGAAATATTGGTGGTAGGTGACAGTTGGACTGGATGGTCTTGAAGGTCTTTTCCAACATTGGTGATTCCATGATTCTGTGTTATTGCACCCCCAGTCCCTACCTTCCAACCCATCTGTTTGAGGAATAAGTGAAGAGCAGTTGCCAGTGAAGACAGAAAAAAAAGTTTTTGAGTACCTCAGCCTTCTCCATATCCATTACTACTAGCTTGCCTGCATTACTCACTTGGGGGATTGCACCTTCTTGGAATTTCCTTTTCTGATTGATGTACCTATTGAAGCATTTCTCATTCTTATTTGCACTCCTTTTCAAGTACAACCCCAGCTGGGCCTTGGCCTTCCTGACCCTATCCCTACAAAGCCTTTCAACATCCCTATATTTTTGCCAGGGTACTTGTCCCTCCTTCCAATGCCCATACATTTTCTTCTTCCTTTCCAGTTTGTCCAGAAGGTCCGGTTCAACCATACTGATCTCTTGCCTTCCTCTTCTTATTTCCTACACCTGGGAATGGAGAGCTTTTGAACACTAAGAAAAGCTTCCTTAAAGATATACCAGCTCTGCTCTTCTCCCTTGATGACTGATTTTGTTGACTAACTACTTGAAGAGCTGGAAGTTTGCTTTCCTAAAATTTAGCATCCTGATTTTAGTCTTCATCTGTCATGTTTCCCTCAGGAGCATGAACTCTAGCATTGCATGGTCATTACAGCCTCCACTTTTGATGTCACCAATCACTTCACTTGCACTGGTGAGCAACAAACAGATCAGGTATTGCATCCCCCTTAGTACGATTGTTTTTTACTTGGATCAATAAGTTGACCCAGTTAACCACTGCATTCCAGGAACCTCCTGGCTTGCCTACATCTCACTGAGCTACTTTTCCAGCAGATGCCTGGGTGGTTGAAATCTCCCAGCATAATGAGAGCCTGAAGTTGGGACACCTCCTGTAGCTGGAGGAAGAAGGTTTCATCAACAGGCTCCTGTTGATTAGGCAGCCTATAGCAGAACCCAACCAGAAGTTACCCCTATTGCCTGAGTATCAAACTCTCATTCATAGGCTTCCAACTTGCTTGTGGCTATCCTCCAGGGACAGCTTTTCACATTCCATCCCTTTCTTGATGTAGAGGGCAATGTCCCCTCCCCTCCTTCTTCACCTGTTCCTTCTGAACAGCTTGTAGCCGCCTATAGCTATGTTCCAGTCATAGGAACCATTCCACCATGTTTTGGTGACAGCAACTACAGCGTGGTTTTCTAGTAGCACAGTGGTTTCCAACTCTTGCTTTTTTCCCAAGACACATGCAAGGATGAGGAGTTTATCTAAAACACCTAGTTCATCTAAAACCCCTAGCTCCAGCTATCTTCATTCTATCACTGGTAGGAGCATATTCCTGTTTCTTACCAAGTCATAATTGAAGGTAGAAAAATGACTACAATGAAGGGCAGGCATTGTGAACTTTTTTGTCTTCAGTATAAGGTTCAAGCAAAAATAGAAGTCTAATGACCAATCTATACACAATAAATGCAGACTGGTTCCTTTAATCTTCCCAAAATTTTAGTTGCTGATATTTTAGTTGCATCTACTTAAAGCACCATTTTTGCTGAAAACGGAGAGGCAATGTGTTTTGTTTTGTACAGTTTGATTCATACAATTCTTACTCTGTAGAGCCTTTTTCTTTCCTCTTTGTTTAGATTTAAACAAATGAAGAAAGAAAGAGTTTTGTTTTAAAGTTCTAGGAAAATGAATCTTTTTTTTTTTACTTAAATTACAGTTGAAAATTCTAAATTTTGTATGTAGTAGAGAGTATGTAGTGAGAAAAGAACAAATGCCAAATGAAGCCAATGATGATTTTAAAATTCATGAAAAATCCGAGCTAAAATGAGAAATATGAACACTATAAATCATTACTTCCTTGCCTCACAGTCAGCTTATTCAAGAATCTGCATCAGTTATATATTACCTGTTGTGTAACCTCCCATAGCCCTTGAGGTTTTGGAAATCCAATTAGCTTAACAGGAGTTCAACCCTATGTACTGCAGAGGTACACAGAGCATTATTACAAGAGGTAAGGTAAAAAAAGATATTTTACTTTATGCCACTCCTGAGTCACCGTGGAAGAGTGCGCTCTCTGTATGCACATGCTAAAACTGGTCAAACTTCCCTTGGCTTGCGCTGTGAAAAGGGAATGTGGTCCCACAGGAATTGCCATTTCCAGATGCTTAGTGGGTAGATCAGATGGATTTTCTAGCCTCTTTATAGGATGAAAATATATGGATATCGCATATCACCAGGTTTCTGTTCTCACCGTGACAATGTGACTTTTCAGATAGCCTGCTGTTCCTAACACATCTCAAAGAGGAGGTGTTTCAGTCTTCAGAGTGAGAAAGAGTTGCCTTTGACTCATCACTGGCTTTTGACAGCTTTGCTGAACTAGGGCCAAGAGTTCCTTATTTTCTACTTGCTTAAAATCACAACATATCAAGTTGCATTTGTGGGAATAACATGCTTTGGAACGCTTATTAGCAACAACTGAAATTTGGTGGTGTAGTTAATTTATCAAATGATTAAAATTATTTCTTAGTCAAATGATTTGTCTCTTAACCAACAACAAGAAATACTGCTTTGTAAGATAATTTTGGATTATTTATAGCTACAACTGTTTATTTTACTTTCTCGCTAGACATCACATAGATCTACATATATCATCTATATAGATCTCCATAGATATCATCATCATATAGATCTCCATATATCATCTAGGCAGTCAGTCTTAAAAAGGCTTTTTGTATAGTCAGATCCCTTAATTCACGTGCAGATGTTTAACACTTCAGACCACACATTTGGCTCGATAGTTTGAAATACATTTCACACCAACACTGCCATCTTAATCTTGAATTAAAAATATATTAACTTCTTTCCAGCCAGTTTAGTTTTACTGATTTTTGAAAGTCATCAGCTTTTTAGTTTCATACATCTTAATGGAGGTCTAGAATTACTTTTGATTCAAGCAGCTTCTGCCAAAATTAATAGGAATTGCTTATACTGAGAAATTAATTCATATCTCCTCTTCAGTGGTAACAGAATCCTGCCAAAATGAAACACTTAAAATTAGCAAAATGTTGCAACTCTTCTATCTTTTCCAATTTGATTTAGGTTTTGCACTCCAGTTTTTATTTATAAATTCTGTTATTATTTTTTGAATCTCATTTCTTCCCAAGTGACTACAAATAGGAGCAAATGTAAACATTTGAATTTTCTGCAAAATTTTAAAGGCCTATTTCACAGTTCCACATAGAAAGAAGCCCATAGGCATAAGTCATCTAATTTAAACTGAACAGAGTGATTGTGTAATATGATATTTCCTTTGCTACAGTCTGGTCATGATGTCGTTGTATAAAATGCTCAAATATAAAGCTAGCTGAGGTGCTATATCTGGTAGGGTGACCTTTTGTAGATAAATTAAATCAGAGTAGGTAGGTCAACCAGTCCTGCTCAGACCTACCACGTGACCAGGAAAGTTCTGTAGCAACTTCAAAACTTCATGTATACACATGACTCTGATGTGCATTAGACATCAGAGTGGTACTTTTCCATTACCTGGATCATTGCCAGTTTTGTTATTTTCTGAATTTGCTACTTGTTTCGGTAAAATTTATCAGAACAATAATTTAAAAAAGATGTTGGAAAGTTCAGTGACAGATAGAAGGCTAATATTTGCTAGGTGACTAGGTGGAATTTGTAGATGTAATTCTTTTTACTAGGTGTAGATCTATACTGCCAGAAATCAGAAATATTCCTGTAGGTTAGCATTTTGTTGTAGTTAGAGGAAGTGGATAACAATTATCTTGCGTGCATTTCTTCAATTAACTATTCCTCATAGCAGAGTACTGATTAAAAGATTAGTATTTATTTGCAGTAGTATCTGCTGTATAAATAGTGATATGAAGAGAAATACAAGGCTCATTTAAAACTGAAGACTATAAAATTGAATTTCCAAAGATTTCCTTGATGAAGAATCCTCTGAAAAGTACTGCGTTTCCCAACTTCAAAATGTACTCACTTATTATTTAATTATTCCTCCTCATGTTAAAATTTTAGCAATAATACTTGTTGCTTAGGATTTAAACTTCCCCCACAAACTCACAATACTATTTATAGCAAGTTAAGATTTGCTGTTAATGCTCATAAAAAAAAGTCAGGAGTCTGCTATGAGAAGAGTACGCATTTGAATCCACACAAAGTAAAAGTCTCAGAATGAAAACAATGCTGGAAGATCCAAAACTGTCTTGGTGGAAATATATTAAAAAAAAAAAAAAAAAAAAAAGAAGAAGAGTACCTGACTACAGAATGATCTGATAGCCAGATTCAGATGGTGTTAGTGAAACACTGGTCCAGTGACAAAATCTTGTTTGACTAGCAAGTTGATTTATTGAGTACAGAGGTAGAGGCTACAAAACTTGTTAGCCTCAAGCTTCTTTGTAGTTGCTTACCATATTTATCCCAGCTAACAAGTTGACTATTCTAAATGAGCTAATTGTACCATCAAAATAGATCTATTTTATTATATAGTTGCTCCAAGGTTCAAAAGAAATACTTTATAACTATGTACTTTATACACTTTATATTTTTATATGCTTTATAAATACTCCCATGCAGCTTCAACCTATAGCATGTTTAAATATAATTTTAAAATTATTTTAAATATTGTTGAGAAGGAGTAGAAGTTCTGGCACATGGATCTTAGATACATCGCACATAACAAGCAAACTTTTCATAGATAGCTGAAGATACTAAATAGAATTCAAAAAAGTTCTCATGATCATTATATGTGTAAATGTCCTGGGGGTATTAATTAGACATCAACAATGAAATATAAAATTTAATGAAGGCTATGGTGAGACCAAACTTTGTTGCTCTGGTGATAAAAAATAAACTGTATTTTTACAAATAAATAAATAGATCAGGGAATGGTCATTCAATACTGCAAGCAATGATGGCTGTTATAAATACAAATAGTTACATACATCATTGCTGTAAAAATTAAACAATTACCAGCTATATTTTTGTTCTCTCTCTCTCTTTCTTTTTTTATTTTTTTTTTGGCTTTCCACTGCAGATAGATCTTAGTCAACATAAACCCAAACAAAACAGATCCCCTTGTCCTTTCGGCAACTTGCTGAAGTCCAACTAACTTGGAGCTCTGAAATCCAGGTTTTTTATTCCTAACTTTAAACATTATTGTTTCAACAATAACAGTGTTGGTTTCAGAGCTTAGCTTGCAAATGGATTAATGGTGCAGAAAATAGAAAGGGAAACTGAATACGTAAGGATTCTTTCAGGGCTTTAAAAATATTTTACTCAAATTTCTCAGGCACTTCTGAGGACTGCTTTTAAGTTTCCTCTCCTTTAGAGTTTCTTTTCAATTACTATTACAATCATGGTTAAGTGGATTCCAGGGTTCTTTGGGAGGGCCAACTACTGCTCTTTCCTACAGCATTCATTGTTCACTTTAAAAACTCACAAAATGCATTTGTTTGTCTATTGCAAATTACTTGTTTCAAAAATCAACCATTTATTTCTTCAGGAGCATAAACCTCTAGAATCTAATATAAATGCTCACTAGTGTTTGCCAGGTTTTCTTTTTCCCTGATAGAAATGATTTGCACAGAAGTTACACATGACTTTTTCTTATTTATTCTAAATTGAGCATGTATTTTATTCATGTTGTCTATAGATAGGGATACAATTACATTTTATTTAATAAATATTATCTGTATACAACATTTAGAAGTTTGGTAGTAGTTAAATGCCATATCATAGTAAACTGCTAAACAGGGGGAAGTTAACAGAATATATTCAGTAGAACTCGTCACCCATTTATGCAGAATCCAAACAGAAATTTCTTTGAGAACCCAGAATTAACACAGGCAGTACTCTGAGTCATCTTGCTGCAGAAATAGAATAATCAGATGTTTAAAAGCATTCTGTGATTCTGTGAAAAGCAAAATTTATTTCAGGAATTATCAGGTAAATAGGAGAAATCCCGAAGATTCATATTCTGAAGATGGCGTAATTTATAGTTCATTCAGAAGATGCAAATTCACTATTGTACTTGTGTGAAAGTTGCAGAGAGCTACCAGAGCAGTGAAAAGGAGCCTCAAGGAGGCACCTCCCAAAGGGTAAGCATGAACCCATGGCAAATACATAATAGGAATATTTATTTATTATTTCTAGCAATAGTATATCTTAAAAACATTAACTCAGCAATTAGGAATCATATCCAAATACAAATGCAAACCTAGTTCCTTCTGCTCCTAGAAGCCACTTCATGGTATATAAAATGTATAGAATAAATTAGTGAGGTCCTAAAGGATAAACTTCTGAAATACCTCCTAGAGATCTTCCTCAGTGCAGTCAGAACAAGGTGGTTCTTTCTGATAATTTCCCATCCTTTTGCTTTTTTTTTTTCCCCTTTAAAAACAATATAATGGATGCAATGTTCGCAATTACACTGGGACAGTAAAATCAGGAGAATAAGGCTATCATATGCCCATTACAGTACTGCTGTAACTTAACTATCAAAGTGTGTTCACTCATCATTCCCTGAGGAATGATGAATAAGCATTTTGATTTGGATGGTTGTATTTGTGTTTGTTTTCAATTTGCATATTCCTGTATGTGTTAAGAAAGCAAGGTCACGGGAGTTAACCCTGCATTGAGTATAGAAAGATGCAGACAGTAGCAATTAATGAGGTGATTTTGCTTCTCTATCCAGATGTAGATTTGGAAATATTACTTTTGGAAATCTCACCGACCGTTTAAGTAGAGACTGGATGTAGTGGGAGCTAGGCTAATAAAGGCAGAACTCCAGCAATGTTTTGGTAGTTTAACAATTTATAACAAAAAGCACAGTAGTTGTGGACTCATTCTCTCTTCTCTCTCCCTTTGCTGACGACTGTAAATCTATGTGTTGGAATTTGACATTCACAGGATTCAACAGAAAGGAAGGGACAAGTAGGGAAAGAGAATCGAGTAAGATCTGAAAAGGACTAGAATTAAATACAAGAGGGTTGAAATGGGAGAAAGGACAAATGCTAAAATGGAGGGCGGAAAAAAGAAGTCTACTAGTAAGGTGAAACAGTGCATAAATCCTTCTAACTTCTTTGTGGCACATTTTGTCCTGCATAAACAACATTTAATGAGAATGAATACTGAAATCAATAGGAATTACTTGCAGAGTCAGGTATTACTCAGCACAACTAACAATGGCAGAATCAGGCCTTGCTTTATAAAACAGAAAGCAAGATGAATGTTAAAGATGAACATATATCACATGAGCTGTGCAACAAGGGAACCATAGAAGTGCCTGTAGGCTGTACAACTCTGTTGATTATCATATTCCACATTAACTGACAGCCTGTGTTATATCCTGTTCCCAATAACAATTATTTTTGTATGTTGCAGAATCTCTGAAGATGTATATTGTTTTTCTTATAACACAGGAATACGCGAGATGTCCCAAAATATCTAAGAGAGTTGGTGAAATTTATCTTCTCAAGACACTTTCCAAACACTACTTTTGCATCATACAGCAATACTTTTCCCAGATGTATTTTGTTTTGCTTTGTTAGAATAGTCCTGAAAGAGCCAATGATTAGAAGTGAAACGTCTGTACCATTAGTTCACTTTTTAGGACTCACTGTAGAATTTTTTTTCTTGGTTTTACAGATGAAGATATCCATCTTCAATCATATTTCCCTTGTTAATCATATTTTCATTTTAACCTTATTTCTCTGAACCTTGTTGCTGTATTTATATGCTATTTATTCAGTTACTATGGTAGACATTAGTTGTATTTGAAGATTCATCTCTTTATCTTTGAAATATTTCTAGAATATTATATTCTGCTTTGAGCTTCTCAGATTTCTCACAGAATTACTTCCTTCCAGTGAAGTTATAATTGTATATTGTTTATATAGCACACAGAGAAAACTGGTATGTCTGCATTAACCTATCAGCTTGTGTGTGATGTCAGCTTTTGAAGTGAAACATCCCTACATGCTGTAATCTAAAATAAAATTAAAGCAAAAGATGCTCTGTAGGAGCACACCTAGTCCACTGCACTGGATCAATTGAACTGAATTAAAACTAGCCCATTTTAACTATTGCCCAGAGATGGGTCCAATATGAATCCTGGATACTCAGCCGCAGTTGTTTGGCTGTGCAGATACACTCCCAGTGTGCAGCTTTACTTGCTAGTGCAGAAGATATAGACTCTGTGTAAGAGAAGAAATAAAAAGAATAAAATTCATCATAATTAAAAAAAATAATTTTTTTTTTTTTTTTTAAAAAAAAAAAAGGTGTTTCCAGGACCAAGATCAGTTAATTTCATAGAATACTTCCAACAGCTCTTTGTGGGAGATTTCTCTAGAATGTAGGGGAATATTATCGTTATCCAATAGAATTTAAGAAAGTATGCTATCTTTGCTATAGAATCCCTTAGGATGGTTCAAAAAGCCTGTAGGAAGTATATCATTTTCTCAAATTATGTAAATTATTTCATAGTAATTTCTATAGAAATAATTGGTGGTATCCTTATTAAATCCTTCAGGACTTTTACATAAGGGAGGGATTTCTGTACTTAGGAGATGAAGCTATAGCACTTTATTAACTCTGCTGAGTTTATGCTCCTAATACTTAAGCAGATTAATAATGTGTGTGGCAGAGATCTTGGGGCAACTTCACAGGGCCAGTAAGAATAGTTAGTGGGTAATACAGCCACAGCATTGAACCGTTAATTACAAATCATTTATTAAGGTAACAGTAAAGAAAGGTACTTGTTATGATAGTGGTTCTTACCCACACTAATGTTTTCATTTTATTGTTTTTGTCCCATATTTGGGTTTCAGAACAACGACAACAACAAAAACACAGCAGGAAAACACTGTAAACTGTCCAGCTCAGAGTTCAAATCTTCAGCTACTTACTTCTTAATCATTGAACTAGTGTAAAGGTCATTTAAGAGAATTAAGAATTCAAATTATCTACCAACATCTATATCAGAGCAATATTTTGCAGTGAGGTGCTTCTTTTTTGTAGCCTTTATAGGCTTCAAAAATAAGCCTTAAAAAAAAAAAACATCACTTTCCTGGAACCTGTTACACGGCCTATCTAACCTCTAGTCATCTGGGGTCATCTGCCTCACAAACTCCTTTTTTCTACTTCTGCACACAAAGTGAAGTGTGCATTGGGGTTTAGGTATTCAAATGGCTTTTTCATTTGGGTAATGCATCCGAAAGCAGCGGGTGCTTTTGCAAATGAAATGTTGAACAAGCATTGGATACTTTGTACTTCTCATTTAATGAACTGTTTCTTTATTATTTTGCACTGTCTGTATAAGACGTTTTTATGGTTTTAAAAAGTGCCCTACATCCTACTTCATATGAAGGGGATCTCATTTAGATTAACCTGTGACTTCAACAGCAGGTGACAGAAAGAACCAGCTGCTTCAATTACTGCTTTTGCGCATGACTTTCATGTGTTGCTAAGATTATCAGAGGAACCTGATTGCATCCCCTTAGACACTATTGTTGGCACAATGATTAAGCTGTTATTTTTCTTTTTTTTTTCTTTTTTTTTTTTCTCTTTTAAACTGGAAACCTAAAGAGCTTTTTGGCGTGAAGCAAAAGCACTGTGTATAGAGATCAGTAAGATAGTGAGTATCATTGCCCTGTAGCTTATCTCCACATATACAGCTCCCTAGTGGATCCCTACGATAAACATTATTGGAACAATTAGCTGCTGCTGACATAGAATCCAGACACAATGGCCATGGCCAGCAGCGCTGAGCCAAATATCATGGAGCCAAAAACCGTAAAAAAGCAACACCACGCTACTCTCCCCATTCAACTGCTGTCATAAAACCCTCCCAGTGCTATGTTTGCATAGCTGGCTTCACCGATATGGCACCAAAACACAAAAGGAGAAGCTGCAGCACTCGTCTTTGTTTAGCTGAAATTACAAGTCATTGAATTAGTACGTCATCTTTATTGCACTGTCATGCAGCGGAGGTGAGGAAGGCTCTCCATAATGGATGGAAGAGTTTGATGGCCTAAAAGACAGGCTCACAGATGGTTGTCAATATAAAAGAGTTTGCCCTTTTTCAAAAAAGAAGAAGGGGGAAAAAAAAGCTGAGTTGAATAGGCCTCTGCTGCTCTGAGTAGCTGTAACTAAAAATATTTATGTAAAGCTGATCTTGGAGGAGCCTAGGGCTAGAAGGTGAATCAAGAGTTCGTCTAAAGATTAGGACTCAGAAATGCATGCTAAGCCATTTAAAAAAAAAAAAAATTAAATATCAGTGAGGCAGCATGACACAAAAGGTGAAGTGGGAAAGGTCTCGCTCATAGGGAGCTGTTGCCATTACCACTGTGTGGGGGAAGGTACCCTTGTGCAATTCTGCAGCTGTAGCAGAATTCTCATCAGCAGAATCAATGGAGATGCAAAGCGCACTCAGGAGGAGAAATCATTTGTACATTCTAAGGAGCAGCCTCATATTCTGATATTCTCTTTTCTGCTTTAAACTGAAGTGAGGAAAAGATGTTGCCAATCAAAGGGTCCAAGATAAATATCCTTTTAACTAAAATATAAGACAATGACTTATCCAGCTTTCCCAAGCTGGTGTTACATTTGTACCTAAAAAAGCGTTTTGGGATTAAATATGACCCGAATTACTGAAGGACCTTTTCTTTTTAACATATCTTTGGCAGTCTGGGTTTTGTACAAACACACCATTCATTTCAGCCAGGCCAGTCTTTTCAAGAAGTGCGAAGGAAAGCTATTCAAGCCCCTTGCTGAAGTTGTTCAGCATCTCCATTATGAGGATGCCAGTACTTTGAACTTTGCCTTAACTGCTTTCTCCATCCCACACATAGAGAGTGGTTATTTTCCTACTTCCAGAAGCGTCAACAAGGCAGTTAATCACCATATCAATGGTGATAGCGTAACTTTGTTGGTGAGGGTAGCATTTCTAGAGATTTCTGAAAGTCAGTGATAATTTCCAAGTGCTGTTTTTCATTACACTTTTCCTCACCCTGCTACATCCAGGGCTTTGTTTCCCGGGTGGGCTGGAATGCTTTAAAACAAGCACTCGTCTGTACTATTATTCTTTCCTTCCTCTTTGGTGCTGTGAAAGGCCACCAGGGCCTGTCTCCAGGACTCTCTCTATAAAGGTAAGGAGTTATAAGAGCTATGCAGGAAGTAGCACGTAAGACAGGATGAGCACTTTGGAGGCATTTGAGATGCGGAATCATGACACGACAGGAAAATATATTTTGATAATAGCTGCTTCAAGTGGAATCCAACATTTCTCAGGAGAAAATGTTCTTAGTTTCACATTCTCTGAAATAAATCTTTGTCTTTGGGAAGGAAAGATGAATAAATTGGAAGATACCTTGATAATTTGTAAAGTTTGTGAATACTGTTCTATACAGAAGTGCAACAACTGAAATGTCATTATAAAAAATGAAAATTACCACCCACATTAGGTCTTATAAACGCCTTTTTAACTTCAGCCAAACAAAAGTTTTAGTGATCTGGTTTCGCTTTGTTTTACCTAAAGGTTTTCTGTTTGTTTTCAACCATAGACTGTGTGTACCACATTAAGATTTCAAGATATCAGCATTGTATTGTTGAAATATGATCAGAGATCACTTAAAATAAAAAATACTTTTTAAATTTTCAACTCTGAGTTAATAAATTCTAAAATTGGAAATGAAGCAACTAAAAAGGGAAACTCTCATGCTTAATTCTCTGTTTTTTTCCATATTATACTGTTTGATGTACTTCTCAAAAGTACCCTGCATTATGCAATCCAGAATTAAGACATGTGAATGTCATCTGTAAAAATTCCTCTGAGATATAGTCTTCTGTTCCAATTGAGAAATCCATCCAATATCAGCGACCATTCTTTTAGGGAATACTTAATGTGGTTAACTGGATATTATGTACTTTGAGAATGCTTTTTATTGCATACATTTGAATTAAAGGATACACCTTGTAGGAAGAAAATGATGAAAGAGCATTCCTATGAGGGTTAAAGATGAATGATGGCCTTTAAAAAAATTATTTTGCTTAAACACAAAGAGGCACTGTCATATTCAACCCCGCAGTATTATTAAGGCATAAGAAATGAGAATTGAATTCACTCTCTCTTAAATCAATGGAAATTTCACCTGCTACTCCAGCAGCTGAATTCGAATCACTATGGTTAAGTGGCTCTTTTTTAATCATAAAATGAATTGGGTCATAACTATATGTTTTAATCCTTTCCATTAATTCTTAGAGATTTGTGTACCAGGCCACTTTTGATAGTGTAGCTCTTCTGGAAAACAAAGAAAAGCTGAGTATATTTTGAAAGCAGATTTTAAAAATACTTGAGTCGTATATTTCTTTTATTTTGTATTATGAGCAGTGAGCAGAGATATTCTAACTCTATCAGGTAAGTTTCAGAGCGTCCTGAATTTCCTGTTTCTTGGTTCTTTTTGCCACTATTTTAATTTGTTTACAGCTTTGTAGGAATAACAAAGTTATAATCTAATGGAAAACTAGTGCAGATTTATACTTTTTCTGAACTTCTGCCTTGTCATCATACAAAATGTCGGGTAATGTGATCTCCTTTAGTAACTAGTCGTACCAATAATACCAAAATATCTGAAATTGCTAATGTGGCAGATCTGTTTGCATATCAGTAACTGGCTTATTGAGTTAACATTTTTGTATTAGTTATTGCCTCTCCTCCCATGTGGTACCCTTTTCCTACAGTGTGGAAGCATATTTCCTTTGTAATTCATTCCCTTCACATTGCTTTACTGCTTTCACAAATGTTGCCCTCGACTTTGCTCCTCCCTTGCCAGAGAGATACACACACACACTGTTAGGACAGACTGACAGTGTTGTACGTGAAGTTGTACATTATGCCTATAAAGATAGGCCCCAAATACATGGGTTAACACACAGATTTGAAAACCTAAAGTAAATTGCTGTTGGCAGTATTGCTTGCCACCAAGAATTCTGAGCAAAGTTTTTGCTGCAGGTATTATACTGGCACTGTACTACTACCAGAATCAAACTAATCTTTGGACACACTTTGCCCAACCGATTACATTTTGAGCCTTATTGTTTAAGTTACTGTGTGGCCATAAGATATTATGGAATAGACTGAACAAAGACCTTTCTCATTATTGTGATGTTTGGTGATTTTTCTAGTAACTAACTAAAATGTTAGAAAATATTATAGTATCTAAATCTATCTGTATATTTACAGTAAGGTAACAGAGAATATGACATTTTTTGAACTTGGTTTATTCATCTAACAGCTAAGAGATACCAACTAGGACTTTGGTTTTTGAAATAAGCCACAGTATAGGATTAGCCAGTTGCTTTTAGCATCTCGTGCTTCTTTATGCTGTCTGTTTCTGGATTTTATTCTTAGTGCTGGAACTATTCCTAAGCAAACTTCCAAAATTATTTTTCTATTGGAATTCAGTGTGAAATTTCCAGTTGTTTCTAGTCAAAATCAGCTAAAAAACAGTTTTTACAGGTTAGGAGAATTTATTCAATTATCTGACTTTGAATTTTATGTAAAGGATTTCATTTCGGTTCAAGAATTTCCTACATTATGTATGTTTTAGTGGCATTTAATGCTTAAGTTTTACTGCTGCTTCCCACCCGTCATGTGTCTGGAATATATCCAGGACTTGCAATGCAAAGCACTGTTCGATCTCGTCTGGCTGCTTCCACCTGAAGGTGGTCGTGCACTGGGGACTGATTCTGGGAGCAAAGGCACTTCTGTACTGTTTTTGAACAGGAGCCAGGTATTTCACAGTTAAGTTCTGAACTTGAGTTTGACACTTCTAAGATAGAAGATTTTTATATTTGTGATGATTTCATCCAACAAATTAACTATGTCAGATATATACTAGACTTAAAATATTTAGGTTTATTTCAGTATGCTTGGATTTCAGCCTGAACTATGCACCTAGTTCCAGAGCTGGGATTTGTCCTCAAGGTTTATCACCTGCTAAAGGTAACATTAAGTTTCCATCATTACATACATCTGAAAAAAACACTCAGATTTTTGGTCAACTCAACATTCTTTCTGACTATATAATAAATCTCAAAGTGCACGTGCTTTATTTACCTTTCCCTGTTTCTTTAAGGAAACACTAGCAGAACATGTACTAAATTGGTCTATATCTTGCAGTATGTGAGCAGATGACATAGATGTCCAAGGATGTGATAGGGATCAGCTCACACACTTTTCAGCTGAGCATATGTGTAAAAACAAAAACAAACCTTACTTTTTTTTCTTAGAAAGCACCACGTATTTCAGGCAGTTAGGCAGTAACAGATGTTGGAGACTCAGTAGGAAGCTAGATGTATGCTGGGATGTCACTCAACTCCCCTTAACAAGCTGCTGTGTTGGAGAACCAGTCTCCATATAGGCTCTGCTTAGTGTCTCAGAAATAAGATGACACTAAAATAACCAGCTTCCCATGAATACCAAGCCTCTCTTTTGAAGAATATACTACTCAGGGCTGTGAGGGGAGGAGGGGTGCACGTATATATAACTTTGCCTGCAAAGGTATTGCATGGGAGAGGGACTTTGTTGCAATTTAAGTGATTTTAATTTTGAATTGTGGCAATATTACATTAGTTGTAGAGGAATTTCACTGAGAACTATTATGAAATATGATCGCCCCACAATTCTGATTGACACAGCTGCAGGTAACACGCTGTGCCATGTCAATAAAAATCTACCTAGCATTAAATAAGTGCATTTGAAGATGGATATTCTCCACATTGGAGAAGCTGGTACAAGGATATTAATTCATTCTAAAGCAAGAGAAAGATATATCACTTAGATCTGATACAGGAGTAGAGCAGCAATTACAACAAAGTACTGTATCAATTACAGAAACTGCAAATACATTATTAAACTAATCTGGAGACGTGGTATAAGCCATGCCAAAGAAAGGATACATGAGTCAAGAACAAATCTTATTGTCAATACAAAAGATGCTTTCATGCCTATTATGGAAATGAGTAAGGCCGAAGGTCGTACCTGGCTACATCAAAGTAGCCTGAAGAGTATAATTGACAGATATCTATTCAGCTTCTAGAGACTGAGCTCAGTGACACAGGGGAACTCAGAGGCATCCAAGTGCTGAGGGTCGTACAAGGTCTTTGAAAATCTGAGAGAGATGCAGGACTCTGGAAACCTGAGCATTGTATTTTCCAATTTTCTTTCAGTGCTTTCAATTGTTGTGTAGACCTGTTGTTGCCACTGGGGAGTCTGGGATATGTGTTTTCAAATAGCTTAGCTTTGATTCTACCATGGTATTTTCCTGTTTTTCAAATAAACATTGATTTATAGAAAGCACATTTGGATGTTAAGGCTGTTTTGGGGAATGTTTACCACACTTCAGTCCCTGGGACAAGGGAAACAAACTTCTAACCTTAGGCAAAAGGCAGAAGAGAGGACCAGCAGGCACCTGACCTGGGGCATTTTGTCACAGAGGTACTGAACGTGTCGCCAGAAGGCTGACTAAAGGCAACAACATGCAAGAGGAAGGCCAGGGGATCTCAAGGAATGAGAAGTTCTCATGATTATCAGTCAAAAACCTCTTCCCTCAGTAATCACGAAGGTATGAGCAGTCGTGGCATAGGATGATGGAGGAAGCCATGAAGAATTCATTGGGATGAGAGACTATAACTTGCAAAGCCGAAATATTTGTGTCTTATTTTTTCTTTACCCCCACAGTTGCCAATATTTTAAAGAACATTTCCAAAGGAAACAGGGAGTGGGTGTCAGAGAGTTGTATTTGCTTTATAGTCAGCTTTACATATAACAAATGAGCATTCCATTTCTCCTGGGAAATAAGTAAATTGTATTGAAATTGAAACCATGGCAGGAAAGGAGTAAGTGGTTTGACATGAACCACAGAGGAGATTACAAGAGAACAGAGATTAAAATGCAGAAACCCTTACATCATGCCAAAGCTTTGTGTGCTGCACCTCCTTGTCTGCCTGCATGGAATTACTCCTGCTTTCTTCTGGAGCAAACCAAGCTGCTGTTGGAAAAATGGAACCCATGAGTAAATCACAAAAACGCACAGTACTATATTTATGATGCAGGTGATAGGTTTTGTGTTTGCAGTTTGTTTTGCTTTAGTTTATTTATATTTATTGCAAAATTTTTCCTCATACAAATAGAGTGTTTTCTTAGAACTGTATTTGAGACTCTCCATTTCTACACTCAGTTCATATTTTCCACTTATCATACGAAAAAAGAAGACAACTAAATTCCCTATCTTTTTCCCATTACTATCTGCTGATTAATTGTAGGTGATGCAATGGCTGATGTTACCTATTACTACATTGATGCAGTTTGCACTGATATGGAATGATCATATAATTATTGTACACTTATTTAGAAAATATTTCTTCTAATTTATTATTGATTGGTATCCACTGATTTCTTTTTCACTTGCGAACACTATTGCACTTTAACAAGCTGTAGCACATTCCATACAATCATATTTACTAAAGAATGAGAAGGATGTCAAAAGATTCTTGAAAAGAACACTTCCTTTAGATTTGACTAGGCGTGATAACTGAACTCCAGATAGCAGTTTTTATGCTTTTTGGAAGATACTGCACATTTATTAAAAAAAACCTCTAAAGAAACTCTTTATATTTTACAGGATGCTTTCTTTATGCAGGCAAAAGCCACAGGGAAATTATGGATGAATGTAAGGAGTTTCAGTATTTTTGTTAGTAATACATATTTAGTGTTGTAAAAAGATAGTGAACAGAAGTATTCATTTTATTAAATTGTCATTTTTAAACTAACTTTTCTTTTTTAAGTTTATTTGTCAAATTCATTGAATAATTTAGGCACTAAGGAAATCAGACTTTTTTAATGTAGCATTTTAAATTAAATATTTTCACAAATTATTACTGAAACCAACTACCTCTATGCATAACCTGTATATTTATAGACCATGATCAGTCTCTTCAATGTCATTATTTCAGATGTATGTGTTCAACTTTATTCTCAAAACTAAAGTAGTTTAAAGTGTGACATTATGTGATAATACCATATAGGTGTAGATTATGGTATTCCAAAAAGTATATATATATTTTTAAAATCATGCTAATTTTTGCTTTTCAGAGCCATTGAATGCCCCATTCATTCTTTTATTCTGAAGGGTAAATAAAGTTCCTTATTTACCTTTGCTCTACCATTCAGAATTTTCTACGAGTTTAATCCACTGACAGTCAGTTTCTGGCATTTTTTTCACAAGACCTTTGAATCCCTTTTCATTGTAAAGCATTGAATTTCTCCTCTCGCACCCCCGATTCCTTTCCTGTGATACACTTTGTCCAACAATAGTTGAGACTAAGAACAATTCTTCCCTTGAGGATGTAAATTGATTTATGAAATGGGATAAGAGTGAAAACTAACAGCAAAATGATATAAAACACATCATCATTATTATTATTATTACTATTATTTTACCATCTTTCCTCTTATTTTCTTTCTTTGCACTTATGCACACATTTCCTTTCAGCACTTTAAATAAGGCTTCCTCAAGCTTTATTTTAAGTGCTTACAGTTTATTTGGAGTGTAGGAAAGTACATATTGTCATCCATGTTCTTGGAGATCTTCAGAAAATATCCCATATCATTTAAGTAAGAGGTAGCATGAGCCAACAGTTAACCACATAATCCATCACAAAGTAATGCTTCTGGACTATTAAATTGTTGGTGCTTTCTGTCTTCAGCTTCTTCCTTAATGGACCAACTGGCATTTGTTGAACGTACCGCATATTCAACATGGTTTCTGCAAGCTCATTGAGAGGTGAGACAGGGTTGGCTAATGATGGACCCTGATGGCCATCCCAGGAGGCTAGTCCCTCCTGTGTGGAGTTGGACATAATGATACTCATGGGTCCCTTCCAACTCACTGTACTGTGGGATTTTATGATTCTTTGATTCTATGATTCACATCAAAGGGCATTAGCACCTCCTGCCCTTGGTACATAAATGCTGCCTAGCCAGTGCAGTACTTGCATCCAGCAACAATTAGTCTAATTGCCAAAGGCTCATTTGCATTTTTAATGTATTATTTAACCACAGTTATTCAAAGAACACCAAGTGAAAGTTCCATAAAAGTGCTCGTGCTTCATTTCTGTAACAAAAAATGGAAACTATTAAGTAGCAATCATCTAATCCAGAAGGACTGAATTAATATTCCTAGTAACACTTGAATCAGTTTAGCACCTCTCCAAAACAGTTTTGCAAGGGTGGGGGGTTTTTTTAAAAACATGAAAGATTTCATAAAGACCCACATCTAAGAAATATATGGAAGTTTTTACACATTGCAGGGGAAATTAGAATCCTGTTGGTGTCAAGGATGAAGGTGAGCTTCTTTCCTGTTCATTAAATGATAGCTCAGTGCATCTTACTTGCAATGGACAGAGGTAAGAATGGCTGTACATTCATCTCTGGTTTTATTTTGAGTCTTAACATTAAAGATAGAACTGGTTTGTTCTATAGAAATAAGAGGGAATGTTAGAAAAGGCTAAATATCATCATAAACCAAAACATTATGATACCAGAAACCCTTAGGAGCAGCACTAATGCTTTTAAATGAAGGTTTTATTTGTCTCTGAGCAGCAAAAGGAAGTCACTAATGAGATGTCATTTACATTCTAACACCTGTTAAATGGCACTTTTCTCTTTCCCAAAGAGAGAGATGTTTATGAATATTTGCAGTTTTCTGAGTGTATCTACAAGAATTATATTTTCATAAACAGTGCTGTATATTTTTCCTGTATGTACTTGAGTTTCATGAGAAAAATATAAGGTAATATCAGAAGCCTTTTTTGTTTTGTTGATTAGATTTATTTGTCACTGCTATACAAATCCAATGTGGATTTTCTAACTTACAAAGAAATTTCATTAATCAGGATGTAACACAGTTGCATACTTAAGATGTGATTTGCAACAGTCACAGTGCAGGAATGGTATGTAATTATACCTCAATTTAAATGAAAATTAAAAGTTTATGTTGTAGGAGGGTACACGTGTTGAATACATTGCTTTGCAGTGTAAGTCCTCCAGTGGAGATCACCTGAAAAGCAAGTTTCATTTGGTTGTTGGAGAACTATGGCATGCTATGACTTTTAAGATTTGACTTACATTGTGACTGATCAGAGAGAAAGATGAAAAACTGTGAGAAAGTAAATGATCCGTAACAATACGAGTTGATACACTTCTGTTAGATAAATATAATGCAAGTTTCTTTCAATAATTTCTGAAGTAGTTTGGTGTATAAATTAACCCATTCAGTTAATTTAAAAAGGCAGAATCCACAGAGAGCTGTGCTGGAATTACGTTCTACAGAGAAATTTGAAGAAGGAATTAAATCAGCATAAGGATTAGAACAAGAACAAAAGTCAGATATGTGAATGTTAGGAAGACAGTGCACAGACAGTGCACCAAGTACTACAAACAACTGTAACAGGTGTCTCTGCAGACTGTGGCTCACTCATTAAGCATGGCAACTGCTATAGTGAACCACCAGGAACTGCGTGTTTCTATCACAGGAATTTTTCACTGGGTCAGTGCAGTCCATCTTGAGAGCAGGCCAGCTCAGAAGCCACCAGTGGAAGTGAACTGACAGAGTATGTGAAAATCACATGTGTTGAGGAGGGAAAGCGTGAATTAAGCTCTGATTTTTCTAGAGCAGTCATTGAAATTACAGAACTTAGGCTTTTTAAGCTTCTTTTCCACTGCATAGTGCTGAGGTTTAAAATGTTGAGGTTCTGCAACCCTGTAAGCATTATTCATGTCAGTAAGTCCTAAGCAGAGGTTTGGCTTTTTGGGAAGGTTTTAGTACCCATATGCCTATCACAGATGTTTCTTGGGATTCAGCTTTCCTTGAGAAAGGCCCAGATAAATTGGCAGCATCTCTTTCAGCATGGTAGATATGTGACAAAAGAAAGCAACGAATGCAAGTTAGAGTCAAAGTAATGACAAGCCTTTGAATGAAGTAAGAACAAGTCCTTGTGGGCTAACTCTGCTTAAGCTGCTTTTTGAATGTAGCCTGAATGAATCATATAGATATATATATATATATACACGTATACCTATATAATAAACAAACAAACAAACAAACAAACAAACAAACAAATATTAAGAATGACTGAGCCCTGTTTAATAAACAAAGAATACAAGTTTGGCAGCCTAAGTGTTCTGTACTTTCAGAAAGAGAAGAAATATTTTTCAGATGTGAATAGATCTTTCTAAGAAATAATCTAAAGTTTTGGTTCATGAACCATCTTTCCTCATATAATTCCAAGTTCTAACATTATTGCCTCTCTCCCTTCACACCTACAACACATTTTCTGTAATTCATGTTAGTCTTAGATGTTCTGCTCAGAGAGCAGAGAGATGGTTTTGTTTTAAATTTACAGCAGATCTAAATTTCCTTGTAAGTTAAAGAGAGCCTGGTTTCCTCTTGCTTACCTTCTGTCTAGAAACATTATTTAGAAAAGTTTGCAGTCTGGAGAACATAAGCTTAATCAGACTGCTCTGTAATTACTCTGTGGCTTTATTCATACTGGATGATATATGACTCGCACAGTGCTAAAAGAAATAAACATATTCATTTCCTATCCAGTTCCCACCTTGCATTATAAAAGCCAAATATCCATCCTGTAAATAGAGATGAATCAGCAATTCATATAATATCTATTCATCATAAATATTTCACAAGAAGGATATTGTGGTGGCTGGGAAGTTCTACAGAAATAATATGGAAATCCGGAACTTGATGTGGAGTGTCAGAGAGCTTCTTACTATTATTTACCTTATCAGCTTTTGCTTTCTGAAATCAATGGAAGGGCATCAAGTTCAGCTAATCCATATTTCTGAGTATGAAATTGAATTTATAGTCTGTAGTATGTTGACTACCGCTCGCATTTAAGGCATAATTGATTTTTATTGAAAAGCCAGCAGGCACATCAAAAATTTCCACAAACCACAAGGATGTTAAATTTTACCCTGTTTAGATAATACTGTTGCTTTATTTATCCTTTAAAATCAAGCTTTTATATTTATATCAGTAAATGTTGTGGAAGTGTGACTGATGCCTTGTGAAACCATCAGTTCATAGCTCTGTTAAATTTACAGTATACCTCTACAGAAATAAGCAACTTTTATATTCCTAAACTAAATGACTATGGTTGGTTTGTTTCAAGAATAAATGGAATAATAAATCTGCACAAAAGGAACTATTTCACATCATGTAGCAAAGTTATTTTTCTTCATTCCAATAAATAGCTTGTACAATTACTTTTTTCTGATGTTTTCTTTTTCTTCATCTTGCCCACTGTTTATTTCTATATCATTATTTTAAACATAGCAGTGTACTTTTATATGTTTTAATTGGCTACAGATAGCAGACTAACTAATCCATGTAAAAATTTTAGTTCCCACACATTTATTTCATTTCTTTGAGACACAAACTCTATCTATTAAGATAGAACAGTTTTAAGTATCAACAAGGCTTCATGACAGGTTTCTTCCCAACCAATTAGGTAGTTAAACAGATTTCACTTTGCTTCCCTCACTTGGGCTAGCCTTATTTTGGTGCATATCCCTTGACATTTCTTGCTACATCATCTCAACGCACATGTGGATTTGATGAGAATTTTTGGAACCAAAGTAAGGAACCAAAGAAAGAAAGCACAGATAAAACACAATAGTAGATAATATAGTGGGAAATTTTGAAAAAGTGGGCAATAACATGTATGTGTAACTTAAAAGTGTTCAAAACTATTTATCAAATGTATAGACATATAGCATTTAAAGAGATTATACACCAGTTTCTAAGTGTAAAAGTGCTGAGCATAAATTATCTACCTTTTGCAAAACATGTAGGAATTTTCAAATATGTGTGCAGATATAAATCCAATTAATAGATTACGAGATTTGTGCCTATTCCTCTCTACTATCACCTTCAAGCTTTATCACAAACTATCTGCAGGTATTCATTTCTTCTTCTGTTTTTCTTGTTGTCCATTGAAATTTCCATTCTTACAGTATCACAGAATAGTAGGGGTTGGAAAGGATCTCAAGAGATCATCAAGTCCAACCCCCCTGCTAAAGCGGGTACCCTACAGTAAGTCACACAGGTAGAAGTTCAGATGGATCCTAAATATCTTCATAGAAGGAGACTCCACAACCTCTGTGGGCAGCCTATTCCTGTGCTCTGTCACCCTTATCATAAAGATCTCCAGAAATGCTGCTAAACAGCAGAAGCCAAACTCAGACAGCATAGTTGCACTCAACCTCATAGCCTTAACTGACAGCTTGCTGCCTGACTCTGCTTTAACTGCTTCAACTTACTTTAATAGAAAAGAAAATATTTTGGGCAATAGCTCATATTGAAGACAGCACCCCAAATGTAGTAGGGACCAGTAAACCTCAGCTTTGGTTCCTGCTATTCTCTGTGGTTTGCTCCACAATCTCAGAAACACTAAACTTCATCCCACTTCTTAAAGTATGTCCCATGACTTGCAAAATACATGCTTATTTTCGTGAGATGAAAATACCATTGATGGGCAGCAACACAACCCTCATATTATTTCAGATACTATGAATTCAAAAAAACCCACCCATATCGAATACTTTTATTTCTTGGCACTGGAAGACCCATTTGAGGCAGAGAGGAGCCTCAACACCACATGCAGAGCAGTGCAAGTATACCTACAGGTCATCCCTAGAGCAATACAGCTCTAAGCAGTGGGGATATAAGCCTGTCACTATTACATGGCTAAACCATGCCGCTTATTTGGAAGATTTCAAGTGCAGGGTGAGAGATTTTGTGCCTGCCTTGACAGCTGAAAGCATAACTTATCTCTTCACTGTGTACTTTTCTATCTACTCTTACATGTGAATACAGATAACAGCCTATTGTTTTAATGCCATTCCACACCACTAATTACTTCTACTGTGTAAGTGCTTAGGAGCACTGTATGGGGACCAAGATACAGCTACAATAGATGCCATACACAGAATGAAAAGACTGATCTCTACCAAAAATCTAGTACAAACAAAAAGCAAGTAAAGATACAGGAGGAAACTACATACTCAAATAAATACTGAGAATGTAAGTTTTATCACTTTTTAGTATGATGCTGAAGTGTATTTTTCAGGATACTTTCGAAGGTGTCATACAGTAAACACTGTTAAATGAATGTGTGCTATTGAATATGGGCTTCAGTTCATTGGCCTGGACTCATTTTGCCTAGTTTTAAACTTCCAAATGAAACATTTTTTTCTTTTTTCCCAAAGAGAAATGATTCTTTTTAAAGATGTTGACCATGTTATTCATTATCCTGTCATTTTTTCTCTCCAGCTCTTTTGAAAAAAAGACCATTTTTGCATACGTGCCTAAATACAAGTGTGCTTCTATCTGATTAAAAAAAAAAAAAGAAAAGAAAGACAAAATCTTTATGATAACTGCAAATTTTCAGCTTTAGAAGTCTTGCAATTTAGGATTGTCATATTAAAAAGAAACAGCAAATGCAATTTACCACATATGTAGTACCAGTTCTGTGAGGGATGAAAGATCAGTTTGTCTGTCTATCTCTAATGATTCATCCTCTATGTCTAAGAGTCTCATCTTTCAAGTTCGCATACATATTTAGAAAAAGTATGCAAATTTACAAGAAAATTCCCTCGAGTATTGTATGGACAAATCTTGCCCATTAATGGACTCATAATGTCTATTCTCATATGAAAGATATAAAGGATATTGTTCACAAGTATTGAAATGGGAACAATTCCATTACAAATACATGTAGTATGCAGAAACTAAGCACAGACTGCATTAATGTGTGAATACAATGTAAATTTATCATTGTAACAATTTTGTATGAAAGGGAGATTTTATTTGCATTCACATTTGCTGCAAAGATCTGAAAATTACTTATACAATGAATTCCAGACCATAATTAGAGGACATTTTCTGTTTTTAAAGAACTTTCTGTTTTTAAAGAATTAGATATCTGTTGATTACAAAATATAATGGTATCAGTGAAGATGTGAATATTTAAGTGTGCACTGGAGAGCGGCAGATACTAGAGAGCTGGTACTGAAGAAAAAGATCTTTTCCTCCATCAGATCATTCACTTATTTATAGTCTTCCCCTTAGAACTCTAATCACCTAAAGGATCATTCTTAAATGCTACCCTGCTCTCCAGAGATGATTTGTCTACTGCATACAGAATCACTAATACAAAGATAATATCTTGGTTATTTTACTTTCTGATTTTGAATGCATAGGTTTTGGTATGGATAATTTGGCGTATTTATCAGTTAGAATTCAGAGTCAGATTTTAATTTGTCATGAGAGTTTGAGCAGAAATATTAAATGAGATTTTCCACTGAAAACTTAATAATTAGGATTTTGTGCTTGTTTGTTTCTAAAACTCCCATAATGCTGCCTTTCTTAAAAAAAAAAAAAATAGTAGGTATTAATTTCACTTGAAAAATATTAATCAGAGACGGACCAGATCTTTCTGCATTATACTGTTTACACATGGTCATAGTCATACATACGTATACGTTTGTTATTCGCCACAAAATAGCATACACTAAATAGCATACACTACCTTCACAAATTTTCAGTTATAAGCAAAGATCTTTCCATATCAAATAACTGACTTTTGAAGACTGCCTAGGATATCATTTTCCTCAGATTAGTTTGAGGAATACCTATAGTTCAGTCTTTGCAAAAATAGCCGACAAGTCATGCAGAGACCTGTTTTCTGTTTTTCAGTGTTTTCCAAGAGAGAAAGGAAACAGAAGAGGTCTCTAGGAGTTCTAACTAAATCACTATAAGTGAAACACAAATATAGAATTCCTACTCCAGCAAATTACTACTTGTATTAATTTTCTACCGGAAGTCCAGTAGAAAAGTAGTAGTAGATCCATAACACATTTTGGCATAATCTTTACAAAGCTCTTATTCTCTTGTCTGTTTATTCATATATAACTTTATGTTATTTCAAAATATTTGCTAAAGTGGAGTTTCTTGAACTAAGGCAGAAATAAAAAACTTCAAATTCTTTCGAAGTAGAATTGTTAAGTGAAACTGCTTTTTACTAAACTTTTTATGTAAGGTTACATTGCATTTTGTATTGCACCAAATTACATTAATGTGATTTTTATAAACCTCCAAAGCTATGAGGTAACCTTGGAAGTTCTTGACTAACACAGAATAATGTAGGAACTCTTGCAGGAGGGTAAAGGGAAATTGCCTTCTCTGTAGTTTCACCATTCTTCTGTGGATGCCACACAGGACTTACAACTACATTCATTTTCCCACGCTTAGACCTCCAAACATGAAAATAAATGATATTTTTTTGTCCTCTGTATTGGTTTTATTTTCTCAAATACTTCTTACCAATATTACCTCTCATTCCATCTGTCCTAAAGGCTTATGTTCTGCCTCCTCTATTCTTCCACTTTTAAAAAGAAAATTATTCTCTCTCTGCCGATGATGATGTATGATAATCTAGAATAGAAACAATACCTGTAAAAGAGTTTTTTACATACAATTTTTTTTCTGTTACGTGTAATTTTTTTCTGTTAAGAGACTGTATGCTGTTAATGTTAACAAGCCATGCACAACCTTTCTAGAGCCAGAATGCCTTTTATTAGGTCACAACCTTGTGGATTTACCTGTTCTTAGCCAAGAGAAGATATCTGTGTAAACAGAAGAATATGCAAAACCAAACTTTTCAAGTTTTCATCAATATAGCCACTAAAATAGCACCTCTTGATTCCTACGGAAAAGAGGGAATGTAAGGAAGCTATGATGCAAACAGCAAAAATAAAAGTTGAATGCTGCATGACATATTTTCATTCTTTTCTCCACTTTAACTACTTTGCTTCACTAAGACAATGAAAGTGCAATACTAAAAAGGCCCTTCAATAAATAGAAACAAACAAGATGTTTTACCACAGAATTACTTAAAATGAAGCCTTCTTGTGAAGCTAATCCCCCGACAGATAAGACTGTGAATTCCCCCCTCCCTTTTCTACATGCTCACAGATGGGTTGCAACAGAAAGATGACAAATGAGCTGTGTTTGGCTGGATTAATGGGTATTATCATGTTAATGGATGTTTACGGTGCAGTTTGGGAGGTTCATGTGGTTTTCAAAAAGTGTTGGTGTTCTGGGTAGCTGAAGCCTGTATGTGTGTGTATGCATTATTAGCTGGATTTTTATGCATATTGTACATTTTTGGTCTCCCTAATGGGTCACAGCTAAACTGGATGTGGAAGTGTTAGCCTTCTGCTCAGATCTTTCATCATGTCATCAAGCATGACACGCAAAATATAAGTGCTTGAGACTTGATTTTCCCACAGGCTGTGGGCTTGCAAGTGACTCATAATCCTAGGTCTAGTTTGTTGCAATCACATTTAAAATCTCACATACCAATCAAGAGTTTACCCTGAGTAACTGCTGTGTTATATATCAACTCTGGTTGACGGTATCAGGTCTAATCTGGTGGCAAATCTTGTGCAAGATGACAGATAACCAGAAAATTCCTGCCATGCCCACGAACCAAAGCTGCTAACCTAGTTTGGTGAGGACAGGATAGGTTGTGTGGACAGACACAAAAGTCCTGTACCAGATGAGGCAGCTCCTAAGGAAAACTTTCCACTGAAGTCCTAGATGTAGAAAAATACAGTGTTCCAAGTACTAGGAACTGTCAAAAATATAAAATCAGACAGAATTAAAGATTTTGCTCTGGATTTTGAAAGTTGCTTTATTTTTTTTTCCACTGAAACTTTCTTATTCTATAAAAGACAACAATCTTTAATCATTCTTGTTTGCTCTCATTTTATTCTGCCCAGAAGGCTTGTTTTCCTCTTAGTTTCAGCATTGTTTTTATAGTATATAGCTTGAGCTGATAGGTTTCTTTCATACTAGCTATATATAAAAGAATACATATGTCAGACACTTGTGTGTAAACTTCTGCTTAAAAACCTAAATGTTCATTTGAATACTAAAATGCATAATTTGCATGCAGTATTGAGAGAGCTGTTCATATGAATGTTGCGTTGCCACTCAGTTTTTCTCTAAAAGTAAGAAGATACCTAAGAAGGTATTTGAAGTCTGTAATTGCCAAGTTATATAGTAAAAGAAATAATAGAATCTCCATAATATAATATATTAATTGATTCAGAAATTACGTGTTTGACCTCTACAGTAAAGTAAGAATGAAGACAATAGTCTGTTTAGTCTAATTCATAAGATTTCTGTGCTTTTCGTCTAAAATCTGGGAAATCAATTTTTCCTTCCAGAATAGAATATTTTTAAGATTAAGACAGTGAAAGAGATCTGAAATCAGTACCAGAGGGGATTTTAATGTACTGAAATAGTGCTTGCCATTTATTTGGTTCTGCTCCACCATCCAGTGTAGAATAATTCCTTCATGTCTTTTCTTCCTTTATAAATTCACCAAGTGTACGTGGACCTCACAGATGCAGCTTTAATTGAAAGTAATGTCAAAAACACTGTTTTGATCTGTTTCCTTTCTTTTGACATTCTCTGTTTTTGGAATGTGTTGAGTCTGTACAACCACTCTCTGTTCAGAAATTCATCTGGAAATTTACATATTTTAAGGGCTTCATGCTCTATAATAGAGCATAATAGTGCAAGCTACACAGATATTGAGGTGTGAAAGAGAAATCTCCCATTTTCAGTCCTTAACTGAAATATAAAAACAATACTTCACCATCTGGGAATTAATATACAAGGCTTTTTTTCTGAATATGCTTGCTAGAGGGATAAAGTTCATGTGATCCAACAGTGGATAGACTGTATCAGGATATTTAAATTTAAAAAAAAAAAAAAGTTATTTTTGCAGATTCATTAATTTACAGCGCTATCAGTGAAATGCAGAGAATGTTCCACACATTCTAAAACACAAATACATGTCATCTAAGTGAACCTCTAAATTTGCGGAAATCCAGTATATTACATGCTATTCTGCAGGATGACAGTCTGTCTCTGATGAAGTAGGTAATGCCTCTGATCCAGAAAGGTGTAAATTCCACAGGAAACAATGAGCATCAAGGATGCTCAGCATTTTACTGTATTGTCAGAAAACAATCTAAGAATAAAGATAGACATTCACAAAACTTGTCCTTTGCTCTTGTTGTTCCCCAAACAAACAGAATCAAGAAAATCTTGCTCTCAGACAAAGGGCTTTAGCTGCATATATTTTTTCATCAAATGAATTATCAAAAAACATGCTGTTAAATTAAATTTAAAGATGTGTGCACAAACTCTGTCATTTAAAGGTAGGTCAAATTTTGACAGTTCAGAACTACATGCTATGGCCATGAGCACATTTCCCATTTTAATGGTACATTTATTCTACAATGAATCTACAATGGGAAGTATATGCAGCCCTTGGACTGTATCGGTATCATCTTATTTTTACCTGAATTCATCCCTTGCACATACCCAAGGTTTGCTAGCAGTTTAAAGCTCCAAATAGCCAAAACTGTGAAATAAAACACTTCTAATGTCTACTTGGTATAGCACACTTTGGGGATTACATTAAAAAAAATAGAAAAGCGTAAGCGTTAGCCAAAAATTGTTGTCTGTTTTGTGTGCACAAGTATGAATTTTCTACGTGCATGTGTTCAGAAAAACATAGGCACAGGGCTCAGCTCCTCCTTCCTGTGGGAGTCTGAGGGCATGTCCACCATAGCATGATAGCATGTGTTAAAACGTAAAGTGTTAGCATCCAGTTACAGTACATGCAATACTAATCTATAATGTGGGAATCAGGATAGAGATGAAGATTCAAAACATATAACCTGCTGTCTGGCGCAATAGCTTCCACTACAACACAGCAGCAGCCTTGATCTCCATGATCTTGCTTCCCATTTGTAAGATATTAACACCAATCTTTCCTTATTTCATTGAACTACTGTGCTGGGTGCAAGAAAGCAATTTTTATCAGTTGCTGGGCTACTTGTCAAAATGCTTGGGTTGATAGAAATTATTTGAAAATCAAGTTGAAATAAGTAATTATTCAGATTGAAAAGCCCTGTTAGGCAAAGATAAATATTAATGTTTCAATGATTATTTAGATGCTTTTCAAAATTAAAACTGTGAGTGTTGTACCCTGTAATGATACGTTAATTTGCAAATTTAAGCATATAAAACAAAACAAAAATTTTACTGAACTATGTATTTTGCCCAATATGCACTTTTTTCCTTCTGGGGAGTAGAGGAACTCTAATAATCCTCTTTGCCTACAGTCGCCTTCATTCACCAAACTGAAAAATCAAAAGAATTTAGGATATATTTTTCACACATAGCAAAGTGAAACACTTGTTTTAAAACAGTGATATTTCACCTTTTCTCTTCCTCCAGGAGAGCCCCAACAGCTGAGTTGATGAATTGACTTCTTATTCTGTAAGTAGGAGCTAAACCAAATCAGGTGTCAGTGCCAGTGTAGTTTGTTGACTGCTTTCTGATTCCTGGGATGACCTCACTCCTCCTATGCCCATGAGTTGTGACGTCTCTTGCCTGCCCTTGAACAAACCTCTGCTCATTTGAACCAACCTGCCATGCAACTTACCCCGCTAGAGGTCTGCTGAGAGAATAGTTGCCAACACAAGAATCCCTCTAGTGCTGCATTTAGGGATGCACTCTTTGAGTGGTGCAGAGGGCTCTCAACTTTGTATGAGTTTCAGATTAGAGTGGGATCCTGCATAAGTACATGGTATTGACCCTCATCCCCGAACCACAATTCCTGCATGTGTGAAGCTGTTCTACTGCTGACCAGCACTATACTTCTTGCTATAAACTTGCTTGTTTCATTTGTCAGCTAGCAGTTTTCAGTCTAGCATTAACACTGAGTGGCAGCATGTTCTTTTAATGCCTCTTTGAGAATGGCTTTCTCGTGCCATATGTCAGAGAGTTAACAACAGGATCCTGTCTAATACACGTTTTTAATTTTAAAATATGGAGATATTAACTTTGGTGATGTTGTTAAGTCTCTGACTGTAAGGCTGATAAACAGGCTAACCACAGTCTTTGTTTTAAACAGGCTAATGATGATTTTGAATGCAACCTCTTCATGCTTTTGGATTTTCTGGTGGCTTACCTACATATAGGCACAGTTCAGCATCCCAATCCTTAGGTTCACTCTGCTTCCCTTAGTGTGTGCTTTGTGTGTGTCTGCATGTGTGTAAGAGACACAGAGAGAAACACACTGCAATGAAAGAAGACTTCTGTGCTGAGTGGGGTGAGCAAACCAAGCAAGCTTTAGGAAGTGTACAGACACCATCAAGCCACATACATTATTTACTCCCACGTTTTTTTTTCAGACAAGTGTTTTTTCTTCAATTTTTTGTTATACTAGCAAAAGAAGAAATGTTGTAATAAAATCTCATCACTGTTTCTTTCCAGGCAAGTTTAGATGTTGTCACAGTGATGTACTTTGTCATAGATTTATTATTAAGTTATAGCATAATGTAGCTGAGTAGAGTTATAACAGCTGTATTCTAACAAAGTTTTAATACAAGACTGTGAAATTTTAACACAAAGTACATTTCTACAGTGACAGACTGTTATTACGTACAAAGTTCCAGTGGCAAATCAGATGATTTACTGCAAAAAAAAGAAATGCAATTTAACTGCGTTTGTTATTAACTATACAGCTTTATTATTGTCTTTTTATTGTATTCATCATCTGGAAATAATGTAAAACCAATATATGACTGATCACGTAATGACCAATGGCATATTGTGTCTTGTTTAGTAGGTGGCTGTTCTCTTGTCTTATTTGGAAATATATAGTTTAACAAGATACTTGCCATCATTTTCTTAACAGGGATAATAAACAGAACAATTCTGCATAAAAGCTCATATCAGCTTCTTTCATGCCTTTTCTTTTCAGAAGGCTGCCTAAGGGTTTAAGCAATTTAGTTGTCTGACCCGCATCCTTTCTCTGCAGTCTGCAGTTCTTTTGTTTAACATTAGTATGTGGGCAAACAGCATTCAGAGCTGTGCAGAGCTTATCAGCCTGTGCTCAGTCGACCAGAACCCCATTCTGTGTATCTAAGAGGGGCCACGTTTAATGCTTCACAGTAGGAGCATCTGCAGTTTCCAAAAATGACTTGTTTATCAGATAAACTCTGTCCTTGCACTGACACATAGTGGCTCCTTAATATCATGCTCTCCTGTACGAGAACTGAGCAAAAAACAGGGTATGCACAATGAATAACAAGTGAAATTTTATGTACATGGTATGGTGACACAGGTACTCTGTAACACCATGCAGAGTTTCACTACATATACTCAGTAATTATGCTGGGAAACTTCCTCATTACCTTCAGAAAATATTTTGGTCATTTGTTCTCAAGATATTTAGTGCACGCACTCTGAAGTCAGTAAATGCTAATTAATTTTCTTATTTTGCTTGGGATTTAATTAGAAGTAACATTTGGGCTTGACTGGCATGACGCTGGCAAAAGGGCTGATAGCAGTGACTGATGCAGAAGTCTGTGGTGCACCTGTAGGTGTAGAGCCTCTGGGCATGCCACTGGAACTTTTGCTTTACTCTGACACCAAAGTGAGACAGAAGTATACAACTCTGTAATGCAGTTTTAGGAAACTGTTTTAAAATTGTTATTCAAAAACAAATGAAAGAGGCGTCTTAGAATTAAGTGGTGTTTGAGTCTCAAAAACCAGTGAGAATGAAATTATGTGAGCTCTTTCTAGGCAAGGGCAGCTTGTCTTTCAAATTCTTCATCAGTCTGAATGAAACAAATCTTAAAAGGCGAACAGCTTTTGCAAGATTTCAAGACTGCTTTAGAGCCTTCTCTGAAAATGTTTGTTGAAAAATCTATTTGACTGACAAGAGGAAGTGTAAGTAAATAGGGCAAGAATCACAGGTCTGGATCCAAAACAATGCTGCCCCCCAAAATTCAGATGAACTATTCTAAAATGAAAGCCTTGAATAATTATAATGATTTCATTCTGTGAAATTGATAATATATTGCAAATGGCAATGGCCCAGAAGGAGTCTGATAAAATTAATAGTTTTCAGTCTAAAGATGAGAATACAGAGAATCAGTCATCTGCCAAACTTTCTATACATACAATGGCTCAGTGCTGAAACAATGTGCCGGGAACAGAGACTTGCACCGGGCTTTCACCTTCTTGCCCCTCCCCCACTCCCTTCAGTATATGCTGACTGGTCAACTAGTCAGAGAAAAATTGTTAATGAGGGTTAAATGGGCATTATCTACTAAATGTCATTCGAGGATCAAGGCATCGGTGCTTTATTTTGAATGATGCCTATATTTTTTCTCTCCTTTATTTTTCCACCTTCTCCCTCCCCCACCTCAAAGGAAATATCCAGTGGATGCCTGGCAGCATCCTCTGATTGCTTGCTGTTTTCCTGACACTAAATCTACTGTGTCATATTCCTTGCATGGGCTGCAGATTTTGGCCTTTTCACCTGCTGTTTTGGTTGGCTTTAGCTGTAAAGAGAAGAGTATGAAAAAGAGAGGGGGAGGGAGGGAAGTTGGGAATGCTGGAGCTAAAAAAAAAAAAAAAAAGGCAAATGTTTTTAGCGCCTTCATCTAGACATGTGTCCCCTCACTCTGTGACATGGCTGCTCCAATGTTGCCATGGTGAGGATTTCTAATCATCCCTACACATGACAGGCTCCTATTTGTCTGCACTCCCTTGGGTGTAAATTTCTAGGCTTAAAAAAAAATATCCATGTGAGCATATCATCCGCCGTGCAGATGTTTCACTGCTTTAGAATATCAGGCAGCTGCTTGTGCCACCGTCGACAGCTAATTGGAGACTGCATCGCAGGAACAGAGGCGTAATTATGGCATAAATACACATCCTCTGGTGCATCATTGTATCTCTATTAACAGAAAATTTTAAACAGTGTTCAGAGTGTAATTAGTGTAGTTGATAAAGTTGTAAAACATGTAAATAAGGGAAATAGCAGGTACGTGGCCAATCCACTACCCAGCACTAGGGGATGCAGATTATTGCCTATTTAGAAATAATTAGCAAAGCTGCATTAGCAAAGCCTGTGTCCAACAGAAGCAATGCAAACATTTATTCTGGTAACAGCTCTTTCTGTGCTAGCCATGAAAATCTACTAATATTGGTAATTTAGCCCTCATTACCAGAGGATAAAGCATGAAAAGAGCTCAGACATGAAATATGACAAGTAATATTAATTTTTATTCCAGAGGAAAGGATGCTTTCTTGGGTTGCATGCTGATTTCTCGACGGGGTCTCGGCAGTGTGTGAGTGAGCTGGTGGTGCAGGATGCAGTTCAGGCACGGGCTCCCTGCTGGAGGTGGCCTCTCAACGGGCACCGATGGGACACGCTGCGGCCAGTGCCTGGCAAACCACGGGTCACGGCTCAGTGTGGGCACTCTGGCACTAAACCCTCTTCCCTCTTACAGTCTGTGCCTTTCATTTGGGCTGCAGCTTCTCTGCCCATCAGAGGTTTTGCCAGATCTGCCCCCAGCTGTCCTCCCCTGAACACTCAGCTGTGCCAGATAAGCAACGCTCCGAAATGGGGCGTGTGCGGCTGCTCTTCAGTTTTGTCTTGTGCTCTGGATGAGAAATGATGGCTGTTCATGTTTTAGATTGTGTTACTTGAATATTAGTCTGTGACCATAAAAATGAATTCTAAAATTTGGACTCTGCTTTACAGATGTATCTTTTGATGAAGAGAAATGTGAAAGCCAGGCTGGCACATGCAGCATAGATCATTTAAAAAAAAAAAAAAAAAAAAAAAAAAAAATAAAAAGAAGAGAGTATTATTAAAAAAAAAAAAAAAAAAAAAAAGTGGCTTTTTTTGCAACATCTCTGATTTCTTCTTTTTTCTTTCTAGTGGGTGAAGCAGCAGAATGAATAAAAACTCTGGCTTCCAGTGTCAGCTAAGTTCTGCTGCATCCTTAAAAAGCGTGCACGTGTGTGTTTATGAGAGAGAGGGGAAAGGGGGAACGGGAGGATTCTGCTTGACAAGTGCCAGTGTTTTAAAGAGAAGTCAGAGAAAGATGTTATCTCTGGCTCAGGCAAATAAATTTCCCCACTTAGCCAGTGTTTCCTCAGCATTTTCAGAATTCAGCTCTCACCACACAGACTGTATAAAATCCTGCCAAATAAGGTCTGAATTTCATGCAATACAACGCTTGAAAAAGACAGAAAGAAAGAAAAGGGGGAAGAGGTAGACATGAAAAGAAGCTGGACGAGCTACTGTCTGAAGTATTAAAATGTAGAATAAGCTTTAGAGCTGTAGCAGGGGGAAAAGCCATTTATAGATCCAAGGCAAATGCCACGTGTATTTTATCACCTGTGATGATGTGAAAATTGTGAAAACACTGAACTTGTTGTTGAAGCTGGCTTTTTTTCTACACTTTGGTGGAGGTTTAGTACTCAGCACACCACCCTGTCTAGCTGAAAAAAACAGCCCCACAGAGGAAACCTCAGTCAGTCTTCTGCCTCTGTTAGAGCCGAAAGCACACAAAAACTCAGACAATGCCCACTAATCTGCTCTAATGTGAGCATCCCATTGAGCTCTAGCATGACAATTTTTATAGCCTTGACACATCTTTTCTGCACTAAAGATTTATGTAGCTAAATGCATTTGTGTCTTCGTTTGGCATGCAGTAAGCATAGAGTTTACTCATATATATACTTCATGGATAAACTGCGTGCGTGTGCTCAGGCCTCACAGTCAGATGCCCCCATCCTGCTCTGCTCACACAGGGCTCAGCGAGGCCTCTCCTGCAGACTGCCCTGTTTGGGACAGCTTCTGCTGCTTTTCATGATGCCATCGCTGTGTGGCTCTATATGAATCCTGTATGTGTAGGTCCATATACATATATAAATGTTGCAGTGTTTGTATGTGTGTAAGTGTGCATGCAGTAGACAGTTAGTCGGATGTGTGTACCTGTACCTGCATGTGATTATGCACATTTTAAAGCAGTAGATTTCCTTCAGAGTGTGAAGGATTAGGAAAACCTGCCACACAGTCTGTATGCAAGTGTATATTCTTACATGTGTGCAGAATGCATACATATATCACAAATATATGCACTAGTTAAAGAGACATTTTTAATCTCTATGCTGTTAATGTTTTCTAAAAGAAATATTCAAGCTCTTCCAAAGCAGCCCATCCGCCCAACCCCTCCAACTTCACCCCCATTATTTATCACAGTGTATTGCTTAGATGTATTTGCCAGGGTCGCATACCGTGCTGAGTCCTTTAGACTGCCTTCAGGAATCTTAGTTACTGCCCATCCACTACAAAGGGGGAAAATACTGCTGTTCTGCATCACGAGCAGCCATTGCTTTTCCCACTTTCCCTTCAAATTACGTAAGTAAAGTGAACATTGTTGGCAAGACTGAACAAGTTACACTATTGCAGCAGATCAGGAGGAGGAGCTGAAAACTGATGGTGTGTGGAGAGATATTTGGAGATGGACAGAGTTAGGCTTCTGTGAGTAAATACACACAAGGGGGCCTATAATAGTTTTAAGCAGATTAGAAGTAGTGTTGTTACAGGGTGACAGGGTCATTGCTCATTCTTCAGTATAGAAAATGACCTGATGAGTCTTATGTAGCTGGAAGTGATTTCAATGTTTTCTGGCTGTTGGTTGGTTTTCTTGTGTATTTGTTTGTTTGTTTGTTTTCAATTTAAAAACTTATGTGCTATTGTTTGATACAAATAAAATGGTTTTAATGTTCCAATGACCTTTTTAATGGGCAGAATATTATTACATCTGCTTGAAACACAAATATTGATATACATATTTTGAATAAATCAATTTAAGATCACATTTAATATAGTTCCTATGGGCCAAATTGAGTCTTGTGTAAATTAGTTTAGGCCCATTAATGTTAATGTGAGTTGTTATCTATCACAGTGGTCTAGTATGCAAAATGAAGGCTAGCATATGTGGCATTTCTTTTGTGCTGAGCAGTGCATGTATTATGACAGAACTCTTCATCTTAATCCATTTTTAACTTTGAAGGAACATATTCCACAGCAATTCTGTGGGTTTTGACTGAGTAATAGTAAGGGTATTCACTGCAGTCCATTCCTTGCTCTTTACATTGTAGGGGATACCAGAAGATACTGAATTAGGGGTACAAGATAGCTGGCACTGGTTAAACAAGGCTACAACAGTGTTTATCCAAAGACCATCAAATCTAGTGACATTACAGTTCATTGAGGGTATAGTAGTAGAAAAAAGAGTGAATGGGAAAAAGTCCTAACTATCCACCTTTCATTTTCTTCTCATTTATATTGTTTCTGTGTTGCCCACTCTAAGTCAGTATCGAAGAACAACATTCTAGACATGTTGCATCTTAAAAATAAAGAGGAGAATGTGCTGAAACTTACGATTAATTTTTCAAGATATTTGACTTCTCTTAGTTCTTTCCAGCAAATAGTCAGTCCTACGTGTATTTTTAAGGGGACAAAGCACATTAATGGAGTGAATGAGCAGCAAGGGGAGGCACTTTGGTTTGCTGGAGCTGTCTCCCTACTAACAAACGTAGTCCAGTAGGAACAGATGTCTAAAGTGAAACTGTTGATGTGAAGACTCGATCTCCTCAGTGCATATACTTCAAAGGTTTTACATGAAATGGTTGTCACCTGGTGTTGTGAATAGGACATCCAGAATGATCTGGAACAGATAGGTGTGTGCTACCTGTTTACTTTGATGGGAGGAAAAGCAGCACAGATGCTAATAGACCCTTCTGTGATGCAAACCAAATACAATTTTAAGAGATTCACTTCAGAAATACATTCAGAGAACTGAGTAAGGGTGTGCCCTGTGTCTAGAAGTGTCTGCTTGCTATTGACTCTAATACATTCAGCTGTGTTGGAAACCAATCATGATATTGAATAGAAGATTTTATGTCTGCCAAGGTTTCATCTTGGTTACTAAATATGCAAAATAAGGAAAAAGCAGTGAAATCTGCATAAATAGGAGTGAAGTTTTTCTGAAACAATACCAGGAAGAATACCTTTCCATAGCGCTATATATATTTGGGACAACTCAGTAAAAATTGAACATTGCAAACAAAAACTTTGTAAGAAATTAATCCTAATTTCCTTCACTAAGGAAAAGGCAACTTTGTGCACTCTGGATAAGCAGCATTCCACCTGGGAGAAACAGAGCACTGAAGTACTCGATTAGTAGCAGCAAGGTCATTGGTTTGGTCACACACAGGCTCAGGAGCATTTGTTACTGTTGATTAAAATAGTATGTTCCTCCCACATTGACAAGCTTGCTTGCTAGCATAGACAACATCAATATTAATTTTGTAAATGTTTATCCCATGTAATGTATATGATTAAGAGTTGTTTGGATGATTTGAGCTGATTAAACCAAGACCGTTCTATGCCAACAGTCCCGTGGCACTGAATTATGATGAGAAAAACAATATGTGCCGACAGTAGGGGAACACAGGTGAACATAGATACTTTCCTTGGGGTGCTAATATTATTGCTACTGATGGACTGATATACGATAAGAAATTTGACTTATCAAATATCAGTAGTATGTTTTCACTTACCAAGTCTGTAAATGAAATGAAACTTATGACATCCCTGGAATAATCATTTTTTTTTAAGTTGTACTTTCTGTAAGGTGGTGGATGTTTCCTCCCTGTCAGGTAACATTAAAATTGCACTTTTGAGCTTACATGACAAATGCTGTGAAAAGCTCGCTTTCAGTCAAGTCTTATTTCACGCTGAAAATAGCATAGGGAATTCACAGGTTCTTCAAAATATTAGCTCTTTTTAGGTATCTAGGAAAGTGGAAACTACAGTTGTTGGATCAGACTCACTCTTTGTAAAAGTGATCATTGAAATTGATGAGAACTGATCTCAATTTCATGGCACTGTCATTAGCCTCTGGTAATCTAAAGATGTGAAAGGATTTGGGAGGTGGGAAGTATATCTCGGTTTTATATATTTCACAGTGATGCAATATGCACAAATTAATACCCAAGGAAAACGTTTTTCTACTTTTCTACTGAAGTAGTATCTAACATAAGTTAATTTGATTTACCCTATTTGCCAAACAAGTCATGAGGACTTGGGGGATTGTACTTAGTAATATCTAGAGGCCCTTTCCAACCTCTGCAATTGTATTCTGTGATCCTGTGAGTTGTAAGGTCAACCATCATGAAGACTAATTATCAGCTGGTTTTGAGAGTACACAAATGTTTTTCTGTTCAAGGGAACTACTGCCATAGAATAATAGTTTGAATTTTTAAGTTATTTCTTGAAAACAAATTAGTTATTCCAGTTTTGGGCAAACTATGAAGTAGTGGCTGCACAAGCCTGAAATGAGATTTAGGGGTTCTTCTACATAGTTTGGCTTGTTGTCTGGACTTTATTTTTTTGTAGAATCTACACTTCTCAGATATTTAATGTTTGACAAAAACATTGAAATTCTTAAACATGAAGTCCAAGTATGACTGCAAATCCATTCTTACTCTTGTTACAAAATTAATTATGACTTCATTTTGGAGACTTTCATTTGCATTGATCAATTTTTTTGTAACTAAATTCTTACAATCAGCTGTACCAGCTATTCTGCATGGAGCTTTAGGAAAATAACTGACAAATGTATTAATCATGGTAGTTACTATACATGTCCATTTTTATTTGCCCCATTTTTTCCATATAAAAGCACCATATGTGTGTGTGTATTTGTATGTGTAATTTTCTTCACCAAAGTGGGCAAACTTCAATGCACTATGGGCTTATGGGTAAAATGGAGAAAAAACACAGGACCTGGCAACATCTCTAGCACTTGTAAGTATGACATCCTACCAGTGTGATCACACATGATGTATAAATGCATTCATGAATTAAAATTCATCAAATCATTGATTTCTGCCAGCTGCAAGAGCTCCCAGTTCAACCCAATGCCACGTGAGTCTGTCTCTTGCAGGCTCTGGCTATTCAGTTCTTTTGGAAGGGCTTTCTGAGAGATGGGGCTGACTCAAGGATTACACCTGCCCTTCTAAGGCCTGTTGCAACAGAACATGTAAGATTGGTGGAGTAAGTATATCTTTTTAAAACAGCTTTTTGTGTTTACTATTCAGGGCGTTTCCACTGGAGAGTTCATATCAAACTTCGCCTGTAAAGAATTCAGCCTTGTCTGATATTATAGCAGCTCTGCTTTCAGGAAAGCTGTGCTGTGAGTGCTCACAAAGGCAAGTGTGTTGCACCAGATGGTCTTTTTCCGTTCCTGAATGTTTTCATGGTTTTAAATACTATCAGAACTAAAACCCTCTTATCTGCCACCAAAGGGACCAGTACAATTTTGACCATTATAACAGGTAGTCACATAATATAGCGTAACTAATGCAAGGAAACTTTCAAAAAGACCGAAATTTTACTGGATGTTAGGACAGGTGATTAAGGTTAGCTTGTGTCTGTTAGTGCAGGTTCCACTGTAATAATAATCTGACTGCTATATATGGTCCCTTTCATCTAAAGAATCCCAGAGAGCTATGCAAACCTAGCAAATTGGTATGAAAAACTGTATGGTGATCACTTCATGCATGCCTGAAGTGAAACGCAACAGCTGTTCAACAGCATACAGTAATATCCCCAAACTATTTAGAGTAGGCAGAGATGAATGCTAAAAAATCAAAGACAGATTTTTCGAAACTGGGTGTATTAAGGTTAGCTGCTAAAATAACTTTTTGGCAGCTAAATCCCAGTAGGTGGGCCTGGCTTTCCCAGGTGAAGAGGGCTGGCATCTATCCTGAAATCCATAAAAGCTGGAGGAAGGACAGTTCCCCAGAAAAAAAAAAAAAAAAAAAAAAACAAGATGCAGATAACCTGAAATCCTGATCTGAAAACTACCAATAATCGGTTACAGAACATAATGTCCTCTAGAAGACAATTCATATAACACTTTCTGAGAATTGTAATTTTCATGTGAAGTAAATTCCTCTTTTATGTCTGTGTGAAGCTCTTATTAACACTAAAAACATCTTTGCCCCAGAAAACACAGGGTCAACACAAATCTCGATGGAGCGTGGGGGATCTCCATGAGGCTGCCAATTTAAGGGAAGGGTGATGATGCACAAGAGAAACATTCTTTTCCTCAGATCAAATAGTGTAGGGATGAATAAAAACTTTTTTTTTTTTTTTTGGTAGCTTGGCTAATGTGCAACACAGCATGAGAGAACAAAGTGGAATGTTTACTATTTATCCTTACTAGAAGTGACTGTCATTACCCAGAAAGTCTCGTGATTACAGTGTGCATCCAGTTTCCAGAACAATTGTTCTGGAGCCTCTGCACTTACTTGAACCAAGTCTCCAGTATCCCAAGAAAATATCATAGCCAGAGGAATAGGCTGATTTCTCTCTATTGATGACATTCTACTGATTCACAGAAGGAGAATAATTACATTTATTCTATCAATCAGGGACAGGAATTGCTTCAACTAGATCAGAGACTTCTATCACACTATTCCCTTCCATTAAAATGTTTTGTAAGACTAACCTTCATTTCGAAGATTGTCACTAAAAGCACCTAAAAGCTAAGCATATTGGAAGTGTCACATAAAACTTTTCAATTTGAAATATTTTTGTCTAGTTATTATTTCTTTTTTTTTTTTTTCCCAGTGTTCTGTCATTTCTGTTTCAGCAGAAAAATTTCATCAGTTCAGCCTAAAATGAAGAGTAATTTTGGTTGCTTCAGCTTTCCTCAGCATTAAAAATGGCAGCACAAAAGGAAGTTTATCTGGATCTAAATGCCAAAGGCTAGACTGTCAGCTGGACTAGGCTGCCCTTCAATGGTACTCCTCCTCCTTACTGGAAAGTTGTCTCAGCATACACAGCAGTGAGCATGGTTCTGCTCCCTGTTTCCCATCCAAGCAGGCTCTATCTTCATGAAAACAAATATCAGGAATTCTGCCCACCCTCTTTTCTTCAATTCCAGCCTGCTTCCAAGTTGTTTCTTTAGGAACCATAGAGAACTGAGCAGACAAAATGCCTTCTTTATGTGCTGAACTCCTTCAAATCTCTGTTCCCTGAAAGCTCAGAAAGAGGATGAGCACCTGAAGCTTTTTCTACATCTACAAGGTTTTGTAGACTTCAGTGAAACACAATTTTCAGTCTTACTGCCTGTCCAAGTAAGGATGGAGGGAATGCTTCCTGTATTCTAAGGTTGGTGCCTGAGTTAAAGAGATAACTGAAGCTACCAGCCCAGCATTCAGAAGGAAACAGGCCAAATGCACATGGTCCAGCTGGTTGGTTCATCTGAAGGAGTCTGAGCTCACCTGAGGATGGAGGACACACAAAAAAGAGTACAGGTCTAGTGTGTGGGAAAAAGAGAATGTGCTGGACTGCCCAGAGCTGTTCATCATAAAGTTTAGTTGTCTCTGACTGATGATAATTAAGGGACAGAGCCTAATCTGAAAAATGCGTTGGTGTGTGTCTTGAAAAATACACTGCAATGAAGCAGTGTATTTATCAGTATATTCTTCACTGTTCACCCTACATTTGATCCGAATCCAGTGTAAACTCTGAGATTAACTAATAAAGATGTGATTATAATTAGTTTAGAATTAGTGAAATAGTTACAAAGCAGGGGAGCAGTTAATGGTGTGGCTTACTGATTTATCTTCCTGCAAAATCAATTCTGTGTTCTTCTTATTAACAAAATGTTCACTTGTAATCAACAGTAACTAGTGTCAGCAATATAGTACTTGAAAGAATATTTTACTGGCAAAAATGAGTAAACATTAGAAATGGTGCATTTTGATGTAAATAAAATGTTCCTTTAATAATTGATCCGTGGATGACGAGAGAAATGCACCTTACACATGAAATGCCTTGACTGACAGAGCAGATAGGTTCACTACTATGAATTTATCCTATGTCACTTAATATTTTCAGTCAGTTAACATAGAACCGTGCGTGCAAAAACAGTTAACAATCCTTTACGAAGCATTTTAACACAGTATTTAAGGACAAAGGAAAACAACAATAGTATAATCATGTATTTTTAAATGTATGTCTCAGCTTTTTGTAAAATTTTAAATACATAGTGCTATTTGAAGTACTGTAAAATATTTTATCAGGGACATGCTTTAGCAAACATTTTGTCACCCAGAGCAGCAGCTGTAATTCTTAGAAAATATTAACACACAGGCTCTATTCTCAAGCCTGGGAGAGTGTCATCCTGACCTCTGTTTACTGCTATTAAGCATAGAAGATTTACTTTGAAGCATTCATTTAAGGAGGTGAGTTATTATTCCTTTGCTTGACCTTAGCCTATGGCATATATATCATGAGGTTCCATAAGACCATCATGAACAAGATCATTGGTTTGCCAAAACATAAAAACAATACTAGATTCATTTAAAAACTGAGGGCATGCATTATTGCTTATACACTCATTGGCTGCCAGCTAAATAATTGTCTATATATGCTGGGGAAAAAAAAAAAACAACCACTTAAAACTTTTCATTATATATACGGTAATGCCTAGTACAACTACCTTGAAATGAATCTTGATGTTGAAGTTAACATTATGTGAGCTATTGCTTATATTTATTACTGGGAAAACATTATTTTTAAAAGCATATGAAAAAATAGTTTTCAAGCTGTTTCCTTAATGAACTGGAAATAGTAACCCTGTCAAATGTAATAAAAAAATAGTGTTATAAGCCTATGGCATCTATTTATTACTGGAGAACAAAAGCCTTCATCCATTTCCTTTAGAGAATGACATTTTTGTAATTCACTGCCCATTTCATTTGTTCTAAAAGGACTTCGTAGGTTGACAAATATCCCACAGAAATGGCTTCTGATGCTTGATAGGATAATGTGCAGCCCCTTAGGACAAGGGCAAAGGCAGCAAACTTATCATCCTTTAGTTTAGCTTAGCATGGGTCAGTAACAGAGCCAGGGTGACAGAAGATGTTAAAGTGTGGGAAGCCAGAACTAAGAGCTGTAGGAGGGTAGTTTTTATAGTTTATCCTTTCTTTCACCATGACGCTGCAGAGACAGCTTGAATCACATTGTTGATTTGGTTCACTGCACGCCACACTAACTGCTCCAGTAGGAGGAAAAAAAAACACTTACGGGTCATTTTCTCCAATAGTGTGTGACATTTCAGCACTTATCCTATAGGAGGAGGAAACACATGTTTAGTATTTTAGCTTGAAGTTCATATTTTAAAGATGCATTAACACACTTGGAGATCTGATGTGATAAATCTGAAGATTATTGTAGTTCTAGCAGTGTGAGGATTTTAGAGGAGAAAATATTCTGTCTGTTTAATTGTCCTCTATATTTTGTTCTGAATCCTTTCTCCAGCAAAGCTGAGTAAGAATGAGCTTTTGGCTCCTGTGGAGTGCACATTTTAGCAACAAGCTAGACTTTAAAACTGTGATGATGGCTTTCATTCATCAAGGGCTGAAAACCATTTTAGAAGTGTCATTTCAGAAACGTGTTTAACTGAGTTAGGTCTTCCTCAGAAGCAAATGATTACTCTTCAGTCATAGATCTTATAAACTTTGGGGCTGATCTAGTTTTTCTGCTAAATCCAACTGGAATGATTGAATATAATGAGCAAATGCATGTCCTCCTTCTAAAATCTGTGACCAGTCTTGTACTAACTGGCCCAGCCACCCCTGTGAAACATTATTTCACTGTCAGATTCCTTAGTTGCTATTCAGTACACTGGAGTAATAAGAAAAATTCTTATTATAGGTCCTGATTTAAAAAAAAAAAAAAGGATTTTCACAAACTGCATGCAAGTACGCTTTTACGCATAAGGAAGAACTCATGCACCCATCAATCAATTCTAATTGTTTTGGATGAGGATGTACAGAATTATAAAGTACTATGAACCCAAGTGACCTCTCTGATGAACAAAATCCTGTGCTTTAATTTTTGGACACTACAAAAATGGTCTCAGCCAGTTTATTCACCAGTTCAAATATACTTTGCTTGAACTGATGGACATCTGCCTGGGATGCAAACTCCCATCAAAATACCTGAAGCTTGTCCTGGGAAAATGGTATTTGAGATGTTCTAAAAAAATGTATTCTGATTAACTGAGTTTTATGTTTGTAAGTACCAGGAACATCTCTGATAATACCTGTAAACTTATTCTAAACTTTTGAATGCTTATGATAACTTCTCTTTTAGAGAAGTTTTTTTTGTCTTTGTCTCTAAAAGCTCATTTGTGGTAAAGGAAAGAAATTTTGATAACTTTTGCACTGATGGGGGGGCAAAGTGGTCTGTGATCATTTCTGCAGAACATTCTCTGATACGCAGCAAAACTGAATGATTCAACCTACACAGTGTTCAGACTGTGGACTTGGTATAACTGTGAAAAAAATTTTGTACAAATAATGTAGCATTTTCATATTTCTGCTGCAAGAAATAGTTTGAAATTGTTCAGTGCCCATTCTTTATGTGTTACCCAGAGAGTACTGCCTGCAAATGTTCCTTGCCTGCACCAGACACGCCCACTACATATTAATTACAGAAGCTGTCTCCGCTGCAATAGCAGTTCTGGTTGGATCAGACTTGTTTTACAAAGAAAGTGGAATAATTTGTTGGTGTAATATATGATCTGAATTAATGTATTTTTAAGAATCAAATTATCCTGATGTGAGAGCCCCTAAAGGGACTGATACAGTGGAGAAGGACTGAAAGTTTTGACATGGTTTAATGAGCTGTATGCTAACTCCACCTGAGTAATTAACAGTCTTGACAGTCCTTTTGAACAGAGATATTCTCTGTAAGGATGTTTAATGCTCTGAGTATCAGCAGTGCAAAAGCCAGGACAGAGGCATGTCTGACTGGGGATTTTTTGTCAGAGCAGTTTTACCGATGTATCTTTTTTTCTCTTATTAGTCATTAAGGCCAATATTTCAGAAGCAATACTTAATTTTTCCATACTGTCATTTATGAATGCCCAGTTTCTTGCAACCTGTAGAGATGTCACCTTCCTGTTCCTTAAAAACGAAAATATGGATGCAAAGTGGTGTTATCCAACACTTCAAATGCTCTTCTGCATGTAAAAGATAGAAGATTCTGTGGTAAGCAATTTCAATGCAGGCTTTGTTGTAATTGTTAATATCTGCTTACATGCATATCATCTTATAAATCATTCTTTTAGAATTAGAAGAAATAGTTTTGTACCCAGAAACAAAGAGATGATTATATAATTAAATGCAGAGGCCACAGCACTATTACATTCTTTTCTTAATCCAAGCAGTTCTCTGAAATAACAGAGCAGAAGTATTCTACTGAGTTCTACCGTATTCATTGCAGTTTGTAATGAATATTAATCTTGGAAAGACCACTAACAACCGATAAATGTCAAATCCTCCATCCCTCAAAATCCCCATCTTCCAGGTAGCAAATCGCTGACCAGTTCTTCTCCATGCCAGAGGGAGAAGTGATGAAAGTGATGAACATTAAGAGGGGCCTTTACATATTTTTTTTTTCTATATTTTCTGTCCTATTGTTCTCTTCTGTGATTTTTGTGAGCTAAAATTCCTGATCAGTTGTATTCATATATCATGCAAATCTGTACATGTTGATGGCAGTAACTTTTCTGCTTAACAGATTTTACTCCTCACTATGCCTGTCACTGGTTTGAGCAATCTGTGTGTAATTGATTTCTTCAGTAAAAGAGATAACATTTGCTTAAAGCTCCTCTGGTGGCTTTACAACCTCTACATTAGCAACAGCGCTTTCATTTCTACTGGCATTCTATCAAAATATAATTATTATATTTCCATCTCAGACAAAAAGATGAAAAAAGTGAGTGGGGAGAGTCAGCACTGCTTCCTCTCCAAGTCAGCACTGCAGGGGTGTCAGATAGTTCAGCCCTCACAGTAGTCACACGAAATCACTGCTAAAACTGTCCCTTGCTCTGGCCCTGCACCAGAGATTTTTCTGTTCAGTGATTAAGTACTGGAACTGATGATATTTCTGACTTAGGAATAAACTTTTGATTTTCTTGCAGGTAAACTGGTTTATTTTTAACTTCAGCAGAAACTAGTACCTAAACATAAGTAGATAGATAGATAGGACAGTATTTTTGTGGTAAGCTGTTAGATTATGACTTTTATACATTCTACTTCAGATGATTAAAACAAAACAAAATATAAAACCATCCCTTAGGAAAATATGTTTTTGCCTGGGAAGGACATAAGAGAGTGAAAATAAGACAGATGCGTGGAGGAACTTAATTGTACCATGCAGAGCAGACTGCAGAGACTGCAGCATGGCCTCTCTCTTGCTCTCTTCAGTAGTCTGTGGATTGCAATTAGGCATCAGTGTACTGGACAATGAATGTTTCCTATGGAGGAAGGAAAGGCTGCACACCAGAATTTTTAAGTGGTTTGATTAATATATCCAAAGCATCCACTGTGGACAGATTCCTAAAACAATGAACTTCCTCTGTTTTATGAAGAAATAATATGTAAGGATAAGCAAATACACGTGAAGGATGTCAGTGACAAGACAGGTGAGGCTTTAACAGTACACAAGCTGTATTTCTTTGCTTACAATCTGCGAGCATTCAAAGAGGTAATAAACAAGGTTCCCCTCCTCCCCATTTTTCCTTGAAGATATGCATTAAGGAAAAGCTCCTCTTTCTGGTCTTCTTTCTACCCCTAAATAATGAGCATATAAGTGTGAAAGGAAGGTTGTTCTCGTCAGCCACAGAATAAAATGCCCCTGAAAAACAATACTACTTCATCTGACCTGGCACTGAGGAACACGGTTATTGGGTATGGTGGTGATGGGTTGATGGTTGGACTAGATAATCTTAATGATTCTGTGATTCTGTCATCAAGGACAATAAATAAATACTTAAATTAGTCACAGGTGTGAATAGTTTTCTAGACTGGGGGCCAGAGTACTCAGCACCTTATGAGATCTGTCCTCTGATGAAAGCTTAGGGGATGCTCACCTGAAAATGAGTTCTACCACACGACCTGGCTCTCGCATTTCACTGCACTTCTGACACCACATGTCCTTAGCCTGGGTTGTCCCCAAGGTACGGCAGGAGGGAGTCAGTTGCTGTGCATGCTCATGTGTGAAGAATAAAAATACTTGCAGCTCAGGTACTATCCTGAGAAGACACCTTCACTTCTCCTCCTGATTTATTTTTTTTTAATCTGAGCTTTCTCTTCTTGAATGTGTTTTAAATTAGAGGAAAAATGTGTGCTGCAAGCCCGTGAAGTGGTTATTACTCAAAACTAAGATTGCAGGAGAGACTGAGGGTTCTGAGCAAGCTGAATAAATCAAATATGCAGAATGCTAGAATAAAGAAATACATGTTTCTTGTTGATGTTGCAAAACTGGACTGCAAAATGTAGATCCCAGCTGAGTTTTGACTCACATATACTGTAGGTGCACTTTAAGGCAGAGCTACCTTTCATTTTCACAGCACAAACAAGCCTGATAAAAACATTTGAAAAATTCACTGGATTGGTAAGTGAAAGACAGAGATACTGCAGCGCTGAATATTTTAAATTTTATTTCTACTGAACTATTTAACTGATCATTTTCAAAATTATAAGCAGAGTCCATGCTGATAAATACATTAATACTGTACTTTAAATAGTAATTGTTTTCTTCTTTCATTGAAACAATGACTGATGTGTTTCAGCTCAATACAATTTTGCATCCTGAACAACTTCATAGGGAAATGTTATAGGCTGGTTTAAAGTGACATTACTGCTGGTTTTTTTTCCTTTCAGCTTGCAGAAGGTGCTAAAACAGTGATCCTCAGCTGTGAGGATCTCAAAACCTCTTGCTCAGAATTAAGATTCATGGCAGTTTAGTGAGAGCAGGAAAGATCTCTATGTGAGAGGCAGCTGATATTTTTCTCCCACCACAGATCTTGATTTCAAAACTCTGATTTCAGAAGTGGGAAAACTGAAGCCCAAAGTGCTTAAGGGGAAAACTTAAAAGCACTTATTTGGCCTAGATTCAACAGTGCTAAACTAGCGTAGATACTCGGGCACCTAAATACCACCAACTCTCAAAGACTTTCATATTATGAGCTCTGAAAAATTAGAATATGCAGATTTGATCATATTGCCCCTTTGGCAAGAAGGATCCAGGCTGAAAGTGTGTGAGGGGGAGAAGATGGCCAAGATCTGATCTAAACACATCAGTGTAACTAAAGACGCATTTTAAAACTGATTTAATTATATCTGTTAAAAAACTTGGCACAGTCTCTCTTAATTCAACTAGCTTCTACTGATTTAACTAGAAACTGCAGTCTTAAAGGGTTTGGAGCTGTTTAGTAGGGAACCTGACTGCCTTCTCCCTGATTTTTAACAGATTGCTAAAATCTGCTGGACCTCTGGAGCTGCTGCCCTATAAGCCAGGCAGGACTCCCTTACACCTCCTTCTCCTTGAAGTGTGTCTGGTATTGGACTTGCCATTGCTTTATGATCATGCCAGCAGAAAGTAATGCAGCAATCTTCTTCCTATGCAGTATGGGAAAAAGAGATTGAAATTCTTTACCGTGATCCCATATATGACAGACCTCAATGTTACTACTGCCCAAGAATGGCCAAAATGTTTACTTCAAAAAACAAGGGATACTTATTTGCTTAAGGGCCACCGAGCCACACCACAGATTAATGTGGATTTCTGGCTGGAAGCTGGCTCTTGTTTTGGTTTGGTCCTGTGCCATATTATCTGCCACTCACTCACAAGCCTTAGTATTAGCCTTTAGCAGCATCCCTCAATCAACAAAATGTACAAGTTGAAAGTGTGGTCCATGTTGCAAGCTTCTCATCCTTGCTCTGTGTTTTTAAAAGGTATGAGTAGAAAGCATGAATGTAAGTCATCAATTCTTAAGGATGATGGATTGTAATGTATCTATCTATCTATCTATATTGTCTATCATAAAGCAAGAAAAAATTGCAGCATCATATCTGAAAATAACCTGCCATTATGACCATAGACACACTTAAAAAGCATGTTTAAAATAATTTTTTTCTCACTGTTAAAAGACTGAGGCTGGAACAATCAATGCGTACTTTAATCTGCAGAGCCAGTTTTGTAATGGATAGCTGCTATCACATTTTTTACTCTTATCCCTAAATGGCTTACACAAATCACAGCTAAGGATAGACACTGTGTATGTTAACTTGCACCTGATTCTTACTGCTAAAGAAACACCTTTACTTAAATTTATGGAGCAAAGCTGTCTCATTTTGCCTCTGGCTCCCTGCACCAGAAATAGCTGTCTCTTTTCTTTTCCAAGATGGGGAAAAAGGCTGAAATATACACGACAGCTTGTTTTAGTGGGACTTCAAATGAGTTTGAGGTGATGTTCTCAGTTTTGATGGAGCTTTGTTCATTTTATAAATTTATTAAAATCCTTAGACATCAGTATTCAATTGCTAAATTCTTTCATGAAACTAAAATTGCTCCAGACACAGATGTTTAACCTCACCCTCCTCACTGAGACATTCAAGAAACATCTTTTTTTAGTTCCTGTTTTATCAATCAGTGAAAAAACATAGATATTGATGTTCAAGACCAGTTCCTCCTGAGGGTTTGTAGATGGAGAAAATTTGCTGTTAGAGAAAGAAAAGTTACTTACGTCTGGATGTTGTGAGACTTATTTTGTATGAAATCTCCAACTAGCAATGTCTTCTTCCCTTTTCCACTCCTTTTTAGGAGTCCTTCTGTGGATCTCTTACATCCTGCATCTCCTTTGTACTTTCCAGGAATATCCTAAACTGGAAAGTGCGGAGCTATTCACCATTCACATAGTGAGTTGGTATAAAAAATTATGCAGCAGAATCAGGAAGAAATTTTTTTTTGTTATTCTATTTTTCCCCAATGCCTAATATGTTTCATCTTTTTTTTTTTTTTTTTTTTTTTTTTTTTTTTTTT